>NC_140486.1:62031099-62706099 GCF_964271855.1 Acomys minous
ATTTGAAGCTTTTTTTTAATACAATTTTTCACTTGCTTTGTTAGCGTTACACCAAGATATTTTATTTATTTATTCATTTATTTACTGTGTATGTGTGTGTTTGTGTATGTGTGTCTATAGTGAAGGATGTAGTTTCCCTAATTTCTTTCTCAGCCCTTCTGCCATTTGTATACAGGAAGGCTACTGATTTTTTTTTTTAGGTTGATTTTGTGTCCAGACGCTTTGCTGAAGATGTTTATCAGTTGTAGGAGTTCCTTGGTAGAGTTTTGGGTTTGATGTGTGATTTAAACTTTAGTAATGGTTCTTTTATGAATGTGGGTGTTCCTGTATTTGGGGCATAGATGTTCAATATTGAGATGTCATCTTGGTGTGTTTTTCCTTTGATGAGTTTGAAGGGTCTTTCCCCATCTCTTTTGATTACTTTTGGTTGAAAGTCTGTTTTATTAGATACTAGAATGGCTATTCTAGCTTGCTTGTTGGGTCCATTTGCTTGGAATACAGTTTTCCAACTCTTTACTCTCAGGCAATGTTTCTCTTCATTGCTGATTTGTGTTTCTTGTATGGAGCAGAATGAGGGGTCCTGTTTTTGCATCCATTCTGTAAACCTGGGTGTTTTTACTGGGGAAATGAGGCAATTGATGTTAAGAGATGTTAACAACCAGTGGCTGTTATTTCCTGTTTTTGTTGTTGTTGTTGGCTATGTTAGTGTGTGTGTGTGTGTGTGTGTGTGTGTGTGTGTGTGTGTGTGTCCTTTCTTTTGGTTTTATAGATGTGGAGCTATTTATTCCCTTTGTTTTCTTGTGGTAGTTAGCCTCATTGGGTTGGAATTTTTCTTCTAGTATCTTCCGTAGGCCTGAATTTGTGGCTAGGTATTGTTTAAAGTTGGTTTTGTCATGAAATATGTTGTTTTCTCCATCTGTGGTGATTGAAAGTTTTGCTGGTATAGTAGTCTGTGTTGGCATCTGTTGTCTCTTAATGTCTGCATGACCCTTGTCCAGTACCTTCTGGCTTTTATAGTCTCTATTGAGAAGTAATGTCTAGTTCTGATAGGTTTGCCTTTATATGTGACTTGATCTTTTTCTCTTGCAGCTTTTAATATTTTTTCTTTGTTCTGTACATTTAGTCTTTTGATTATTGTGTGGCAGGAGGATTTTCTTTTCTGGCCCAATCTATTTGAAGTTCTATAGATTTCTTGTATATTTATGGATATTTCTTTCTTAGGTTAGGGAAGTTTTCTTCTATGATCTTTTTGAAAATATTTTCTGGGCCTTGGAGCTGGGAGTCTTCTTTTTCTTCTATTCCCATTATTCTTACATTTGGTCTTATCATAGTGTCCCAGATTTCTTGGATGTTCTGTGTCAGGAGCTTTTTAGATTTAACATTTTCCTTGACTGCTGTATCAATTTCTTCAATTATATATTCTACTCATGAGAGTTTTTCTTCCATTCTTTGTATCCTTTGGTGATGCATGGGTTTGTAGTTCCCGTCCTTTCTCCTAGGTTTTTCATTTCTGGGATTGTCTCAGTGTCTTTTTTCTTCATTGCATCTATCTCTGCTTTTAGGCCTTGAATCCTTCTTTTATTCATTTCCTTCCTTGATTGTAGTTTCCAGTCTTTCACTAATTTCCTTAAGCAATTTGTTCAGTTCTTCACCTCACTCTTTGTATATTCCTATTCTAATTTGAGGGATTTATTTTTCCTCCTCATTTTCATAAGCTCAGATTTGAAATCTTTCTCTTGTGCATCAGATGTGATCGTATTTCCTGGGCTTGCGGTGGTGGGACGTCTAGTTTCTGGTGGTGTCAAATGGCCCTGGGAATTGTTGCTTGTGTTCTATGCTGACCTCTTCCCATTGTGATGTCTCTGGGGTTAACAGGTGTAGTGGTCTCTGATGGTCTGAGAGTTCTGTGGTAGGTATAGACATTTGGGCTTCGGTCTTGGCCCAGGTCATCTCCTCTAGTTTCACTCTTAGCATGCTTGCTCTTTCTGACAAAGGTGTGCCAGGCAGCTAGGGAGCAGGCAGAAAGAAAACTGAGCAAACAACTATCCTGTGGCCCAGCCAGCCTCCTCTGAGGTGAGGACAATTGGACTTTAGACTCATGCCCAAGTCACCTTCTCTGGGTTCACTCTCTGTTTGCTTGCTGTTTCTGACTTATGTGGGACTGGCATCTGGGGAGCAGGTGGAAGGATATGTGAGCAGAAATCTCTACCCAGCTGGCCTCCCAGGGGTGGAGGACAATGGGACTTTGGTCCTACACCAAAGCCATCTCCTCTGGGTTCATTGTCTCTGCTTGCTCACTGTTTCTGACAGAGGTGGGTCAGACAAATGAGGAGCAGGTGACCAGAGTATGCAGGTACCTCACACATGCATGTGAGTGGCTAGACTTTGGAGACTGCACTTACACTGCAGGGATCCAGAGACTTTTTTGTGGATTATTCTGGTGGCCCTGAGGCCAGACCCAGCCATGTTCAACACAGTGTGGAACTCTCTCACCTGAGAAACACTACCACTGGTGTTTTGTAGCTCTCAGTTTGATCCTTAGGTCACTGTGCAGTCACTGCTGTCTTGCTGATTTGACAGGGTGTGTGATCTGTGCTGCCATCTTGGATCTCCTGACCTGAAACTTTCAATGTAGATGGATAAGGCTAGGCTCAAAGTGACAGAGATCTGTCTGCCTCTGCTTCTTACATGTGGGAATTAAAGACATGGAGTACCATGACTGCTAAGCATTTATTTTCATTTTTAAAGAATGAGTAAGACCAGACAGCTTAGTCTTTCAATTAAGCTTAGTCGGTTAGGGATGAAGATGTTTTTAAATCAAGATAAGTGTTTAAGGTAAAAGAGATGAGATATGACAGATATTGATCTTCACTCAGAAATTTAGACCCAACAAGATAGGAAAGATGTTTACTTCAAGTTTGCCAAATACAAATAGCCAAATCAATATGAATGTAACATTTATATAATTCCTGATTGTCTCATGATTCTTCTTGCTGTGTGTAGTTTATTTTATTCATGTGTAATAATATAAATGCATATGCTAAATAGAAACATAATAAAAACAAAAAAGGAAAAGTAGAAGAAGAAATGCTGACTATTGCTGAGTAATGAATTAGTGGATGTACTCAGGCCTATAAGAGTTGTGCAATTAGCCGAGCACCTTTAATTAGCTAAACACTCAAAAGGTGTCTGAAGGAAAAGAACATAGTACTCACAAAGTCAAATGTGATGTTTTAACTACACACAAATGTGCACCACATGACTCTACTATATGGAATTAACTAAGCTAATTTATTTGTTCCATGAAGAGCCTTTGGTTCAGGGCTGAAATGTACATATAGACTATGTACAATCTACAATAATAAAAAATTCATAACTCTAGTTGGTTCATCATAAGGGAAAAATAACAAAAATGGAACACAAATTAAAGTTCCCAAAGCTTCACTTTTAACCAGTAGGAAATATTCTCTTTTTAAGTCAGATGCTCTTGGTGAAAATCTAATAGAAAATAATTATTAAGAACATTAAAATTCATAGGGTTTATTTTAATTCATCAAAAACTTGCTTTTATCCCCTTATTCAAATGGCTTCTGTGGAGAACAGATGAATAAATTTAAAAGGTAAAATGGAAAAGAAAGACTCCCAGAACTGACACTAAGTTTAAAAGGTGAGAGAACGGGAAAAATAGAATTAACCTATATGCAGACCTGGGAACTGAACTAGGCTCATATGTCTACAGAGAACCAAAACACATCCTTTTCCTTGCACCAGACAAAACTTTTTATCCTCCATGTAAGTTTGCCTGTCCATAGGTACTCATAGAGCTCCACCATCCAATCTACTGTTTTCCAGAATGGTCTATGACTGAAGCAGTTCTAGAGTTATGTCACGTTGTGATGAGGGGCAGCCATGACATGAACATCTTCTTATCCTCTACATCATGTGTGTCAGAACCACTGGATCTGCCTATTACACAGACAGCTTTTTGAATCTCATTCCTCATATGTCAATTCTGATGGCAGAAACTCAGGATCCTCCAAGGTGAATCTCAGCTCCCCAGAGAAGCTCTGACCCAAGCCAAGATGGTTGATTACCATGTAAGATGTACAGTTACCAGGGCTAGAGATACAGCTCAGTAGTTAATGGTCCTTGCTCCTCTTTCAGGGGATCTGGGCTCAATTCTCAGCTCTTATGTTGCATCTCACAACCATCCCTAACTCCAGAGTCAACTGGATATGATGCCCTCAACAGGCACTGAATGCACATGGTTCAGTTAGATGCACACAAGCAAAACATTCATACTTGTAAAATAAAAATAAGTATTCTCTAAAAGATATTCAATTACTGAATGTAGAACTTGAAATAAAACATAAGGACATAACACCTGAATTTATTTAAATACAAAATTAGATAAAATATATTTAAGAATATCACAATATCATTAAACATTTAGCAGCATTGGTTCAATTTCAAACAGATTTTAGTATAGTTGGAAATAGTTTGTTTGCAAATTATTCTCTCTCTCTCTCTCTCTCTCTCTCTCTCTCTCTCTCTCTCTCTCTCTCTTCAAAACAACCATGACTGGTGCTGAATTTGAGGTAAAAATATGAAAATACTGCATTAGCACTATACATGTGATAACTGTGCTTTATTGTCACCCCAAGTCATTCTCCAAGCTTTGTTTTTAATGTTGTAAACTACCTGGAGAAAAGTAAAGAGATAAAAGGAACAGAAGGAAAGGAGTGATTGCAGGAAATCAGCAAATAAATGCTCACACGAAACAGAAGTGACTACCTCTACTGTTGGACACATCCCTGACTTGTTTATACAGAATTAGTAGCTCCATCAATAAATCTGATGAACTGTTACTGATACAGGACTACAAAATCAAAGTTTGATTGACTGATTTACTACCATAAAGAAGCACAATTCAAGTGAACATAAACTCGGTTCTTCTTAATTTAATGCAATGAAAACCACACATTTCTGATTATGTCAACAGAGGGGAATTAAAAGCTTACTCATTCTAGGTTTGTATGTAGCTAATGCCACAAGAGAGAAATGAAGAAGAGACCTCCACTTACTCTGAGTCACATCCTTCCAAAGCTAAACTCTGACTGACAGCCTTCTAATCAAAGAAGTAAACAATTTAAAAGTCTCACTTGACTACCCACTCCAAAAAAATGATGGAAGAAAAGATAATGCCTTCCCCTATGCTTTGTTGCCCTCTCTCAAGGATCTCCATGCTCTTTCTCTTCCTGAGAAATTATTAGCCCCACAGTTATATTTAGGCTTCCCAGTCTGTCCTGTTGCTAGATGGTGTTCAGTCTCCCTATATTAAGTAGTAAATTCACATTTCTATATTGGAAAGAAGCTGGAGATGTTCCTAGTCCTCTGCTCAGAGTCTTTCTGCTTAGTCTCACAGGAGAGCAGAACCATTGCTTTCTTGAGGCAGGCTGATTTTGGTTTCAAATGCGCCCTCCCTGGAGAAGCTGTGAGTCATTTAGCTCAATGAAAGGTCTGTAAAACAGAGGAAGCCGCCACTGGGTGGCAGCAGAAATTTGATAAATAACACTGCATGAGTATGATCTCTTCCTGCCTCTGTCTGTTTGCTTAGCGCATCAAAAGGCAACTTTATTATCATCAACGTATCTTTTTCTAAGTAATGCTCATGGAATTACTGCTATGATGGAAACAGGGTACTTAGTTTTGAGGAAAACAAACATTAGAAGCAATAAATTTTACAACTCAACTCTGTGAATACATCATAAATGTTAATACTATTCAGGATGATGTCAGTTAAACCTAGAGTAATTCCTAGTTACTAAAGACTTCTATTACATTATAATTTTGCTCACAAAATTTATGCATATTCAGAGAAGAAATACTGAAGAAGTCAGTAGTTAATTACTTAATGTCTCTAAATTTAGATTTAAATGTCAATAATCATTTTTTACCATAATGTCATATTTACCATGTAAATTATTGAGGTTAGCTTTACATAACTTTCTGATTTAATGCACTGCAAATTATATCCTTTTACAATTATATATCGTTTCATAATTTTATTTAATGAATATAAATACACTATGTCCTCCTGTTGCTAGATCAGTTGAAATAACTAGTTCCTTTTTGTTAAATATTTGCCAATATTTCAAATGCTCACTCTTACAGAAAAAGGTTGGTTTCACAGGGAAGGTAGCTAATGTCGGTGTTCGGTCTTCCAGTGCTAAGTGGCAAAGTCCTATTTCTATGTTGGAGTGACTCTGGACCTAAGTCTTGATACCTTCTTCTGACCATTTCCTGCCTAGAAGCATTTTATAGCAGCCCCCCGGTCACACCCTGAAGTCCAGGATTCATAATCCTAACAAGCTGGTTGGCCCATTTCACATTTCATGGCAGCCTGAAGTTTCAGTCACTATTATGCTGAATGACATCATCTAGTCAGAGGGCCTCAGAGGTCACAGTACGAAGGAAGGCACAAGGGAAGGAAACCTGTACACTGAAGTTATCACAGTTTCTTTTACTAAATGATGATTTACCTTGAAGCCAGAGTCGTGTCACAAAGCAATGCTAGCAGACATCCATCATTCATTTCTAAGCCTTGGAATGGATTGTTTTAAATTAACATTTTTATATCTATTTTCATTCTATTGGTCTTTCTCCCTAGGCCCCTCCCCTCCCCTCCCAACCACTTGGTCACTTTCCTTGCCATAACACCCACCTTTTACTTTCAAGTCACAGACAATTCTACTTTGCTCTTTATTTTCTCCTTATTTCACTTTCAAATCCTTTCCCCTTCTTGTTGTTGTTAATTTACCACTATGGCCTAATAATGCTTATTATCAGGCCTATGATTATTATTATAGCAGTATGACCTGCTAGCAATCAATCAAGACACAGACACTTGTTATATTTTAAAATAGCCTTAGTTAACCAGGGGCAGGGCAGATATTATTAATCCCCTAAACTATTTCCCATAATAGGGCACGTATGGGATACCTGCCCTTATTCCATGCTGTCTGCTTCTAATAATTTCTATCAAGCTACCTCCCATTCATAATTCCAAATACTTGTTAAAGTTCTTCATCTGGGCCAAATTCTTCATTCATACTGACCATGTGCTTCTCCTCCATCTAACCCATGGTGGTGGCTTTCCTTCTTCTTCTCTCCTTGGGCCTCTCTTCTTCCAAAGATTCTCTCTGTCTCCCCATGCCCAGGAACCTTCGCCATTCCTTTCTCATTTGCCCTGCCCAGGTGTGACAGCCTTTTATTAATTAACATCAAAATACATCTGACCCACACCTTCTCATGGCACTCTTTCTAGTTCCATGACCCCATATATATAAATTAAAATTTTGATCTGCATCTGTGTATTAGAGAATACATGAAGTTATGTCTACTTATGAGTGAATTTTTTTTTTGCTTAATATGAAGCTCCTAGGTCTATCTAGTTCCCTGAAAATACCATGATTTCATTTTGTTTGAAGGCTAAGTAAAATTCACTGTGTATGTGAACTGCATTTTCTTTCTTTGAGTTTTAAGGGTTTGTTTGTTTTATTTTATGTGCACATAAATGGTCACTTATGCATGCCAGAGCTAGCAGTGTCAGAAGAGGGCAGCAGATTTTTTGAACTGGAGCACAGTCACTGTAATACTTCTGGTAATAGTGTAATTTTTGCAGTATTGATTATGCCAAGCCTAGAGGACAGACATTCGCTCAATCGTCTACAGCATCTTCCATTTCTTTAGTGCCTTAAAGTGTTCACTTTCAAGGTCCTTTATGACCTGTTTACATGTTGTTTTTGAAACTTTTATAAATGGATCTTTTCCAAATTCCATTTTTCAGGAATATATAATTTATATACAGGGAATCTACTGATTTTTGAGTGTTTGCTTTGTGTACTGGTATTCTGCTGAAAGTATTAGATCTATGTTTTCTGGTGGAACCTTTGGTTTTTTTTTGTATTGTTTTGTTTTCTTTTGGTATAGGATAATTTCATGTGCAAACATAGATAATTTGATTTCTCTTTTTCTCATTTGGAATTCCATTTCTTTTCTTCTCCTATTCTATTATTTGGATAAGACATCAAACACTGTATTGAATAAGAATGGAAGCAGAAGGCACTCTTCAGCAGTTCTAGATTTTAAAGTAAGTGTTCTACTTTTTTCTATTTGGTACTATGTTGGGTATGTAGTGTTATTTTATTTATCATGGGGACATAACAAATATGAGCCCTGAATAAAGTAGGTTTGGAAAAAGTGAAGCCTACAATCTTTTCTATTTCTATCAATTTGTCTGAAAATTGCACAATGTCTTCTTTTTAGTAGCTGAGTAGTATTCCACTGTGTAAGTGTACCACATTTTCTTATCCATTCTTTGGTTGAGGGTTATCTCGGTTGTTTCTAGTTTCTGGCTATTATAAATAATGCTGCTATTAACATAGCTGAGCAAGTACCCTTGTAGTATGGTTGAACATCTTTTAGGTATATGCCCAAGAATGGTATAACTAAGTCTTGAGGTAGATCTAATGCCAATTTTTTGAGAACCTGCCAGATTGCTTTCCAAAATAGTTATACAAATTTGCATTCCCACCAGCAATGAAGGGGTGTAATTGGATCATTTGGTTTATTGATGTTTAATTTCTTGAGTTACTTATATATTTTGGATATTAGTCCTCTTTTGAATGTAGGGTTGTGAAGATCTTTTCCCATTCTGTAGGCTTCTGTTTTGTCCTATTGAATGTACACTTTGCCTTGCTGACACTTTTCAGTTTCATAAGAACCCATTGATTGATTATTGATTTTAGTGCCTGAACTGTTGGTGTTTGCTCAGGAAGTTGTCTCCTGGACAACTTCTACACAGTAGTATTAAAGGCTATATCCCACTTTCTCTTTTATTAGATTTAGTGTATTCAGTTTTATGTTGAGGTCTTTGATCCACTTAGATGTTAGGCTCCCACTATTAATGTGTGAGTTTCAATGTGTTTTTTAAGCATTAGTAACAAATCTCCTATGAATTTGGGTGGCTTTGCATTTGGAGTATAGATGTTCAGAATTGAGACACCATCTTGGTGTATTTTTCCTTTGATGAGTATAAAGTATCTTTCTCCATCTCTTTTGATTATTTTTGTTTGAAAGTCTATTTTTTAGATACTTGAGTTTGCTTTTTAGGTCCATTAGCTTGGAAAACCTTTTTCCAGGCCTTAACTCTGAAGTAATGTCTATCTTTGTTGCTAAGGTGTGTTTCTTGTATGCAGCAGAATGATGGATCTTGTTTTCACATCAATTCTGTTAGCTTGTGTGTTTTTATAGGGAAATCGAGTCCATTGATGTTGGAGAGATATTAATAACCAATGATTGTAAATTCCTGTTATTTTGATGTTGGCGGTGTGTGGGGAGAGAGAGAGAGAGAGAGAGAGAGAGAGAGAGAGAGAGAGAGAGAGAGAGAGAGAGAGAGAGAGAGAGATTCCCTTCTGTTGGTTTTGCTTGTGTGAGTGCAGCTGTTTATTTCCCATATTTTATTGGGAGTTGTGAACTGCCTTGGGTTGGAGTTTTTCTCTACTATCATATGGAGGGCTGTATTTATGCATAGATTTTGTTTAAATTTGGTTTTCTTGTAGCATATCTTGTTTTTCCATCTATGGTGATTAAAAGTTCTGCTGGGTATGGAAGTTGAGATGACAGCTCTGATCTCTTGTAGTCTGCAACATGGCTTCCCAGGACCTCTGGCTTTTGAAGTCTCTGTTGAGATGTCGGGTGTAATTATGATAATCCTGCCTTTATATGTTATTTGGCCTTCTTCTTTTGTAGCTTTTAATATTCTTTGTTTTTTTCTGTACATTTACTGTTTTGGTTATTATCTGGCAGGAGGGTCTTCTTTTCTCGTTCAATCTATCTTGTGCACTGTAAGTGTCTTGTATGTTTATAGGCATATTTTTTCAGGTGAGGGAAGTTTTCTTCTATTGTTTTGTTGAAAATACTTACTGGGCTTTGTGATTAAGAGTAGTTGCCTTCTTCTTCTTCTTCTTCTTCTTCTTCTTCTTCTTCTTCTTCTTCTTCTTCTTCTTCTTCTTCTTCTTCTTCCTCCTCCTCCTCCTCCTCCTCCTCCTCCTCCTCCTCCTTCCTCCTCCTCCTCCTCCTCCTCTTCTTCTTCATTTTCCCCATCTTCTTCCTCTTCTTCTTCCTTTTCTATTTCTATTATTCCTAGATTTGGTCTTTATATACTGTCCCAGATTTCTTATACATTTTATGTCACGAACTTTTTAGATTTAACAGTTTCTTTGACAGATTTTTCAATTTCTTTAAGTGTTTCTTCTATGCTTGAGATTCTCTCTTTCCTGTTTTGATTGGTAATGCTTGAATCTGTAGTTCCTTTTTTCCTCCCAGATTTTTTATCTCCAGGATTCTCTCAGTTTGTGTTTTCTTTATATCGTCTATCTCCATTTTCAGGTCTTGAACAGTTTTATTCAATTCATCCACCAGTTTGATTGTATTTTTCTGTATTTCTTTAAGGGATGTATTCATTTCCTCTTTAAGGGCCTCTATTATCTTTATAAGGTTGGATTTATGTTCATCTTATTGTGCTTTGGCTGTGTTAGGATATTTCGTGCTTGCTATAGTAGGATAGCTGGGTTCTGGTGTTGCCATATTGCCCCAGATCTTATTGAATTTGTTCTTATGCTGGTTGTTGGCCCTTTGATGTCCCTGGTTTGAGGTGGAAGTTCTGATGCCAGTAGGATTCCTTTGAGAGGCAAGCAGTGCCTTGAGCCATGGAGTTCATGCAACAGCCTGTTGTTCACTTCTACTGACCCTCTTGACTAACTAAATTTTCTATACATTTAGATTTAATCTCAGTATTCTTCCACACTATGGATTGTTACATTGGTCTTCAAAATATTCCAAAATTATTTGATGTTTGGGGCATGCTTACTGATATTTTGTGGTATATATACATTTATTTATTTGTGTGTGTGTGTGTGTGTGTGTGTGTGTGTGTGTGTGTGTATGTATGTAGGTAGGTAGGTATATATAATTATTTGGACTTTATCTTCCATCTTGAAAGTTGTAATTTGTTTTCCTGATTGATCTTAGCTGTTGCTGATGATTTCTACTGTAGATTTTATTTGTTTCATTGACTCTTATGTCAGGCATTTTTATTGTATTCTTTTTCAATTTCCTTGTTGAATTTTTACTTCATGTTTTAATGTTTCTATTCCAATTTGCTGAAAGCATCTACTTTTCCAATTTTCTGTCTTAGGTCTTGAATTGATTTCCTTACTTTATCCAACTGTCTTTTTTTTTTTTTTTTTGAGTACTCTAGGTGATCATTGATCTTTTAAAAGTAGGTCTCTGCAATCTTTATTTGGTTTTCAGCTATCTCAGTTTCTTCTGTTTTTAGAATTCAGGGTCTTTGAACCTGTGGGGTGTTGTAATGGCTTGTCTTACACTATTTCTATTTCTTTGTTTCATTTTGTACATCTTCTGAGAAAGATGTGTCATCCAATTTTGATCTATCCCCCTTCACTACTCTTTTGTTTGTTTTATTTTCATGAGGATCCTCTTGGTGAGTGAATTTGGCATAGATTTATATTTCCATTGATATTTAACAGAGATGCCAATAGCAGAAACAGCTATTGTGTTGATTTGGTTGCAATCCTAAAATTAATTTATAGTAAATGAAACTCATACAGTTCACTTGTGTCCTCAGTAAAGTTCAGACACAGCGACTCTATGGTCCTAATTAGGATAATGCAGTCCATAAGATTTTAGAACTAAAGGTAACAATATTAAAGGGGTTAAATGAGGCTGAATTGGAAAAAGGAGAAAGGCTGATATAAAGTAAGAAACAGATGAACAAACATACTATACTTTGAGATGTGAGAAACAGGTAAGAAATACTGTAGCATAGATGCAGAATGAGGAAGAGAGAGCACTCCTAACAGGCTGTCTAAAAGCTCACAAGAAACAAAATGAACATAATCAAACAGCAGAAGCACAAAAGTTAAATAAAAATAAAAATAATAAGGTGAAATAAAAATGGGTGGCAAGATAAAGTTGACCACATTGCAACCTCTATAAGTATATCCTCCTCACGGGATGCTGTGTCTACCTCCTCTCTAAGACCCCATAGTGTTAGAGGGAGGTGCTTCTCTCAGTATTTCAAAGTTAAACTAGGGTGTCCTTTAAAATACAGGGCGTTTTATGTCAGAGTCCAATTTCTACTGGAATTTCCTAGTCTGAAGCTCCCTGCCTGACAGCTCTAAACTTGTCTCTGCTGTTTTATGATCTTCTTCTTCCATGTATAGCAATGACAGTGACTCTGGAGGAAAATGGAAGGCCCACATATCTCTGTTTGCTTTTGTCACTAGGAGGTCTCTTTCACAGCCACCATGCCTATCCGGAGAGTGTACCAAGTTCTGTAGTACACCTTCACAATCCTATGTGGGTTCCTGTAACACATATCTGCTTCTTTCTCCACAGCCTACTCTACCTCAGCTGTACTATCACATATACTGTACTTAGCCCATGTTATGTCTGTCCAACACTGTAGCACTTGTTCTCAATATGAGACCATTCCTTGACAGGTTCTTCTGACTCTGGTGGAGCATTGTATGGTGAGGCATTGGATTCACTGCCTGTATGCAAAGAAAATCCCACTTCTGCTTATTAGTTTTTCTTCAGCTCTTTCTCTTATATGAATATATCTTTTATCCAATCCATAGAAGTGGCCATTTTTTCTTTTTTTTTTTTAAATAACTTTTACTGGACATCTATGATTTACACTTCATACACCAAAATCCCTCTCCTTCCCCCAGTAAAATAAAACAGACAAACAAAAAAAATCTTGTCACAGAAGCTGTAGTGTATCACACAGTATAGCCTTTTGTCTACCTATGTTTACTTTCAATGTTCATTGCTAAGAGTCATAGGTCTGGTTGGAGGCTTACACTGTCATTACCAGATCCTCACTGGGACTGCTGTCAGATATCCCATTGTTACCATGTGTCGAGGAGATTCTTAATCTTTGAATCTGCAGATCTGGCCCCTTCATGTGTTCCAGCAGGTCATACATCGGCTAGATGTTGGGGTGAGGTTCACTCAGAGGCCTGGATCAGAACCACTCCCTTGTCCTCAGGGCAGGGCCCACTCTCCTGCTCCCATGTCATCAGGGCAAGATTGGCTCACCTGCTCCCATGTCCTCAGGGCCCTTCAGGCCATTTTACCTGAAAGTCTTCATTTCTAATTTTATGATTCAGTCTTTAGAGACACTGTAGAGATGATACTCCTCTGTCAACATTAGAGAAGATTTCTTGTAAGAATAGAACCCAAGCATTACAGTAGGCAGTCTACATGTATTGTCTGTTTCACAGTGGCATTCCCAAGTTACCCTACTACCATCTTTACTGACAAGATTCCAAAATCAAAAAACACGGAGTGTGATAAATGTTGAAGTCTGTGACTCTATGATCCATGTTCATATTTTGACTCTGCCAGGCTCTATGCAGAGACCTAGTAGTCTGAAAGGGCAGACTAGTGTCTTCCTTGTTCAACACAGGGAGCATTTCAGAGATGACACTGGTGTATACCACTACATAGACGTCAGGAAATTTAATTAATTTTTTTGTTAGATTTTAAGCATTTGCATTTGAGATTGTTGACTGCAGTGATACACATATTGTTCAGAAATTTTGGGGGAAGTGTAATAAAATGCTCCACTGAACAAAAACATATGCATTTTATCAACTCCTCTATCCCTCTGGTCCTCATACTTCCTGTTTCAGACTATAACCCCTGACCACAAACTCTTACGTTTTCTTTGTGTATCAGTTCATCTGACCTCCAATGCATTGAGCATCCTTACTCTTCAAAGTAAGGCAGACTCTCTCACTGCAGTGGTCCTGAAAAGCTGGAAGGGACTAGATCTCCTCACCACTGAAAAGGGAGGACTTTGCTTATTCCTCCAATGGACTTTCCACAGACCCCTATGGCAAAAAGTGCTTCTATCCCTAATCCTTCTCCTTACTTATTGCTCCTTGCTTACCAACCTTTGTCCACCAAAACAGAGACTCACAATTCCTAGATTGCTTCAGCCTCAGAAGTTGGGCACCAAGCTTACTCCAGTTATATCCAATGTTCCTAAACAGCAAGAAGTACCTCAGTGAGTACACAGTGCACTGTCCTGTTCCAACCAGTCTTAATTTTGATGTTCCTCTTCTAGTCAATAAACAAACAAACAAACAAACAAAAGAGGAATGTTGGGCAGATGGAAAATTACTAAAGCTTCACTCCTGACTGTGCTCTCCTCTACCAACTCCCACCCCAGTCCTCGATGACACAACCACAACTGTAGTTTTCCGCCTCCATGTGTGCATGCTCCTGCTCACCTTATGTAAACTTCCAGCTGTCTCTGGTTCCCCATTTTGTGTGTTGGCTTGATAAATCTCTCAAATGAGACCTTGTGGTGTGGTGTGTCTCTGTGATAACTGTTGCATTCCTGAAAATCTTAGGTACACTTTCACTCTCCTCTTCATGCTTGCAGATAAAAATATAACTGCTCAGCTTCCTTCTCCTGTCACCATACCTGCTGCTTCCTGCCATGCCTACCCACCATGATGGACTCTTATCATTTCAGAATCATAAGCCAAAATGAGTTATTTTTTATTTTCCCTTAGCCATGATGTTTTATCACAGCAATATAAACTAATGGATATATAACTCTAGTCATAGCACAATAGAGTGTTTTGGACAAGGAGGGTTTAAGAAATGAAAACTACATTTTCATAGTTCTGGAGGGCAGCCTTTCTAGTGCTAGGTTCCAGGGTTTCTGATAATGCATCTCTTCCTGCTTTGCAGATGAAGAGCTTCTCAATGTACCCTGACATGGCTGGTCCTCAGTGCTCGTGAAGAGAAGCAGATAGGCATCCCCTCCTCCCCTATCATCCTTCCCTATGATATTTATACTTCTACTGCATTAATCCAATCCTTAACACTCAGCAAATGCTCATGACCTCCTATAAGCTTACATTCCAGATGGAGTCACGCTGTGGGGTATGTCCAGAAACAATTCAGTCCCAAGAACCTTCCCAGTAAACTCTGCCCTCAGAACCTTCTATACACCCTGGTATAAGACTTCTTGAGACCTTATTGTATTTTCTTTTCCTCTCTAGCATTTAACATTTTCAAAAACTATTATCTATGTAATGTATTTAATAAAATACTCATCGCTTTGCTCTCCTTTAGTGAAATCAAACTCATTGTTTTTTACTGTACATTACAGTATGTGTGGCATTCTTTGACAGAGACTGATACAGAAGAAGCCATAGCACCCACATTTCTTAATGTGCAGTACTGCTGACTGTGTTGCACCTGAGGGAAGCTGCTTGAGATACCAAGTTCAGTGAGATTTCACATTTGTTCCTGGGTGCTTTCAGTCCACTGACATTTATGTGTCACTGTAAATAAATGATAGGTCTCTAAAACAATAAAATATGACTCAGGGGTATGATCAAAGAGAAAAGAGATGTCTCTATTATGCAAATCCAGGGAGATATCTGCTACCCATGCAAACCTCAGCAGATTTGCATAAATCTATTTGTTGAACTACAAGTCAGAAAATCACAGTTTCCATTATTAAAATTATTTTACATTCCTGGCGATATTTATACAAGCCAACTGCAAATCAGAAGAAAAAGAACAAATCTCTATATTGTGGTGTATTTTAAACATCCGTCATCACAGGTATGAGGCAAATGGCACCAATCCCCATGACAACAATTTAATACAGAACTGTGGAACTGTGGTAAGAATAATCACTTACCCAGTTCTGTCGTTCCTTTCTGATATATTAGTTTGATATGCATTTAAAAATATTTACTAGGTCTTGGTCATAGAGATTTCTACGTCAAGAAGTGCCACATTTAATTAAGTTAGTAATGGAGTTTTTGCCTGCTTGGTTTTAGGTTCTATTAGTATCCTCTTGTTAATTTGAATGGAGAATTATGGAAAAAGAGGATCTTTATTTGGAAAGTAACATTAATTTTCTTGCTTGGGGTCTTGCAACAAAAGAGCTCTAATGCACATTGTAGCCTGCTAGTACAACAGTGAGCAGAAAATGAAGCGAGCAGATGCTGGCTTACCTTCTCTGGTGTATCACGCATGGCACAGAACCACAGTCCTGAAGCAAGCTCAGCCATCTGTGCTGTTTGCTCCAGATGGGCTGAAAGAGATGACAAAACCATTGCCTATACACAAGGGTTTTTCTCTCTTTCCATTTTTCCATTTTAAACGAGAAAAGTGTAATTTCCCTAAACAGGAGACACTGAAGATATTGTCCTTTCGTATACTACATTGCTCGTTTTATTTTGAACCTGGAAATTAAGCTGTAACTTTAAAGCAGACTCATTACAGTAGTTACCTTTATCTCCATCGACAGAACACAGGAAAGAAAGATTTAAGGAATTTGTTTTGTTTTGTTTTGTTTTCACAGTGACAGGGGTTTTACATTGTGGTTGATTAAGAATGGCATCATGGGAGCGGTAGCTGGTTGAGGCCCCTCTTGCCTCCTGGGTGAAAGAAAGCAGAGAAACAAGGAACAGAGGATGGGGTCAAGGCAAGCTACACCCTTAAGTGCCAAGGACACACACAATCAGTGACTCACTGCCATAAAGCAGGGCACGCCTCCTTTCACCACTTTCCATTACTGCTATCACACTCTGAACTCATTGGGGGATTGATCCATAGATCAATCCCAGCTCCTGTGATCTATTTGTCTCTGGTGACATGATGGCAGATAACCCTAAAAATGAACTTAAATCCTACCAGAGTTTGTTTCTTCATCTTCTTCTTCATTTTCTTCTTCTTCTTCTTCTTCTTCTTCTTCTTCTTCTTCTTCTTCTTCTTCTTCTTCTTCTTCTCCTTCTCCTCCTCCTCCTCTTCCTCCTCCTCCTCCTTCTCCTCCTTTTCCTTCTTCTTTTTCTTCTTCCTCCTCCTCCTCTTCCTCATCACTCCCTCCTCCTCCTCTTCTTCTACTTCTCCTTGACACAGGGTTTCTTTGTGTAGCCTGCCCATCCTGACACTTACTCTATAGACCATGCTTATCTCAAATTTAGAGATCTGCCTGCCTCATCTCCCAAATGCAAGGATTAAATGTGTCTGCCTATATAATATCTCTGTTTTTTCTTTTTCCTTGTTCTTTTTAACTTTTTATTGAAATGAATTTCACATCATGAACTCCATACCACTCTTCTCCCTGTACTTTCATATTTGCAACCTCTCCTACAAAATCAAATTAGAAAAGATAGAATAAAAAAAATGTCATGTCATGGAAGCTGTAGTGTATGACAGGGTATTCTTTTTGTCCACTCATCTTTACTTGCAAATGTTCACTGTAACAAGTCATTAGTCTGTTTTGAGGCACGTGGCTTCTGCTACACTATCAATACTGGATGTCGCAGGGACACCTCTTGGATATTCCTTGGTTGCTGAGTGTTGTGGAGATTCTGAAGCTTTGGTTCTGCCATTTTCTGTGTTCCAGCAGATCCTAGATGGGCTCTATGTTGGGTTGAACCAACTCAAAGCCCTGGGTCTTGGCCTGGAGGTAGATGAGTTGATCAGCCCACAAGCTCACCTGTGCCCACACCACCAGGGTGAGTTCTTCAGCACTGCGCCCAGCTAGTTAACCCAATGCCACAGCCTGCAAGGGGCAGGATCAGCTCTCTAACTCTCATGTCTTTGGGGGTCAGCTCTTTTGTCCATTTGCTACCAGAGAGAGCTCTACTATGCTGCCTAGGTGAGGTGCATGGCCCACTGTCTCTAGTACAGTCGGCATTGAGGGATGAGGCCAGCATTCCCTCTCAGGACTTTGGGGTCAACTCACTTTCCTGCCACAGGCAAAAGGAGGCAAGGAGAAGCAGCTCTCCCTCACCCATGCCATCTCACAGCAGAGGATGGGGTGGGGCCAGCTCTCCATCAGGCCATCAGGGCTATTTCCCCTGCAGCCCAGCCACCAGGGTCAGCTGTACTGTGCTGCCCAGGCTAGGGGCAGTGCCAGGTTTTTGGAGCTCACCCCCATGCCATTGCTTTATTCCTGACCCTAACACCAGCAGGCTCTCCCTGGGCATCCATAGGCTACTAGGGCCAGGAAATAGGCCAGGTTTATATCTTTACTTCTCCCTGCACTTCTCTAAGTCCAAACCCCCAGATCTGTAGCTAACCTTCTGTGGTGGCCTCCTCTCGCTCTGCTCCCCTTTCTGAGGTGACTAAGGAGACTCTGGTCAAACAGCCTGCTTTCCTCCCTCTGTGAAGCCCCTCCACGGCCCCAGGCCATTCTCATTCCTAAATGTTAGGTCCCAATGCCCCCCAGACCCACATTTTATCTGAGTCTTCCAGTGCCTATACCCACGAGGCAACACATGGCTAACATACTCTCCCAAGAAACAGAGAGGAACCAGAAACCAAAAAAACGAAACACCCACCCAACAAAGACAGGACCAGGCATCAGGACCCAGAATTATAAGCTTTCCAAACCCAGATGCCTAGACATCAGGGTAAAAACACAGCAAAACCAGCTAGGAAACTTGGTCTCCACTAGAGTCAAGCAGGTCTGCCACAGGAATCCATGAATATTCCAACATAGCTGAAGCACAAGAAATGGCTTCAAACAGCATTTATGACTATGGTGGAAGTCCTTAAAGAGAAAATGAATGAATCTCTTAAAGAAATCTATGAAAACACAAATAGTGCAAGAAAATAAACCATTCAAGAGTTGAAAGTAGAAATAAATAAAGAAAACCCAAATTGAAGGAAATCTAAAATCAAAATATTTATGAACTCAAACAGGAACCACAGAGGCAAACTTCATCAGCAGAAAACCAAAGATGGAAAGATGGAATAGGAAGTCTCAGGATTTGAAGACACAATAGAAGAAAGGGATACAGATGTTGAAGAAAATGCTAAATCTAAAAATCTCCTGGAAAAACTGGAAAAAAAAAGGAAGAAAGAAAGAAAAAAGAAAAAGACAAAAGACAAAAAAGAAAGATAGATAGAAAAGAAAAGAAAAACAGGAAATGTGAAATACTAAGAACAGACAAAAATCTAAAAACTATAAACCCAGGTCAAAGTCACAGAAAATATTTTTAACAAAATTATGGAAGTAAATTTCCCTAACCTAAAGAAGGAGATGGCTATCAAAGACCACAAAGGATACAGAACACTAAATAAACTGGGCCAGAGAAGAAAGTCTCCTCTTCACATAATAATCAAAATGCTAAATGCACAGAACAACAACAACAAAAAAGAACATTAAAAAGTGAAAGAAAAAAAGACCAAGTAACATATAAAGGTAGACATATTAGAATTACACGAGCTACCTTGTCCTTCTGCCTGTTGCTCTCTCTTTAATTTTTTCTTTTTCTTTTTCTTTTTTCTTTTTTGTCTTTGTTTTGTAATTTGAGACAGGGTTTCTCTGTGTAGCCTTGGCTGTCCTGGACTCACCTTTTAGACCAGGCTGGACTCAAACTCACAGAGATCCTCCCTGAGTGCTGGGATTACAGGAGTGTACCACTGTACCTGGCTAAAATTTTTTCATGTATTGAAAACAGATTCTATTCTCACACAATGTATCTCGAATAGTTTCCCATCCGTTTACCCCTCCCAGGCACTCTCCACTACCCTTCTCCTCCAGATCTACTTCTCTTCTGTCTCTCATTAGAAGAGAACAGGTTTCTACAAGGTAATAACCAAAACTGACAAAATATAATATAATATAAAAGCAATCACACAAAGGCTGGACAGAGCAACTCAACAGAAGTAAGAGCCCCATGAGCAGGCAAAGAATCATAACCTAACTTTTCCACACACTCAGTAGTCCATTAAAAAAAAACAACACTAAGCTGAAAGCTATAATATATACACAGAGGACCTGGTGCTGACCTATGTAGGCCCTGTTGTTGCTGCTTCAGTCTTTGTGGGTTCATATGAGCCTTGGTCAGTAGACTCAGGCAGCCTTGCTTTTATGCTACCCTTCATCCCCTCAGCCTCTTATATTATTTGTGCTTCCTCTTCTGTAGAGTTCCCTGAGCTCTGAGGAGAGGGATTTGATGGAGATGTCCCATTTAGAGCTCTGTGTTCTAAGGTCTCCCCCCCTGCCTAATGTCTGGCTGTGGGTCTCTATATTTATTCCCATCTGCCACAGGAAGATGATGACTGCATTGTCTCTGATGATGGCTGAATAGGGCACTGATCTATGCGCACAGCGGAATGTCACTAGGAGTCATTTTATTGTTACTTTTTTTTTCTTTAGACCAGCAGTATTTGGTTTAACCCTAGGTGTGTGGGCTATGTAGTCTTGATTCTTGGTCACCCAAACAGTGTCTGGTATGGGTTCCCTCTCAGGGAGTATGCCTTAAGTCAAATCAGACATTGCTTGGCTACACCCACAAGTTCTCTGCTACTACCGCACTAGGAATCTTGCAGGCAGGACACATAGTAGGTCAAAGGTTTTGTGGCTGGGTTGGTATATGCATCTCTCTTTTGGTAGCCTGCAGAGTACCTTCTTACACCAATGACACTAGAACCTAAGGGACAGGCTCCATGTAGGCTTCAGCCTGACTTCTCCGTGTTCAATGACTCGTGTGGGTATTGTTCTTAGCAACGAAGCCCCATAGTTTGCAAAGTTTGCATTGTCTTAGTAACAGTCTGGGTTGTTTGGGTTGTTTCCATAAGATTTCCTTGGTCAACCATTCAATTGAATGTGACCCAGTCTCACTACTGGAAGAATCCTTCAGTGATAAGATATGAACAGGCAAGATATGGCAAGATATGGGATACTGTCACCTGATTGCTAGGAGACCTCATTAGAATTGCATTCATACATTTTAGGAAGATGCCACTGCACTAGGCTTCCATCTCATTTCTGAAATGCCCTTCAGTTCTAGCTGTCTTTCCTCACTATCTCTCCCTCAGCTCTGACTTTCATCTGGCGGCCCCACCTAAGCCTCCAATTTGCATCCTGCCCTGATCCCAGTCCACCTATAAATTCTATTCTAATTTCCCCTCCTTAGGATAACCATGTGGCCCGCACATTTCCTTCCTCTATACCTAATCAATGAAAGAAGGATTTGGTTTTAAAAATTCAACAAGACTGACAAATCCCTATCCAAAACAATTAAAAGTCAGAGAAAGAATATCTAAATTCACAAAATCAGAAATGAAAATGGGGCATAGCAACAAACAATAAGGAAACATAGAGAATAATAAGGACATACTTTAAAAATTTGTACTTCATAAAATTGGAAAAACAAAAGGAAACAAAATAAAAACAGAAACAACAAACAAAAAATGAATAATTTTCTTGATAGGTCCTACTTACCAAAGTTAAACCTGGATTAGATAAGCAATTGAACAGATCATTATCTTCTAATGAAATAGAAGTAGTAATTAAAAGTCTTTTTTAAAAAACCTAAGGCCATATCGTTGTAGGGCAGAATTTTACTATATTTTCAAAGAAGCTCTTATGCTAATACTCCTCAAGTAAATATAAATAAAAACAGAAGGAACATTGCCAGTTCATTTTATGAGGTCATATTTACCATGATACCTAAACCACACAAAGTCCCAACAAGGAAAGAGAATTAATGACTAATGTATATGTATATACATATATACACATACATACATACATACATACATACATACATGTATACATATACGTATATGTATATGTATGTATGTATAGTTGCAAACTGAACCCAAGCAAGAATTCATGAACTATCTATGCACAAACCCAGCCCTACAGAAGATACAAGAAAGAAAACTCACACCTATGGAGGTTAACTACACCCTCCAAAAAAACCTCACAGGATATAAATAGCTACACTATAGCAAAACCAAAAGAAGACAAGCACACAAACACACTACAACAATCAACATCAAAATAAAAGGAACTACAGTCACTGGTCATTAATATCTCTCAACAGCAATGGATTCAACTCTCTAAAAAAAAAAACCCAAAACACCAAACCAAAACAAAAAAAGACACAGACTAACAGAATGAATACATAAATAGGACTCATTATTCTACTGTATACAAGAAATACACCTCAGTCCTCAGCCACAAAGATAGACATTACCTGAGAGTAAAGATCTAAAAAAAAAAAAAAAAAGTTGTCCAAGCAAATTGATGCAAGAAGCAAGTTCCAGTATGCATTCTAAAATATAATAAAATAGACTTTCAGACAAAATTAATCAAAGAGATAAGGAAGGACACTTCAAACTCAACAAAGGAAAATTCAACCAAGATGATATCTCAGTTTTGAATATCTGTGCCTCAAAATCAAAAGCACCCATATTTGTAAAAGAACTATTAATAAATCTTAGACCACATATCAATCCCCACACATTAACAGTGGTAGACTTCAACATCCCACTCTCACCAAAGAATAGGTCAACAAAATAGACACTAAACCAGGAAATAATGGCACTAACAGATGTCATGAATTATTAATGGACTTAACAGACATCTACACAACTTTTCATCCAAACGCAAAAGAATGTACCTTCTCAGCACCTCACGGAACTGTCTCCAAAATTGACCATATTGTCAGACACAAAGCAACCTCAACAGATACAAGATGATAGAAATACTACCTTATATCTTATCAGACCACCATGGACTAAAGCTGGACCTCAACAACAGAAGAAGTAACAAAAAGCTTACACAGGCATGGAAATGACCAACTATCTACTCAAGGACAACTGGGTCAGGGAAGATATAAAGAAAGAAACTAAAGACTTCCTAGATTTCAATGAAAATGAAGGCACAACGTATCCAAAACTAAGGGACACAATGAAAGTAGTGCTAAGAGGGAAATTCATAGCAGAAGTGCCTTCATAAAGAAATTGGAGATGGTTTGGAGACCAGCTCTCAAGAGCTGGTTCTTTGAGAAAATTAACAGGATAGATAAACCCCTATCCAAACTAACTAAAAGGCTGAGAGACACTATCCAAATCAATAAAATCAGAAACAACAACAAAAAAAAGTGACATAACAACAGACACTGAGAAGATCCAAAGAATCATTAGATATTACTTCAAAAGCCCATATGCCACAAAAAAATTGAAAATCTAAATGAAACGCAATTTTCTTGATAGGTTCCCCTTACCAAAGTTGAATCAAGATCAGGTAAACAAATTAATAGTACAATGTCCCCTAAGGCAATAGGAGCAGTCATCAAGAGTCTACTAGCCAAATAAGCCCAAGGTCAGATGGTTTCAGAGAAGAGTTCTATTAGACCTTCAAAGAAGAGATAATACCAATTCTCTTCAAACTATGCCACAACATAGAAACAGAAGAAACATCACCAAACTCCTTCTATGAGGCCGCAGTCACCATGGTATCTAAACCACACAAAGGCTCAACAAAAGAAGTGAATTACAGTCCAATTTCCCTTATGAACATTGATGCAAAAATACTCAATAAAACACTCTCAAACCAAATCCAAGAACACATCAAACATATCATTCACCATGACCAAGAAGGATTTATCCCAGGTATACTGAGGTGGTTCAATAGATGGAAATCCATCAATGTAATCCACCATATAAACAAACTGAAAGGAAAAACAAACACATGATCATCTCCTTAAATGCCAAAAAATGCATTTAACAAAATCCAACATCCCTTCATGTTAAAAGTCTTGGAATGATCAAGGATATAAGGCACATAACTAAACATAGTAAAGGCAGTATACAACAAGCCAATAGCCAACATCAAACTAAATGGAGAGAAACTTAAAGGAATTCCACCAAAATCAGGGACAAGACAGGGCTGCCCATGCTCTCTGTAGCTACTCAGTATAGCACTAGAAGTCCTAGCGAGAGCAATAAGACAACTAAAGGAGATCAAGGGGAACGGAGACTGGAAAGGAAGACTTCACTATCACTATTCATGGATGATACGATAGTGTAAATAAGTGACCCCAAAAAGTCTAACATAGAACTTCTAGTCCTGACAAACACTTTCAGCAAAGTGGATGAATACAAAATTAACAACAACAAAAAAAACACTAGCCATCCTGTATACAAAAGGCAATTAGGCTGAGGAAGAAATTAGAGAAACAACATCCATCACAATAGCCACAAAAAGCATGAAATATCTTGGTTTAGTGGTAACCGAGGAAGTGAAAGACTTGTATGAAAAAAATTTCAAGTCTCTGAAGAAGGAAATTAAAAAAGACATCAGCAGAAGAAAAGATCTCCCATGCTCATGGATTAGTAGCATTAACTTAGTAAAAATGGCCATCTTACCAAAAGCAATCTATAGAATCAATTCAATTCCCATTAAAATATCAACACAACTCTTTGCAAACCTTGAAAGAACAGTTCTCAAGGTCATATGGAAAAACAAACAAACAAACAAATAAACAACCAGAATAGCTAAAACAACCCTGCACAGTAAAAGGTCTTCTGGAGGAATCTCCATCCCTGATCTCAAGCTGTACTAAAGAGCAACAGTAATAAAAACTGCATGGTAGTAGCACAGAAACTGACTAGTGGATCAATAAAATTGAATTGAAGACCCAGAAATAAAACCACACACCTACAGACACATGATTTTTGACAATGAAGCCAAAGCCATACAGTGGAAAAAAGATAGCATTTTCAACATGTGGTGATGGTCTAACTAATGTCTACATTTAGAAAAATGAAAATGGATCTATATTTATCGTTCTGCACAAAACTAAAGTCCAAGTGGATCAAAGACCTCAATATAAAACCAGACACATCAAATCTATTAGAAGAAAATGTGGTGAAGGGCCTTGAACTCATTGGCCTAGGAGACAACTTCCTGAACAAAACACAAAGAGCTCAGGCTTTAAGATCAACAATTAATGGTACCTCATAAAACTGAAAGGCTTCTGTAAAGTAAAGGAGACTGTCAATAGAAGAAAACAACAGTGACAGTCTACAGACTGGGAAAATATCCATATATCTGACAAAGGGCTAATATCATATATATAAAACTCAAGAGATAAAACACCAACAAAATTCAACTAAAACTGGGGTACAGAGCTAAGCATAGAATTCTCAACAAAGAAATATTTAATGGCTGAGAAACGCTTAAAGAAATATTCAACATCCTTAATTATCAGAGAAATGCAAGTCAAAACAACTCTGAGAATTCATCTTTCTTTGTTTTGTTTTTGTTTTATTTTTCAGATCATAAATCAATTGTTATCCCATCACCCTTATCCTCCCATTTCTCCCTCCCTCCAGCTTTCACACTATTCCCCTCCCCTAGGTCTATGACTGAGGGGGACCTCCTCTCCCACTATATGGTCATAGACTATCAAGACTCATCTTGGTAGCCTGCTTATTCTTTCTTTGAGTGCCACCAGGTCTCCCCAACAAGGGGAGACGGCCAAATATGGGGCTTCAGAGTTCATGTCAGAGTCAGACCCTGCTCTCCACATAACTGTGGAGACTATCTGTCCATTGGTTAGATCAGAGTACCCATCAGTATGGCTAAGATAAAATACTCAAATGATAGCACATGTTGGCAAAGGTGTGGAGCAAGGGGAACACACCTCCATTGCTGGTGGGAGTACAAATTTGTACAAACACTTTGGAAAGCAATCTGGAGGTTTCTCAGAAAAGTGGGAATAGTGCTACCTACAGATCCAGCTATACCACTTCTGGGCATATACCCAAAAGATGCTCCACCATACAAAAAGGATAGCTGCTCAATCTCCATGTGGGTACCCTAGTAAGGGAAACAGAGATTGTCTCTGCCATGGACTTTGTTGTCTGCTCTTCAATCACTTCTTCCTGGTGGGTAGGCCTTGCCTGGCCATGGAGGAAAAGGATGCAGGCAGCCCTGGTGAGATTGATAGGCTGGGGTCAGTCGGTAGGGGAGGAGGCTCTCCCTTTCTGAGGACTAGGGAGGAGGATATGGGGGAACTGGGAGAGAGGGTGGTACTGAGAAGAGATGAGGGAGGGGACTATGATTGTGATGTAAAATGAATAAATTAAAAATAAATAAATTTTTAAAAATTAGTAAAACTTTAAAGAGAGATGATTATCTATGGCTAGAGAAGAAAATTATTTTGTTTAAATTTGAGATTGTATTAAAATACAATAAATAATAAAAATAAAAATAAAGTTACAAGTTTTCCTTTTTTCCCCAAACCCTCCCAAATATTCCTCTCTGTGCCCCTTCAAATTTGTGGCCTCTTTTTAAACACATTAATTGTTATTGCATGCATATGTATATTTTCATATACATATATATCTTAAAATATAACCTGTTGTGTCCATAAAATGTTTTCGGGTGTACATTTTCAGCACCAGCCATTTGGACAATGTGTGCTTATCCTCTTCTCTGGACCACATCACTGCTCACTTCCTGCTTTCCTCTGCTGCCTATAGAGTTTCCAGTGATCTCTCTCTGCCTCTGCAGCACTGGGGTTACAAGGGCCCACTCCCACGCCGGACCTTTTCAAAGCATGAGTTCTGCAGATTTAACAGATCGTCATACTTGCAAGGCAAGAGCTTTACCAACTAAGCCAGTTCTCAGCCCCACCCTGTATTCCCGGTGCTCGACAGGCATCTGTAAGAGAAGAGGAACTAGGACACACACGGCCTCTAATTTGAACATATATATATGTATAAAATATATATGTATATATATTAATATATATGAAACCTTTTTATTGCCGAATTGTCTGTTCAAGTTACCAGCTGAACTCCCATAATCTTTTTTCTTCATAGAGAAATATTTGATAAAGGTTTTATATAAAAATGTGTAGAATTGAAAACAAACAAAAATGCTTGTTGAGTCTGTAGGCTAAAGGAAAAAGGTATAAAATATCTTAGAAGCTCCTTTTAGAAGCTATCTTAGGGCACTCTCTCCAGGCCTTTCAATTTGTTTTGAAATTTGAAACGATAGGGAGATGTTTACATTACAATATTTACATTTTCTGCTTAGTTGGAAACACATAATCGTTGCATGTTCCATGGAGTGAATGCACTCAGAAGTTCCTGTTTCCTCATTGCTGAGGTAACTCTACTTTTGTAGGTCAGGAAGAACTGGATACTAGACACCAAGAAATTAAGCAAAGTGTTAACAGAGCCTTGATCCTGCACTGACTTCTCCTGTGTTCCTTTACTCTTGAAGAGTGCAAAGGTGTGAACACTGCTTTCTTGAAGTTAGACTGTGACTTACAGTTGGAGAGGTATGTTTCAGCCACGAGAGTGAAAACTATTTTCAACTCAGAAGCTTGTGGAAAAGATGGAAAACAAGGTAAACTTCATGCAACTTTCAAGTATGTGTCCATGATAGTTTTTGAAAGTAGCCAATATTCTTACTCCTACGAGCGTGTCCACTAATCTACTTAGGAAAGCCCCAAGGCAGAATTCTCACACCTTCCTTTATGCCTTGGGACGTTTACTTTGAATCATGCAGAAATTATTTCTTTCTAAAGCAAGTGAAGGCCGAGGCGTGGCTCAGCAGGCGAAGCTTCCTGTGTAAACACTAGGGCACAAGCCTAGTTCATCATCATCAAGCACAGAAATGGTTGGGCATCCACAGCCATGTGTACACATGTGTATTCATACAGACACATAAGATCCCACACATGCAAAAAAAGTATATACACACACACATACATACCACACACATATGTACTTCTCTCTCTCTCTCTTATACATGTGTGCCTTTGTGTGTGAGGGAGAAATCTGGGTTGTAAGAGAGTAAATGTGAATTGTTACTTAGAATAGTAGTGTAGAAATGAACTCTCCCATTAAGGAAGGCGCACACAGTGCCCATAGCATAGCCCTCCTCACTGACAAGCCTGGATGCAGTTGTGGATGCTGCAGCTTCATCCACACTGAATCCTAGCCAGTCACACAGGTTTGCCATCACAGAGACACTTCTTGGTTTGGTGGGGACCTCTTAGGATAGATCAATTCCTTCCATGACCAAGTTACTTTTAACATCAGTTTGGCTTATGAACAAGTACCATGATTCTATATCACTGAATACAGACACAACACTTTATTTGACGTAACATAGGCTTTGTCTACAGGTTAGGGCTGTCTTCTCACTTGTGAGCCTCAATGGTATCTAATTACTCGAGTGACTTGGATGAAATTGTTCTGCGGGACTAGCAGTCATTGCTCACCTTGAATTTCTGCGTTAGTTACGACATTTGATGAGGCCAGCTTTTCATTTTTCTTATCACTGTGTTTGTCAGTTGAGATCTTAGGTCTAAGTGATCTAGGGCAAGAAGACTCCAATTGCTTTTATAGACTGAAAAAAATATCTACTAGGATATTTATCCAATGGTTTTATGTAGGAGAGAGCTCACTTTCCTAGAGTGGTTGCTTCTATTTTGGTTTTTTTTTTTTTTTAAGATTTACTTATATTTTGTCTGTAGGACTGTTTGGCCTTCACTCCTGTCAGGGTACCATGTGACTGCAGTGTCTGTGGATGTTAGAGATGGTTCTAGAGCCCCTGGTTCTCTGTCGCATGTGATTCTGAGCTATTGCTATCATGTGCACTGATAATCAACCTGGGTCCTTTGCAGAGCAAGGGCTTTTCTTTTCTCTTTTCTCTCCTTTCTTTTCTTTCCCTTTCTTTTCTTAAGACAAGGTTTCTCCCTTGGCTGCCCTGGACTTACTCTGTAGACCAGTCTAGCCTAGAATTCACAGAGATTTGCCTGCCTGTGCCTCCCAGAGTGCTGGGATTACAGCATGAGCCACGGTGCCGGCTGAAAGGGGATGTTCCTAGACACTGAGCAATCGCGCTGTGAGTCTGCTTCTCAAGGTCTTAGTTACCTCGGATGACAGCTAGATAGGTAGAACTAAGGAGCCACTAGACCCAGATAAAGGCCGCAATGGACACAAATAAATCCTAAGAAAGATTGTTACTCAAATTGGGTCCCAGTAATGGTTAAAATAGAAGAAAAACCTATGGAATTGCGTATTCATATCCATCTCATGACCATGAAACATATAAAACATTTGAGTCATTTTTAATAAACATCAACCTAAGGGATGATAAGATGTTCAATTTCTTCCTAAGGATTGTGTGTGTATGTGTGTGTGTGTGTGTGTGTGTGTGTGTGTGTGTGTGTGTGTGTTCGCACCCTTGGCGAACTGAAGACCTTGGTGGATCTGCTGAATCTTCAGTTACAGGTGGTTGTAAGTCACCCAGTGTGGGTGCTGAGAGGCCAAGGAGGTGGCTTCCTTGCAAGAGCAGGGAGGCATCTTAACTCTGGAGCTATCTCTTCAGCCCTGTGGTTTGTTTAACTTGACATAGTGCATTTTTAGATTAGGTCTATGGAATAAATGTAACACAAGGCCTTGCAAAGGGTTGTGATTGAAAATAAAATGAACTATGTTGTCAACTGTTTAACAGTTACTGAAAACAACGGAATGCAATTTAAACCCAGGCTCCAAAAGAAAACACTCTCTTTCGCCATCTGGTGGTGAAAGACAATGTTTTCTGCGTGCACAAAGCACAGTTGCACTCAGATTTAACAGCCAATTATGTTTTATGGTTTCTGATTCATTTTACCAGAAAGATGCGCTTATTTCCTTACCCTAGATAAACATGACTGAGGCAATTTTGTTCTAATGGTTTATAGCACGGAGTACAAATAACTACAGCTTCAATGGTTCAGCTAGGATACCATATTAACCAGAGCAATTCTTTTAAATGATTGCACTCTTTTTGTAATAGAAGCTAATTCTAGAAATAACATTTTTTACACAAATGTTTTTGATATAAGAAATTAAGATGCGCATGGCAAGGCCCAAACATAACTGCAGACTGTCTGCATGGCAGACAGCATCCATTTCTATTTTTACTATGTTAACAATGGTTACAATTACGTCAACAGTCAACCCACCCCTAATGTAAGAGTAGATAATTCAACAGCACGTGCACTTTTCTATTTTCCTGAATAGAATGTTCAAACCTCTTGACATTAACAAATTAAAAAGACAAATATCTCATGTTTTCATTTCTTTATTTTCTCCAGAAAAATTTGATACTGAAACCAAAGTCTTACTTGGAGAAAGGGGAAAAAACATAGAAACATAGAGACAGACGGTCCATTTAACTTACATTATTATGAGCAGTCACTTTTGTAGGCAACACTTTTTATTCTTTGTAGAAAAGAAATAATAATAATAAAAAAAAAAAACAAACAGCACCATTAAAGAATGCATGATCCCTGAATTCTAAACAAAACACTGCCTAAAACTTTCTTTTTCAATGCTTGTCACAGCCAGTCACATTTAATCAGGTATCAAAGCAAGCATAACGCTATTCAGTTGTAGCAGGCTTATGGATCCACTGCACCCCCTCCTGAGGGCTTTACACACCTTTCTGAGTTTTTCCTGTGGGAATAATATATTCTTTGGTAGAGGACTGAAGGAGGGTTTCACTTTTCTGTATGCTGATAGGAAATGTCCGTGTACGGTCAGGGCCTTGGCCCCCAGTCTGTGTGTGCCATGCGTGGTGGATTCGGGTTAGCTTTACATTTTGCCGTTACACTGGAGGAGTAAATTCCGCCTTTGGGGAAAAAAAAAGGCATTACACGGCTAATGTCAAACAGATGTAAACATTTAGAATACTGACCAAAAGAAGGAACAATACACACAAACGCAGTTTAAAGAAATGGTCCTGAAAAACGTAATTGAGATCGGATTTCTGTGAAGCAAGGAGGGGACACAGCAGAGCCAGGAGATGGGGTAACCAGGGAAACCAGGTAAAGCACTTTTCTGGAACATTCGTGAACAGCACAGACACAACAAAGTCTCTCTACAGTCTAGATTACTCTGTGACTATAAAATATAGTTCAAAGCTAAATAGTGTATGCTATTTAAAAAAAAGCAGCTCCTTTAAATTATAGTAAAAATGCCTTTTGCTCGCTTTACAGTGGCAAATATGAGGACAGGAGGCGACACAGTTCTTACAGTGACATTTTGGCTACATAGGCCCCTGACAGATGATGGGTTCTGCCCCAGGACTTTTCACATTGTTCTTGGGGACACAGATGAACTTGAGTCGGGTCGGGCTCCCCAGGCAGCGGTTAGGATGCTAAGCTTCCACACCAGGCAAGGACCATGCAGGACTAAGCTTAGCTTCAGCATCTAACACCTGGGGCTTCCTCAAACCCCACCTGGAGAAGCAAGGAGACTGGCTACAGCAAATCCCTCTTTGAAAGATTGTGCGAGTGTCTGTAAAGGAATCAGGCTTGCAGCATCATGTACGTTTCAAAGACAATATCTTTGACCACGTTATAAAGCACCACAGGTACCAGCTGACATCTGTATGCTGAGTAAGAATTAGCCAAGGTCCAGGAGTCGGCTATGCCTCTATAGCTCACTCCCCGGAGCGGACACTGCCATGAAGTCTTTTATCAAGCTGGCTCAGGCTCATAGGTTTTCAAGTTTGTTTCTTAACACTAGGCCTTCACAGGAAGATACTCTACATAACCATGGTGCTCTGGTCACTGCATTTTGCATTCTTGTTTTGGGGGAGGAAAAACGTTTTCATTTTGAAAATGAATTTGCATCAGAATGCATTTATTAACATGCCCATTACCTAGCTAAATGTTTTATACACCTCAGGCATATGCATATCACATGGAGGGGAATAGTGCATGGCAGTCTCCTTCCCTCCCCTGCTCCAAAAGTGCTATTTTGAGAAATACATCCTTTGTGATTAAAAAATAAATACACATTACATGTGCAAGTTCTCTTCCTGATAGGGACTAGTACTGTCCAATGACCAGGGAAATGTACACATGAAGTTTGCACATTACATCACCATAACCGCATAGTAAATAGCATTGTCGTGTTGCACACACGCAGACACACGTAAAATCAGGAAGCTGAGAAGCTGCTCACCTAATTCAAATATGCTGGCTTTTATATAAGGGTGAAATGCATACCTACACAATACCTAGCCGACAGTTTGCTTCTGAATTTCATTATTATATCCACTCCAAAGATAATGAAGTCAACAACATAAACCAGAAGAGAACACCAAGAACTGGAACTGGGGCAGAAAAGAGGAAGATCTTAAAAAAAAAAAAAGTATGCTCTTTGGACCTGGGTGACAGAATCCATGCATTATCAATATTTGAATTTCCAAACTTACTATGTGAAAAATCCAAACATACAGAAGGACACTTTTCTTTATTCCCAGGAAGCAATTGGCAGGCAGTATTCCACAGAGGTGCAACTGACAATGAGCTCAGTTTCCCTTCAGCCTCAACTGTCCCTCTCATACAGAGTACAACGGCTTCGTAGACTTGGGTTTCTTTAACAGGTGTCAGGTACTGACGTTGTCGTTCAGAATCTGCTGGTGTAGACAGTATCTGACGCTGGGATAGCAGCGATGAAATAGGAAGGGGTTGGCATGCAAGTGTCATTGTGTATAGGGGTGCCCCGCTGTGAGGCTAAGAGCACGGTCTTCAAAATTAAGAGGATATCATACCCAAGTAGACCATAAGGGCATCACTGATCAGCACAGCGTGCAGATACACCCTGGCAGGCAGGCAGCTCACAACCCGAGCCCCAAGGTTGCAGTCCTGGGGTATGGCTGGCCAAGTGCATTTGTTGGCTTTCTCCACTGTCAATTCACTTAGCTTTATTATGAAAAGGCAGTGACAGGACTGAAGCACTGAATCACTGCCACAGGCAGGCCTTCCTTTGCTTTTTCTTTCTTAACAAAGAATCTTTCATATTCAGTAATTTGTTAAAACAATGTCTCTGTCACCTAAAGAAATTTGGCAACATCACAATAATAAATTTAGAGGAAAAAAGCCCACCAGAGTTTTTTTTCTTTTTCTTTTTTTAACGTGGTTTTTGTTTTCTTTCAGGAATGTGTTTTCTACTCATCCCAGTTAACTTTTAAGATGCATTTTCCAGGAATGTCAAAAAAGTTTACATTGACAAGACGATCCCACATGAAAATATCTTTCTCTCTTACCCTTGACATGTGATAACCTTTCCCTCTGAATTCTTTTGTTTTTAATCGTACAGGCACGATCGAGGGGCTAATGGCACTCTGCGTTTTGTGCTCTGACTCTGAAGTGAAATGGGTGTACTTTTCCTTCATCTTCCCACTGTGTGAGTGTGCTTTTGAGCTTGTTTTTGGGAACCGAGCGTCTCCTCAAGCACAGCTGTGTCCTGTATGAGAGTAGTCAGTACACAGAAGGAGCTCGGATCCCCAGTTGTCACTGGATAGACACTGAAGAGAGCTGTGAGACGTGGCAGCTCCTTTCCACTTCCATTCCCCCCAGGGATGAGGAAAGAAAGCGCAAAGCATGCAACAGGGAGCAAGTTGTTGTTGTTGTTGTTGTTTTTAAAATAAGGATTATTTCAGAATCAAAGACAACTGTATAGACTGTGAATCAAAAGGGAAGAAATGGTTCTGAAAAAATGTTACCCTTCGCTCAGCCTTCTGTTGTCCCCATCAGCAATGAGTTTTGCAAAAAGAGGTAGCCAATCTCTGCTAAGGCCAGAGTACACTGGCATACCTAAGGGCTGCAGTTGCTCCACCCACCCCCAATTTCCATGTGGTAATTGGATTAGAGTGATTAGAATGGCTAATATTTTATATCATCAACCCACAATAATGCATGTACAGCATTTTATTGTTTGTTTTTAACATCAGGGCACGGATTTTCATATTTGCTTTTAAAAGCCACATCGTGGAACACCACAATGTTCTGGGCTCCTGACTATCAGCCAATGGATCTTAGAATATTGTATATCCAAGGGCTACGGTCAGACCCCTATCACACAGAGCCCTGTTGTCAATTCAGATGCAATGCATATTCAAGCACAATTTATGGACAAAAATCCAAAGCCAATTCAGCTTTTCTGCAAGTCTCCAAGAAAGAGTAAGAAAGGAGGAAAAAGAGCTGGGACAGTGGCTTCCACTGGCCTGTCCTTCATGCACCTTCTGTGATCAGAATAAATATAAGGAATCACATTTTTAAAGCAGGTGCCCATTCCTACTATGACTTGAACCACTGGGGAAGGGTAGGTCCCTCAGAATCACTGGAGAAATGCTTGCTATGATGTCCAATCTATGGAAAGATACATGGCCAGCTTAGATTATTTCTATCATAGTTTTTTAGCATCTGCATATCTGGTGATTAGACACATCAGGATGCCCTTACTGTCTAGGCCTGGGTTGAAAGAAAAAATACGTAAAGAAAAGAAAAGAACGAGGCAGTGATCTGTACGCACAGACAGAAATACATCAAAGTGGTGAATGGTGACTGAACAGGCAAGAGCCATTCACGTGTGTTGCATCCTCCCCCCATATGAGGAATGTAAGAAAATAATCACCTAGAAAAAAAAAAACAAACAGATGACTTGCTCCTCAATGAAATCTGCGGCACATAAACCAATGCTTTATTTGACTCCTTGCTAATGATGCTAGGCTTTTTCATGTTAAAATGGAGTTGGGGGGTCGGGGGTGGGGTGGGGGGGCAGACGACACTGCGTCTTTCACTCAAGCTCTTATCGGACAACCAGGCAAGCTACACAAAGTTTGGAAGGCCCTATGCAGTCATCATGGCAGAAGGCCCCACAGCCTTTGCACACAATCATGGCTTTGAGCCGGCAAGAACATTTCAGCTCTAACTCGTCTGCGTTGCTGTTGTCTGCAAAGTTCTGAACCGGCATCTGAGTATTCTGCCCTGCCAGGCCTGTGGTGGTGGCAGGGCTAGAACCGCTTCCCAGCATCCCAATGGACTTTTCAATGGCAGATGCTGCCCTTTTGAAATTTGTGCTCCCGAAATGTATGGTCGGGTAACTTCCACAGAGCGGTTGTGGCTGGGGTACTGGTATCTTTTGAGCAGCTAATTGGGTAAAAGGCTTCTGGGGCTCAGAGAGCAAGTAGGAAGAGAACTCGGCATTTTTTAACGCGAATGCCTTCAGCTGCTCTTTCACTTCATTCTGGTCATATGAAACCTGTTTCATGCCCAGTTCACAGCTGCTGCTTAAACCTTCCTCAAAAGAAAGAGGTTCTGATTTGATATTGCTACATATGCCCGTGGACTGGGGCCAACTAAGTCGCTTAGTGGTTTCCATGGTAACTGGTGGTTGCTTTTGATCAGATGGGACATCTACAGTTGGGAGAGGTGGAGGTAGTGGTGGTGGTGGTGGTGGTGGTGGTGGAGGAGGAGGAGGAGGGGGTGGTGGGGGCAAGGACAAGGGTGGGGGTGGGGGAGGGGGAGGGGGTGGGGGAGGTGGCAGGGGAGGATGGACTACTGCTTTGCTTGGCATTGTGTGTGTGCTGCCTCCGCCATCATCGCCTTCTTTTATGGGCATACTGGGGGACAACATATTAGCTAGTCTTAGCTGGTGAGGTGCTGAAGGAAGATTGACATCTCCCAGGGCCTTTTGTTCAAGATGCCTATTGAAGGCAAACGCACTACAGCCCACTGGGGTCTTGGGAGAGGTCTGCAACAGAGCAGCAGTGGGAAGGGGTCCCCTGGCAGCCATGGGCATTTGGTAGAACTGCTGTCTGTGTGAGGTACCGTTGTCAGCATGGAAGCTGTCATTTTTGCTCACATGGAACAGGCTTGGCTGGAAGCTACATGCGGGCAACAGCCGCTTTTGTTGTTTGACCTCAGGGCTGGGCATGATCCTGTTGGCCATGGAGGGTTTACTGAGTCTTTCTGGCTTAAAAGGCTGGCTGTGTCCTAGCTGACTCACTCCAGGACTGATGACACAGGGTACGGCTTTGACATCAGGCGCCATCGCGACTTTCCCCGGCTCACATTTGACTTGAGTGTGCTCACCCACAGTCCTGGCTGTTCTCTTTTTGGGATGGTTTTCTCGCTTTCTCATTTGGAGCGGTGCTAGAGTCCCTGCCAAATAGCCCTTACCGTCTGGATTTGGAGAGCTGGAAGGCATTTCCACGAGGCTTCTCTCCAGCCCTGTCTTACCCACTGAGGTAGTTTGAAGGGGCAGAGGGAGCCTGTTGATTTCAAGTTTGGCCCCCAATCTTGGCTGCGGTAACACCTTTTCCAGAGGCAGGTTGCCCTGCAGTAACTGTGTCACCAGTGGGTTATTAGCTTCCACAGAAGACAGGCGGCAGCTTGAGCTGCCTGCACTTGGAAGTCTCTTCAGGGTGTCTGTGGCCAAGGAGATAGCCTCTTCTACGGGGCTTGTGGTGGAAGGCTTCATAGGCTGTGTTTGTTGGACACTAGCACTGCTTGTTGCCTCTGTATCTGGAGGAGGATGCTCAAGGCCAGGGAAATCCTCAGTGTCCATCCTAAAGCTCTTGTCTACTTCATGAGGTTCAGGTTTCACGGGAAGACTGACGCTCGTGATGAGACTCCGTGGGTGGAGATCTGACACGTGGGTATAGTTGGCACGCTCCGTTTTGACGGGCTTCAGACTGCTTTGTTCCAAATGGTCTCTCTGTTTACATGAGCCCAAATGACTAACCACAGGCTGTCCTGTGTTTCTCACTGGGTCTTCACTCCAGCAAATCCGGTTTCCTGGGTTATACTGACTGCTACAGGTTGTGTCTGCTTCATTCTTGAAAGTACTTGGGTTCCGTGCCTGCTCAGCAAAGGCAAGACTTGGTGCAGTCACTTCATTTAGTGTATCTGGAAGAGCAAGGGGCAGCTCTCGGAGGTTGGAGCAAGTGGCCTGCAATGTCTTACAGTCCCGTTTAGCCGTAGAGGCAGCAATGAAAACAGAACTGTGGTCAACACCTTCACTTGAGATCTGTTCAGGTCTACTGATGACAGACACCTGAGGACATGCCACAGGGTGCATGGCTACATCTGTCCTCACTGACCGACTCTGGGGATCCAAGCTCGCTTCTGCACTTTCAATGGAGACAGTGAGAGACAAATTGGAGGTCAGAGTCGCGCTGTGATCCACAATGACTTTACAGGGAATTGACCTGTTTACGGTTGCTGGGACAAAGCCCCCTGGTGGCTGCTGAGGCTTTCCAGAATCATCTGTCCTGTTTCGAGGCCCTGGATTTTTGTCCAAGCTTTCCGCACTTACTTTGGGAGAAGTATCGTAAGAGTTTATAGGGAGCACATTTCCCGCAAACATTGCAATGGGTGGGCGTGAAACCAGTGGATCGGTGACAGCCACTGAATCACTACAGCTGGGGGCTGTTCTCATGGTGACACCCATTGACACGCTGGCCTGTTCTTCACTCCCAGACATGGCTATCTTCTCAGAAGCAAATCTGTTATTAATCCCTGCGGGGGGGATCAAGACAGAGCTAGTACAGAGATGGTTTGGCAAATTACTTCCAGTGGTAGAAGCTGGCACAGAAGTGTACTGACTGGACACTAAGTTAGCAGCCTTGCTGCTGGGTACAAGCAGGGCCTTGCCATCCATGGAGTTAGACTGTCCAGTATCTTCTGGAGCAGCTGGGATAGGAGTCCTGTTGGTACATTTTGGTACAAGGGCTATGCATGGAGTATCAGATCCCTGGATGGATTTCAACATGCTTATATTACAAGCAGAAATCGTACTGTTTGCACTGTCAACAGACATGAGGACAGAAGATTGGTCAACCGGACTCATGAAGGAATGTTCTTTAATTGCTCCGGGCACAGCAGTGCTGCAGACGGACATAGGGATGGGGTTGATGGGAGTTTTATTAAGAAGTATAGGTACACTGCTATTTTCAGAAGAGGTAGATGAGACAATTTTCTCAGTTAAATGGGACACAGGTGTGTTGTCATCGGAACTACGCACAGAGAAGTCAGTGGCAGTTTCTGGGATCTGAGGCGGGTTCAGAGGCTGCTGAAATACAGTGGTAGTCTCCCGGAGGTGTGCGGGCTTGCTGCTAGGAGATCTGCAGTTTGGATTGATGATGATAACACCGGTGGAGCCTTCCATTTTTGTTTCAGGGGTAGAAGAGGCTTCCATACTGAGAGATTCTTCCTTGGAACTGACAGTAGGCGAGCGGATCTCCTTGACGGTCTGGAAGAGGTGGACTCTAGCCTGATGTTTCGCAAAGAGCTTAGCTTTAGTCTGCTCTTTGATATGGGCCAGGGTTCTTGTCTTTCCACCCTCTCCTGGGTTTCCCATGGCTCCTGAGACAATGCTCGCTGCAGCTGCAACTGCAGCAGCTGCAGCAGCCTCACGCTGGGCACGGGCCTGCTGGGCACGCGCCTTGATGTCTGCGAGGGTCCTGGCTCCTGTGTTCCTACCACTGGTGACTGATGCGCTAGTGGATGCTCGGGATTCCGCTTTGGAGACTGGCTGGCTCTTGATGATAAAGGGTGGTCCAATTTTAGAAAGCTGTATCTGAAAGAACAGAGGATCAAAAGATATTAGTATTTAACCAGTGAGGAGGACAGTGGGGGAGAGTGACTCAAGGGAAGAAAGAAGACAGACGATGGACATAATTCAATTGGTAGAGTGTTTGCCTAGCATGCATAAAGGCCTGGGTTATATGTCCAGCACTCAGGAAATAAAGTCAGGTGATTCTACATAATCTTGGAGCCAGCCTAGTCTACATAACTAGTTTCAGGCTACACAGTGAAAGCAGTGAGAGCCAATTTTATCTTAGGCTCTGTATTGAGCTTGAAGCAGGCTGGGCCTCCATGAGAACTTTTTACCTTTAAAAAAAGTGGTTAATGGGTGGTGGTGAGCTACATTCAGTCATAATGTGGATTGACATATATCTCAATAGCTGAATGTACATTAAGAATAGAAACAAAAAGTACAGTATGGATATGATAATAAAGTTTTTCATCTATGAAGACATCAATCTGTAAATTTATTTAGCAAAATATGAACAATCTTCTTCAAGTCATATGTGAATTGAGCAAATTTCATGCTACTTAGCATGAGATTGACTCCCACAGGGTGGAGCACACTTGTGATCAGGAGGACTGTGAAAATCTGAGGATATATAGTTAGTCTAGGCTATACAGCGAGGTCCAGGTCAGCCTGGAAAACATAGGGAGACCATGTCTCAAAAAATAGAAGATGATAGATAGATAGATAGATAGATAGATAGATAGATAGATAATAAATAGATGATGGAAAGATGATATAGATTAGAAATATAGATGAAAGATAGATGATATAGATATATTAGAAAGATAGATGATAGATGATGTAGAGAGGTAGATGATAGAAGAAAGAAAGATAGATGATAGATAATAATAAATAGATAGACTGGTAGATGACAGACAGATAAGAAATACAGATAAAGGCAAAAAGATTTAGATACTTACTTATAAAATTATCTTCCCTGCTAGCGAAAAACAAACCAACTGAGATGTTTACTCCTAATTTAATCTCCTTTCATTTAGTCCAAAGAAAATAGCCTTGGCCAAGAGGCATGGAGGGAACAATTGTCATCCTGGCTTTCTGCAAAGGTGACCATCCCTGGGAAAGTCACTGTGTGCCCCAGTGATTCCATGGCCAGAGGATGGTATAGTTTTGATGGACTCTCATCAATACATGGCATTGCTGCCTATCATGTGTGCAATAAGTACACTATGAAAATTGATGACCTCAGGGATTTCTGGTCTATGGCTTTATGTAGACAGAGGACGCTGTACTTAAGCCCTGTATTGTCCTGACATTTTCATAAAAGCATGTGTGGGTGACTTGACTACTTTTGCATTTCAAAAAAAACGAGTTGGTGATTTCTTTTAACATTAATCATATGCAGGTATGTTGTGCCTGTCCCCGTGTACACTGGCTACCTAGACATGCTATTTAGTAGGCAAAAATGTCATTAACTCATTTGAGAGGCACAAGAGCTAGTGTGCAGCCTCCATGGTAAGGCTGTGATGACCTAATCACTAAGAACATCCTCCTCCGAGTCACAGTGCGAGGCCTAGAAGGGCTGTGGGTGCTGTCCTCATTTTAAACTTGGACATTATCTGCCCAGGTATTTGACAATGTAATCAAATTGACATGTAGTGACAGACACTCTGTGCACACTTAATTTGGCTTTTCATGGGTATGTGCTCTGTGCCCTTTGCCCTCCCCCATTTAGAACAAGATTGTATATGTTTCTCCAAAACATATAAGTGTGTTTACACATATAGACAGGTTCAGGTTCTGCCCACCTAGGATGCATTTCTGGACCTGTAGTAGAACATCTTTTCTCTCTGAGCAATCTTTTTTGTTATGCACAAACTGCTTATAAATCATGTTCTCCAATCCATGGTCAAGAATTGCCTATTTGCCAAAGGGATTACATTTTTATTTTTAATATTTCTTTTAGCCTAAATAAACAGGATACAATTCTACCCAAATCTGCTTAATCAAGAGGTTCTAGGCAAATACTAAGTGTGTATTTGGTTTTTGCCTTTCTGAAGCCATGTATTGCCGATTGCATATCTGTCATATTCCTGCCTACTCAGTCTATTAATATGTTTTTAAATAAAGTGCATTGCAGCCTGTAAACCAGCCATTGACTAGAAAACTAACATATCTAAAAAAAATTTTTCCTCTAAAATATATTTATGCTTTTTCCTATGGTGTATAAATTAAATAACAGTGGTGTATTAATCGGTGTTTGCAGTGGACCTTTAGATGTTTAGAGTCTTATTTAGCAAACATTGCTTTATTAAGTAGAATAACTACAACCCCACTCAAGACTCAGCCTCATAAAGATCCTGCATCACCTATATAATCGGGTGTAAGAGAGCGACATAAGAAGCTAGTACTTTTTAAGAGCCTAAGATGATCTTAATTCTACAGCAACCTGTGATGAGGAAATTATCCACTGTATAAACATAAACTGGCATAGACAAATAAGTATGACCAAGCATCGCAAAATTTGTAACCTTCATTTTCAGTTGTCTTACCCACCTACAACTTATTTATCATATGCATTTTCTTAAAAGATAAACTGATCCAGGATAAAAATCAAAGTATCTAAGTAGAGTTATCTTCCCAAAAATGCTTTATAGTTTAGTGATGCATGAGGCCTTTTTCATACCTTAGAAACAAAGTCTTGGATTTATCGATACATTGTTGGTTTATCTATTGCAATCTCTCACAGCTCATAAAGAGATTTTGTTAATTTGCTTAAGAAATATACAGAAGTGTCCCATAAGCCATGTTCCTCATCCTTGGCTGTGGCAGTGGGTGTTCAGTGTTTGTTGGAGCTTCATTTCTCAGTGACATCTCTGCTTCTTACTCAAGCCTCTGGAGCTTTCACATACTGGAACTCTCCTACTTTCCTAAGGTTTTCATCTGTACTGTGAAATCTATAAAAGTGCTGAGCTCTGTGTGGTGTGTAGGGTCGCCTAGGCCCTGCTGTGCACATTGCTCTTAAATCATGATTTCAAACAATGGGTGATTCACATCTTCTTGCCTGGACTCAATTTAAAGCTCATCGACAATTATACATGTATGTGTGTGATGCTGCATTGCACTTGCAAGTACCATGGAGGATAGAAAGCTTCATATCCTCTGGAACCGGTGCTTTTGAGCCACATGTTTTGGATGCTGGCCCTGAACATGGGTCCTCTGCAAGAAGGGTAAGTGTTCTTGGCCATCTCTGAAGGCTGCTCTATGCCGGTTTTTTTAAAAAAAGATAATTTAATGTTAGAGTGAATATGTGTAGATTAGGTTAGTTTGCTATGTGAAGCTTTAAAAAGAAGCAGTATCTAATTAATTTCTGAATTAATTTGAAAATTAAGTTTCTAAATAAGGGACCGCATCTACAGATCAGTCTGTTTTAAACTTCCATACCTTGAGAGGGGGTACCCTGGGCTCCTCTCGTGGAGGCAGCTCTTTTTCAGGTGGACTGCTGGATGTTAGGCTCCGGGCTGACTGGTCATCTTCTATCCTGGCTCGTTTTTCTTTACATATTCCAAAGCTATGTTCCACCGTTTTCCTCTTTGATATCTCTGACTCTCTACTTTCATTTCGTATCCCATCAGGTGACTTGGAGGGCTCTGATGTTTTGGAAGTATGCGAGGTCTCCAGTCGGCTCAGTGTACTGGCCTGCTTATGTATTTTGTTTCTTGAGCCTTCTAAAAACGGGGCCTTCTCTACCGTTGGCAGATACTGCTTGTCCTGTAGTTTTGCTGGCGGAAGTTCACTTCCCTTAGTCTCTGTCTCCTCAGGAAAAAGAGGGGCTTCCAATGGTGAGGGCACCCCTTTCTTCTCAGTTCTTTGTAGAACACTATGGTTTTTAACTTTCACTATTTCTGTAGAAAGAAGTTCAGGGATAGAAGAGGTATGGAGATTCTCCATATCAATGTGAGGGTGACAAGGCTCCTGACTGAGAGTCTGGCTGTGCAGCTCTTCAGGTGGGAGTGCCTCAGGCACAATGGAAGAACTCACGTTGATGGGTTCTGGAATGTTGGACAAAGGCTTTGTGTGGGAGGCAAGGTTCTCTCCCAGGGCCTTGGTAGGAAGGGAAGGGTCATCTTTCTGTAGAGAGAGAGCTTCTTCAGACTCTGAAGGTGACTTTCTCTGTTGATGCACCATCCTTTCATTCACGGAATTAGAAATTGGAGACATCTCCGCAGGAATTGGCAAACCGGATACAAAAGGCATCTCAGAGGTGAGAATCGTGGAAGACACTGAGGAAGTTTCTGATGTCAGTGGTAAATCAGACACTGGAGATGCTTCTGATGTCAGAGGTAAGGTGGACACTGGTGATGCCTCAGATGTCAGAGGTAAGGTGGACATCAGAGATGCTTCTGAGATCTCAGGTGAGGTGGCGAGTGGAGATACTTCTGACATCAAAGATGCATGAAGGCTATCATCAGTGGCGTTTCTCTGGTTGTACTTCTCTGTATTCTCAGTGCTGGACACCTCAGAACAGAACGTTGTTTCCAGAGAGGCTGGGGTGCACGACTCTTCAGATGTGGATTGTGTTTCCCCGCCTGGGGATGGAAGGCTGGCGCACGCTTCCTCGGGGCTCTCAGAGGAGAAGGAAGTCTCAGAGACGCAAGCGTTTTCTGAGAGCTGTTCTTCAGGGTCACTCTGTAGCTCCATATCTACAGCAATCCCCTCGTTTGGAAGCTGACTTTCCAGAGAAGACGGCCCTGTTCTCAAGGCTATAGTGCTGGTCTCTGTGGGGGTCTCTTGTTCCTTCAGTTCTCCATCAGGGACGTGAGTGACAGGTGAAGTGCAAGGAACAAGAGAGTCGCAGATTTCTAGTTGGTCAATAACAACTGACATCTCTTCCTGGGGACACTCCAACTTCTCATCTGCCTTCACTTCAATATGAGGTAACGTTTCTAAAATATCACTCATTACAACACAGGACTCCAAGCTATCTTCAGGGGCTGCTATCTGGGGCTCTTCACAAGACGTGGCTGGACTTTCCGGCTCCTCAGAAAACTCTGGGATAGTCTTGTGAGTTTCCTCCTGGCATTCATAGATGCTTGTCTCCACCTCTTCTGCCACTTCCTCCTGAATCACAGACTCCTCGGGGATAAAGATGTCTTCTGTTTCTGATTCTGTCATTATGTCCTTCACTGGAGCCTCTAACATAGGACAAATGGTCGTGCAGAAGTCGGGCTCGGAGGAAGATGATGTTTTCATGACTTTTGGTTCCTGTTCTTCTAACGCAGTCTGTGCAGAAGCACCTGGAATGCCAGAGTTCCCATGTGAGGAACCCCCTTCAGCTCCATCATGGTTTGATCCAGAAGTAAGCTTCATAGATTCTTCTCTGGACATGCCCAATCTGAGTAAAAATTAGAGATATCATTGTACAGCTGCAAACAAAAGTCTCAGTCTGGATCTCTTACAAGTTCCGTATTCAATAAAGGTAAGTACATCTACTGTATCTTCCTAATCATAAAACCGCTAAGTCACATGATTAATCTGTGCTCAGTAGTTCCTGATAGAGCCCCAGTGGGGCCTTTCTGCCTAAAAGAAGCTATAGCTATTAAAGAAACACAATCTTTGTTTTATAAGCAAAGATTTATATGAATCTTACTAAGTCAAGGGAATTGGAATGTTACAAATAACAATGAATCAGAGAATATGGCAAGAAAAAAATCAATAAAAACCTAACTTTTTTGAAGTCAGAAAGTAAAAAGATGTCTTTGTAATAGAAAAGTTATAGATTGTAAAGTATGCAATGGAAATAATTAAATAAAGGAGAGTTTAGTGGACTGTATGAAAATTTAAAATTGAAATTATTTTCAAAGGTTAGGTATTTTAAAACAATCCAAGAAATGCCACCCAATCTTTATATTACAATCTAATTCTCTAATTAAATATCAAGAATAATGAAACAACTTGGAGATATTAAAATTATTCTACCAGATGATATTTGTATCGATCAACTCTGTGTGCATGCCTTATTATGAAGCTACTCCATATTGGATAGCAGAGAAAAACCCCAAGAGAATCTCTCCTAATGTTGGGTCCCAAAGCAAGGCTAAGGAGAATTACAGTAGAATTTGCAGAGAGTCACTGTTTTCTTCATCCCGAGTTGCAGCATAAGCAGCAGATGGTAGAGGAATACATTATAAATGAAGCCAAATTAATGTGTAAGAAATGAAAAGGTTTGGGTAGCAATATTCTTAGAAAAACTTATAGCAATGAAAAGAGAAATTGTGTCAGTCAACTGAAAAGGGTCTGGTGCTATGTATGTATCTCTCATACAATGGGGAGTCTAAGTAATGTAGGAATAACACAATAAAAGAGGCAGTTACTGTCAAGTGTTAGCTCACCAATATGAATCAATTAAGATAGTAAAGAGCAAATAACAAGCTAAGTGATGTCATAAGTAAGAAAATAACCTACTGATAATGGTCTACAGCAGTGGTCCTCAACCTTCCTAATGTTGTGACCCTTTAATACAGTTTCTCATGTTGCGGTGCCCTCCTCATCCATAAAATTATTTTCATAGTGACATCAGATCTATAATTTTGCTACTGTTATAAGTCATAATGTAAATATCTGATATGCGGCCCCTGTGAAAGAGTCATTTGATCCCAATAGGGGTCATAACCCACAGGTTGAGAACCACTAGTCTACAGAAAGAAAAAGCTCTAGAGTATGCTCATGTATTTCAGAGTGTGATAAAGGTGATGGGACATTGTTGCTCATGATATCGTTGCTGTCATCTTTTGTGACAAGCTTCTTTGTCAAATGTGCTGGAGAATTTGGAAAGTAATTGGGAGAAATTGGGAGACAATGTGCATGTTTGTGAATTTTTTAAAAAGATTTACTTATTTATTATTACGTACACAGTGTTCTGCCTGCATGTACACCTGCAGGCCAGAGGAGGGCATCAGATCACATTATAGATGGTTGTGAGCCACCATGTGGTTGCTGGGAATTGAACTCATGATCTCTGGAGGAGCAGTCAGTGCTCTTAACTGCTGAGCCATCTCTCCAGCCTGTTTGTGAATTTTTAAATGAGAATTATGATTTTGAACAGTTTATTGAGCTTCATTTTTTTAGACCCTAATATTTAGTGTCATTTTCTTTACTACCTATCTAACCTTAAATAACATCCGTGTACTTCCGTGGGCTTTGGTCTTATCTTCCACAGTTCTTAATGCTGTCAGGCTTTAACATGACCTAGGAAGCATCTGTGAATTTCTGGGCTCAGCTTCTAGAGATGCCCCATCAGTATATTTCAAGTGAGTCTTGAATTCTGTGTGGATATTTATGTTTTCCATTGAAGATTATTTAAACTTTCCACTGAGGCTTCTGATGTAGTGGGCTTAAGCAACACTGCTGGTGCCAATACACAAAGGCATATCACTATGCTGCCTTATTTGTGAGTTTTGAGAAAGTGCATTAAGTGTCTCTAGTTTCATATGTGTATATGTGCATCTAGGGATTCTGCTAGAGCAATCAAAGAAAGACCTCACTGCTTAGGAGTACTACCAATGAGGACAATTCACCAAGGCTGGCCCATGCTGAATCAGAAACCTCTTTGTGTTTTGAGTGTGTATGTGTGTTTTCAGGTTGTGCAGCTGCATGTGTGTACATGGGTGTATATGCAGAGAGTAAAGGTCACTCTCATGTGATATTCCTCAGATATCACATTGGCTTATCTTGTCTGTCTGTCTGTCTATCTATCTATCTATCTATCTATCTATCTATCATCTATCTATCTATCTATCTATCTATCTATCTATCTATCTAATGTATCTATGTATCTACATGTGTGCGTGTGTGCACGAGGTGTGTGTGTGTGTGTGTGTGTGTGTGTGTGCATACCAGGAAAATACATCTGATCCTTTGGAGTTATAGGTGTTTTCAGGATGCTGAGTGTTTCATGTGGGTGTTAAAACCTTCATGATTACCCAGAAATACTCTTAAATGCTGAGTCATCTGTCTGCCCCACCCCATCTTTGTGTATATGCATGTGTGTGTGTGTGTATGCCCGCGCGCGTGCTCGCTCTCGCACGTGCTGTGTCTACATGCCACTTGGCTTTTGATACTGGTTCTGTCACTGACCTTTGAGCTTACCAAACATATAAGGTCAGCTGACCAGTAACCCCCACCTTCCCAGTGCTGGGATTACACATGTGCCGCCGCACACACCTTTTACATTGGTTCTGGAGCTTCACTGGGCTGCTTATGCTTGCACAGAAAGCACGTTATGGACTAGGCTATGCCCCTTTGCATGACTACAGCCCCACAACATGGATTCCCTATGTAGAAAAGCTCAAGTGAGATTCCTAGGGTTGTTTAACCACTGACAGGAGAAATTCATGAAATGAAATGGCACAGAAGACATTACCCAAAACCCTAACTGTACCCTTTATGCAAACATTAGCACAATTTTCTCTACAAAGACCCAGAGCTGCGGCATCTCCTTCCCTAGAAATATGATTGTTTGAGAGAAAGATCGTTCCACAAAATGTCTCTCTGCTAGCCAGGAGGCGGAAGGGAACTGCTTTCAGGTCAATTCAGGTCCCGCTGTGTACACACATGGTTGCCGATGTTTTTGGGGTTTTTTGTTTGTTTGTTTTTTGTTTTTTGTTTTTGTTTTCAAGAAGCATGGTCAGGGAGATAGCTCAGCAGGTAAAAGTTGTACAAGCATGATGACCAAAGATTGCTCTTCAGAAACCAGGCAAAACGCTGGATAAATGGGGATTCCTACAGTGGCAGAGACAGGAGACTGAGTTGACGGCTCCAGGGTCAGGTAGCCTAGAACACACAGCACAATGGCAAAGACCCTGGATCTGTAAGGTGGAAAGTAAAAACTGACTCCCAGCAGTTGTTGTCTGACCTCTACACTGGTGCTCTGGCAAGGCATTCCTCATGCACACACAGACCATACACATAAACACTATAAGGTAAACACAAAACAAAACAATACACATGCACACTCAAAATGTTAAATAAAGCTGGGCTACAGAGATAAAGTGGAAGATGGTACCATAGGTTCTCTCCAACACAAGGACTGAGCACACACTAGATTGGGCACAGAGAAATCTCTATTTGCAGGGGGGAAGTGGGAGAATTATCTGCATCTAAATGACTTGTCATTGCAATATTCATCAATGAAAATACTTGGGTAAAATCTAAGGGAATTTTTTTTTATCAAAATCCACTTACAAAACCCAAAATTGACATCTTTAGGATTTCATGTGTAATTTTCAAACTAAGATGAATTTCCATGAACACGTTATAAACCTTGAAATCGCATTTTTAAAATTTAAGTGCTGATATGCCACTATAATTTTACCTGCAATTTTGTACACTGGGGGACCATTGGCTTTTATCCCAGGTTTATTAAGTTTTACAGCATATGAGGGTGCCATGTGAAGCAGGGACTTGCATTTTCATTTTCTTCTAAGAGAGCTAAGAGGAAACTCTAGTACTTACCTTTCTCCATAAAACCTCTCAAAAAATTTTTCTTTCCAAGGTTCTGTTTTCTTTTCCTTCTCAATTTCTTGCCTTATTCGTAATTGCATTTCTGGAGTAAACTCTCCTAGAAAGAAATTAGAAATAAGTAGACATAAAATGGTCACGTCTTCTGCCAATTCAAAAAGACCACATGCCATTCATTTGAGTAAACCTCGCTGGATGTTAAATGTAAGAAATGTAATGATCACCTTTCTAATATTATCCCCTTTAGAAACATAGCTCAAATGGTCATTTTATATTAGAACAACTCTAAAACATTTGGCAAGGGTATTATATGCTATGGGCTGCAAATGAAACTGTACATCCGCTGTCCTGGAGGAAATCATCCTGATGGAGGTGGAAGGCACATAATGGACCATGAAATATTGTCCCAAGCCCTGTACAGGCCATAAGAATAATATATGCATGGAAAGTGGAGATAGGACAGCACTTAATTTTCCCTAAGTCAATTAAAGAGGATTACATTAAGGAGTTGATTCTTGAGTTAGCTTTTAAAGGATGATCAGGCTTATAAAAGTGATTAAATCACAAGGCATGGAGACATGAATATGCATATTTATGTCCTTTTGAGTGGCCAGTTTTGAGCAGAATATAGAATAAATTAAGTAAGAAAGGAAGGCTGAAGCCAATTACCCAATGCATACTCTAAAGAGAAACAAGCATTTCCTTCAATAGATAGGAGCTCCTCATAGTATCACATGAGGGAAGAGCAGAGACAAGTATGTAGTCTGAAAAGATAGGTCACAAGGTGTTAGAGAAACCACAAGACTACTCCTGTCTGAGGATTCTGAACAGCAATGGTTCAGGTTACAAGTCCTCTGAAAGACTCCACCCAATGGGCGATCGAAAGAGATGCTGAGACTCACAGCCAAACTTTGGGGTGGAGCTCCAGGAGTCTTATAGATGAGTTAGAGGATAGAAGGACCTAGAGGGGACAGGAGCTCTACAAGGAGACCAATGGAGCAAAAATAAAAAATCTGGGTTGGGGAGGCTGCAGAAACTGATGCACCAACCAAGGACCATGCATGGTGAGGACCTAGACCCCTTGCTCAGATGTAGTCGGTAGGCAGCACAGTCTCCTTGTCATCCCATAATACAGTGACTACGGACTACCTCTGACATGGACTCTGGTGCCAATTTGTTGATCACTTCCCCTTGGAGGGGCAGCCTTGCCAGGCCACAGAGGAAGACGGTACACGTAGTCTAGATAAGACTTGTTAGGCAAGGGTCAGATGATAGAGGAGGAGGAGGGCTCTCACTTTTTTGATTACTAAGGGAGGGGGGAGGGGGGATGGGGGATGAGGAAGGGAGGGTGGGACGAGGAGACGAGGGAGGGTGCTACAATCAGAATGTAAAGTGAGTAAACTAAAAATTAACAACAACAACAAACCCCAAACAAACAGAAACAAATGGGCCCGCAACAGTGGGGATGCCAAGAGCTATCAGATTCAAAAGTAGAGTTGCCAAGTACTGTCAAAGTTTTAGTTTTAGAGTACCCAAGTGTGAGGGTAGGGTGGCAGTTAAGAGAGAGCAGAAGGAAGGACAAAAAAAGCAAGAAAAATTCTAGGTTTAGTAGAGAGCACTTGGGATTTAGTGTGTGTGCAACAAGCTAGTGAAATCCACAAACACTGAAAAAAGGCCAGAGTTGAAGGGCAGGGACCAGTTACAACTGGAAACTTATAGACAATAGCATAAACCAAGTGCTCGGAGAAAGCATACTGCTCAAAATGTTATGCTGGAGATGTCATTATTTACTATGAAAAAGGACTTCCCAAAGGAAGTTGTCAATGGCCTGTGAGAATAGTGGCCTAGGGAACAGTTTGAAATATACTTTGAGTCTCTATAAAATAGGATTTTAAAAAAGTGCAAATAAAATATAATAAAATGCACTATGAGGACAGGAAGTGGCACATGAGGACTGAGGAGAAGGCATGAGCTATAGGATCAGCATTCCTAGGGGTATCTTAGGTTCCCATCTGGGGATGAGGGGAGTAATATGCAGTGCTGGAGTTTTTAAATCTTTCCAAAAGCTTGGGTTGAGTTTGAAGGAAGGAAATGATGACAGACACTTCAGGGTAAGAGAGTCTCAGTGTTTCCTTAGAATCCAGGGCATTTAGAAAACAATGAATTAAACAGTTATAATTTCAAATAAATTATGTTATGTAACAAAATGTATGTAAAAATCTGTGATATTTCACACATTCTTCAAAAAATGTCTGATATTAAAAATGGTCATTATTGTCAAAGAATTAGTGAGTTACTTTAGAAAAGGATGTAGAATTGTACAAAGTGAAAATGCATTTCCGGGATGATTGGGAGAGGATTTGGAAGTCAGAGGACTATATAAAACTCAGTACAGCATGTGAAGGTTCACCCCACAGTGTGTGCACTATACACTGTGTGTATGCTACAGTGTGTCTGTACTCTACAGTGTATGAGCTCCACCATAGTGTGTGTGCTGTAGCAGTGTGTGTACTCTAGCACAGTGTGTATACTCTAACACAGAGTGTGTACTCTAGCACTGTGTGTGTACTCTAGCACAGAGTGTGTACTCTAGCACAGTGTGTGTACTCTAGCACAGTGTGTGTACTCTAGCACAGTGTGTGTACTCTAGCACAAAGTGTGTGCTCTAGCACAGTGTGTGTACTCAAGTACTGTGTGTATACTCTAGCACTGTGTGTATACTCTAGCACTGTGTGTGTACTCTAGCACTGTGTGTTTACTCTAGCACAGAGTGTGTACTCTAGCACAGTGTGTGTACTCTAGCACAGTGTGTGTACTCTAGCACAGTGTGTGTACTCCAGCACAGTGTGTGTACTCTAGCACAGTGTGTGTGCTCTAGCACTGTGTGTACTCTTGCAGTGTGTTTGTTCTTTACAGAATGTATTGCTACCATATGTACTCGAGCAGATCATGCATACTCAGCACAATATAGTATGTGGGCTCTAGCAGAACAGGTACACTCCCTAATATAGTGCCATGCTTTAGCATGTCACATAATAACAGGAAACTGAAATTTACCTTCTGCCAGTCGCTGTTTCCACCCTTGTGCTGCATATGCAAAGAATTCATTATTTAGAGCTGAAGTACTGAGGCGTAAAATTCCATCACTTCCCATCTAGGAAATAAGCCAACAAAACAATAGTCCATCAGAAATAATTCAAAGTGAAAGCATGCAAAAGAGAAATAAAAATTGAGCAGTATTCTGTGTGTGTGTGTGTGTGTGTGTGTGTGTGTGTGTGTGTGTGTGTGTGTACGCATGCTAAGGACTGATGTAGAAAGAAGGAAGGAAAGGAAAAGGAGCTCAACAAAAGATGACTCCTGAGGAATCAGTCACACACATTCTGTTCGCTGACTTATAGCACATAGACAATTAGTGCTGTGCCTGACTGTAATTGTGGGCCGACTATAGAGGATAAGATGAAACATTGTCAAACCGATAGGCAAAAGAGACTGGGAATAAAGAAGGCTGAAAGACATAGGCTGAGGGGATGCATAGGTGGGCATTAATGGAGGACAAATCTTTTCCAGATGTTGAATTGGTGTGGCATGGACAACATAACGACGAGGTCGTTTTCCATATTGCCAGCACCTACACAATGAGCAACCATGTGCTCTCATATAGGTGGCATAAGAGGAATCTCTCAAGTAATTTGTATGAGTGTGTGTACACATGTGGGTATATGTGCATGTGTGTGTGAAAAGCCAGTGAGTGTGCATGTGGGTGCATGTGGGTGTGTTGTGTGCACACTGTGGTGTGGATGTGGAAGTCAGTGGATGCTTTGCTCAGTTGTTTCTCTTCTTCCACCATGTGGGTCCCGGTGATCAAACCCATGACATCAGGCATGGCAGCAAGTGTTTTCTTACCAGCACACAATGAGATGTCATATATTCATTTTTTTTATTATTCTTTCTACACGCTGTCTTCAGCCACATAAATAATAATCACCTTAAAGATTTAATGTAATGACCGCATGAACAGATCATCAGACAACATTCAGGAGTAAAGAGGAATATGGATTCTGAAAACACATACTCTCCAGTTCTAGACTGGACCATGGAGGATCAAGCCGAGAGAAGGCTGAACATCAGGGGCGTGAGAGGGCTGACAACACGAGGGCAACAGATGGATTCTTATCATCTCCATCTAAGAAGAAACTGGCAGCCGCTTCAATATGCAATGTTCTGAACGATTTTACACAACATTTCCTGTACCAATTGCTTATTCTCCATTTTTCTCCATTATTTAACACTTTTCAGGTCACCAATGTGAGCTTACTTACCTGGTCCTAGTGTGGGTGCTAATAATGAAGAAAAAAAATATCCCTCTCCTTAAGGTTTACACGTATGCTACCTGGAGCAAGCTATTCTGTTTCCTCTAGAGCCTTACCACTCATCTGTACTCTGTGTGGCTGGGATGATTAATACTGTCTGTCATTTCCACAGAATCTGGAATCATCTAGAATGCAAACTTCTGGGCATGCCTGGGAAGATGTGTCTGGATTGTGCTAACTAATACAAAGAGACTCGCTCTACATATATGTGTGGCAGCACTCCATGGGATGGAGCTGAAATGCGAAGAAGAAAAGAAGCTGCCAGGCAACAGTCATTTCCATCTTGCTAGAGGTGCTTTGTAATCAGCCCCCTCATGCTGCTCATTGCAATGGATGTCCCTACCATGATGAATTGGACACTCAAGCTGTGAGCCAAGATAAAGCCTTCCTTAGGGTGCTTCCTGACAGGCATTTGGGTACAATGACTTTTACGGTAAGCGACTTAGTAGCCATGGTATAGCTGTATGGCCAGCATGACCAGGTCCCCACCTTTTGGGAAACACACCCTGCCATCCTTCTTTTGGCTGGATAATTCTAGAATATTATTTTTAGAATTCTGTCAAACCATTGGACCATTAGATGGTTCTTGGAGATAAGCTTCCAATGGCTAGGATATGAGCATCTTAGAGCTAAGCATAGAATAAGTCTGTCCCAGTACCCACTTGCCTTTTGTGTGCAGCTTGTCCTTTAAGCTCTACATTTTATTGATATTAGAAGCCCACCTCTACCCTGGGTGAATCCCTTCTACTGGGGCATGTTGCTCATTTTGGCACTAATGTTACTTGGGAGTCATGAATGCCCTGTACATTGTAGGAAAAATTAGCAGAATGCTACCTATCAATAGCAAGCCCTTTCTAAGATGCAACATCTAAAGGTGTCTTCAAATATCTCTAAATGCAATGTGGAGGCAAAACCATATTAGCAGGTTAGAAAATATTCTACTAGCAGACAAAGCAATGGAGTTAAAAACACTATGGTAGCTATGCTTTGCCTGGATACCATGCATCTCTCATGTGGTGGGACCACGAGGCAAAGAAGCCCTACTACACAAATGGGATCGTCTAGAGGGGAGAAGGCTGTTGTTCCAGAGAGGGGCAGGTAGGAGGATGCTGGCAACCCTGGGCATTTGCCGGCACATCTCCTGGTGCATGCAAAGTAGAATCACAACTATGATTAGTGCCAAGACCGCCACAGGATCGGACTCTTCAGGGGTGATAACAGATGTGGGTCCTGCTACCAGGTCTACTAGCAGAAGTCTACTACCAGGCTTCAGAGGGGATAGGAGGAGTGTCAGGCAGAAATGAAGTCCAGCTTCAGACTAGTGCAGCTTGTAGCTCACCCAGCGGTTATTACTCCTGTTCCTTCCTGCCTCCCTCCCATAAATTTATTCCCCCTGCAAGAATCTGTGACTGAGTAGCCTTCATGGAAGGCAGCGCAAGGGCTCTGAGAGCTAGAATGAAGCCAGCACTGTTGAAGCTCCATCCAGATCCTAAAGGCCATGCAAGGCAAACCAGCCAGGAAAATGACGCCATGCCCTACTTCTACCCAAGTTCATAAAAGTCTTGGGCTTCTGCTCAAGCTCAGGCGCCTCGAAGACAACCTTCAGGAATAATCTGGGAACAATGCGGGTCTATGGGAAGCCAGGGTGAAGCCAAAGAATGTGGACTTCAATCTCTACCTGGGACTGACCTAGGGAGTGTTTTCAAGTAAATAAGAAGTTGTAAGTTAGTGGTCTCCAGGTCTAAGTGTCCACTTCAGTTCACTGCTACATATCATGACACTTTCCAGGTTGAGACACAAGAAAGGGAATCCATGAGGCTCTATTTTAGGAAACAAGAACTCCTCTAAATTGTTGACATCTCAGAAAAGTCTAAGAGAGCTATGCCTGCAAAGGTGGCTTTAGGAATGCATAAAGATGAAAAAGAAAGGGGAAGTGGATATGGAGGCATTAGTAAAGGCTATTAGAAGAGTTAGGGGACAGATGATCAAAGGAAGCTAAGTGGTGGCGATGCTCAGTACTGGTGAAGGTCTTTGGGGTCAAGGAGGCAAATGCACTGTGAACATGCCAGAGGAAGCGCTAAAACCTCCCAGCATCACTCTGGCAGGAGGAGGTTAAAGATGTCTCCCTTGAAGCCAAGCACATCTTCCTGAAGTGTTGCCAGTATGTCTAGTGGATGTGCCTCTAAGCCTGAAATGTGGACAAAGGCTGCATGAGGTCCTCCGTGAGGCACAAGAAAAGCTATTCCACTGAGAAAGGTGAAAATGGAAATGGGACCTTTGGTTCACCGGTGGATTTAAAGTAATATTGGCAGGTGAAGGGCACATCCTCACAAAGCAAAGGCACCTGTGCACTGAGGAGTTCATGTGCATATGGCACAGAGAAGTGTCCTGCGTTTAGGAATACACATGCCACTGATGTCTCAACAGCCTGTGTGATTTGCAGCATCTCCAGTGTTCTCCATGATGGTTTCTTGCTACCATTATTTTGGTTAGTGAGAGATCTGAAATTTATCTCTGGCAGCCAACATAAAGAATTTCTGTTTCATACATTCTTCCAGGCTAGGGACTTGCTTGGTTACTAATTTTAAGACACAAAGAACCAGCAGATCCAGGGTTAGGTCTGACAGACTCTCAAGATCGGAGCACATAAAAATGCAAGTGGGATATAAACATATTCTAGAACATGGAAGCGAGCGCCAGAGGGGAATCATTTTCTTTTCAAATAGAAAGTACATGAAAAGTAAGGTTCGCAGCCTATGTGAGACAGCACAATTAAACACCATGGCTAAAATAGACTTAGGAAATGTGTGCCAATAAAACTTTTAAAATACACTATTAATTTTATGGCCTTTAAAAATACTGTCTGAAAGACATAACGCATTAATGAACTAGAACAATAAACATTTCTGAAAGGTTACTTATTTATTGATGGGCTATAAATTCTGGTTTTTTTTTTATTAGCCATGGTAGAAACATTCATCCTGGAAAAAAATTCTTGTCTCATGATGAACTATCTAGCTAAGCTATTGATCTGCTGTGATTTCTTTTAAAGTAGCAAGAAAACAACTGACCAAAATGATTTCCTTAAGGAAAATAAGAGGAAGGAGAAATGTGTTCAAGCACAGATTCTGAGATGATTTAAATTCTTTCTTGGTGAGTTTAATCATTTATCTTTGGTGTTGGTTATTATAAGCTGGTTGTGTTAATACATGCCTGTAATCACATTCTTGTGAGGTTTGGGAAGGAGGATTACTGTGAGTTTTAGGCCGACCTGGTCTCCAATGTGAAATCCCATTTGAAAAAATAAAAAACAAAACAAAATGACCCAAAACAGTGACAAAAACACTTAGGCATTATAGGTGTCAAGTAGAACTCAAAGCATTAAACAAGTATTATGCAATGCTATTTAATAGTTGGACTCACATTTAATAAAATAATCCTTTAAATTATGCAGAGGGTGGGGGGGCTGAGTCTCATATAGCTCAGGCTGGTTTCATCCTAAAGCTAACGCTCCTTCATTTCCCAAGTGCTAACACCATAGGCCACCACACTCAATATATTTTTTAATGCTATTTTCTTTTTATTATTTCTTATTTTGTACCTCTTCCAGGTGATTTCCCAACACAATAAGAGCACCTATTAGAGGAATGTGAGAAGTATGCTGGAAATGGAAAACGGGAAAACAACATTGAATCTAGAAGCACAAGCAGCATAGACGTCATTCTATAGACATTGGAGAGCTGTTCAATGTGAAGTCAAAACTTGATGAAAAGAGCCAAGTTAATGCCCGTAGATAAGCAGGGTGCTGGTTTAGACTGGATTAGGGCAGCCTCCATGACTGTTAATATGGAACTAACTGCAACCTCACTTGGAGGAAGTGGGAAAGGGCATCCTTGGTAAAGAGCAAGGTAAGAAATAAAAGCAGAGTCCTCAGGAGGGGAGAGGAAGGGGCAAAGCAGTCCAATATCATGGCCAGCAACAGGACCTACTGGGTCTGGATTCCATGTAGCATTGAGCTTGTCCTGTCCACTGATGGACCCAGAAAGCTAGTGATGATAAAATCTAATATTTCAAAGAGCCAGTTCAGACATATTTTTTTGTAGAAATACTCTAGAGCAGAGAAGACAGAAATAAAACAAGTTTCATGTGTGAATTTAATTTTTGTCTGTGCATTAGAAAAGAAAAAAGAAATATGGAATTATTTCTAAAAATACACTTTATTTATCTTGACCAATTAATATGTTATTTCAACATATAACTAATTTCAACTATCTATTGTGCAAATTTTTATATTCTCTTTGAAAATGCAACTATTCAGTTGTCTGTGTGTTAATGGACCATCTCAACACAAAGCAGCCACATCGCCAGTCATGAGCAGCTGTGTGGCTGGCTATTGGCACCATATTGAACAACAGTAGAAAACAAGGACTACCGAGAGATATTACTTATGTAGTGATTGTTATAACTCATGAGAAACATGATAGGAGCTGGGGTTGGATGAGATAAATGGCATAGTCGTCCACACATGCAATCTCGTGCCCACCTAGAGACAGAAGGATAACTAGGGCTTGTTGCCAACCTAAGTAACCCTAGGTTCAGTGAATAACTTTGTTTCCAGGATGGAGGATTTACGTACACACACACACACACACACACACACACACACACACACTTTGCTCCTTCATCTTCCAAATGGTGAGATCATAGACCACCAAGATCAACATAGTCTTTAGCACCATTTTCTTTTTTTTTTTTTTCTTGTTTTGTAAAAAATCTCAGTAGTAAGGAGCAATTAGATTGGGGATTATTAGCCAAGAAGCCCTAGTTGTAAGTAGTTATGTATGAGAATATCCAAGGATTAGCAATCAAAATATAAAGGGGCTTCACGTGGAGCTGTGAAGAACCCTTATAATAAAAAGTGGGGAGGAGAGGGAGGTGCTATCGGGAGTAAGAAGCAAAACCACAGAGATAGGCAGAGAAACAGAGCAAGCGGAATCATGGGTGTCAAGGAAAGGAGCACTGGGCAAGTGATGAGCCAACTCAGATGTAAGGGGAGGGAGCACTGGGCAAATGATGAGCCAACTCAGATGTAAGGGGAGGGAGCACTGGGCAAGTGATGAGCTAACTCAGATGTAAGGGGAGGGAGCACTGGGGAAATTATGAGCTAACTCAGATGTAAGGGGAGGGAGAACTCGGCAAATGATGAGCTAACTCAGATATAAGGGGAGGGAGCGCTGGGGAAATGATGAGCTAACTCAGATGTAAGGGGAGGGAGCACTAGGCAAATGATGAGCTAACTCAGATGTAAGGGGAGGGAGAACTGGGGAAATGATGAGCTAACTCAGATGTAAGGGGAGGGAGCACTGGGCAAATGATGAGCTAACTCAGATGTAAGGGGAGGGAGCACTGGGGAAATGATGAGCTAACTCAGATGTAAGGGGAGGGAGCACTGGGGAAATGATGAGCTAACTCAGAAATAAGGGGAGGGAGCACTGGGGAAATGATGAGCTAACTCAGAAATAAGGGGAGGGAGCACTGGGGAAATGATGAGCTAGCACAGATATAAATGGAGGGAGCACTAGAGAAATGATGAGCTAACTCAGATGTAAGGGGAGGGAGCACTGGGGAAATGATGAGCTAACTCAGAAATAAGGGGAGGGAGCACTGGGGAAATGATGAGCTAACTCAGATGTAAGGGGAGGGAGAACTGGGGAAATGATGAGCTAACTCAGATATAAGAGGAGGGAGCACTGGGCAAATGATGAGCTAACTGAGATGTAAGGGGAGGGAGCACTGGGGAAATGATGAGCTAACTCAGAAATAAGGGGAGGGAGCACTGGGGAAATGATGAGCTAACTCAGAAATAAGGGGAGGGAGCACTGGGGAAATGATGAGCTAGCACAGATATAAATGGAGGGAGCACTAGAGAAATGATGAGCTAACTCAGATGTAAGGGGAGGGAGAGTTGGAAGAATGATGTGTATTGTGAGTGTGCTAACACTCATCAAAACACTTAGAATTACTTAGGTTAACATAGCATGTAGAACACTGTGCAAGCTGCTGTTTCCACTAAGAAATAATCAATACGGTCTTTAGAGGAAAGGCAACCAAACATGACACTAAGCGGGACACTAATTCTAACAGTGTCATACTGGAAAACAATGACCTGTGAGCCATTGTCACTGAGTCACTTCTATCCTATTTGGTCAAGAACTGGTGTGAGTTAAAGTGAGAGAATTCTGTTTTCTCTAAAAAGTGGCTCCTCAGGTTCATATCCTACCCCTGAGTGGGATGCTGATGGTCCCGGAGACTGATTATGTATGGTCAAGTTTCACCTGAAAGAGGGAATTGTTTTCTTCAGAATTACATGAAAATGCATAAAATTAGAAGAGGCTATTGATAGAGAAGAGAGGTAGAGGATCATTAAAAGAAACAGGAGAAGAATGTGCTAAAGCATGCTTTGCAAATGATATTTGAGAATTATTTTCAAAATTAGACTAAGTCAATATTACCCAAGCTGTGCCTTCCAAAGCAGCCAATATAGTAGACGATTTTAGGTAAATGCATCTAAAAAGAATGCTTTTCTTCCAAAAATTACAGTTTGTGCCTACTATTAAGTTTCTTTCTTTCTTTCTTTCTTTTTAATTATACACATCCTCTAATACAGTGGAACTTCTTATAAGGACAGATTATGCACTGTCTACAAAACTTATCAGCTTGCAATCCTCTCACTGAGCAATTTTCAATATCTCGTGGAACAGTTACTCCCCGAGAAAACAGTCAGGGGAAGGACACAGTACTGTGTGAGGACAGCCAGGAGCAAGCCACTTAAGTCTAATGAATGTTTGTTTGTGCATGCTTCATATGAAATACCCATTTTTAGCATCTGGACTTGAAAAAAATTTATTTATTTTTTTCTCTTTTATTAATTTATTCTTGTTACATATCAGTGGTTATCCCATCCCTTGTATCCTCCCATTCTTCCCTCCCTCCCATTTTCCCCTTATTCCCCTCCCCTATGACTGTTCCTAAGGGGGATTACCTCCCCCTCTATATGTTCATAGGGTATCAAGTCTCTTCTTGGTAACCTGCTGTCCTTCCTCTGAGTGCCACCAGGTCTCCCCCTCCAGGGGACATGGTCAAAGGTGAGGCACCAGAGTATGTGAGAAAGTCATATCCCACTCTCCACTCTACTGTGGAGAGTGTTCTGTCCATTGGCTAGATCTGGGTAGGGGTTTAAGGTTTACCGCCTGTATTGTCCTTGGCTGGTGCCTTAGTTTGAGCGGGACCTCTGAGCCCAAATCTATCTATCATAATGTTCTACTTGTAGGCTTCTAGGACCCTCTGGATCCTTCTACTTTGCCATTCTCCCATGCTTCTCTCATCTAGAGTCCCACTAGAATGTCCTCCCCTCTGTCCCAGTTTCCTGGTAAGTGAAGGCTTTCGTGGGACATGCCCCTTGGGCTAATATGCAGATATAAGTGAGTATATACCATTTGAGTCTTTCTGCTTCTGGGTTAATTCACTCATTATGATCATTTCTAGCTCAATCCATTTATCCACAAATTTCGGGAATTCCTTTAAAAGAAATTGCCAGAACATCAGAATTAAATATCCAAAGTAATCATATATAATGGGAAAAAACTTGAAAAATGACAGCAACTACACTGTCACAACTGGACAGAGCACTGTGACTCATCTCTGAATTAGACATCTTTATCACATGTTCACCTCCCACCCCCAAGGTACAGGGAACAGTGTGGGAGACAGGACAGAAAGACTGTAAGAAACAGGCATAAGGGAGGCCTGATGTGAAACAGTTTTCTGGATATGCCAGGACTGTCACCCTTATGAGCTCCTTGTAGCTGGACTTCCTTGCCTAAGGCCTGGACCAGATCAAGCCGGTCAGTATTCCAGCACGGGTAAGGAAAGTGGTCACGAAGTCCCGCCCACATCGAGGCAGCTATTGACAGATGGTGGGTGCAGGATATAGAGAGCAATTCTTCATCAGGGACATGATTCCTCCTAGTCTTCCCATGCTCTATCGGGTAGCCCCACACTCAGACACATACAGGCAGCAGTAAGTAGACTCAGCAGGTTATACAGAAAGAGAACAAAAGGTTGGGAGGGAGGTATACTGAACAGAGGGCTTGGGAGGAGTCGGAGGGAGGGATTCGGGTGTAGATGTGATAAAAACGCATTGTACATATTTATTAAATTCTCAACAAATAAATAAACATTTAAAATTCATTGCAGACAAGTTCATCATTTTCTGTTTTTTTAATCTTCATGTGCACAAGCAGGGTTTTTTTAAAATGAGATTTTCATTATACAGACATAAAGACATACAAGAACTTGGTAAAGTTATGTCATTTTCATCCTTTCAGCCAATTTTTTAAAAAATGCACAGAATCAAACTAAAGTGAACAAAAGAGAAACTTCGGAGAGAAAATATTATGAAAAAAATCAACATTTAGATGGAAAAGTGGAAAGCTTTTGTGTCATAATTGTTATGACAGAGTTTCAAAGCTGATTTTCATAATAAAAGCCTCCCCTGTTCCATGCCTAGATGATTTCTTTTCTTCCCACTGCCTGCTGCTTTTGTGATAGGTGCTCAACACCAGGAAGAACTCACGTGATACCGAGTTCAGCAGAGCAGAGTGGGAGCTCGACCCGCTGTGCCACGGAAGAGGCCAGGTGTCATTTTGAACTAGAAGGTTTTCCAGCAGAGGAAGGGGCCAGAGTATGGGACATGTGATTATTGAGATCTGGGTAGATGCATAGAAAATGGGCTCCAAAAGCAAAAAAGATTCTCAAGTGGCAAAATGGGACCTAGACTTATATAAAATGATTCTTCACCCTTATAACAAACAACATAAACTGTGTTTGTGTGTGTGTACTGTATATATACATATATATATATATATATGAACTCACATGGATTATATATTACATGTGCATGCATTTATAAGTATACATTATACACAGACACACATACTCATTTCTCTCTGAAAATCCACTTTGTAAATAACTTAAGCACCTGAATAAAATTCTGGCCTGCAGTATGCACATTCAACTCTGTTATGACAATTAACCAGATGTTGGGGAGGCCATCTCATAGAACAAGACACATGGGAGAGTAATTTTCCAGTCTCAGTGACCAGGAAAATGAATTTTTTTTCTAAAAGGACTATCAAAAGTTTTTCTCAGAATTTCAGTTTTTAATTTCAGCTCATACAATAAGAAAATCACGGTCTGAAGGACATAGAAATCTCTAGAATACAAATGGCAAAGTAGAAGCTCAGTACTGGGTTGTGGGTGGGCTCAGTAACTGAGTGTCCACTAGGAAGCTTGGCTGAGTTTTCAGTGGCTCTCCTCAGCAATATCAGAAAAAATAGTTACTGTCCAGGGACATTGTCCTATACTTTTAATATTCTGAGCCCCTTTAAATAATAAACTGCCCTTAATTTGCAACACAGTGGGGGCTAACTTCAATAATCCTTCAGAAGCCTGCTCAGACGAAAGGTCGCTTGTGGCAGAATCAGTAAAAATAAATAAAATAAAGACATCTAAAGGCAAGAATAAGCTCTGACAGAGGAAGCGTTAATCTAAAATTAGCATAGAAAGCTTTGATATGCATGGAGCATGTACTTTACAAATCTGTAGACCACTGTTGGCCATAACTTAGGGCCATCTGATAGGCACTTACAAGAAGTGGTGTTTTCAACATGAGGAAAGACAGATAATAGAGTCTGAGCAAGTCTTAGCAAATAAACAAATGTGTACATGTAAGATTTCTCTCCCCCTCTCTCTTCTCTCTATTTCTTTCTTTCTTTCTTTCTTTTTTTTTTTTTTTTTTTTGGCTTTTACAATAGGATCACTTCTGTAGCCTAGATTGGCTTTGACTCACATATATAGCCAAAGATGAACTTGATCTCCTGATCCCTCTGACTCAATCTCCAGAGTTCTCGATCTGGGTCTTCACCAACACACTCAGCTTGTGCATGTTTATTAAAAGGCAGTGTCCCCTTTAATTTATTCCAGTGGGAGGAGAAGGGGGGGAAAGCAGGCATTCAGATGCACTCAGCCATTACACAGAACATGAATGTTCTCGCTGGAGAAACTCAAGCTCATGTTCTCACAGAGATAAAACAAGGTTATGTTATAACGTAGTGAGAACAGTGAGTCACTGTTTCTATTTGTAAGACTCTGAACAGCTGTGTTTAAGCGACTATCTATTAGTCACTCGTTTCTTTAACAAACACTCCAGCAGCATCAACTACATGCCAGGAACCATGAAATGGACAGACAGCTTCTGTTTCCACAAGGGCCTAGGCCCTGGAGTGGAAAAGGAAAGAACTCAATGTTGGCGAAACAAGAGAAACTCTCAGAGGGGTGTGGATGTTAGGAGAAGCTCCAGACTTCGGCTCTATTCTGCCTCTGTTTCCTTCTTTGTGGCCTTTTAAACATCTCTCTACTGTACCTGCTGCTGCCCATCCCCAGGTTAATAACGGCCTCTTCTCTTTATTGTTCAATAAAACCTAGAACCCATAACAGTAACAACTGCTGTTAATTTAATGCTTGCAACGACCCAGGCCTCATTCTGTATTCATGGTTATAACAAAATTCCACAGACAGGTAGCTTATAAACAACTAAAATTGACTTCTCAATTTTGGAGGCTAGAGACACTTAACATTGCAGTGTCTGTGGATTAGGGGTCTGGAAAAGCCCATTTCCTGGTTCACAGATTATGTCGCCTTGCTATCTAACTTCAGTCAAGCTAAGGTCATCATCCGATCATGCTCTCTAAGGCCACACTAGTTAGGTTTTCAATTCATATATGTGTGTATGTGGGTATAAATATATATATATATTTATTGTATATATATATATATATTGTATATATATGTGTGTGTGTGTTTGTGTGTGTGTATGTGTGTGTGATATACACATTATAAAATATAAACATGACAGAGGGTTGTAAACATTCAAGCCAAGTATCAAGGCAAGATATAGCCCTTAGTATGATACTAAAGAGCTTTCTGTCAGTTTACATGTGGGTATTTTAGCTGTTCTTTTTGGTCAGGTGGATGCTAGGAGCTGAGAATACCACAGTCAGACCAGCCAGGTTGCTGAGGACTGTTGGTCGTGCACAGCAAGGATGCATGTGTGGCAGAGGAGAGAAAACATGGCAGCAGGTTCATCATTGCTGCTGCTGTTGCTCTAGTACCTTTTGGTTGGACATTTTCAGTGCATGGAGTTCACCTCTCTGCAGTTCAGCTCCATCATCAGTTAGTTTGGGACTGCTAGTAATGTGCTTCAGAGTTTTAGTAAGGAGTAAATGAATAAACACACACAAATTGTACTGAACAGCCCTGTGTTTGAGGATACTCTCAGGACATTAATGAAGGCCTAATGATGTAAAAGCCTCAGGTGGACTAAGAAGCTCTGGCCAGGAAAGCTGACATCATTGCTGATAACACCTGTGAACTCTTGGGGGATCCAGAAACCCAGAAAGCTCTCCTCCCTCGCATCCACCATTCTGCAAACACAGAGGAGCTAACTGATGGCCTCCTCCATCCAAACTCTTTTCTGTTCTATAAACCTCAAGTCCTTGTAGTGCATGTCCACAGCCACCACTCCTGAGGAGAGACTGGTGCACTTCACTATTCTGATGAAAGGGCAGTCTGCTTCTGGAGTTGCCTGTCTGCTTGCTTTTACGTCCACGTGGACACCATCTATCCTAATCTAACAGTGCAGGCTAATAATAACTATTTAGTGGGATGCTTAGACAGGAGAAATGTGACTTTCAGGCCAGTGGCTATATAATGAGATCTTGTCTCAAAGTAAATAAGTAAATAAATGGATAGATGGATAAACAAGTCAATAAGTCAACTTATTAGAGGGTTTGACAGATCATCTGTCCGCTATAAATACCTCCAGTGCAATGGTTCTCAACCCTTCTAATGCTGCAATTCTTTAATACAGTTCCTCATTTTGTGCTGACCCCCAACCATAAAATTATTTTTATTGCTGCTTCTTAACTGTAATTTTACTACTGTTATAAATTGCAATGTAAATATTTGTGGTTTCTGATGGTCTTAGGTGACCCCTGTGAAAAAACATCATTTGACTCCAAAGGAGTCATGACCCACAAGTTGGAAACTGCTGCTCTTATGCGTGGAAAACTCATATAATTCCTGTCTGTTTTTGTGCATGAAGAAAACGTGATTTGCTTCTGACACAAAATGGGAGTGGTGATAGGCCCTTCCTCTGATGGCTACATGAAATAAGAGTCGTCCCAGGTAGTGCCTGGTGCACAGGCCTGTCATCCTAGCTTCTCTGGATGCAGAGGCAGGATGACCTAATTGAAGACCACTGAGGTGACAACCAGCTTGGATACCATGAAAAGATATCATCTCAAAATAAAAGTGAACATTGGGCTTGCCATGCAGATCATTGATGGAGTAAGAACAGTATGTAAAAGGCTAGTTATCAAAGAAGAGGAAGAGAAGGAAAACTTAGAGGATGAGAAAGAGAAGGAGGAAGGAGGCAGGGGTGGGGGAAGAAGAAGCCATTTAAGAAACGAATACAAAACAAATTCAAACAGTACCTAGCCACAAATCCGGCTTTACAGAAGTTACTAGAAGAAAAATTCCACCCCAACTGGTCAAACTACAACCAAAAATACATAGGAAATAGGTAACTATACCATTGCAAAATCACAACCTCACAAAATCTTGACTGTTACAAATACCAAAAATGAAGAGACTTACCAATCACTGGTCATTAATATCTCTCAATGTCAATGGTCTCAATTCTCCAATAAAAGACACAGACTAATGGAGTGGTTGCATAAACACGATCCAACATTCTTCTGCATTCAAGAAACACATCTCAACCACAAGGACAGACATTGCCTCAGAGTAAAGGGTTGGGGGAAAATATTCCAAGCAAATGGTCACAAGAAACAAGCTGGGGTAGCCATTCTAATATCTAATAAAATAGATTTTCAACCAAAATTAATCAAAAGAGATGAGGATGGACACTTCGTACTCATCAAAGGTAAAGTCAACCAAGAAGACATCATGATTTTGAACATGTATGCTCCGAATACAAGGGCTCCCACACTTGTAAAAGAGTTATTAACAAAGCTTGCCCCACTTATTGATACCCACACATTAATAGTGGGAGACTTCAATACCCCACTTTCACTCAAGGATAGGTCTTTGATTCAAAAACTAAGCCAGGAAATAACCTCATTAACCAATGTCATGAATCAAATGGATCTAACAGATATCTACAGAACTTTCCACCCAAACACAAAGGAGTATACCTTTTTCTCAGCACCCCATGGAACGTTTTCTAAAATTGATCACATAGTTGATCACGAAGCAAACATCAACAGATACAAGAAAATTGAAATAATACCTTGTATCTTATCAGATCACCATGGTCTAAGGCTGGACTTCAACAACAACAGAAATAACAAAAAGCTTATTAACACGTGGAAACTAAACAACTTTCTACTTAATGACACATGGGTCATGGAAGAAATAAGGGAAGAAATTAAAGACTTCCTGAAATTCAAAGAAAATGATGAAACAATATACCCAAATCTGTGGGACACATTGAAAGCAGTGCTAAGAGGAAAATTCATAGGACTAAGTGCCTTTAAAAAGAAAATGGAATCATCCCACATAAACAACTTAACAACACATCTGGAAGCTCTAGGAAAAAAAAGAAGCAGAAACACCCAAGAGGACTAGATGCCTAGAAATAATCAAACTCAGGGCTGAAATCAATAAATTAGAAACAAAGAGAACAAAGAATCAACAAAACCAAGAGCTGGTTCTTTGAGAAAATTAACAAGATAGACAAACCATTAGCCAATCTAACTAAAAGACAGAGAAACACTATCCAAATTAACAAAATCAGAAATGAAAAGGGAGACATAACAACAGACACTGAAGAAATACAAAGAATGGTAAGAACCTACTTTAAAGGCATTTATGCCAAAAAATTCAAAAATTTAAGGGAAATGGACAAATTTCTCGACTGATTCCATTTGCCAAAATTGAACCAAGACCAGATAAACAAATTAAATAGCCCTATTTCGCCTATAGAAATAGAAGCAACCATTGATAGTCTCCCAACCAAAAAAAGCCCAGGGCCAGATGGCTTCAGCACAGAATTCTACCAGTCCTTCAAAGAGGAGCTAATACTGATACTATTCAAGCTATTCCAAAAGATAGAAATGGACGGAACATTGCCAAATTACTTCTATGAGGCCACAGTCACATTGATACCTAAACCTCACAAAGACCCAACAAAAAAGGAGAATTTCAGACCAATTTCTCTTATGAACATTGAAGCAAAAATACTCAACAAAATACTCGCAAAGTGAATACAACAGCATATCAAAGACATCATCCACCATGACCAGGTAGGATTCATTCCAGGCATGCAGGGATGGTTTAACATACGGAAATCCATCAATGTAATCTATCATATAAACAAACTGTAAGAGAAAAACCACATGACCATCTCTTTAGATGCAGAAAAAGCATTTGACAAAATCCAACACACATTTATGTTTAAAGTTCTGGAGAGATCGGGAATACAAGGCACTTATCTAAACATAATAAAGGCTATTTACAGCAAACCAACAGCCAACATTAAATTAAATGGAGAGATACTCAAGGAAATCCCTCTAAAATCGGGAACCAGACAAGGCTGCCCTCTTTCCCCATATCTCTTCAATATAGTTCTTGAAGTTCTAGCCAGAGCAATAAAACATCAAAAGGAGATCAAGGGGATCCAAATGGGAAAGGAAGAAGTAAAATTATCCCTATTTGCAGATGATATGATAGTGTATATAAGTGACCCCAAAAATTCCACCAGAGAACTCCTACAGCTGATAAACACCTTCAGCAAATTGGCAGGATACAAAATAAACTCAAAAAAGTCAGTAGCTTTCCTATATACAAATGACAAACAGGAAGAGGAAGAAATTAGGAAAACTACTCCCTTCACGATAGCCACAAACAATATAAAATATCTAGGAATAACTCTAACCAAGCAAGTGAAGGACTTATTTGAAAAAAACTTCAAACCTTTGAAGAAAGAGATTGAAGATGACATCAGAAGATGGAGGGATTTACCTTGTTTGTGGATTGGGAGAATCAACATAGTAAAAATGGCCATCTTACCAAAAGCAATTTACAAATTCAATGCAATCCCTATCAAAATACCTACAAGAGCCGGGCGTGGTGGCGCACGCCTTTAATCCCAGCACTTGGGAGGCAGAGGCAGGCGGATCACTGTGAGTTCAAAGCCAGCCTGGTCTACAAAGTGAGTCCAGGACAGCCAAGGCTACACAGAGAGACCCTGTCTCGAAAAACCAAAAAAAAAAAAAAAAAAAAAAAACCAAAAAAAAAAAAAACCAAAAAAAACCAAAATACCTACAAAATATTTTGAAGATATTGAAAGATCAATTCTCAAATTCATATGGAGAAATAAAAAACCCAGAATAGCAAAAACAATCCTATACAATAAAAGATCCTCCGGAGGAATCTCCATACCTGATCTGAAGCTGTACTACAGAGCAACAGTAATTAAAACAGCATGGTACTGGCAAAGCAATAGGCTGGTGGATCAATGGAATCGAATTGAAGACCCAGAGATGAATCCACACACATTTGCTCACTTGATTTTTGACAAAGAAGCCAAATCTACTCAATGGAAAAATGATAGCATCTTCAACAAATGGTGCTGGCCTAACTGGATGTCTACATGTAGAAAAATGCAATTAGACCCTTATTTGTCACCATGCACAAAACTCAAGTCCAAGTGGATTAAAGATCTCAACTTAAAACCAGAGACATTAATTCAGTTAGAGGAAAAAGTGGGGAAGAGCTTGGGACACCTAGGCACAGGAAACAACTTCCTGAACAGTACAGCAACAGCCCAGGCATTAATGTCAACAATTAATAAATGGGACCTCATGAGGCTGAGAAGCTTCTGTAAGGCAGGAGACACTGTCAAGAGAACAAAGCGACAGCCTACAGACTGGGAAAAGATCTTCACCAACCCTACATCTGACAAAGGTCTAATATCCAAAATATATAAAGAACTCAAGAAATTAAACACCACAAAACCAAACAACCCAATTGCAAAATGGGGCTTGGAACTAAACAGAGAATTCTCAACAGAGGAATATCAAATGGCCGAGAAACACTTAAAGAAATGCTCATTCTCGTTAGTCATCAGAGAAATGCAAATCAAAACGACACTGAGATTCCACCTTATGCCCATCAGAATGGCTAAGATCAAAAACTCAAATGACACCACATGTTGGTGAGGATGTGGAGAGAGAGGAACACTCCTTCATTGCTGGTGGGAATGCAAACTAGTACAACCACTTTGGAAAGCTATCTGGCGTTTTCTCAGAAAAATGGGAATAGGGCTTCCTCAAGACTCAGCTATCCCACTCCTTGGAATTTACCCAGAAAATGCCCTAACACACAACAGGGACATATGCTCAACCATGTTCATAGCTGCTTTATACATAATAGCCAGAACATGGAAACAGCCTAAGTGTCCCTCAGTAGAAGAATGGACAAAGAAACTGTGGTACATTTACACTATGGAGTACTACTCAGCTATTAAAAACAAGGAATTCCTGAAATTTGTGGATAAATGGATTGACCTAGAAATTATCATAATGAGTGAGTTCACACAGAAGCAAAAAGAGACAAATGGTATATACTCACTTATATCAAAACACTAGTCCAAGGGATACGTCCCATGAAAAACTTTACTTACCAGGAAAGTGGGTCAGAGGAGAGGACATTCTATTGAGACTTTATGTGAGAGTAGCATGGAAGAATGGAGAAATAGTAGGATCCACAGGGTCCTGGAAACCTACAAGAACTTTATGACAGGTGGATCTGGGTCCTGGGGTCCTCCTCAAACTAAGGCACCAGCCAAGGAGAAATAGGCAGTAAACTTCGAGCCCCTACCAAGACCTAGCCGACGAACATGATATTCTCCACCGTTGAGTGGAGAGTGAGATCTGACTCTCACATGAACTCTGGTGCCCCTTTTCTGACAACGTCCCCTGGATGGGGAGGCCTGGCTGCACTCAGAGGAAGGATAGCAAGTTATCAAGAAGAGACTTGATAATCTTAGAGCATATATAGGGGGAGGCGGTCTCCCTCAATCACAGACATAGGGGAGGGGAGAAGGGGGGAAGTAGGGAGGGAAGAATGGGAGGAAACAGGGGAAGGGCTAACAATCAAGATGTAATATGAACAAATTAATTAAAAAAATGGTTAAAATAAAATAAAATAAAATGTATAGTAAATAACAAAAAAAAAAAAAAAAAAAAAGAAAGAAAGAAAGAAAGAAAAGAAACGAATACCATGCTATTTACTCCCTAGGGGGGATAGCAGCAGCCCTTTAAGAGCTGAGGGTCTCACAGACTCAGAAAAACAAATATCGCATATCTGTTAACATATAAAGAACCTCGATTGAAAGTGTGTGTGTGTGTGTGTGTGTGTGTGTGTGTGTGTGTGTGTGCGCGCGCGCACATATTCATGAAATAGGAAATGACATCATGAAATGTGAGTGAGTAAAAGATCTTTGGGCAGGAAGGAAACAGAGTAAAAACCTGTAATAGAAAAACTGCAAGGAGAACACATCAGCCTAACTCAGAGGCAGAAGGGAACAGCTCCAAGGGAAAAGCTCGCCTGGCTGGCCCCTGCACAGACTGTCAGTTCCCTCCTAAGCCATGAGACTAATGCCTGAGAATGGGAGGCGATAAACCTGCCCTGCTTCAGTGGCCAAACTGGATACACTGGCAGAGAAGGCAAACTCTGGGCAGGCAAGGAAAACTCGGCCGGTTACCTCTTCATCGGGGGACAGACAGTTTGTTGAAAGCCTGTCTGCTTTGGGGGACATGTGCCTCAGTTTAAAGAATACAGGGAAAGAATATAATATGTCAAGGCTTATGGCCAAATCACCAAAGAGAGGGATGATAAACAGCAGGTTTTCAACACTAGGAGGGCAGCAGTTTAAGAAATACCATTTAATAACCTCCCTTTTGTGTGTTTAAAATGTGCCATTACTTGATACATCATGCAACACAAGCCTGCCTACCTGTACTTTATTAAAAGAACATGCAGATACCAGGAGCTGCTCTGAGCTGCCATCCTTTTAGAGCAAGGAGAAGGAGAGAAGGGAAAGAAAGGATGCCTTGCTTCTGCCTCAGTCACCAACACTCGCCACTGCTGCTGTGTAGAGCACTCCACCGTGAACCATCTTTCTTCATATTAAGTCAACCAGCTACAGGCAATCTTGAAATTAGAAGGTACCCTTCCTTTGATTAAACCTAGAACAATTTGTTATGTACAACTCAGTTTAACATTCTCAACAAGAATGAGAGAGAGAGAGAGAGAGAGAGAGAGAGAGAGAGAGACAGAGAGAGAGAGAGAGACAGAGAGAGAGAGAGAGACAGAGAGAGAGAGAGAGAGAGAGAGAGAGAGAGAGAGAGAGAGAGAGAGGAAGGAAGGAAGGAAGGAGGGAAGGAAGGAAAGAAGGAAGGACATATTTTTTAAATACTTGAGACACCCCATTCCCACTGTGCTCTCCACAGTTAGCTCACTCGGTGTGTCACTCTAGGGCTGGGTTTCCAGTCAGAAACCTGTGCTGCCAAGTCCACCTTTCTATTTGACCATACTCTTGAAGATCCAGTTTCTCAACAGCTTTTAGTCTTTGTTTCATAATTCAAACACATACAGCTGCCAAGTTTAGCTTGCTTGAGTTAACATTAATAAACATAAATATTTAGCATACTGTCCAACAAATAACACATGTGTATTAAATTTTATAAGTATAAAATCCATAGTGGTCATTTAGCAAATTCTTGCTTTGAGAATTTTTTCTTATCTCTTTTTCCTCATGAAGGGGCCACTCCAGGTACCCCAGCTGCCATAATTTCATGATCACCTTAAACTGTGAGCCTATGTAACCCCCATTATGTGATGTCTGTCAGGTACTTTGTCTTAGCAACAGAATAGTACCTAATATATTGATCTGAGCACTATTTGTTGTGGTAATTTACCAAATGCCCTAGGATATTTTCCCTCCCTCCCTCCTTCCCTCTCTCCCTGCTTTCCTTTTCTTTCTTCTGTCTATATCTATCTGTCTGTCTATCATCTATCTATCTATCTATCTATCTATCTATCTATCTATCTATCTATCTATCTGTCCAGCCTTAGCCCTCGCTGGCCTAAACTCAAACTCACAGAGATCTTCCAGCCTCTGCTTCCCAAGTGTGATTAAATACTTGTGCAACCACACTCATGTCTTTCCTTTCTTAACACAACAACAATAATGACAACACAGGTTGCATATATCCTTGGCTGGTTTCGAATTCACCTTTTAGCTGGGACTAGCAACTTTCCGGGGTCAGTCAAGATCACAGGTGTGTGCTGCCACACCAAGCTAGTCTGTGATTTCTTAAATCTCATCGTTCTCAAATATGTCTATGGATCTTAATAGAGACGTGATGCTATGTCAACAGGCAACATCTGAACGAGCTATGTGGCTTGGATCTAGAGAGCACAGCCAGAAAGCCTATCAGATGTTTCTAGCTTTGATGTTGGTATGTGATATTATCATGTACAAAGTTCACATTTGGGAACTGTACAACTGAGTAACAAAAACGCCATTTTACTTTTTACGTTGTAAATAAACTTCCTACTTCATATTTGGCTGCGGCAGTAGCTGCGAGTTGAACACCTCCATAAACTCTGTTGCCTTAATGCTGCTTGGTCTCATGGTTTTTCCTGTCACCATTTGAGTTCCTTCACCTGGAGTAATTCTGTCCCACCTCCCAGCTACAATGGACAGACAGTGATGTCCATGCTCAGGGAAAAGTGACCGTAGAGCGGAATTCTCTATGATAACTACACAGTTCACTCTTTCTTGTGCAGGAGAAAGTGACAGGGCCTACCCACCAGAAGAGGGGCCAGGAGGGTAACAGTGAAGGCCTAGCATTATACAGCTGTGGAGCAGAGATCAATGCACTTCTAGAACTCTGCCCCCCAGCAAATCTCTATATCTTGAAATTGGGCCAGACCAAAGTAGCACAACCAGAAAGCTGTACAGCAAATAATCTATTACACACTTACCACACTAAAGACAGTATACAGTTCACTGGAGTAAGGAATTCCATTTGCAAAGAAAATTCAAAACGAAAAAGAAACTTGGACTGCAAACTAACAACAAACCAAGAGTTCAAGTTTAAGAATTTCACCAAGATGAACATTCTCTAAGTTTTAAATTACGCCTTTAAATTCACAGACTGACATTACAATCACTGCAAAAACAGGCATCTAAGTGGTTGCTTTCATTTGGAAGAGGACCACCATGGGATTTGGTACTATGTCACCAATAGCGCCATGATACCATGTCATGTGTTATACCTTTGTTTCTTTACTTCTCCATTTCTCCAGATTGAGTCTGGAACAGTATATACCACATCAGAGATGCTCCTGAGAGCTAAGGGCCTTCCATGAGAAATGTCACTAATAACACGTTCCAAAGTTGGGATCAAGCAGATGCCTTAGCATCCATGTAAAAGACTTGAGCACGAGGGCCAAATATGAAGTGAGCTTGGGGAACCTCGTGGAGGAGGGTAGGAAGGAGCAAGGGGATGAAGGACACCACAAGAAAATCCACATAATCAACCAAGCACGGTTTCTAGGGGCTCAGGGAGCCTGCATGGGTCTGACCTAGGCCTTCTGCAGATACATTAAAGTTGTGTAGTTTGATGTTTTTGTGGGACTCCTAGCAGTGGGATCAGGGGCTGTCCCTGAGTCTTATGTCTGCCTTTGGAATCCTTTTCTTTTACTGGGTTGCCTAGTCCAGCCTAGATATGAGGGGATATCGACTCTTATTGCAATACCTAGTCTTATTGCAACTTGGCATGCTATGTTTGGCTGATATGCCTGGGAGGCCTGCCCTTTTCTGAAGGGAAAGTAAGAGGAGTAGATGGAGTTTCGGGGAAGGAATTAGGAAAGGGAAACTGCAGTGGGAATGCAATATATGAGAGAAGAATAATTAATAAAAATAAGTAAACAACCTTTAAACTCCATGAAAAAGAAATAAAAACACAAAACAAAACAAAAAGCAAATGAACAAAACCCCAAAACATGGTGGCATGTGTGTAATCCCACCCCTGAAGGCAGAGACAAGAGGGTACATGGAACTCTCTGGCCAGCCAGCCCAGCCAAATGGGTGAGCTCTATGTCCTGCGAGAGATCCTGTTTCAAAACTAAGGCACAGAGCAACTGAGCAAGATGTGTGAAGTCAGTGTCTGGCCTCCACAAGGGCTTGTACATACTTGCACCCGTGTACATATTGTACAAACACAATCTACATGGGGGGGGGCAGTGAGGAAAAGGGAAGAGAGAGAGAGAGAGAGAGAGAGAGAGAGAGAGAGAGAGAGAGAGAGAGAGAGAGAGAGAGAGTGCTTTGGAGCTTTCACAGGAAAATAAGCACAGCCTTTCCCAATCTCCAGGATGTTTAACATGGTTCTCCTTTGAATAAGCTTCAGGAAGGAGATGTTCATTATAGGAGGTGTTGCCTAAGAATTTCCAAACTAGAGCAGGCTGAAGCCACAGAGAACTGAAGACCTATAGTAGACTTTAATAATTAAGCACTAAACTGACATATCTTTGTAAACTGCAATTTAATGTGCATGCAACTGCTGCTGAAAACACAATTAGAAAGTTGTTCTTATGGAAACTGTCCTTGAATATTTACAGAATTATCACTAAAGCATTATTCAAATTTTTGGCATTCTGATAGGAGCACCAATAATTTTTTCTTTAAAAATGTTTTATTCAATATTCATAGATGCATGTAATGTGTTTAGATAAAATCCATACCCAATTCCCTTCTCTCCCAGTTCCTACTCTATATTTCCCCACTTTTCCGTTCCAACTACATGTGCGTTCTCTATCTGTTTTTTTTTAAATTTTTAACTTCTTATAATTTATTCAGATTATACTCTGATTGTTATCTCCTTGCTTGTATCTTCCCATTCCCACTGTCTGTCCCTCTTCCATTTTATTCCCCTCCCTGGGGAGGGGGAGGGATCCAAGATGGTGGCACCGATTGTTCACTGCCTCTTTCCTGATTAGCAGGAAAACCAGGACTGCACAGTGACCTAAAGACCAAATGGATAGCTACAAAACACCAGAGCTGCTGATTCCCAGGTGAGAGGGATCCACATTGTGTATGGTATGTGTGGGTCCAACTTCTGGCCACCCAGCTAGCCTATTCCCCTCCCTTATACCTGTGACAGAAGGGGACCTCTTTCCCCACCATATGACCACAGCCTATCAAGTCTCATCCAGATAGCCTGCTTCCCTTTCCTCTGTGTGCCTCTGGGCTTCCCCACTAAGGGGAAGAAAAGATGACATAAGAGTTTGTTTGTCTTTTTCGCTTGCTCTTTATAGCCTCTGAAGAAAGTGTGAGATTGCATGCAGGCTCCTTCCAAGGCATTCGCCGCACAGAAGCTGCCTCTGGACCCTTCCTCTTTATGATTTGATATTCCTCCATTTGCCAATTTATTAAGGTTCAATAATTAAGATACACGTTCAGACTAAGATAATTAAATTATAATATCTTAGGTTGTTTATAGATATTTAGCCAAAAATTATCATTCTTAAAACTAAAAGTAATAATAGAAAATTACAATTTTTGTCATACAATATGAGCAGTCTCAAAGTCACACTGAGTTTTTTTTTAATAATTACAAGACAGTATTCAGCCTACCCCTCTAGCAAAATCACTCTTCCATCAAGTCGCTGTGGCTTCAAGTATAACAGAAGGCTGCATAAGATGGGGAAATATGTAAATGTCATTTAAGTTGGGTAATGTGACAAGGAAAGAGCTGTTAGGGAGCAGAACATGTAGGCACGGCTCTTTTAATACATGCATGTTGCTGTGTAGTGATAGAACTGTGCACGTCCATGTGTCAGGGCATTAGGAGTATCTGCAGGGAACTCGGAGCCTCAAAAGCAGAAGAAAACAAAACCCTTCTAAGAAAAAAGAGTTTAGAGAAAAATGTTTGGTCTTTTTCCTGCTTCTGAACTAGCAGGTTCTATAGGTCTTTTCTTAAACCAGGGTGCTGGTGTATGTCTGTATTCCCAGTAGTCCCAGGATGAAGGGAGGCAGAAGGTTCCCTTTGAGGCTATTCTTAGGCCAGGTATAGTAGCATATACCTTGCTTTTATTCCTAGAACTCAGGAGGCAGAGACAGGTAGATCTGTGAATTCAAAGCTAGCCGGGTATACCTGGCAGTGGGTTCCAGCCTAGCCAGGGCTACACAGTGAGACTCCAAGAAGCAACACCTTAAGGTGATCCTGGGCTACATAGCAAGTTTCAGAACATCCTGGGCTACCTGAGACACATTTCAAAGATTTTTTTTAGTAATAATAAAAACAAGAGCTTAGAATCTGCAGAATCAAACAAAAACAGGATGACTGTGGTGGTTTGAAAAAAAATGGCTCCCACAGGCTTATAGGGAGTGGCACTTTAAAGATGTGTGACCTTGTTGGAGGAAGCCACTGGGGGTGGGCTCTGAGGTATTAGATGCTCAAACCAGGCCCAGTGTGGCACCCTTCTCCTGCTTGCTGATCCAGATGTAACTAACTCTCAGCTACTTATCACCATGTCCAACTGCATGCCACCATGGTTTCCACCATTACAACAATGGATTAAACCTCTGCACTATAAGCCAGTCCCAATTAAATGCTTTCTTTTGTAAGACTTGCAGTGGTTATGGTGTCTCTTCCCAGCAATAGGAACCCCAAAACAACGACTAAAACACATTCATACAAGTAAGATGTACAAACTACCCACAGTGCTCAGCTGACCACGAACACCATGATCTGTGGCAGAAAGGAAGTAAGACATGAGTAACCAGTGACCTCACATGACCCTCACACCATTATTATGCGTCACTTACTGAAAAAGTATACTAGGGACAGTAAGAGACATTATGAGCTAGAACCCCGCCCCTCCTTCATTCACTTTCAGTGGACATCAGCTTCAGTGAGCTTGCTCTTAACTTAAGACAGTTATAGATTTTACCTAAACTTGTTCTAAAAGAATGGACCAGAGACTGAAAAAGGTTCCCATCTTCCGAGAATAAAGCTGACCCAAGATTACATTAATAAACCATTGAAATAAACAGAGGTAAGTCCTTTTGAGCCCACTGTATGCCATATAGGTAGAAACCAGTAAAGAGACAGTCAGAGAAAAGCGAAGAGGGGGCCAGGGACATGCCTGCCCTGCTTCCAGAAAAAACTAGTAACTCAGAAAAAGTTACAGGGGTCTATAGTCGAGATAAAAAAAACTTAAGACACTGTAAAAAATTTGCTGCTTTTCAAGGGAAATGTTGGAGTAATAGGAGAGACCTTTGGACCGTTTTAGAGCTAGCACCAGCCACATGTCCTCAGGCCTGTTGTTCTGAGCATATGGAAGTAATCAAGATACAAGCTCTCCAATGTTTCTCCCAGATCTAAAAGTCCTAGGACGTAAGGAGTCTGAAGGAAAGGACAGTGAGAGTCATTGTGTCCAAAGAAGGGCGAGTTGATGGAAATGGTGATGAGCTATGGACACTCAGGCTCAATGCCAAGTGCAGGCATGAACTGGGGTTGATTCCATGACCTGCTAACAAGGACCGGAATCTGAGCTGAGTGTTGTAGTAACACATGCAACAGACACTGCTAATGCAAGGCTCGTGAGTGGGTTCCTGCTGAAAACATTGAGGGCAAATATTTTGACGTGAAGAACTTTGGAAAAATAAGAAATACCACTTAGAAGTATTTGTGGGATGACTTAGTTTCCACAGTCAAGGTGAGTAAAAAGACAGGAGAGATAGGACCTGCATTGAGTACACAGTCACATACCAGGGGTAACTGCCCCACACACCATATGCTTTCTAAATGACTCAGGAGATATGCATGTAAGTAAAATGCCTGCTGTGGTCACAAACCAGAATAGAAGCTATAGTTTTGCATGGGTTTGATATATACTGAATTTTTATGCTAGGAATGAACATAATCTGTATTATCAAGAGAAGTACTTTGCCATATGTTCAGAAAAATTACCAAAAGTTCATGGAAAATAATGTTACTGCAGTAAACATCACTATAGCATTATGTATATACATATCTGTGCGCCTGTGTGTTTATGCATGTGCATGTGTGTGTGTTTGGCATATGAATGCATGTCTATACATGTATCCAAGTGCATTAATCTATGCATGCACATGAGGAGGCCAGAGATCAACACTAAGTGCCCTTCTCCATCCTTCTCCACCTTAAGTTTTGAGACAGGGTCTCTTCCTGATTCTGGGGCATGCAAGTTCAGATGAAATCCCTGGCCAGGGAACTCCAAGGAGTTGCCTGTCTGTGTCTCACCAGGATAGCAATTACACATCTTTGTTACCACACCCAAGCTCTCACATGGGTGTAGGGGTCCAACATCAGGCACCATGCTTTTAGAGCTGGCAATATGTTGCCGCCCGAAGCCATCTCCATAGACCCAATTGTGGCATCTCTGATGGAGTTCTCGAGGGCAGCAGTGCAGCCAGTGATGAACACAAGGAGACTCAGAAGAAGTACATGTTCTAACAGGTGAAGTACAAAACCACCAGGGCCACGATGTGTACTTTAGGATAGAAGGAATGGGAATTTTCTGCCATGTTTTAGACAGCTTTTGGGGGACTTTTTGTTATAGCAACATAACCTGTACCTTACACACACACACACACACACACACACACACACACACACACACACACACACTCATACACACACACACACACACACACACACACACATATATATACATACATACACACACACATTCTATTGTTTACCAATTCAGAAGTTTTTTTGTAAAGCTCTGAACCATTTCTTAATACTCAGAGATAAAGATTTTATGGCAATCCGAGGCAGCCAGAAGGTCTCAGGGAAACTAGCTCAGAAGACATCAGAGGGGCTTTTGTTTTGGAGCACTCACAAGGAACCTCCTTTTGTCAGCGGAGACTGTAACACACAGGTGGGGCAGGAGAGCACCGTGCAGCGTGAAACATGATTAAATGATTGGCTTTCCCCCAGTGACCTACATTCTTTCATCTCTCATCTCCATTCTCAGGCCTGCAAGCGAGCCATCTTAATGAATGTCAAAGCTTATTTAAGTGTGTCGCTGTAAATACCAGGGGCAACAATCACTGAGAACTCTAAAACTACAATGCCATTTGCCTTTAAATGAAAGAAATCATTACATACCATGATTCATATTCTATTCCTGTCATTAATTAAAAGGCAGATTTTTCTAAAGCCAACATTTTTTATAATAAATGGATGATATGTAAAACAAAGAGACACAATCATTCTTTATGATTAAATACCGTGAAAAATATGTCTGAGGAATATGAAAACTCTAGGAAGAAAATGGCAACGGTAGATTTACCAATGAGTCTCACGTTCCAGCCAAAATATTTTGCACTTCCATTTTAATTCCTTATCTCACTCTAATAAGCAAAGAATGATATCTAAAGAATCGTCTACCATTTATAAACTGGAAATCTTAGAAGAGCAGAGACCTTCATTTCATATAGACTTAAAATATAAGGATGTGGGGATGGCACATGCTATAGCTCCGAGGCCATTCTTTTCAGCAACTGCAAGAATGGGTGGAACTTTAATCTTTCTGATAGAAGTTTTGGGCTGCAAATGTGGTAGCGGGAGCCCTTAGAGGACCTCCTGGGTCAGGGATCCCTCAACAACACAGCCCCGGTTCTGGCCTGGATATCCACATCACTCCCAGATGGAGGGCTGGAGCCATCTAAACACCCATGTGCCCTCACCCGCAGGACACATACGATAGATAATCTGACCATGCAAGCAGTCAAGCCAACATCTAATTTTGTTCAAACAATAAAAGGGAGAAATAGCTTTTAAAATTCAAACTGTTTAAAAATCAGTTACCAGGCCACAATTCATTATCACAATAGCTGCAAACTGCTTCCATTTAATTAAATAATAACCTTATTCTGACAACTAAAGAATTCATCATTTGGGAATTTAAATTATCCATGGTATGGCTGTCATCTTGCAATGTGAATATAATGCAATTAACAGAAACAATATGCATAATTGGGAGGCCAATGAAAATGTAGAAGATTGTTCATATTTTGAAAGCAGGTTTCAGGCATATGACACTGAATCAAATAAAAAAATTATACTTAAAAATTTTTTATCAAATTTGCACATAAAGAATAAAAAGATAGCTACTATAAATGTCTGTCATGGAGACTGGAAATAAAAACTAATTTATGTCCCCAAAAGGAGTATAAAGTTTGTATCAATAAAACAAATATAAACACCTGCTAATAAAATATTATGTAACTTAGCTTTTTAAAAAATCAACTCAAGGGAGACCATAATATTTGCATTCATTCTACATTGGCATAATTGCTCTGTTTGCCCAAATACAAGAAAATAAATTGGAAATCTAAATGAAATAAAACCCATAATTTTTAGGAAGTAATTTTAACAATATCACTGCTGAAACAAGAACTTAATAAGCACAATACGAATAGACAATGCTAGCTGGAGGTGTGGGGAGATCTCAGGGGACCCCATGAGGTGTGGGGAGATCTCAGGGGACCCCACGCTTAGATAAAGACCTTCAGCCACCCAAGGAAGGCTGAGAGCAGGAGAAATTGTCTTCCACAGAGATTAGCACCTAGGGGGTGATCCAGTACCAAACGCTCAGCCGTGAGATCACGTGAATACAACTCACACTGAGCAGACCGAGGAGGTGGCATTTATGTATTTAGACACACATACGTGTTTTGTTCTGTTTTTTAAGCCTTTAGTAAAGGAGAATTATGTGGTATATAGGATTTTGTAGCCAATACGTATGTCCCCATCGTGTTTGGAAGACGCCCCGCTCATCGCCACTGCAGCAAATGCAAGTACAGAACGTTCTACAGAAGGGGTTCATCTAGTCTGGTGCTCAAGGCATTCCAGAGCCTCAGGCTTTGGCTATGGCAGTGGTATGCCAGCTGCGATGTTGCATGAGCCTTTTGATACATATGCTTTTTTTTTCCAACACAAGAATACAAATGCAGGGCTAACTGTAGTAAATACTGTCAATACCATTTACAAAGCACCCCACTATGCTGACCAGTATGAGAGTTCTGTTCCTTTCACTGCCACCCCTGCAATGAATTTGTGTTTTCATAACATCCATCCACCTGGGTAGGCAATTGGCCCGCACATTGTGATTTCGTTTAGGTTTCATTTCAGAAATGTCAGCATCCAAGGGAAATGAAATTTTAGAATGATTTTACATATAATAGTACAAAATTGCTTTGAATGAATAAATTTAAATGAAACCTATGTAAGATATAATTACCCATGAGTGGTTCTGAACCACTCGGCTTTGGGAATTTGTCCCACAGGGCTCATGTGACAGTGTTTAGGGAACGTGTTTGCCTGTTAGGGATGTAGGAAGGGGACGGTCTTCACATCTGGCAGGTGGCAGCCAAGTCGGCTAGGAAGTATCCCACCACAACAGAAGACTGAGCCCAAGCCCCCAGCAAAGGGATGCCTGGAACAAGACATTCACGCTGCAGCTGAGAGGCCCACAGTATACACAACACTACAAAATGAGAAAGAAAAGATTAACGAAGACACAAGCAGCTGGAGATGTAGGCTACCCAATGCTTATGGCCTAAGAACTCGGAACTGTCTAGATGTCATAGATGAAAGACATCTATATTATGGTGGGACAGACACATTTATTCATCTTGTCTGAGGTAATGGTTCCATGAGTGGAGTCATAGGTCAATACTAACTAACTTGTTGATTTTCAAATTTCTCTGTTTATATTATGTTAAACATTTATCATTAGAGCTACTTTTAATTCTTCAAAATTATTTTTTAATGGACTTAATGGAAAAATATCAAAGTTCTAAAAATATTGGCAGACCTGAAGATGCAAGTTTTCTGAAAACCCCTAGGACTTGCTGACTTTCCGAGTGATCTTCCTTCTAAGAGTTTGAAATGCAATGATATAAATGTTATTACAACCTCAGCACCAAATTTAATATATTAAAACTCATTTTAAGTTTGGTGGTCCAGGCCTGCAATCCCAGCTGTTTGTGAGGCTGAAACAGGAAAGAAAAAAGTTCCAGGGAGTTCTATGCCAGTATACAGAACTTAGTGAAACTCTGTCTCAAAATAAAAATTACAAAGAGAGTAATTTGTAGCTCAGGGGTAGAAAATCTGACTAGCATTCACTGAGACCTAGGCTTAATTCCTAGTACCTAGAAAATAATAGAAAAGAGAAGTGTTTTCATTACCAGAACCTATGAAGGGCATAAAAAAATCTATTACAGCCTAATCTCTCTTCTATTAAAAAATGTAAAATCCATGAACAAAATATCACCAAATTGCATCTATGAACAAAGAGAAAGCTATCCAAATAGATGCATAAAATATTTATGATTAAATGTGGAAAAAGGACTAGGAATAGAATAAAAATTCCATAACATAAAGTATCTGTTAACAGAGCTCGCTTTACGAATCATGTGTCAAGGCGGTAAGAAGACTCCTCATTCCGGAGACTTAAAAGTGTAGTAGGGGACCAGGTAAGGCTCAGCAGGTAAGGCCACGTGCAGCTGAGTCTGGCAGCATGAGTCCAACCCCCAGCATCCATGGGGTGTAAGGAAAGAACTCAGTAGCTGCCCTCTGATGTCCACATGGGTGCAACGGCACACCTGCACCTCCAACCATACACACAAACATGCGCAAACAAACAGCAACTATAATAAACATTTTTTATATTTGAGGGATTTTAGGAATCAATGCTTCTACTTAACACTGATTGAATACAGTGAAGGGAAGAAAGAAAAGTACAGACACTTAGAAAACCGAATAAAATTACAACTGTCACAGTTAAAATGATCTGAGAGGATTTCCAACCAAAACATGTGTACTATTAGAGTAGACGAATTAAAAAAAAATCCCTAGAAAACAATAAATGTACAACAGTTAATGCCCCCAGTAACAAAATAAAGAAACAGTTTAGAGTAACAACAAGGAATCAACAAATCCATTGGGACACGTGTTAAAAGATTCGGAAGACCTGCCCCAAGGGAATGATGGCATATCACTTAGAGAAATGAAGGAAAATCGAAATAAATGGGAACAGATTCATAGGTGCACTGTGCTTAGGTTTAAATTCTTCCTACCTTGGTCTCTGTGATGGATGGTTTCTCTATCACTAGTGTGTTTCTGTGGAATTTTATAAAAATTATTCCAAAGTTTCTATGGAAATCCTAATGCCCACCAGTCAAAGTGAACTGAACAGATAAGCTGCACCTACCTGACCACAAGCTTCCAGTGAGAACAGGGCTGCTTTGGTATAAGAGTAAATGGTGCCTTAGTTTGAGCGGGACCCCTGGGCCCAAATCTGCCTTTCATAATGTTCTACTTGTAGGTTTCTAGGACCCTCTGGATCCTTCTACTTTGCCATTCTCCCATGCTTCTCTCATCTAGAGTCCCAATAGGATGTCCTCCCCTCTGTCTCAGTTTCCTGGTAAGTGCACCAGCCAAGGACAATACAGGCCGTAAAACTTTAAATCCCTACCCAGATCTAGCCAATGGTCAGAACATTCTCCACAGTAGAGTAGAGAGTGGGATATGACTTTCTCACACACTCTGGTGCCTCACCTTTGACCATGTCCCCTGGAGGGGGAGACCTGGTGGCACTCAGAGGAAGGACAGCAGGTTACCAAGAAGAGACTTGATACCCTATGAGCATATACAGGGGGAGGGAATCCCCCTCAGGAACAGTCATAGGGGAGGGGAATAAGGGAAAAATGGGAGGGAGGGAAGAATGGGAGGATACAAGGGATGGGATAACCATTGAGATGTAACAAGAATAAATTAATAAAAAAAGGAAAAAAAAGAAACACTAAGAATGTAACATTTATATAAAAAAATTTTAAAAAATCACCATACATATTAGGCATGTAGAAAAAAAAATTTTTTGAGACAAAGTCTCACTAGGTAGACTTGGCTATCTGGGAAATCACTATGTAGACTAGGGTGGCCTCAAATTCATAGAGATATGCCTGCCTACCTCCTGAGTGCTTAAATTAAATGTATGTATCATCACATCCAGCAAAACGGTATTTTGAACTAAATAAACACTATTGTAACATATTCTCTAGTTTGAAAACAAGTCTTTCTACAGTTGGTGGAGTCATATGATATCCAAGAACCCCGTTTTCTTAAATAAATATATTTAAAACAAATATCTGAAACAATAACGCTAATATCAGTTACCTTGTTTTATGTGGTATAAAAGTTTCATAGGTATTTTTAAATATCAAGAAGTCAAAAAGTCTGTATTTAAATTTTTAATTGTGCTTATATACAAAAATAAATTACTTTTATAAATGTAACTGAAGCATTGACTTCATTAAGTAACCATAACATTGATAATAGCTCATTTGATCCTATTTAATATACTTTGCTTTGAAAAAAAATTGTTTCCCTTTCAGTGGAATTTCTAAATGGATAGAGCATTAGAGGAAGGACTTAAATAAGAACACAAGACAACAGGAAGTGCCATTCTGGAACTGCTCCCCCCAAAAGATTAAAGAAAGTGGGAACTCTAAGTACGTGAAGCATTTCCTTGATCTTTTGCCAACACACCCTCCCTTTCATTTACTCCTCTAATGACACCCAAGATTGAAACAAAGCATTGGCATCAACACTCAAGTAATACAACAAATCTGTAAAGGCTGGATTCCAAATTGCTCTACATAAGACAAACCTGCTCAGTGCCATTGACCTTTCTGATGTGGTTTATCACCAATGGCAGCATGCTTTTCTCTCATTAATTACCGAGCCAGTTTCTGACTCTCTTTCCAGATGTGTTCAGGAATCCTATCTGTTTATTAATTGAGAGCAAAGAAACCACAAAACTAACAGGCTCAATAGATATCATTAGTAAAGTACAATTATGCTGTGCCTACTGAAAAAGCTAATAGAAATATCACGCTGTCAGGAAGAAAAGATAGAAAATTACCTACCAAAATCACTGCCACTGATGACACAATAAACAAACAGTTGAAAAACGTCCTTCTCAGAGAAAAATAGCACAGCCTTCATACATGTACTTAGCATGGAAGTGTCACACTCCTGAGTTGGTTTTCAGATCATCTACCCTTTAATAACCCACATGACAGATTTCTGTGATATGAAATGTAATAATAAATCTGAAATGTTGCTTTGTGATGTCTGAATGTAAACTATAATCTAAAATGATGTGGAGAATATACAGCAGTTTTGGGTTGGATTTACTCAGAAATAATTTTGAGTATCTTTCAAAAATAATATTGAATACTGACTACATTATTGCATATATAGAAAATAACTCATTATTAAAATGTTGCTTTTGGGAAAAGGGTGGTTTATTTAAAATGTCTTTGGTGTACTCTTAGAAAAAGTTAAACCAATATTTGATACCAAAAATAAAATGCAACCTGACAGACGAATTTCACAGATTGGTGGCACAAGGAACTCTAAGCTGAAGTACCTCAGGCAAACCACCACAGTGGTAAACATTACTTTAAGAAATGGCCACTTAGAGGCTAAAAATGTGCACTGTTGGCATACAGCAAGTAAAGAAAGAGAGTCATTCAAGGAAGCTGCTCTGTATTTGTAACCACTAAAGCCTTGTGTCCACAAATGCCAGACCACACCCTCCTCCAGGCAGGTTCCCATGAGGGCCTTGTCCTACACAACTTGTGTCTCAGAGAGCTCCTCTCACTTTCCAGTGAAGAGAGGGGGCAAGTGAACGAGAGAGGCCTTCCAACAGCCTTTCTCATCCCAACTCTAGTTTATGGTCACAGAGGCTAAAGTCTCAGCCATTTCAGCCAAGGAGTCCCTCTTGTCTTGGAGCCTTAGATTACCACCTCTTTGTCAAGTGGAGGCTCTAATAATACAGGAAAGTCACCAAGGGCAAACTCAAGGCTATGTCCCCTGCTGAAAGCCCTGCTGCAAAGCACAGTGCCGCTCTGTGTCCAGCTTTACAGTAGTGACCCCAGCAGAAAGAAGACCTTCTTAGTAATAGTTTCTAAAGACCCTAGAGAAGCTAGTTCTTATGACGCAGACGCAGGAGGTGGAGCCTCAGCTTGCACTCCATACAGTGGAGGTTGTAGTGAGGGCCACTCAGCGGGAGGCTTCTAGCTCTCTGAGAGCAGCAATCTAATCTGCAAGCCAGTGACTACTAAAGAGGACTTGGAAGAAACCTGGGATCTGAGCCACCTCACAACGGGCCCCAGTATCACCCTGCAAAAGAGCCCTCATTCAACTGAATGAGAGTGTGAACCACAACTCTGTTGAAAACAATCAAGCAACCAGGCAGCAATTAATGGGCCCACAGAGCTGCCTATGATATCAAAGAAGACTTTACGATCTTGAACGCTCCTACCAAGCCAATAATTTCACTCCTGTTGCCTGCCAAGGAAGGAGGGTGACTGATGGCAGGGTTGCAGTGCTTGTGAAGGCTGCATGGCGGATGAAATGGCACTGGGAGTATTGGCAGTCTCATATAAGTTAGCTGTTCCACATCTTTAAGCAAATACAAGCAAATTCTTTAAAAATCTGGTAAACATGGATAAAATAAAGTTGAAAGCAAAAGGAATATGCCTCTTTTGTGAGGAAGGGAGGTCTTAAGTAGTCACTAGATCTATTGCAGTTATTTGTAACTATTAAACAGAGCATCTTATCAGAGGGCAAAGAGGGGCTACGCACTTGCTAACATGCAAAGGCAGAGGCCCAGGCTGACAAGGCAGGGTAACTACTGCACTAAAATAATCCAGCCATGTCTTCATAAATAAAAGGAAGGGGGCTGCAGAGACAGCTCAGTGGCTAAAAGCACTCACTGCTCCTGCATGGTCCCAGAGTTCAATTCCCAGCACCCACACAGGGCAGCTTACAACTGCCAGCCCCAGGGGACCTGGGCCTCTTTCCTTCTTTCTGTCAGAATCTGCATTCATGTGGCATGCCTTCACAGAGACACACACATACACATAAATAAAAACAATGGACATCTTTAGAAAAACAAGTTAATAAGAAAACAGCAATGACCCAAGCCCTAAAAGGGGTCAGGCATCAATATATATGCACGGGGCTACACAATATACTGTCAAGGGCTTATTGTGAAAAACAAATATGGAGACCAAAGACAAAGAAATGGGTTGAGAAGGGTAGGGCTAGGAGGCCACCGAGGGGGCAAGAGACAGAAATAGGAGGTGATAAGGATGAGAAAACTCTCAGGCAAGAAAACTGTTATGAATGGTCTTGCTGAGGGATTCATCAGAGAACGGAAAAGGGCGATTTGATTGGTTTTTACATACAGGCCAGAGAAACAGCTCTGCGCTTAGGAGCCCAGACTGCTCTTCTAGAGACCGGGGTTGTAGCCCCAGCGCCCATACGGGAGCTCACAACCATCCGTAACTCTGGATCCCGGGATCTTCTGGGCACACCAGGCATGCACGCGGTGCACACACATGTGGGAAGGATACCATTCATATAAAATAAAATAAAAACTATTTTCAGTAACTAAAGCAGGCCATGCTTAACTAAGCCACAATAACAGTGTCTCATGAAGTATAAGAAACAGTCATACTGAGACAGGGCTCACTGAATAACAAGATAGAAACCCTAGACTGGGCAGTAGGATAAGCAAAATGAAATTTTTCTGGAGGAGCTCAATATTAAATTTGAAGAGTTGGATAGAAGAAACAGAAGAAACTGAAGACGGAATAATAAGCACTAGGCATCTACCGTGCTTTGACACCCTCAAGATGAAACAAAATGAAATTAACAAGAAAAACTTACAAACAGAAAGCCCTCAGGCTAAACTTTAATTGCTGCAATGATAGTAAGAGGTTATATATTTTTAAATTATTTATTTATTTTTCTTTTTTTATTAATTTATTCTTGTTACATCTCAATAGTTATCCCATCCCTTGTATCCTCCCATTCTTCCCTCCCTCCCATTTTCCCCTTATTCCCCTCCCCTAAGACTGTTCCTGAGGGAGATTACCTCCCCCTGTATATGCTCATAGGGTATCAAGTCTCTTCTTGGTAACCTGCTGTCCTTCTCTGATCTCCCCCTCCAGGGGACATGGCCAAATGTGAGGCACCAGAGTACATGAGAAAGTCATATCCCACTCTCCACTCAACTGTGAGGAATGTTCTGCCCATTGGCTAGACCTTCACTTACCAGGAAGCTGGGACAGAGGGGGAGGGCATCCTAATGGGACTCTAGATGAGAGAAGCATGGGAGAATAGCAAAGTACAAGGATCCAGAGGGTCCTAGAAACCTACAAGTAGAACATTATGAAAGGCAGATTTGGGCCCAGGGGTCCCGCTCAAACTAAGGCACCAGCCAAGGACAATACAGGCGGTAAACTTCAAACCCCTACCCAGATCTGTTTATTTATTCATTTTTCTTTCTTTTTTTCTTTCTTTTCTTTCTTTTTTTCTTTTCTTTTATTTTCTTTTTTTGTTTTGTTTTGTTTTGTTTTGTTTTGTTTTTTGAGACAGGGTTTGTCTGTGTAGCCGTGGCTGTTCTGGACTCACTTTGTAGACCAGGCTGGCCTTCGACTCACAGTGATCTGCCTGCTTCTGACTCCCAAGTGCTGGGATTAAAAGTGTGAGCCAACAGTCCTGGCTATTCTTTTCTCTTTTTTAAAATGTGTGTGTGTGTGTGTGTGTGTGTGTGTGTGTGTGTGTGTGTGTGTGTGCGCGCGCGCGCGCGAGTTGCCTCATTTATTTCGGTATACCATGCACAGTGCCCCATGAGGCCAGAAGAGGGCACAGGATTTCCTGGAACTGGAGTTACAGCCAGCTGTCAGTCACCATGTGGGTATTGGGAATGGATTCTGGACCCTCAGGAAGAACAGACAGTTCTTAATCCTTGGGCTACCTCTCCAGCACCATAGAGGTGGTATTTTTAAAGCTGCTTAGTTATGAGGGATCCACCCTAATGAATGCATTAAGTACCTTTATCTCATTGAACACTTGTGTGATTTCTATCCTGTCAAATAAATTAAATGGCTTTCAAAAAGTACACAAATTAGAAAGAAATACAAAAAAGTTATAATTCTCAGTCAGTTATGTGCCTATGTCTTTATCTGGAAAGCTTGGGTATGTAAAACAAAAAGTAATAAAGAATTATCATAATATAACAAAATGTCTAAAAATCAGGACATTTTACATTCTTCAAATATAATTAACATATTGTGGAAGAAAGGCCCCTTTTAAGTAGCAATAATAAAGAGACAAATAGCCTCGGTGTGCCCAAAAAGAAGCCCAGAATCTATTACTTCATCACCATGTTTTTCTTTATGGGTGTATTAAAGAGTTCTATTCAATATATTCTTTCTGTTTCCCTTTTTAATATCTGTAATTTGTTCTTGCTAGGAGAGATCACCAGCAAACTGTGAGAGGTGATGGCTACTTCTTGGTCCTCACCTCAGTTAAGCGAGTTTGCGTATGAGTGAGGGCATACCCTTCTGAAGACACACCACTTGTCTGGGCTTCAGTGATAAGCCTCTATGGCTCTTCCTTCCCTCACTTAATTGGCTGGTGCTGTTTAGTCTTCTTTGAAAGGCCATTTACCTTTATGCAGTCATTAAGATGTAGAAGGCTGGAGCCACAGTCTTCCCATCTTCACACATTATAACCCACATAATTTATATCCAAGCGGTTCTGTTTAGTTCTGGGGACTGAACTCAAGGACTACCACAACCAAGGCAAATATTGTAGCACTGAATCGTACCCCAAGACATGCTCTATGGTTTTAATTCACACACACACACACACACACACACACACACACACACACGTGCATATATATATAGTGTGTGCATATATGTGTATACATGTATGTATATTTCAGTGGAATCAATTATTTTAAACACCTTAGAACTGAAGCTTAGCATTCAGACCTCTATGGCTCATTTGTTATTCCTTCTCAAATGCAACTGAGATCTGTTTTCAAATTTGAAAACTTCCTGCCTTCATCCATTTGTGTTGCTGCAACAAACTACAGGAAAGTAGGTGATCTATAAAGAAGCAGTTAGGGAATCTGGAAGTGCGGCTTCAGATGCCAGCAGAGGCAGTGCCTGCTGGAAGCTGAATTCTGCTCCCAAGATGATAGGTCACTGCTCTACGTTGGTGGAACAGGTGCCAGGGTGGAGAAGCTCTGTGAAGTTTCTTTAACAGGGACACTGACCCCACTGCCAAGGGCAGGATCCAGAGAACGTGATCATTTTCTCAAAAGCTTTTGCTCTTAATACCACCATTGTCATCACAGGGTTCAAGTTTAAATGTAAGGATTTGGTTGGCCACATAAACTCCTAACACAGCATACACTCTTCTCTCAGGTTTACCTGTCGCCGAAAGCTGCACCATTCATTCCCCGTGACAAATGGAACATGAAGGTGCATGTCGGTTAACTAGAATTCACAGGAAGAGGAGATGGCACTAGATGGAAAATTCATGAGTTCCTCAGCTCAGTTGAAAGGCACTTCCCTCCTGTGGTATATTTTCTGTGTCTTATGTATGAGAAAGCAGTGTTCTTAGACATCGTACTGGATTTGCAATAATTTCCCTTTGCTCTTTACCATATGTTCTTGAGCCTTCCGGATGAAACAATGCAAACAGTTACCAGAGAAAGGCTGGGCAAGAATCACCTGAGATGAACAGAGTGAGCAGCGACTGTTGCTTACATAGGGTCTGAACCACTTCCTGTTCCCACCAGACTGGTAAACCACGTGTCTCTGTGGCAAAGAATAATTCACTGTGGACTAAGGGCTTGTCTGTTGACATCTGTCTGGGACCTTAAGCTTCCAGAACATCAAGGTGCTTTTAGATAAATGTCTCACTCTCACATGAGTTCTCTCTCAATCTCTCTCATATTCTCCATCCTCTTCTTCTCATGTATATTCCCAGGGAGCTCAGTGAACCTCTTCTCATCCTCGTGTGTATTTCCCTGCTAGCCTGGGAAGTCAGGACCAGCTCATGAAACAGAATATCCTTGTGTCTAGCACATCACGCAGCCCACCATCGTAAAACCGGCTTGTAAAATAAACGCATCCTCTTGGTGACTTGCAGCGTGTGAGAAGGTACTATTGAGAACATTTTCAGTAGATGCTGAATCAGACTTAAATACAGAGATGGCTTTTTGTCAGGAAATCTACCGGACCTTTCAAGAATCATTCTGGGCAGATCAGAAGAAAGTACAGATTTGCCAAGGTCATGCTTGACCAAGTAGGGGGGCTGGCACTTGTGAGGAGCAGGGGCTGTTTCTTTTACAGGGGGCATCATAACCAGATATTTTGTGACACATCAATGGGTGTGGGCTTACTGTAGCTCACAAAATAGGCTCTAGATATAAATGACAAGACAAGTCCAGGGCAAACATCCCAAGGACAGGGTCTGCAGTAGGCTCCTAGGATAGAGATTACATCCTAAAGAACACTCCAGAAAGGAGAGGTTGTATTTAGATGTCTGACACTGCAGCCCCATACTCAGATTTAGTTTTATACAGGGTGAATCTAGAGGCCACTGACAGTTTTCCATCTGAGACAACAGCCTTCATTATAGTCAATGACCTCATGTCACTCCTATTATTGCCTTCAGATATTAGAGATATGAAAATAAGTAAGCACACTCATGCCGAGATCCAAACACCTTTGTGATGCCTCCCTGCTGTTGGTTGAGCTTTTATTCCTTCATGTCATCTTCAGTGTATTTTATAAGTGAAGGTAAGGGTTTTTTTTCTTCAGAGAACTATTAAGTAAGACTGAATAAACAGGGGTTAATGGTAAGTTTTGTAAGTTTCATTAGCTTCTTTCTTTAGACAGACTTAGTTTAGGAGTTTCTGTATAACACCTGTTTGTGACAGTCCATGGTTGTCCTGATAGGACAATGTTCCTTACAATTAGAACAACAGGTAACCTGTCATCTGAACTAACTGTCACCATCGAAACTGTAGAGCCATGCCTTTCCACATTTGTAAAAAACAAACAAACAAACAAACAAACAAACAAAAAACCAGCTAGTGGAGGTCTGTTTCTTCTACAGGACTCTCATTCTCCTCTTCTGTAAAATGTGAAAGTTAGGCATGTATGTTTGAATAGTTTATTAAATAAATTTGACAGCTAAGGGTAACTAAGTAAACATCACTTGGCAGCATAAAGCATCATTAATAAAATGTGCTAGTGGTAGTGAATTATACATGGTCAAGGGTACCCTTCCAGGCCACTCAGTTACCACATCACGTCTGTATATAAGAAGCAGAACATGGCTTATAATACGGAGCCACATTTTCCAGGCTGAATGAGGCTGTGTTCCTCTGCTAACCAGGCTGTGCATAGGAATAAAAGAAGCTCCATTTGCTCAACTGCCCAGGTTTTTTTTTTTTTTTTTGTAACTCACTCTAATCTATACACTATCTGACATAAGTTAAAGCTAGATACTGACTAATCAGATTTGATGTTAACCATGAGTGAGCTAAGAAATGAATAACGTAGATAAAAATCAGTTGTTTCCATAAGTCATTTCCATATTATTAAATAAGTTATGTATACCTCAGCACTTTCCCTGCAGTCTGAATGACAAGAACGGAAACAGCAAGCCTCGGATTGCAAGGATAATCATTGGCTGTATGTGATTTAGTATCACCAGTAAGTGAGTTAGGCAAGAAGGAATAATGGGTTTCCTAAGTACTTTAAGATATGCTTTCAGAAGCAAGGGAAAAGCCAATGTGTCCCTTCCATTAAAATAATTACATTTCAAGTACACGCTTACTTTTACCTAACGGCTTAAGATACTAGTACCTTTCATATCTTTAATACATTTGAATTTTATAATCTTTTAGGTAAATTGACATTTCATTATATATGCTATTTGTAGAATAAAATAACAGTATAATTTTTAAATCAATATATACAGTACATGGAGTGATCTCTAAGAGGAGCCTGGCTTATTGAAAATGTATGAGCTATTTCCATGGAGGAAAAAGAACCAAAAAGCCCTTTCCCATTTGCATTTATAAAGGCTTCTTTAAATATATACACTGATGCCAACATAGCCATCAGAAATCAATAAATCACATTCTCGGCTGCAGTAAATGCCTGACACACACATTCATTTTCCTAACCCAAAATTCTCTGTAAAAGGGCTGGGTAAATGTTCCATTTTAGTTTAATGACATTCTCCACAGTTAAAATTATGTGCATTGCAGCCGGTGAGTGCAGATAGGATTTTAAAGTGCCTACACTGTACGTATCCTTCAGCAGCCAGCCATTTAGCAGACCACAGACACTCAGATACAGACAGAACAAAAACTACAAGGAGTCAGAACGGACTGAAACACTGTCACCAAATTACCATTTGGTCAAAAATAAAAGGTATCATTTATTGACATGCTGTTGGGGGATGGTCTGATAAAGATTTGCAGATGGCCCTGATTGCCCTGATGCCACCAAATGGAGGTGGCAAGAATCATCACTTAAAAATGACTCAGGTGACAGGTATGACAACAGCCTATTCATCAGCGAGGTTCAATTTGAAAGTGTAATAAAAGCCTAAATATGACTCCACTTTAGGTGACATTTATTCCACCAGCTGCCATATATTTTTAAAAGGTCACAAAATTGTTCCATGTAGACATGTTGATAAAGTGCAAATTCTTAAAGGAGGATTTGCCGCGCATCATCAGGGAGTCTCTAAAAATTCTCCCAGCACTATATATCCTAAGTTGAACAGATAGATATGACTCTATCATTATATGTGGTAAATTAGGTGAATAAAGTCTTCAAAAGCCTCAGAGACACACAGAATATGGCATTTAAAGTTGTTCATACAAGCCTAAATTTCTTCAACAACAAGACAAGTTAACTCCTGACAACACCCAGTCAACCTCAAAGAAGATGTTGAGCATCAAAGAACCTCCTTATGGAGATGGCTTCAAAGGTGGCAAACCAGCCACAGGGCAAAATGTCCTTGTTCCTGCCACAAACAGAATCTGCCTAAAAACAGTCAACTTAGATACAGGCAGAGTCGTCCGATGGCTGTCCTGTGCCAAGTCAGGGTAAGCAAGTTCTCAATAGTTCCTGCCCTGCAAACAAGTCTGGCAGAAATATTAGGCCAAAAAGCTGAAGATGAGGCTCCAATGTTATAAAGTGTATTGGGTGACTGGTCAGGCAGTAAACTGTCTTAAGTCAATTTGTACATTTTGGAAGCTGCTGGTTCATTCAGGAATTTAAGTTTTATTCCTTCTCAAGTCTCTGAGGGGCACTGAAGACAAGATAGTATAGTTTTACAACCAAGTTTAGTTGGTTAGGGGATAAGATCATTTTAAATCAAGATAAAGAAGTTAAGCTATTAGAGTTAGATAGGATAGATATTGAATCTCATTCAGAAATTTAGACCCAACAAGACAGGAAAGACACTTACTTCAAATGGGTTGAATGCAGAAGGCCAATTCATTATGAATGCAACATGTATAGAACTCATTATTCTCATGATTGTCACATGGTTCTCCCTGCTGTATGTAGTTTGTTTTATACATGTGTAATAAAATAAAAGTTTTTTTTTAAAAAATGATAATTTAGGGGCTGGAGAGATGGCTTAAAGGTTAAGTGCACTGACTGTTCCTCTAGGGGTCCTGAGTTCAATTCCCAGCAACCACATGGTGGCTCACAACCATCTATAATGTGATCTGATGCCCTCTTCTGGCCTGCAGGTGTACATGCAGGCAGAAAACTGTATACAAAATAAATAATTCTAAATAAATAAATAAATCTCCCAGCACATCTGCAGAGACAGAGAGGCACAAATGCACAGCTGGCCAAAGAGTCAGGCACTGAGATTTTTAAATTCATTTTTTTTTCATGTGGAGACTGGATGAAGGGTGATTTGAACTTCTTACTTGCCCTGGCCAATACTCTCCTGATCCTGACCCTTGGGGTTTTTCGCACTTGAAGTCATAATCAAAATTCTGCAACTAAAGAGAATTTTTGTTTGTGTTTATCTAATGATAATATTCAAACTGTGCTCTTCTGGACTTTAACACTTAAGAGTTAAAAACCCTTTCCTCCCAGAGACCTACAGTTTCTTCTTCCCCAAGCTCCAACTGTGGCAACTCCATCCTTTCAGCCTTACTAGCCTGAGTCCCATAGTCAGTCAAGAAGCATTTCACAAACTACCCCTCAGCCTTGGTACATCCTTCATTTGAGACTTAGAAAATTATCTTACTCTTGAGAAACCCAAGTCCCAGCACATCTGTTACCAAGGTAACTGCACAAAAAAACTTAGTTAACTTTTTTTGTGTGTGAAAACAGGTAAGAAGAGCAGTTTTGTCAGCCACCATTTAACTCCACCATCAAGTTGTCACTTCCTGCACTATGTTGACTCCTCATGCGGCTCCATCATGCTGCCTTCCAACCCATCTTTACTCTCTGAGCAGACAGATTCACTTTGTACTACACTCCACACTTAATTATGTTCTCATTCTCTTCCTGTTTCCCTTTGATCTCAGCACATGAAAGCACACACACACACACACACATACACACATACACACACACACACACACACACACACACACACACACACAGAATCACACACAATCATTAAAAACATAAAATTAATTTTCCTTTCTATTGTAATCTCGCCTCCTTGAATTCTGAGACTTTAGCCAATAAATAAAAGTATTTCTTCTACTTTTAATTTCTCTCATCACTAGTCTCACTTTTCATGCCAAAGTATGTTGAAGTACACTTTCTCAAATGTACAAGAAGTCACATCTGAAACACATCTTCTCCTCTAAACCCAATTGTTGAATGCTTATGATTTTATTTCTAAAAATGCTGAGGTTGTAGCCACAATATGGCGTCTATTTTATAACTAAAGCTTTTTACTTTGATTTATGCTCATGTATGAATGTGCCTGTAGTATGGACAGTTGCCTGCAGAAGAGAGAAGGTGGCACTGTGTCCCTGGAACTGGAACTGCTGCCCAATGAGAATTTTGGGGTCTGAACTCAAGTCCTCTGGAGGAGCAAGCAGCAAGCACCCATAACCAGTATCTACTGGCCCCACAGTGTCACTATTATTTGGAGACAGGTCTCTAAGGAGGTCACCAAGGTGATGCTCTCTTCACTGCACCTACAAGGAGGAGAGATTCTGGAACATATGCTCACCCTGTGGACCACAGACAGTGAGAAGCATTTGGAGAATCATCTAGACGAGCACCTTGGCAGTGGACTCCAGCTTCCAGAACCATGAGAAAAGATGTTACGATTCTTTGAGCCTATTGGTTGGTTGGCTTGTGTTAAGCAGATCAACTGCTTAATTCAATACCTCATAAATCCAGCCTTATTTATCCTGTAATGCCTTTGGCTAAAGTTCTTCATTTTATCCCTTTGTCTATTTATTCATTAACCTACTCATTTATACATCTACTTGCTGTTACATTAATTCACTAGTTTGTTCATCCATCTATGCACTCATTTGCGCTCATCCATTATCCCTTTTATCCATCCATCCATCCTTACTTATTGACCCTCTTCCTATTTACCACACACACTGAACAGAATAAAGTCACACTGTCTTGTAGTCTTTACGAAAACGAAGGCAAACTGCACACAGGCAAGAAAACAAACAGGAACATGTGACAGAGAATAATTAAGGAGGGCACCTTAAAAGGCAGACGGATCAAGACAGGCCTCTAGTTAAGAAATGCTATCCACTGGGCACAACCCAGCCATTGCAATCAGGGACTCATAGCAGCTGTGGCTGCCTGTACTAGGTCTGCTCAAGGTTAGATTTCTTAACAGCCAGTCATGGGTAAAGCGAGATCTTACAGGGTTAAACCCAACCGGCTAAATTACTGGCTACTGATGAATTCCTGGGGTGGGGAGTCATAACCTTTAGATGTGCACCCACTGTGGATAGGCCATAGTGAAACTTAGTTGGTTGGGTCACAAAACAAAGCAAAAAGACATGAACGTGGGGGAAGGGACCTGTAGGGAACAGGGAAGACGGGGTAACAGATATGAAGGAGACAAAATGTGGGGTGTGAGAGTCACCAGAAAGCATTATATACACATGTGCAATTGTCAAAGAACAAATTTAAATAATTTACAAAGGGAGGCCTTTAAGGGTGAGAGTGAGCTGGACAGACCAAATGTGACAGCAAACACATGAAAGCATCTACACAGAGTACAGGCTTAGTGCTAAAGACAGCATGGCTAGCCCCAGCAAGCATGGAGCCCTCCATCCTCTAGCCTTTCGCCTCACTCCTCCATCCAAGCTCTTTGTCAAATGTAATTCTTCACATGCCACACCCCCACTCCAAAATCCTGGTCTGATTTAAGGTGCTCAGGGATGCTCAGGTCTTTCTGAGTCCATTCTTCGAACTCAACTTTGTAGCCTCAGCCTCCTCGCCCGCTATCCCAGCCTCCTCAGGTGCAGCTAGCCCCTTCTGCCCTCTCTGACTTTGGGTCCTGAGAATGAGGAAGACCCTATTGGGGAATAGGAGGAATTTGGAGTTGATTTATCTGGTGTTCAACTTCTGATGCCCTTGAGTATACTCGGAGGAAGTTAGGTACATCCAGGTGTTGCCGTTGATCTTGAGTTTCATGTATAGGAACTGGGGATAAATGACCCTGAAGCTTTATTGTAAGGGTCAGTGATTGCATATATATAGAAAGCTGGGCATTATGAGTGATTAGCACTACCGCTGACACATACTGGTGATCCTACTTAGAACATCCTCCGTGATTCTTTGCTTGGTACGTATCCTGATTCTTCCTAGACCTCTCTGCCCTCAGGCTTTAATGTGTTCCTTTATATCCCCGTAGCAGGATGCATACAATCACCACCATAGCCTAAGTTCATAATGACAGGAAGTGTGACTTTTAAACACTGTATCATCAATACTTTTTAGAGCCTCATACATAAATAAATATGAAATTAACATTGGTTGAATGGTTATTTGAATTATATATCCTACTCCTACTTCAAAAACTAGGATTGGCTTACTGCCAAATGATCCAACTGTCCAAAAAAAAAAAATCCTGTCAAGAGCTTGAAATATACAGCTCAGTGGTAGCACATCTGCCTAGCATGTGTGAGGCTCTGGGCACAACAGGCAGCAGCAGCTCATACTTAAGAGCTCAGTTGGTCAAGATTACCAATAAGCACAGACAGTTCACTGAGGGTTGGACAGTCAGAGGAGAGTAGATTGAAGCCAAGGTTTATAAAAGTCACAGCCAAGAGGGAGACAACTCAAAAAAGGACGTCCAGGAAGCCAGGACAAGTAGTAGGAAGTAGTATTTGACTTGGTGTGGTAAGAAGAAATGCTTCCAGATCTCTGCAGAGAGATGGGTCTGTGGGAAGGACCTCCCTGAAGGGATGGTCAAGGGATGTGACCTACATTGGCCGCAGAGGAAGGTGTGGAGACCAGATCCACTCATTTCTTTATTTACTCCACTACTGTGGTTTCCAAACAAGCAGAAAGCGAAGGACCTCCTCTTTTGCATCCTGAACAATTGAGATCTGAAGTTTAGATTGATACAAGTCCTCCACCCCTTTATATGTGTGTGCATGTGCATGTGTGTGTGTGTGTGTGTTGTCTGTGTGCATGCATGCATGTGTGCATGCGCATGCGTATGCGTGTGCGTGCGTGTGCGTGTGCGTGTGCGTGTGCGTGTGTGTGTGTGTGTGTGTTCAATGAGTTTAGGAGTCAGTGTGGCACAGCACAGAATTATAGGCAGATGCACAGGAGGTAGTGGTCAGTGGAGGCACTTGGACAGAAATACCAAATTTGGGACTCGTGAAGAGGTGCCTGCATAGAGGAATGTCCTGATGTGCAGATGAGGAGGACAGGGAAGGAGTCTAAATGACATGGGTGACTAGGTGGGGCTTGCCCTTAAATCAGGGCCTGAATGTGACAAGGACTCTTCCACAGAGGGGAGGTTACCTCGCCAAGGGAGAACCAAGGCTGCCCACATGGAGACAACATCAAGTATTGAAATATATTAAGTGTGCTAGAAGCTGGTTTCTTTCTATCAGAGAAGGGAGAGACAGGTTGAGTGAGTAACACTAGAAAGACCCACAATAGATCAGCATTGGATTACTGGATGACAAGGGAGATACAGCTACATCTACAGGTAGGTGTGGGTGTGTTTTGCGTACAGGTCACGTATCAGATCCACACGTCTCTACATGATGCTCCTTGAAGCCAATATTGAGTTAAAGAACTGTTCACACACACGTGTAGGTAGGTCCACACACATGTGTAGGCACACATGCATTTTGTGCCTCCATGTATTTCCCAGGTCTGTCGTAAATGTGGGAGAAGCAATACCCTAACAGTAAAGAACACTTCTTTCTTGAAGTCTGGGTTTCTAGATTCCATACTTCACTAAAGGAAACCCTGATTTCTTGGTGAAAGGGTTCATCCCAAAGTGATACTCAGAATGTACAAAACAAAACTCCATCATAAGGATGAGCTCAGATAATGACAGGGGCACGCGTGTGTGTACAGCAGCCGCCTTTAATGGTCTCCCACTGCCCGAATGTGGGATAGTTTAAGCATAATAACCCATTAAAACCAGGAAGCCATGAAGTAGTACAAATATAAATTAGTAAGTGGAATGTTTGAAGAGCAAGATATTTACATGGCTAAAATTAACTTCCTCAACATACTATTTAATTTCAAAGAGGGAAGCAATACGTTTTTCATTAGGGAAACTGGGCAGCAGCACGCAAAAACACAGATTCATTTACCTTCCTCTTTCCAAGGACTGTAATCTGATTCTGGCCACAAGAAAACACTCTACCAGTCCAGACTGGCTTACAGTCTTCAAAGGTGTCACAGGAAGAGTAATGTCTACTCCAGACAGAGGAGACCAGCAACATTCAACATAGTCACAGATCTGCACACCATCTTGTTGATCAAAGAGAGCTTACTGGGACTCCTGGATAGATTCGACTAGAGCTCAGATCACAAAGAAATCGTTACCGCTACTCTGCTGGTCCCCAGTGCTAGTACTAAGCTTATGAAAGGAAGTGCTTGCTTCTGTGTTTTTTCATATATACGTCAGGGCATTTTATCATCCCCCACTGGCCTCATCACGCCTCTTCCTTGCCTCCTACTACTCATATACCTTATCCCAAATAGTCCCGTTTCTGCGTTCCTGTCACACATATTCCACTAACTCTAATATCCTAATAAATTGGGTGGGAAGAAGAGTAAATCACCCGGCCAGAATCACTCTGCTCTGCACTTTCTAGAGGTTTATGGATATTTTTTAAAAAATAGAGAAAGAGGAGGAAAGGGAGAAGGAGGAGGAGAAGGAAAAAAAGGAAGGAAGATAACAAAAAAAAAGAGGGTATATGCAGAGAGTATAAAGGGGAAGACAGAGGACAGGACAAGGAGAAGGAAATAACTATTGCAGTGTTCCTTCTAGGGTTTACTGATGGAAGCAATCAGAAGGAAGCAGGTTGAGGCATGGATCTGAAGGTCAAGACAAAGATACCACACTTGGTCCTGAGCTAGGATAGAAATGCAGGGAACTTATAGGGGTACGGGAAGGGCCCCGATGGGACCCATTCAGAGTGGGATGGCTGTAAACTGCATATGGGAAGGGAGAGGAACTGCCTTAGCCCAGAGCCCAACTGGAATCGCCCACCAGCTGCCGTGGGAATCTCAGCACCAGTAACATCTGATGCAGAGGCTGCCCACACAGAGTTAATATTCCTTGCCTATATAGATATTTATGTTAAAGTGGCCACTTTACAGCCAGGTGTAAAGCTTGAAGGTACATGATTTGGGTGGGGCCTCAACCCTCCAAAGAGACAGCTTGAGAATCTCAAATGTAATTTTCTTTAGAGTAAAGGTATACTACCTTTCAGGAGTCCTTTTATCTTATCAATTACTCAGGACTTACCCAGTGATAAGATAGTACTCAAAGTCCACCCAAGTCCTGTATATTCTTACATATGAGTATAGTGAAAGCTGTGAGCAGGATTTCTCCTTCCCCTACTGATTTATTCTGAGCACAGCCTTTCCTCTGAATCACCTTGCTTACACCTACATTAAGGCACCTTTGATATAATTTCCAAATGTTTTTCATAAACCAGCTAGTTCTGAAATATTTTCAGAGTCAAGCCACAAATCCCAGTTTGGCCTTAAAACTCTAGGGGAACTCCCCAGGCTGCTGGGGTAACAGTGGGGACATGTGCCTCCTACAAGAGAAAATTCAGGTACCCCCCCTTCTGAAGGTATAGTCATCTAGCAAGCATCCCTTCATCCCTACTGTGTACCCTTAAACAGAAGGTCTTAGAAACCAAGCCTCAAAGTGACTCTGACCTTAATGGAAGTGTAGAACATCATGGAAGGAGCAGCGGGAACACTGTTTCCAGAGCAAGACTGCCTTGACTCAAGCCCGTCTGCCATTTCCACTCTCCTGGCTAAAATCATGGTTAGTCAAGAGATCAGGTGACCTCAGCAGCAACCAAGAGCATGATTCTTGTGGCTTTTGTTCTAATTACTGGAATAGATTCACTTTCCCCATGAAGGTGAGACAAGGGGCAAACATCATCATCATCATTTATTCAGATAGTGATCCTAAACAAGGGGACTTTTATTTAAAACATCAACTTGTTTACACAATTCACGCAGCCAAATAATGCAATGGTTCGTTCACAATAACTAAATCCGGAGATTAACAACTAAAACTGTACCCTAATCCACTAACCCCTGTTATCTTATGCACTTGAACAATACATCCCTTTTGGGCTTAAGATGGATTTTCTGTTTCTTGCTGTATAATATATGAAGAGTCAATTCAAATGTCAAACCAAATGTAACAATGTACTAATGCAATTAGGAGTAAATTAATTATGATTGGAGACAAATAGACCTCTGAACTTGGTCAAGAAAAAGCAGAAGAGGAGGAGGTTGGAGAGGTTGGATTCCTGGCAGCTGGCAGTGGCAAGGCAAACAGAGATATGTAGCTTTTTGTATGCAATGAACTCTTTTTTGTAGATGTACAACGTTAGAGGTCCTACAAGATTGCTTTAGGCTAGTAAGGAGGCAGAAACTTGGAATATTCCAGGAAGAAAAAACATGAGAGGTAGAAATTTCAAGCTTTGGGTGGGAGTCTTTACCCACTAAAACTCCCAGGGATATCATATAATTATAGACCCTTCCACAAGCTCAAATAAACTGATGCAATCAGACTGGCTTCCCGTGCCTGCCTCACTCATTCCAGATCAGGAAACTGGTGTTTGTAGCAATCTGGAAACTTTTAAGCTAAACCCAGACAAACAACTTAGGTAGATTGTATGCAGCCACCTGGGCATTATCCTGCCAGGTCACAGCATGAAGCCCACTTTGTTCAGAATAAAAAGGAGAGAGGGAGATAGGGAGAGTGAGAACGGGAGGAAGAAAGAGGAAGAGAGGAGGGGATAAAGAAGGGAATGAAGAGAAAATATGCTCCAAATCTCTCTCTTCCAAATGCTGATAAAGCCAACAGCAGGCTATGCACTTGTGAATTCCTGAAGATGAGATACATCTCAGTTGTTTCTGCATCTTCAATAAACCCACACTGCAGACAGTCTGCCACTTGAACCTATGCATTCTGGGGGTGAAAACATGCATAGAATTCTGTCCTGAGTTTAATTTCCAAGGCTAATGCTGAAGGTCAGGGCACTGTCTCTTACCTCAACAACTGCACTCTCTCGAGGCCAGTCCCCCTTTGTCTCATCTTTCTGCCTGTCCTAACAGTCACTCATAGGGCTTACCAGCTCCTTAGAGAAAATAAGCATTGCACTTTGTTTATTAACCCCCTTGTCCTCCTCCATGTCCAGGCACTAAAATATCTATGTAAGTAAAGGCATGTGCGTGTGTCACTTCTCATTTGAAAAATCTTTGATGGTTCTCACCAGTTTCACACAAAATCCCACAAGTCTATCTAGCCTGTGACCAGGTCTTCAAGTTTGCAGGGAAAGGTACCTTTCTTCAGAGTATTCTAGAATGTCCCCGTGGACGATCTCAGTCACCCACAAGGACTGAATCTGCTGGACCATCATGCAGGCAGTTTGCAAATGGCATGTTTTCCCTCTGGAAGAGGTTTTTTTTTTCTCATCCCAGTGCTCCTGAGGACTTAACTTCAGCATTCTTCTGCATTACAGAGTTTTCTTTCATACTGCACTCGGGCTAACCATTTTCATTTTCAGTGATTTCAGAGGACTTTATGCTTCTGTTTTGACATGTATGTGGCCCAGTCATCTTACTAAATTTGATGTAGACCTATACAGCCATTAATCTTTCCCCCTAATTATAAAGAAAGGGTATCACATCACTGTGTGGGGTTTTCCTCTCTGTAATGCCTAGCCACACAGCTCAGTCTCTCAGAGTTCCTGCATTCATCAAGTAAACAACATTCAATGCATGCTCTGTAAATATTTCTTGAATAAATAATCTCCCAAAGGGCTAAATGTTATTCAAGAACGGGTATTGTGCCAAATTCATTTATATTTCTTTCTTACAGTGGCTAGAAAAAATGGAGTAATAGAAACTCCTGCAGTTTGAATAAAATATCAGGCTCATACCATGGTCCCTTGGGTCACTGCATCCTTGGTGAAATCTAGGACAATTTGTTATTTCTTCATTCCACTAGTACTTACTGAGTATGTAGTGTATGCTACACCTTAATGTAAACAAGATGAATCACATACATGTCAAAGTGGAGAAAACAGCTGTGGATGCTAATAAATGAATCGTCAAAGGTTTTCTTGACTCTTGAATCCCATTTCAGTCAAACAAAAAAGTAAAAAGACTCCTTCCTATGGCCTCTCTGTATACTTCCCTTCATAGTTTATGAAACAAAACAGAAATTATATATATATATATATATATATATATATATATATATATATATATATTCAGCAGAAGTGGAGGTAGAGACCAAGGGTAAGAAAGAGGAGGAGAAGGAGGAAGAAGAGGAAGAGAAGCATGAGGAAAAGGGTGGCGAAGACGTTATTTTCTTCATTTGTAATCTCAGTGCCAATCCCCCTCAGGCTCACCATTCTTCCACCATGGGACCTAGAATTGTGTGCTGATTATTCCTGCTCTCGTGTTTCCCTTGCTTGGCATTCCTTCCCAGTACTGAGAAATTACTTTCTAAGAAAGCAGAGTTCCTAAAATGACATGAAAGAGAAGGGAGATTCTTTAGGAAGAGGAAGGCAACTAGTGTGAGATGGAAACAAGGACCTGACTGATGACAGGGGCTGGAATGTGATAAACAATACTATACACATGCATAGAAGTTTCATAAGGAAATTAACACATCATTTTATACTATCAGAACACACTAATAGTGAGGGAGGGAACGCCACCTAACAGAGCCGATTGCATGGGAAAGTGAAAGAATGCATAAAGAAACTGTGGTACATTCACACTGTGGAATACTACTCAGCTATGAAAAATAAGGAAATCCTGAAACTTGCAGGCAAATGGATGGAACTGGGAATGATCATCCTGAATGAATTAACCCAGACCCAGAAAGACACACATGGTATATACTCACTTATAATTGGACACTAGCCCAACAGGGATGTCCCCTGAAAGTTTTCACTTAGCAGGAGATTGGGATAGATGCTGGGACTTCCTATGGGGACTCCAGGTGAGAGAGGTATGGGAGAGTGGGTAAACAGAAGGATCCAGAGGGTCCTAGAAACCTACAAGAAGAACATCATGAAGGGCGGATCTGGACCCAGGGGGTCAGATGAAACTACTGTACCAACCAAGTATGATGCATGCAGTAAACCTAACACCCCTACTCAGATCTAGCAAATGGACAACACATTCTCCACAGTTGTGGGTAGAGCAGGGACTGACTCTGACATGAACTCTGGTGCCCCTTATCTGACCACTTCCCCTTGCTGGGGAGGCCTGGTGGCACTCAGAGGAAGGGTAAGCAGGCTACCAGGATGAGACCTAATAGACTGTGATCATATGGTGGGGGAGGAGGGCCCCTTCTGTCACAGACCTAGGAGAGGGGAATAGGGTGAAAGAGGGAGGGAGGGGGAATGGGAAGATACAAGTTAGGGGATAACAGTTGAGAAGTAATCTGAATTAATTACTTAAATACAAAAAAGCGATGGTATTATTAGACTACTGGATACCCAAAAGACCTCAGCTTTGACAGCAGATAGCCCAGAGGAAAGTTCAGACACTTCAGCTCCATACTAAAGGAACCTTCCAGAATCTACTTCTAGGGTCTTTACACAGTCTTCTCACTGTTCTTCCTACAATAGAGACTCTAGCCAGATAAATCCTGACTTTGTAATTCTGGATGTCTCATCTCTTGGTATTTTTTTCTACATTTTATTTCAATGCTGTCTGTATCTGTAGGTTAAAGGAAGAGTCTTAAGTCAGTCTCTGATCCTTCAATTGCATCTCTGCTTAGAGAAGCACTTGGGCTTTTATCAGTCTAAGCTTGTTAATTTTTCCTTGTGCTTTGGCGCTTTGTAAAAAGTACATGCTTCTAAGTAGAGTGCATTTAATCATTCATGACATAGGCATTGATTAAGAATTTACTGTCTACTATCTCAAAGCATCTAAAACATATCGGATTCACAATAAAATATCATGGATATTTTGTTCGACAGTGGCAAGCTCCCTGATGAAATGTATCTGAAGTCAAAACAATCTCTCTTGAGAAGATGACTACATTAAAGAGTCACGTCGCAATGTTAACAAACTAGTGGTTGTCATAATGAAATTTGTATGAAAAGAAGTAGAGAAGTTAGAAGAAAATTAAGCCACACAGAAAGCTATCAAAATTATTCAGAGTGGTATAGAAGAATGGAACCAATGTTGCCTAATTCAGTTCACAGGTAGAAATATCTGTTCAACATGTAAATTCACAAGAACACATACATTAGTTAAATGAATGAACTGAAAAAATGCAGTGTCAGAATTTACTGAAATAAGAGTTACAGCACAATGCATATAGTATGCCAATAAAAAAGAATAACAGAAAAATATTTTCAAGACAGCACTTAATAGTTTTTGTGACATTTGATAAAAATCTATACGAGTTTTTTTTCCCCTTCTCTTCCCTCAGAGCAGTTTAGAAGTTGATTGATGCCTCCTTTTACATGTCTATATTTGTGTTTCTTTACTTTAGAAGCTTTCTAAAATTATATTTAGGACATCTCTAGTTATAGCAAGAAGATAAAAGGTGATTATTTATAGGCATCATATCCTTGATGGTAGGCTTGCAGAAAGAAAATGCAAACATAAATTTTAAATGCCTTTTGGAAAGACTCAGAATAAAAACATTAACATAATTTCTCAGAAACCCTGGTTTTTTTATTACCAAATTTCAATACTCCCTCCAGGCAAAGGAGCAGCTACTTCAAAGATTTATTTGATAGTGGAATGTTTGATTTTTCTTCTTTCCTTTCCAAACGTGAGTAGGCCGAGCTTTCATTCTACCATAGTGTGCAGTGATTTGAATTTTGAATAGGCTCATTACTGAGATTTTTAAAAATAATAGTTCTATTTTGGCAGACTAAAGAACTAAACCAACAGCAGCAGTAACTAAACAGAATAAATAAATTATATACCACATTCTGCAAAGCAGTCCGTTCAGACACCAGTTGCCTTGACGACAGACCAGCCACTGCTCGGTCCGGGTCTGATGCTGAAGGGGCTGGAATGTGCAGAACTCCACTTACCTGCCTGTCCACTTCTGGGAGCAGCAGCAGGAGATACTGCTGGAAATGCTGAGGGAAGGAAGCAAAGGTGTGCTTGTTTATTAACGCCCTCAGGTTAGTGTTGACGAGAATAGATCCAGGGGTTTCTATGTCAATGTCCTCAGCTTTGGTCCATTTCAAGTGTCCTGTGATAAATAAAGCAAGAGGTATGAATTTACTACAGAGTGAAGAAACATGCATATATGTACTCCCTGAACATATGTTTATTTTTATCACTTCTAAATAATTTCCAGAGAAGAAATCAGAAAATAAAACGTTTATTAGTAAGGTAGATACCTTCATTATATTTCAATCAATATTTATTTGAGTCAAATTAGCATGCAGCCATAATTTTTTAAAACCCTGTAATTATGAATATCTTGTTTGTTATTTGATTTTGCTTTTTCTGAAACAGGATCTTACACTGCAACCCAGACCCGCCTGGAGCTCACTCTGGTTCAGGAAAACGCATGGGAACTTGTGGCAATCCTCTTGCCTAGGGCTCCTGACTATGAGGTGCAAGTAATTCTAAATTGCAAATTGATCAGAGTTTTCAAAACATTTAGAAGCATAAATAAATAAAAATGTTATGTATGTTCTCTAAAACCTAATCCCAATAATAGCAACACCTTGTTAATTTAACTTTTTTGCAGCACTAGGCATTGAACACAGGGGCTTGAAGATGCTCAGCAAATACTCTCCCACTGAGCGACATCTCCTTCTACACAGTGATCTCAGTTTTAATGATGGAGATAGAAGCAATAGCAGTGTGTGTTCCCACCATGTTTCAGGCAGGGCAGTAAAGCACAGATAATTTTATAAGATTTCAATTCAAGGTGGTTTTTTTTAGAAGGATAATTTAAGAAAATACTGATAAAAATTACAGACGCAAGATCTGAGGGGGTCAATATATTTTTTTCCAGGCCATTCCATGATTCAAGACACTCTGGTGTCCAGAAGCATCTGTGTTCAGACTTCCCAACTGGAAATCACAACAAATGAACAGAATCTATCATGAGCTACTGACAGCTGATATACACAACAGTAGCAGGACAGTTGTTTGTGACTTGAGCTACCTACCATATGCTTTGACTCGGAGGCCAGTACACTGTGGTCTCTAAGCTACCTCTGGTCCAATGCCTGTTCTGCTGAATAGTTTGCCTAGAACACAATCATCCCAAGTATTTTCTAGACTGTTCTGGTCTGCTCTTTCAACAGAGGAAGAGCTGTAGCAGAAATCCAATATAGGTACTACTTATTTTCTGGTCCTTTATGGAAAACAAACAAACAAACAAACAAACAAGCAATGTGTTGATCTTTGTTTTAAATGATTAAACATGAAAGTTAAAACAAAAGGCATAAATGCAAGGAATGCTGGACAGCTGTGGATATCTGTGTTAACCAAGTCTGCAAGAAGAAGCTTCTCTGAAAAGGGTTGAGAACAGAAATAACCTATGGGTATAAAGCTGAGCATTCAGACGGCAGTATAATATGTCAATTTATTAGAATGGCAGAAGTAAGAGCCAAAGGCTTCCCAGCCACAGCAATTGACCCAAGTGACAATACCAGGTGAAAATTCTGTCTTGTGGGATGGGCTGAAAAGCTATTGGTGATTGATGGCTGTTGAAGAGAAATTTTTTTGTTTTGATTTTTTTACATGGTTGTAACCACAGATAGGCTTTCCGTGATCTCAGGGGTGGCCCTACACCTATGTGTGTACAGGTGACACTAAGTGAACTCAGCAGGTTTAAAAAGAGCAAATGACTGTGGGAAGGAAATCTAGAGGTAGTGGTGCATGCCACAAGCTAGAGGGAGTGGTTTGAATGGATTTGATCTAACTACGATACATATATTGGAATTCTCAAACAATAAATTAAAATTAAAGAAACAGGGACTGTTATGTACCATGTCAGAATGCACATCTACAGTGGTTTCAGAATGAGAAAGGAAGAAGGTTGCAGAAGGGGTGATATCTAAAATCACTGAGTGAAATATGTTTAACACAAGGGCTCGCAGCTACAGTAGAACATCAAGTTTCATAAAAGATGCGTATTCATTCCTATTTACATGTGGGTTGAAGTCTGTCCAAACATCAGAAATAAAAATTCCTTACAGTCATTTTTTTCCAAGAAATAATCTGTGCTATCTTCACAGAATCAAGAGAAAATAAAAATAAACTTACACTTTCATTAATTAGTGGCTGTGGTTTTCATATAGCCACATGCAAGGACATTTAAATATCCTAAACAGAAAGGTGAATCTGGAGAAAATCTTGTTGATAGAGCTACTACTGGTTGTTACTGACCAAGGATTTCTACTAAAGAAGGAGTAAACAAGTGCAGCCCCAATGGCGAACCAAAATCAACTAATCAAATGTGCTTCTATGTAAATACTAATTGTAGAAAATAGCACTGATGACTAACAAACATTAAATCAGTGGAAACAAATTATGTATATGAAGGATGATGCATGTGAGATGAGAACATGTACAAAACATGGGCACTGAGAATACATTTTGTTAGCACTCTCCAGGCAGCCTCAGAAGAACAGAAAAAGAACAAATTTCCAAATTAATAAGCAGAAGAAAAATATCAAAGAGCAAGCATTGAAGAAAAAGGAAGAAACACTAAAATTAAGTCTAAGAAAAATCACAACAAAATAACCAACATTTTATATTGCTGGTAAAATATGAAATGTCCAGATGTCTACTGTTTTCAAGAATAGTTAAAAATTCCCCTAGATAAGCTAAAAAAAATACTAATAATAGATTTACAACAGCAACAAAGAAACAACACAGTATCAAGATAGACAAGATAGAGCTCGTGTAGGAAATGTTACTGAGCATGAAATTGACCATCCAGCCCATGTGTAAAAACTAATGACCTGAGCTGCTGAATACACAGGCCATCCATACACGACAAAGCTGAGAGAAACAGGAAAATAAATTGTCTTTATAGTAGTACACGAAGTATCAACAAATGTGGCTAAAAACACACATATCACATTATAAAGATAATTTAAAAACACAGAAAGCTTTCATAAACCAATACCTATACTCATGCAGTTAATTGAACACGGGGAGCTGCACTAAGTATTAGCTACAGGCATGTGCTATTTGTCACTACAGGAATAGAAGGAAACTACACCACAACTGGCTAGTGAGTCTCAACAAACACTGAACTAGCATCATAAAACCACATCTCTCTGTCCAAAGGAAAGGAGTTAAATCAAGACTCACAACACAGTGCCAGGAAACCTTCAATCCTCCCCACAGCTGCTATGTGTTGGCTAGTCCAAGGAGTCCACAGTGCTTCAAAAGTCAAAGAGAAACAATTCCAGTATTTATAAAATGCTACTCAATTTATTTGAAAACTAAATCGCCTATTTTAGAATGAGAGAGAAGAAAGCTTGAACATTCACAAGTTAAGAACCAAGTAATTAATTTAATTAATCAAATCAATCATTGAATAAAAACCCAATGAAGAGTTAATCATGTTTTAAAAAAATGAGTAGAGATCCCTGAGGTAGAAAAAAACAATGCTGGCTATCAATATGAAAAGGTGATATTTTTAAAATTAAGCTAATGAAGTTAGAAATTTCTGAGAAGAAACTTCAAACATAAATAGTAATAAAAAATGAGAACATGGCTCTAGACACAGGATGGTTTAATGGACAAATGTAATTAAAAGCAGACCTTTATATGGACAATTTTGAATTTTTGACAATACTGTTAAATAAAGATAAGCTGATTTTATTGTATGCACATATTTATATGTGGGAGAGAGTAGGCATGTATGTGGGTGTGCATTCACATGCATGCACATTTGTGGAGAGTTAGAGTTGACACAGGATGTATTTCTTAATTACTCTCCACCTGCCGAGGCTAGGGAGTCAGCAGTGAGCCCCACAGACCCTTCTGGGAACTGGGATTACAAATGTATGCTTTCATGGCATGAGTGCTGGAGATCAGACTCTCATCCTCAGGCTGGTTTAGGAAGTACTTTATCTACTTACCCAAATCCCCAAGCCCTAGTCTATTTTAAGTTTATAAATTTCCTGTTAACTTTAACTTTAAGATAGAAAATAGGCTTCTTCTCACATACATACAACATACATACATACATACATACATACATACATACAATAAACCAAATATAAATAGCTTAATAATTCATTAAATGGAGTGTAGGTAAATTTATCTTTATCCTGTACACTCTTAATGAAAGGGCAAGAGGAGGAAGAAGGGGAGGAGGAGGAGGAGGAGGAGCCGCCACCCACAGTGGCACACAGTCATTTATGACTAAACCAAATAAAGACGTATGTCCAAACCGTCCATCTAAGCAAAACTCTGTTTTATAATTCTGAAGAAAAGACAGAACAGATTAACTAAATTTGCTCTTACAGAGAATGTTTAATTCCATTTTAATTATCCTCACACATGTACTCTTAATTGGCTTAAGAATAATCCAATTATATATGATTGTCTTATCTCATTAAAGCTGGCACTGCACATCTCCCTACAGTGCCCACAGAAGGAAAAGTATGAAGTCACTTTGGTGTCTAATTCGCAGATGCTTAGCCTAGAGGGCTATGGCTGCAGAGGCAGGCAGAGAGGACAGGAGAAGCCAGAGAAAGACTGCACTAGAGGGTCCGTTGCATGATAAAAAATCAGGGGCATGTGTCCTGCCAAGGCCCTGGTAATCAACCCTCTGTTTTAATGTACCCAGAGAGTCTTGTAGTCACATCCTACGTGGACACACGCATTTGTGTATTTGGTTTAGTAATAAATGCCTGTGTGCCACCCCTTCCACCTCCTGCCCTTTCATTAAGAGAGTTCAGGACAAACTTAAAGAAGGAGTGTGCTGGCTTAAAGACTCATATTTCTTGATGGGGTCATGCACAAGCAATAAGTGTCAAATGCACCAAGGAAGAGAAAGATCCAGAGGGAAGAAACACACACACACACACACACACACACACACACACACACACACACACACACACACACTCAGAATCAATTCACTCATACACCATGTCTAAAGAAACCCCAAAACAGAGCTCTGAGGAGAAAGGTAGATTTTCCAGGTCTGTAGCTACAGGGAAAACACTATAACAGGGGATAAAAGTATAGTAAAAAAAACCCAAATCAACAACGCCTATACAAATGATCGGCGTGGCTAACCGAACACGGAGAGGTGGATCCAGTAAACAAAGAAGTGGGTCTTAAGAGGCACGGGCCTCGTAACCAAACCTGTGGTAGTCAGTTCCCAGCACTGAACTTAGGCCACCCGGCTTGGCAACAGCCATTTTTATCTGCTCAACCACCCTGTTGGCCCAGCTTTTCACAGTTCCCAGACTGGAGCGCGACAGACAGACCTTAAGGTGGTGGTTAACAATTCCTCCCTCCCTCCCTCCCTCCCTCCCTCCCCCCTCCCTCCTTCCCTCCCTTCACCTCATCCCTCTTTCTAGGCTATGTCTAATTGATAATCACTCCAAGAGGAAACCTCAGTTCTCTCCAACAGAGACTCACTGGGAATACAAACCACCCTTGAGGCCAGGCACCCAGCCAAGGAGTAGATGACTAATAAAAAACAAACTCACTGGCAGTATCTTTGTCTCATAAGGGTTTGATATGTCATTTTAAAAAAAATCTTTCGGGTCCCTTGCACATATATTACGGCTTCTGGTTTTATACTTTTAGGGGATTCCTGTATGTAAGAACATGTGTGTCTCTGCTTTCACATGTATTTCTTGTGCTTTTTCTTTGGCTCTTTTTCTTCTGTTTTTTTTTCCTCTATTACAATTTGTTGCTGTTTTATTTTATTTTATTGTTATTTTTTAAATGCCCGCTTGTTTCATAAGGAGAGACAGAAAGGGTATGGGTTCTGATGGAAGGGGAGATGGGAGAAAGGGCGGGGAAATTGGGGAAAGGAAAAAAACATAATCAGGATATATTGTATGAAAAATATCTATTTTCAATAAAATAAAAAATGCTCTGTTTCTTATTTATTGTGAAATTAATTAAACTTAGTACTTTTAATTAAAATAGAGTCCTGGTATATATAATCTCTGGAAAAATAGATAATATTAAATAATGCCAAATGATCATCAAGAAACACTGAGGCTATTTTGAATGAAGTGTAGAATTATTATCCAGTTTTCATTTTTATTTTTCTGCATAAATTTATTTTTAAAAATATGGAACATTTTCTAAAACCAGCAGAATTTTAAGTCTTTGTTACAAGAACATTAAACAACAACAACAAAAAATAATGTTGGCCTGAATCCCAGAAGTTGGGCTCAATGAGGACATTATTAAAACTCCCTCAGAGACATCCATTAAAAGCTTGGGCTTGTTTAGCAAGCAGTTTTAAACTCCTACTGTGTGACTGAGTAGGGTGGAACAATTAAACACTGGTTTAGGTCAGTGACCCTAAATTTCAAGTCACTTATATTTTAGCTAGGGGGAAAGATATGCAACGTTAAAAAAAAAAAAAAAACCCACACACACAAAGGAGAAGGGAAAAACCAATGCGGAAGCTAGGCCAACGGAAGCATATTCCACAGAATGTGCGTAGATGGGTGTGATTTCATCTCCTGCCACCCAGAGAGAATTGTGTGACAGTGACCACTACTGATCCAGCTTTACAAACTGCAATGGTGAAACCCTGCTGTGATACCTGCTGTGAGTCCTAGGAGTGGGGGGGGGGGCGTGCATGTGCAGACAGAAGGGTGGCTCTGTTTCTGCTAGTTCAGCTGTGAACTCAAAACTCCGCTGAAAATAGTTTATTAATTAAAAGAATTACAAGAGTAGCCACAGAATCATGTACTACGTAGGGACTTTATTTAGTGGGCCCAAAGGCTGTGAGCTGATGCAGTCCAGTTGTTATCTCAGAAAACTCACAGGAGAGGCTAGGAATGAGTTTGTCCATCGCTGAGATGGGGGAGAGGACATCAAAATAACCACGCAGGCAAGAAGAGCAGGCCACACTGCTCATCCGGTGACCTCATGAGGTGGTGATTTCGTACCCAGCATGGACTCTCACAGTCCTTATCAAGCAAGGCCCACAACAATGAAGCAGCTCCTGCTGATATTGATAACATTTAGCTCTCAGTATATCCGATATTGATAACATTTAGCTCTCAGTATATCGGAATTCTGCTCTCTACCATGGTTCATTTAGAAATACAAGAGGAATCAACACAATGTTGTTTTGTCTTGACGATATCATCATCACCAGGAAAAAAAACTAGCTTGAACTTAATGGCAACCTTATTTTTTTTCAGATGCACTGACTTATACCATCCTCAGTCGGAGACTGTACAGAGAAATACCCAGAGTTTCCACATGGAACCTACACCAAAAACCAAAGGCATGAAACAAGAAAGCTGCATCAACAGTAGTGGGGCTGCATGACGGGCACAAGGCTCCCTGAGCCCCCTAAGACAATGGAGGGCTGTCAATGCCCATCTCTACTGCTTACTGCTGGCATTATGATGCCATTCTGGACTCCCCAAGCCTCTCTCAGGGAAGGTGGACATATGATGTGACACCCAAGCCTGTAGTGAGTCCTTTACTACAGAGTTCTCAGAGATGCGTATTTGGCTAATTCATTAGTTTCCAAGAAAAATGTATACCTGTATCTTGTACAGGGTGGGTATCGTTCCCTTCTAAAGAATAAGTAATTACAAAAGAACCAGAGGATGCACATGGAGGATAATTAGATGTGACTTTTATCCCACCAAAGGAATCTGGCCATGACAATGAAAATTCAGGCTTATATTATGAGATACAATTTTGACTTTACTTTGTTTCAGCATCACTGCTTTAAACTAGAAGAAACGTATGGCATATACTCTAATTTAGAATGGTTTTTTTTTAGCACATAAGAACTTGTATACTGCTACCCCTGTGCATCTGAATCAGGTGGGCAAAAGGAATAAGCGTGGTGCTCCCAGGTGGCTAGGCCATGGGAGGAGTGGGGTGGGAGAATGGAGAAATATTCCTTCCTTCCATCTGACCTCCACTTGCATCTCATAGCTTGTGTGCACTTACTCACTACTACCCAACAAATAAATAGATATAAGGAAAAGTTAAAAATATATTTTTAATATCTGAATGATTTGGTTTGCCTGAAGATGGTTAGACTTAGGGTTCTTTCGCCCACATCTCCTCATTTTTCATTTATGCTATTGGTGTATACTAGAAGGTTAGTGAGCACTGCCAACTTACCAGTGTATACACTTACACATGGACTCATAAAGAATGCTCTTTTCTGAAGACATCAAATCACTCAGGGGGATCCGTCATTTATCTTGACCCACTTACTAACACGTTCAGTTGACATATTCACTCATTCATTTATTCAATATTCTCTCGTCAAACACCAAACAGAGGGTGTAGAAAGAATGGTGAGGATGGGCAGGATGACCTCCATTGTCAGTGACCCAAAAGCACCATGGCAAGGTGAGCACCAAATATCCTGACTCTATTAGGATACTGTAAAAAGTCACTACCTGGACTGGCAAAATGGCTCAGCAGGTCATGATGCTTGACAACATTCCTGAAGGCCTAAGTTCAACCTCTTGGGACCACATGGTGGAAGACAACCAACTAGCGGAAGTTGTCCTCTGACTTCCATATGCATGTCACGCGTGTGTACACCTACCTACCACCATCCAGGTTTTTTTTTAATTTTAAATAACTATAATAAAAATACTGAAAAACATTTTAAGATGTGAATGAGATGGCTTGCCTGAAGATAACTAGTCTGAAGTTTCTTCCCTCCACGTCGTCTCCCCATTTTTTTCATTTATTCTGTTGGCTGGCGTACATTAGAAGGGTAGTGAGCACTGAAACTTCATTTGCACAAAATAGGCCACTCTGTTCATCTGTTTGCTACCTTAGTCAGTCAAGGCTCCTTTCAATCTCCACTGGCTGTAGGTGTTTGACAGGTTTCTACTTTAACAGGCTTATTTTATCTCCCACTAATTTTTCTTTTGTTTGAGAGAGGTTTGGCCATGAGACCTTAGACCTACTGGCTCTCCTTCCACATGCAACTAAAGTGCCTGCACTTAACACTTAGGCAGACTCTTCAAATGCTATAGAATGAGGCTATTCCCCAGTGACAATGACAGCCATTGGATGCAGGGTAGATGATCCGCCATTCAAAGTCTGTCTGAAATGAATGGTTCAGATTGAAGATTCACATGCATTAGCCTGGCTCTTAGCTGTGATATTTCCGAGGAGACTTCTTAACCTCCTGGGTCTCAGATTGGTTTCTTTCAAGTGTAAAACAGAACTCATTTTATTCAATAATACTAAAGACTTGGGTGAAACTGACATTATATCAAAATTTAGTCAGATGAGCTCAAATAGGAGGCCACATAAGGCTACTTGAGGCCCAGGATAGCTTCCAGTGCAGCCCAACATGAAATCAGAAAGTCACTGAAAATATTATGATTATTTTTGTACCATGAGTATGTAGTTCTCAAGTCTAAACTTTTAAACTTTGCAGAAGGCAATGTCCCATCCCAGCGTTAAAAGGTTGACACACCTGGCCAACCAGTCCACTAGCCATGGACTAGGGCTCTCTACATACCTCCTAGAAAACAGCATCATTACTTCTACAACTTTGTCTTTGTATGCAGCAAAAACCATCTAAGACACAACTCCAGCACAAGGTTGAACATGTGTGCTGGCCAGCGGTTGTGCAGGATTGCCTAAAAGAACCTCATGTTACCCTGTCTTTCAGTGATTCTCAGAGTGAATCAACAACAGTAATAGAATAAACCCAAAGCAATTCTGATTCTCTCTAATTCAGTATGGACTTCAAGGTGACAACTGTATCACGTGAGATCTTGACAGAAAAAAATCAAGGTCAGGAACTTCTGAAAACACAGCAGGACCAAAACCAGGCATGCCAAAGGAGAGAGTTCATGACCTTGAAGCTAGACACTGTCTTTGTATGTCATTTACTTTACTGAAGTTGTAGTGGATTATTAATTAATCACTTCATTAATTTTGAGATAATGTCTTACCATGAACTGGATGGCCTTGGCTGGCCTCAACTCACAAAGATCTGCCAGCTTCTGCTTAGTTAGTACTGGAATCAAAGTCATTCACCACCAGACCCAGCTTTGTTGCTTTGTGAGAAGGTCTAGCCATGAATGGCTAGGTTTTCACTTAGACTCAAAGTCCTGGCAAAGCTCCAGCCTCGGCCTCCAGAGTTCTAGGATTACAGAAGTGTACCAGCATGCTTGGATGCAACACTCTTTTTAATTAAATGCCACTGATCTTCAAATCATACCTGGGTTGGTCATGAGAATGACCAAATACATATGTGTGTGTAGATGTGGCTCAGATGTCCTTCTGCACATGTCATTCAGAATTTCTCATTTTCAGAAGTGATTTAAAATTCTCAGACTCAGATGGGAAAAACTATCAGTGTGTATGTATGCACGGTGATGGCATAACACACAGAGACACATTTGGGGTTATAGAGAATAACTATAAAAGCCTTAGAAATTATGGAAAATAGATATCCATGTCATGTTAAAGACAAATTAAAAATTGCGACTCCTTTCCCATAAATCTTTTATCTGAGAGTCCACCAGTTATGTTCCAATACTTTTAAGTGAAAGTGTGTCCCAATATTTAACAAAATTTCTAGCATACAGTTAGGCAATAAATAAAACTACCAAAACCAATCGGTCAACCCGTTAACATCTGGCTAAATTTAACAAAAAGAAAATCTATGCAAATAAAGAGTCCTACATTGCTAAGTTCAGGTCACTATGTTAATGGTTTCTACTGACTCCTGTAGCAGATAAGAAGTGATGGGGCTGCACACACACACACACACACACACACACACACACACACACACACACACATACACACTCACACGAGGGTATGCATGCACATGTGTGCATGTGGAGGCCAGAGGCAGACATGTAGTGTCTTCTCTGAATGTTCTTCACCTCAACTCTTGGGGACAAGGTTTCTCCCTGCTTACTGACTGGCTAGATTGGATGACGAACAAGTTTCTAATCTGCCTGTCTCTATTCCTACTTCCCATGAGTGCTAGCATTATAGACATGCAAGACCAGGACCAGCCCTCACACAGCCACCGGAAATCTACACTCACATCTTTATCCTTTTGTGGCAGACCCTTAATCCACTGAGATACTTGAGCACTGCACCCAGCTCTTAGATATCCTAAACCTCTAGATTATGTCATCATTGTATTTATTCATAGGTGAAGTCAGTGCAGCCAGGTCCCCAAGCAAGGTGTGTGTGTTTGCGGAGCAGGGGTCAGGGGAGTACAGTAACCAGCCCACGTTTGTCTTAACTCTCATATTTCTGTACACTACAAAATCCACAGACCTTTGGCTAGTGTCTCCCAAGCCTCTCAGAGATTGTACACTCTTTTTGTTTTATAGACAGGTACCACTGAATATTTCAACCATCTCAAACAAAAGTCAAGTCAACACATTCCCCAGTTCACTGCATTCTTCCATAGAGCTTCATTTTCCCACATTCTAGAATATTCCAACAAAGGGGGCCATAATATAATACTGCACACCAGATAGAACGCAGGCAAAGACTTGAATAGACATTTCACTTCAATTTTGCTCTTTATCCTCTACTTTATTCAATATCATCACATTCTATTATAAGTTTGAGACTCAACTGCGACTAAGATGCTTCCCAATTTAGCATTTTTTTTTGTTTTTGTTTAGATAATTTCGGTTTCCTTGTTTAACCTCAAAGAAAGTTCTGCTTTTTAAAGACGCACATCTCTAGAGTGTGGCCTGGTACTCACCTAACCCGGACTTCTTTAAGCGCTTTAAGTGCTGATTCGTTTGTTTTCCAGGGGGAGATTTTTGCCCCTGTTTCATTTCTTTATCTGAACTGTCTGCTTCCCCATTCTTAGACTCGGATCCTAAAAAAGGAAATAGTTATTATGCCATTATCTTCCCCTCCTTGTCCTTGACGAGAAACATCTAAAATTGTTTTTAAAAAACCACAGATATAATCTCCTTCTTCTTTTCCTGAGTTAATATACTACCTTACCCACAATCTGATTCCCCTATTGGATATGAAGAGAAAAGGCCAATAAATCAATCAACCTGGACAAAAAGCAAGAGCAGATGGCCTCATAGCAGAGTTTGACATGCATTCACTGATCAAATAGCTTTTAGATAAAAGAGTAGGATCTTCTGTAAAAATACATGAATAAGCCTCAATACTACAGTGCCATTTAGAGATCATATGGGGGAGGGGAAGAGAGGGAGAGAGAGGGGGAGAGAGAGAGAGAGAGAGAGAGAGAGAGAGAGAGAGAGAGAGAGAGGAAAAAGACCAGACCTTAATTGATAGTTTTAAGCTGAAGCAGGAACAGAAAATGCAAACACTAATCCATACTGAATTCAGCAGCTCACAGTGAGAGGAGGTAAATTAGAAGAGCAGGCCAGGGCTTCCCGGAGGTGAGAAGAATGTTGCAAGAACACAAAAACCTCATAAAGGATTCTGGGCTTCTCAGCAAGCAGTGAAAAACAAATTCACACTCAGAGGAAAGAAAAAAAAAACTGCTCTCCTCAACGGTGTTACACACCAGCATGTGGCCCAGAACTCAAGTTCAACATTCAAGAGAAAGCTAAATCAAGGATAGAGAAGCCACCAGCATCTGTGCCCACTTCCTCACAGCTACTGGCATTAACTAGTTAAGTCATTTGATGACGAATGGGCTTGTGCCTTTAAAATACAACAATTGGGAGGTACTCTGCACTTTTAAACAATGATAGACTCAAAGAGAGGAAGGCACATATAATACATATATACATACTAAACCTAGGTATATGTGTATAAAACTGAACCTCACATGAAAGTATCTTTTTCAATTTCAGAAGAGAAAAAAAAAATCAAGCCTTCTCTCTCTCTCCGTGAGGATTCTCCTCCGGGAAGGAACTGGCCAAGCATACAATATTTTAGCTCTTTACCTGAAGGCGAATCCGACTGCTCGTCAGACACCTTTAATGGTGTCAAGACAACACGAGGGACTGTCTTGTTCACCATCATCGAGACTCCATTTCTTCTCTTCTGCTGCTGCCTCAAAGCCTATAAAACAGGATAATAAAATATAGCATAAAAATGTATCCACAGTGATTGCTGGTGATTGAATTACATGATCCACTTGCTATCTTCAATTCCACAGAGCCCCTGATCTGTCAGGATTCTTGGCCATCACCTTTGTCCATTTTTTTCCTCAAAAGCATAAAATTGAGCTTTGGCAAAAGGGGTTTGAGCTGAGACCATTTTCAGTCTCATTCTGATAACAAACACCACGAAATGGTTTATTCTACCTTAGCAGAGTGGCTTGAATGCCGGTGGAACCTGATACTAGGGCTCCCAGGTAAAAGAAATGTAAAATAAATGTTTCAAAACCAGGATAAAAATATATGTGTCTGCACTTCTTTCGCAGGTGCTTCGTCTCCAGTGCGCTGCTCAGTCAGTCAGTTAACACCGGGTGTCATCAGTATGTACGGCATGTACGAACTACTGTATTGATGCATTCACTCAGCCGTGGGGAGCGCTGCACAAAATCACCGAACATGGCAGGAATCATTTATTTCTGTGAAGGGAATCAGTCCTAATCTTGGAAAGCTTGCAGCCCTTGGCTTCTGTCTGCTTGACTTTGGTATTAACCTTCAGAACACGAACATGACGGGGTTTGGGCAAATCCAAGGGAAAAAAATAGATAGTAGAATAAATCTCTTCAAATGGGAATGCTTTGTGTTTCATAAATGAATCCGACATGGTGATGATAATATAATAAAAGGCATTTTAAAGTTTTGAAATACAGTTTTATCTAGCGGATCACTTTATGCAGAAAATTACCTGTAGTAAAAAGGGTTTTAAGCACACGGAACAGGAAGAGCTATTAAAACCTGAAGCCGCAGGAATCCTGAATTCCTCAAAAGGTTAAAAGGCTGGCCATGGACTGTCTCACCCTCTTAATTCCTGGATTCTGTGCAATTTCCACTAATTTTACAATGTCTCAGTTGTATGATTAATGGGCTTTGAGCAACAGTTGTCGCAATCTCTGGAAATACTGCCTTGACTGTATATTCCTTGGCTGTCAAAACCAATGTGAGTTTATTTACACAGGGTATGAGCTGTCTGTTTGACTTGTTGGCCACAAGATTTAGAAATCACTTAATTATAGAAATGAAAAGCTAAACCTCACTTAGAGGAGAGATGGCAAATTCAGATGAGATTTAAAGCCACGTGACAGAAGGAAGAGTTGGAGAATTTATTACAAACAGTACATTTACTACAGATAGCATGAGAGGATTCTTATATTTATAGAGTTTTTGTGAAGTCCCGGGCACTGTCAAGGAACCTGAGGTATAAAGATTAATAAGATGCCTTCCGTCTCACAGTTATCTGGCTGTCACTACTATAGTTAATGAGATCACATGTGCAATAAAGCATTTAAGAATTTTCTCTTTCTTAAAGCCATATATATATAATTAGACATAAATTGTGTAACAGGCTTGCATAAATCTTCCTCGTCTTTTATATAAGAACTCAAAGTACTCTATAGACATTAACTAACAATACAAGAGAATTGGGCAAAGCAGTGCTTCCAGTTATAACGGAGGCTTTCTTCGCCCGCTGTGTAAATCTCCATAAATGAAAAAAGGCAGCCAGTAAATACTGCAGTGAGTCTCTACAAGTGCATGTATCACCAATTTCAACCCTCCTGGCAAAATATTAACCTTCTTAGAATCTCTTCTCTGTCTGTGCACACACACATACACGTGTGCGTGTAAAGTTCGGAGATTTATTATGGAAAGTGTTGATTAACTGCAAAGAAGACACTAGTTAAAATGGCCTAGCCCTGTAATCAGAAAGTCAAAGATGCCATGCTTGTTTTACAACCCATGGTAAATAACAACAACAACAATAATAATAAAACATAAAAACTTTCACTAACCATGCCTGACTCGAATTGTTTGTTAGGTCTGTTTTCCTGTTTAGACCACATGCAACTTCAGGTCAGCAGCTCCACGGGGTTTTAAGAGAAGACTAAGCACAAAGATATACTAGAATTTATTTTCCATTTAATTTATAACTATTGAAATATGAATTTCCCTTAACATGAAAAATACACCCATGTCATAGATTAAGGAAATGGGATCAGGAAAAGTGGTTCTGGCGCCTGCGGGTGGGTGTGTGTGTGCGTGCGTGCACCTAAGGGTTCCCTAAATGATAGGAACTGCTTTTCCATCGTGACATTCTTGGGGACATTGTTTTATTCTCTGCCAGGGCAGTGGTAGCCATAGTCATTCACCGCGTCCAAGGTTCTAACCTCAGTGTTAGGTGCTTGGTCTTACCACACTCACTTTAGGGGTACAATACCAGTGAGGTACCTCTTCTTGTGAAGCTAGACCCTGGAATGCAAGCAGACTTTTATTGAACAACTCTACATCTACTCATTTTAAACTCAGAAGTAAGCAAAGCTAGAACCTAAATAATTAGGCAGCTAGGGAGTGCAGGGCACTCAGCAGTGCGTAAGTAGACCTTCTAGCTGGTCATATGCACAAAGTTCTACATCCGGTTGACAAGGTCAATGATTGAAGGTGCCATGGTTTGAATGAGACATGAGCCCATTCTTGAGCACCTGAATACTTGGTCAAGATCTGGTGGCACTGTCTGGGAAGGCTTGCTGAAGGAAGCGTGCCACTAGGGGCCTTGTGGTACGTCTAGTGACTTTCTTTGATAACGCTTTGGTTCAAGACATAAGCTCTCAAGCTGGAGAGATGCATCAGTGGTTAAGACCACTTGCTACTTTTTCAGGAACCTAGGTTCAATTCCCAGGATCACCATGGTGGCTCACAGGCACCTGTAACTCCAATTATTGAGTGTTTGATGCTTCTTCTGAACTCCATGGGCATCAGTCGTACAACTGGTGCACATATATACATGTAGTCAAAACATTAATATACATAATACAAAATTAAATTAAATTAAAATGTCTTTGAACAAAGTAAAAATAATTCCACACTAGCTTCAAGTTAGCTGTGCCTTTCTATGAAAGGGAAGGGAAGTTGCTGGCTGAACACGCTTTCTCTACAGAAATACACTGTGTTGTTTCCTTATAAAAAGAGAAGAAAAAAATTTTAGATAAACATTTAATTTTAGACAGAAAGCTTTCCAGATAACTCTCTTTCTCTCTTAAAAAAAAAATGGAGGGGGGGAATCATCTCCCTGTCTACCATAATGGGAGTAAATTAAATAAAGCTGAAAATCAGGAGCCTTGGTGTTGACTTGGCACATTAAACAATGAATGCTCAGTGTATCTTAATAGTGAAAAAACTCCAACAACATAACTTAAGAATGTGCAGAACACAGTAAGCCCTTTACTGAAAAATCTCAAACTATTGCAGGCAATGGATGCTAACATTAAAATAACTAGAAACACATACACAGGGAACAGCTGTCTGTGTCAGGGACCAACAGCAAGCATTGTCACTGACACACTAAATGTCACAGTTGGTGATAGGAAGCTGCGACCACCACGTAACACAGTAAAACACAAAGACTGTATCTACTCTGCCATGGTGTGAAAGGTGAAGATTCTGCAATTTCTACTGTCCTAAAAAGAACAAAAACTGAGTGAAATCAAGTCAACAGAGGCAGCATATGGCTTTGGTCACTATCTCACTGCTGCCAGCCCACAATGCATCCTTCTTTTATGTATCATTTTCTTCTGCTGATTAGGATTCCAAAATATAGTCCTGCTTAGCTTCTTTAAAAGTTCAACTAGCTTATCATTCCACAGTGTCTTAGGATCTTAACAACTAAACACCACAGCAGAAAGAGACAAGGAACCAGGTAATAATCAGTAGACAACTCTGAGAATGCTTGTACAAAACAACAAAGTTGCAAGGAAATAAAATGCTGTCCCTGGGCATGTGCCCATCACATTAACTAATGCCATGAAGATTTGAAGGTAAAAGGGACTTACATATTTGGAACAATGAAAATACTTCATCCAGTAGCCAAGGCCCTATCACTTCTATTACATTGTGATCAACAGTATCTAAGCAGAAAATTTGCTTGCTCTGGTAGCATCGTGTTCCAAAGAGCGGGGAGTTTAAACGTGAGACACTGTGTCTGGCTTTGCCTTCGAGAGCTTTGTTTTAGTTATTGTTTTTATATACTTGTGATGCAAAGGCAGCTGGCTTCTTAGGAATTTGTTTTCACCTACTTCTCTTTTATAGCTCTACTGAATCAGAACACACACACATGTACACACACACACGTACACACACACATACACACACTTTAAGAAGAGGGTTATTAACCACGGCAAAGTGAAAGTATACTCATAGAGAGCTACGAAGCATGCTAACTCAAAGAGGCACTAGCAGCACATTGGGTTCTGTACTGTGGAGTTGTTTTTAAGTTTGTATAAATATTTATGAAGCGAGTTGATATTCATAGGGATAAGGTGATTCTCTCTCCCTAGTCTTGGTAGGGCAAAATCTATTTTAGGGCATTTCATCCCATTATCCTCTTGAAAAGCCTACAAGGAAGACCTCAACCATAAGGCAAATGACATTATAATGAAGCCAGGGTCCTCTGGGGATTCGGATGGTTATATAGTGCATATGTGTGCTGATGGGGAGAAAGTCCCCTTGCACCTGGGTTTCTCATAAAGCTGGGACAACTAACTGCAGTTTCAGAGGTGTTTAACCATAGAGAGGCAAGGATGAGAACATATTTTTCATAAACTTGTAGGGGCAAACGTACTGAGTGTGTGCCGTCACTATGTGTGGGTAGTCAACCCAGGTAGTCTGTTGTTTGGGAATGGTATTCCTAGTGACCCTACCGTGTTGCCCTCCTGATATAATACTAAAACTCATGTATATAAATTCCCATGAATAGTTTCAAAACAGAGTCTGCCCAATGACATACCACACTATGGAAGGAGGGCCTAGTGATGCGGATAGAATCTAAAGCTGCAATTTTAGATTCAAATGTCATCTCTGAGAGTTACTGGCTTGATGGACTTAGACAAGTTACATTATTAACCTGGCCCTTGGTTTACTTGAAAAACAGGCATATGGCTGGGGTTGGTGATATATGTAGGACATGGAAGCAAGAGAATGAGGAGTTCTAGGCCATCCTTCGCTGCAAGCTATGTGCAAGGCCATCTTGAGCTACACGAGACCCCCTCTCAAACAATGGCAATAAGGATGAGTCATAATGTAAATATCAGTTCCTGTAAGCATCAATAAAGTGATTTAGCTGCCTTGGGTGCTATGATTATGGTTCGTGTGCACGTATCCAAACACATGAAACATATTCACACACAAAATCATGTATAGACATACATGTACATGTTTACATGTAGTAACATAAAAATTCTATCTGATCGTAGTCATTCAACTGCCCAGTGAAAATGGAAGGTGCATATTGTCTGGGGTTATAGTGTAAATGTCATATATTTGGGCAAGTTTTCAAATGCTGTCTTAAGGCATCCAGCAATTACAGGGGATGTAGGCAAAGTTGTATCCAGGAAGTTTTTCTTCCTAACATAGTGTACAATATGAATTAGTTATTAAAGGAACATTAGCATATCTAATCCATACCAAGATACATCTACTTGGTCACTAATTTGGTACTTCCTTATATGATAGAAGTTATAACAATAAGATAAACAACTCTTTGCCATGACTGAGAAGCTCACAGGACACCCTATTAAAGCCTAGTCTTAACCTATAGGCAAGCAAGATGACATTCCTCATGAACACATGGTCTAGTACAAAAAAAGGAAGAAAGAAAAAATAACTAACCACAACATAGCTAAGTCAAAGTTGTATAGCATTAATAGTTATGGAGAACTCAAATGACATGAAGTTGGAACAAAGAAAGTGAAAATCAACAGCAAACACTGCAGAGACCTGAATCTCTCTCTTCCCATCCATGGCCAGCAGGACTCAGGTTTGCACATCCTCCAGACCACACACTTTGGATGAATGCTATTTCATTTGTGATCCCATTTATGTTTCTTAAATGCCACAGCCACAAGTGTCCAATTTTGTACCCTTTGTTCTGTGCTGTTTACTATCCTTATTGCTTACATCCTATTTCCAATTTGCTGCTTGAATGGGCATTTTTCTGGGCTTGCCTACCTACTCCACCCTTTATTTCACAAATTAAAAAGTGATACCAACGCTGATCACAGTTTTGCTCTGTAGCATGTAAAGATGTTTTACAAAATTCATGAGTGGCAAGTTACCCAAAGACAATCGAGCCTGTGCTGGAAAACACTGTCAGTCCTTTTAGCATGGGTAGAAGTACCATAATTTCAGTAATTAATACAAACAATGATCAATATACTAGTACAGAATAGAAAAGACACATAATTCAAGTTTCCTTCCTGCATTTCCTTCTTTGAGGCAGAGAAGCTGAGCAGAAGCATCACAAACCTACAGGTGTATTTGAGCTGGCACGGCGACCCCCATCTGTAATGTCATCAGAAGTATGAGGATTACTAATGTTGAAGGCTGGCTTAGTATTAAATAATGAGATCCTGTCTCACATAAAACAATACTACCAAAGGGGGAGGGTAAGAAGAGGAGGAAAAGGAGAGAGAAGCCACAAAAGCATCAAGGAGCTGCTTGGCTGTTGGGCACTTCTTTACAGTTTCTTTACAGTTGTTTTGGAGAGCACGGTGTCTCTTTTCCTAGTTATAAAGACATTACAGGAACTGGAACCATATTTCCGATGTGGTGAGACTGCAAGAGGGATGCACTGAGCACAGCTCAGACAGGAGTGCAGGGTGCAGCTTACACACTTAGTAACATTGTTGCTCTACAAGGCCATCACTCACACTCACCAAGTGAAGACTGTGGGGAAGCCATATGCCTACATATCATCTTGTCTATGCCCTGGGCCTATTCTATGTAAAAAGTACCCTCACTACTCACAGTTTTGGGGGGACTTAAGAGATTCAGAGTCATTCACCAAAATTCTCAGAATAGCAATGATTTAAACCAGTCTGTGTCAGTGCCCAGATGCAATATTACGACCATTACCACCGCCATCATCAACACATAAAGCCACATAGGTCAAGGCCACCAAGGTCAGATAGCTTCTGTGCTTTAAAGATGAGGTTCCACTCAGCATCAAACAGTACCCACGTTTGGATACTGTGGTGATAGCTGGACAGACAGGGTGATCAAAAACAGATAAAATTTCCAAATTATATAACACAATTATCAGCCCAAACTTGATTTACCATAAAACAAACACACACACACACACACACACACACACACACACACACACACACACACACACACAAAGACACACAGTCTTGCACAACTCCAAGCACCTTTCTGTTTTACAACAGAGTTCTCAGTCTAATTCTTGGCTAATTTTCAGTATATAGTAAAATTATTATCTTAAAGATAACACAGAAAACAGCCATCTCCAAAAAACTTTCTGATTTTTAGTTCCACTCTACCTTACTTGGTCCACACCACACCGTGACTTTCCGTAAGCCGATCTGAGGGGCTAAGGGGGACAGTGGCCTCTTACCTGTTTCAGGGCCTTCTTGGTGTGCTGCTGAAAGGAAGACACCAGCTTGCTCTGCACCGCCGTGTTCGTAAGGCTGCAATCTCGGCTAGAAGATACTTCATCCGTTACCTGCTTCGTACACACTAGAGGCAGAGAGAGAGATAATGATATTACTAATTTGAATTCCTTTTTTTACACCCACTGTAATTAACTCACTTGGAGCTTTTCTCCAGTTGAAAATGGATACTTAAAATACAGCAAAATAGCACAGTACGAGGAGGCATATCTGATTCAAAGAGAAGGGATCATTTGGGAACTGTGGCCACAGTTCCACTTAACTGCTGTAGGCAGCCAGGCTTCCTTTTCCACTGACAATCAGGTCTGTGCCTCAGACAAGCAGCCATTTACTGGACTTACAAGTTGGTGGGGTGGGGGTGGGATGCTATGTCTATCTACAGATGCAGATGCTACGTTGGAACCATCTCAGTGAATACAATCATTTTAAACAAACCCAGGTCCACACACTAAAACTGATGGTTCTTCTTAATAGCTGGCTGCTGGACAACCTGTGGTGGCCCAGGCTGTTTCTCTTCCTACAGGATAAGGCCCATGATGCTTACTATCAACTCAAGATAATTCTTTTCACCCTCTGCAAATAGCAATGTGTTCTGGCCATTTTTTTTGTCAGACTCGGGCCTGCCTTTGGCCTAGTCCACACAGGGAACTTTACTTCCAAACACTGCTGTTGAGAATCGATGTCTTTTGTCAATTTGTGGACAAATGGATTGAACTAGAAATTGTCATAATGAGTGAGTTCACACAGAAGCAAAAAGAGCTAAATGGTATATACTCACTTATATCGAGACACTAGCCCAAGGTGTACGTCCCCATGAAAAACTGTACCTACCAGAATAATGGGTAAGAGGGGAGGACATCCTATTGAAACTTTAGGTGTGAGAAGCCTGGGAGAAAGAGGAAATGGAAGGATCCAGTGGGTCCTGGAAAACTACAGGTGAGTCTGGGCCCTGGGGTCCTCCGCAAACTGTGGCAACAGCCAAAGAAAAAATAGGCAGTAAAAACCTTGAACCCCTACCCGGACTAGCCGATGGACATTCTCCACTGTTGAGTGGAGAAGAAGATCTAACTCTCACACAAACTCTGGTGCCCCATATTTGATCATGTCCCTTGGATGGAGATGCCTGGTGGCACTCAGAGGAAAGATAATAGGTCACCAAGGAGAGACTTGATACCGTATGAGCATATTCAGGGGGAGGAGATCCCCCTCAGACACAGACATAGGGGAGGGGAGTAGGGGGGGGAAGTGGGAGGAAGGGAGGGATGGGAGGATACATGGGATGGGCTAACAACTGAGATGTAATATGTATAAATTAATAAAAATGTATTAAAAAAAAAAAGAGAATCGATGTCTTTCTGAAGTGAGCGATCGGGGAGCACACAGAGTCTATTGCTCTGTGACCCGTTTGGTTTGGAGCTCTTCCTTCAGCTCTCTTCCTGCTCGGGGCTCTGAGCAGGAGCACAGGAGAGGACCGCGCTAGCCATGCAACCAGGGGAAGGGCAGAGATTTACAGAAGTAAAGCAAGAAAGTGGCAGAATGGAGGCATATGTCAGAGGCAGGAGGCAGGAGGAAGTTTCATGGAAGAAAATAACTCAAGAACATATTGTCAAAGCTCAAAACAAGGCTTTTTAAGGGCACTGGGTAACAGATAGATCAAGACTATTTTCCAAGTGATGGCAACTTAGGCGAGGGGGTTCAGAAGATACTTTTTAAGAAAACTATAGAATAAAGACTATTCCATTATCAATAACCAGCATGCACCCTCAAAAGAAAAAAAAAGTTATTGCAGTCCAAAATGGATACAGGCTTTACATAGGATTTGCATTTGAACGACTTTAGCACATCCCACATACAAAGGAACATGCAATTCATTGGAAAGCCTTGTTTAAATCAGAGTTAATTGAGTTTTGTTTTAATACAGAAAGTAATTAGGAAGCCAAAATGAACATATTTAGCAAAAATGTTAATTACTGTTAATTATTTTTCTAGAAATTTTACATATGGGATCTCGGTTCTTACAGGTTTTTTTTTTTTGTAAGAAAAAAAATAGTCATCCCTGTATAGGGAAGAACGAAAACTAGAGTCCAGAAAGACTAAGAAAGTCACATAGTGTTACAGACTATGAGACAGCACCTGGTACCCCAGGGTAGCCCAGTCCTGCCACTGGCTGATTTCCACAAAAATTACTGGCCCCAAATGTGAAGATGTGAAGCAGAAAATTCCACATTTTAAGAAGTATCCTTTAGCTACAGGATGTTAGATGTGCTGAGCGGAAAGTTAATAGGGCTTACAGGATTAGGTTATTCAGTAGGAAAGTTACAGGACCACAAAGTATTATGTAAACACATTTTGGTATATGCTTCTTGGAAAGACTTTTCAATGGTTAAGAAAGCTTTTTGCCTCTCTACTGAGAGGAAGGATAGCAGGCTACCAAGAAGAGACTTGATACCCTATGAGCATATAAAGGGGGAGGAAGTCCCCCTCAGTTACAGTCATAGGGAAGGGGAGTAAGGGGAAAATGGGAAGAAGGGAGGAATTGGAGGATACAAGGGATGGAATAACCATTGAGATGTAACAAGAATAAATTAATTTTTTTTTTTAAAAAGAAAGCTTTTTGCTCTCCAAAGGACCCAAGTTTGGTTCCCAGCATCTGTGTGGAACACTCCTGCCTGGAATTCTGACTGCAGGGGATTTGATGACCTTTTCTGACCTCTGCAGGCAAGGGCTCACATGTGCAAGGGATACACATGCAGATAAATAACTGCTTTTTAAAGTGAGAATTGGATATGCAAATATGTATATATTTGAATTAAAGATGTTTGAATTAAAGATCAGGTGGCTTTCTTTCTGCTGGATACAATGTGACGATTTTCACTAAAACAGCCTGACTATTCTGCTAAAGACTCCTCCCCAACACTTTCTCAGTGAACAAAGTTTATCAGGCTTCTCTCCTTGAAATGACTAGTACGCAGGTATGACTGCTAATATTTCACCAAAGCTTCTTTACCAATAAGTACCCATGTGATCACACTTCAAAGATAGATCACTCTGCACACCAATCACACAAGTGACACTCTTAATGTTCTGAAGTCTCTATAATGTATGACCAACCAAGGAGGTGACACAAAGGTGGCAGGCAAGACATGTCATCCTAGTTGGACCAACTAAGCCAATGGACATAATAAAAGCCCAACTATAGTAAAGTAGGCAATAGCAAGTATGTTTTATGACTTCTACATTCTTGGTGGCATTTCCACTCAGGAAACTAAAAGCTTACTGGCTCGATTAATGGAAAACCAAAAGCAGTCCACAGGTAATGGCAAACTCACAGAAAACACCAAGTTTATTTTGCACATGAAACAGTTAAGTCACATTTACTATCAATTTGTTTAGAAAATACTTTTTTGATAGTAAGTCTTTTTTTTTTTAAATATATAACTTTAAAAGTTTTCTTGTTTTACATTGTTTGTATGTGTGTGAGTGTGAGCATGCCAGGGTCCTTGTGTGGAGGTCACAGGAAAACTTGCATGTGTCAGTTCTCTCCTTCTACCATGTGGGTCTCAGAGATCTGACTTGGTAATAGGTGTGTTTATGGGCTGAGCCATCTCACTGGCCCAGAGTCATCAATCTTCCAAATGTAAACTTCAGTGTAGCGGGGTCAAATAGGAACAAGTCCTGACTGAATGGCCCCAAATCTTTGTGCCCTTCTCATCATCTAACTGCTGTGAAAAGCAGGGTGCACTTGTATGTCTTCGCAGAAGACAACAGCTGTGAGTGTTATCATCCTTCCTCTTTCTTTCTGACCTAGGAAACCACCCAATAGCAGGAAATCTACTTTCGTCTCAGCATGCATGCTTTAGCTCTGCTCTTGCCCTGTGTTCATGTCTAGTTATTCACAGATATTTACAGGAGTATGTTCATGGCAGAGTCCAGAACACAAGAGGTGGGGGAGTTGGGGGACAGGCCCTATGAACACTACAGAGTGCATTCTCAAACCAGGCCTTCCCTGACCCTACGCTACTAGTCTTTTCTTTACCCTTCCTTCAAAATGCAAGGCAACATCACCAATAGGCCTATGCTTAAGCCACTTTCCCCATCATACCGCCTGCTGCTCTTGATGTTTCTCTGGGTCAAAATGGTTTTCTCTAATTATTTGCTTCTGATTAAAAAAGAATCATACACTATTAAGGGGAAAGGAAATGCACTCAACAATAAAATCTAAAATGATTGTACCTTGGCTTTGGATATGGATATATTCATCCACAGACCCCAAGAAGTGGCTTATAATAAACATACATTATTATTGAAGTACACACAAATATAACCCTAAAGTTTAATATGAACAGCTGAATTAATTAACTCTTTCTTTTTCCAAACATATGACAGGAGGGTAGTAGAGTCAAAAATACCTATTCACTAAGAAGATGGATTATGAAGATTAATATTCTGACAAAACAAAAGGCTTTGCTCTTTCATTTGTTTTGTTTTGTTTTCAAGGCAAGGTTTCTCTGCATAGCCTCATCTGTCCTGCTTTGTAGACCAGGCTGGCCTCAAACTCAGTGATCCACCTGCTTCTGCCTCCCAGTATGCTTGGATTAAAAGTGTGCACCACCGCGCCGAGCTTTTCAATTGTTTAATACTTATTTTTGCCACTGTTTAAATAATAGGTGTGATAAGTAAATAATTGGAGGTGGGAATATTCATCTGAGAGGCGGAGTGTGCTTTGTGAACTGCGAACTGAATGTAAGTTAATGTCAGAGGGGAGATCAGAGGAAATTCCCTGTAAGAGGAATTACAACAGAAGCCAGGAAATTGAACAACTGGGACAGATGATTTAGCCAATAAATATCAAGCCTTGACGTGCAGCTTAGAACCTGATATCTTCTTGACATTTAAGACAGAATGGGAGCTGGGATTTCTTTTCTTTCCTTTTAAACTATGTCAGTATGATCACAGAAATAATGACAGGTCTTTGCATGTCAAAATCTCATGAGATTTGAAAAAAAAATAGCCTGTCCTTCTCATTGATAACGTAGATGAACACCAGGAAAACGAGGAATAGAGATTCCACTGTACTCTTCAGCATTTTGCTACATTTTGCTTACCTCCCCAGATCTAGCAAACTGAAAGTATAGTTTAACTTAATCTCTTTAAACCTCCCCATCATCTATCATTCCACACCAGCTACCAGCTCCTTATTCAAAAGGGCTGAGAGCGAAAGTTATAGGGGGCCATGGAATATTCTTAAAATCCAGAAACAAGGCGACAGTGTCCCATCACGCTATGGATTTTGCTCTTTTGTTCTAGGTGTCTCCAAATTGTCCTCTAGCCTCCTTTTTATCCCATTGACCCTGAACATGCTATTGCAATAACTGATGCCACACAGCCTGCACATGTTTACAGTTGAATGGTACTGTGCATTGACCTTGAACATGGTATTGCAATAACTGATGCCACACAGCCTGCACATGTTTAGAGTTGAATGGTACTGTGCAGATGCCCTTCTAATCCACTCGTTAGTTCACTGACAGAAGATCGAGTGGTCCCACAAATCTAGCTTTGATCATCAACCCAAGACACAAAGGAGTGGGGAATCAGCAAATAGACTCAGTCTGCATGAATTTCTGGTCTCACTTCTCAGTGGCTTCGGCAACTTCCTCCACACCTAATGCAGCCATGAGGGCGCTTGGTGCTTCTGGAACACTACCCCCTGCTGTTTGTTACACTGCCTCTCACTGGATCCTTCCCAAACACTCTTGCCCATCTCTCAGTCTTGCACACTTATCCCAGAAGGTTCTCCAAAAGCTCCCTTAACTGCTCTCTAAGGCAGCCTTGCTTTTTCCCACCATACATCCTTGGAAGGTAGTGCAGCCTGTCCTGAGGGTGCTAGCAGTGATAGACTGTGCTCTTGTCTTACCAGCCCTGAGCTTAGCATCTCATGCCTGGCTTACTTGTAAAGACAAGCTACTGCATGCTCATTACATTTGATTTTTGAATTTGACTTCCATTAAATTCATTTAAAGTATCTATTATTACACTTAAACATTTAATTGATGCTTTTATCAAGAACTGAAGAAAAGGGAGGAAAACAAAGGTAGTTTTTATGATGGAAAAGCAAATATAAAAGTTCTTCAAATTGGAAAAGAAACAACCTTTTCAAAATTAAAAAATACACAATCTAACATCAATTAAGACAAGTAGGAGAGCAAACGCAAAGAAGGTAATCTGCAAATGGGTTGGAAGTTGCACAAATGGGGCTAAGCACAGGAGTGTTTCCTTGTGCCATCCTTGCTCACCTTCTTACTTTAAGAGCTACGGTTTTATGGCTTTTGCATAAGAAAATCAAAACAGAATTCCAAAATCAAAGCTAAAGTGATTAAACTATATAAAACAGCAGGAGCAGTGCGGGTGCAAACCGCTTTGCACGCCATGGCCTTACCAGATTCAGCCTCTGCCAAGCAGGCCTGTATTCTGGTCACTGTTGTGTGTCCCACTAGGCCATCTCCACAAGCAACAGATTATTTGAGTGATCTCTCTTTTAAAAGCCACCCACAGGAAAGGGTGCGGATGTCAATCATTGTCATTTCTATTGATTTCTTCTAATACTCTCTATAAGCTTCCTAAAACAGTCACAGCTGATGCTCTCAAATACCAGCAGGTTCCCATGGATATGCCATTCATATATACTGTAAGCCGAAAACATTATTATGAATGGACATCATATCAGAGAACTGGTTAGGTTTTATTATTTACTTATTAATCACTGGGCCAGTCATACAACTTTTCTAAATGCTTTTCTTCAAATCCAGAACAATCTGAGATGCCGAAAGGAACAGGGGAAGCAGGCCTCCTAGTGATGGTCTCACAGTGACCTTATGTATGTGACCATGCAATGTATGTGAGCAGGTCCCCCTCAGACCCTTACCTTCCCCTCCCTCTCCCCACCTTCAGTCCTTCCCACTGGTCCTCTTTGCTCCCCAAAACAGTTTAGAGATATGTATGTATTTATGATTGCATGCATGTATGTATGTATGTGTGTGTGTGTGTGTGTTTGTGTATAATCAGATTGAAAATAGAGAGGAAAATATGTGGGATTTGTTTTTCTGAATAGACTTAACTTGTTTAATATGATAATCTCAAATGGGAACTTTAGACCATTCTCAAAAGATGAATGAAGAGCCATTAAACATACAAAAATGTCCATGATTCTATTGCCGGACCATGAGGGTTATCTTTGTTTAAATATCCACATAGTATGTTAGGTGCCTTTGTGACATTTTAAAGTATGTTTTGCCATTCCTTTCCCTGCACCCCTGTTCCACTCCCAGCTCCCCACAGATAGACACTTCTCTTGTTTCATGTCCCACCCCACCCTTCCTTGTCACCTAACATTGCTTCTCTTGATCTTCTTTCCAGATTTTTAGATTTTTATCCACACACAGTTGATCACACATACGTGTGCACATTATAAAACTGTAAGGCTTAAAAAAATATAATCTTTTTCAAAGAAAAAAGATGTAGAACAACTAGTTCCAAAGACAACTAGGGCAATGGAAACAGAGCGGCGATAACTATACTTTGTCTTGATAGATCAGTACGTGAGCGGTTCCAGAGTAATGCCCACATGAGAACTTGCCCAAACATCTCAGCTTGGACTACAATGTGTTTTGGGAATAGTACTTACATTTGAAATTGTGTAAGCAGATATTCTGGATCGATGCAGCAACTAAATGCATGCCAGAAAGTCTACAAACTGACCTTAAAAAGAACAGGAAACCCAGTTGACACCAATTAAAATTTTCCTCGACCCCAATTCTCTCAGAGTAAGGTAATTCCTTAATCCATTTGGATCCAGCCTACAGAGAGACGTCCTCTCTAAAATTAATCCTATGTCAAGGAAGATGCAGACAATTGGGCCCAAGCAATAATTCTTGTTACATTGAAAAAACAACACTCCAAGAATATGATATGCCAAAACAAACTAACAACAGAGAATTGCTAGCAATAAAATAATGGAAATAGCAAATTTCCCATAAAGTCGTTAAAACTCTGGACTTTTTCACCATTGAGACTCTTGATACTATTTGGCACAATAATGTGTATGAATAAAAAATTACTGAGAGAATGAAATTCTTACTATGTTTCCAAAATCCATTTCATTAGCTCTGTTGGGCCTTATCTCAGGAAAAAAAAACAACAAAAGTAATGATGATAAATAAATCAAAAGTAATAAGATGCTAATATTATATTTACTTCTTTGCTTTTTTTTATTGCAGTGATAAGCACCATGACCAAAAGTAGGCTAAGGAGGAAAAGGTTTATTGCATTTTACACTTCCAGGTCATAGTCTATCACTGAGAGAAATCAGGGCAAAAACTCAGGGAAGGAATCTGGAGCATCAACTATGAAGGAATGGTGCTTTACTGGCTTGCTCTCTAGCTGCCTCGGATGTAGACCACCTGCTAAGGAACGTCACCACCCACAGTGGTCTGGGCTCCCCTATATCAATTAGCAATCAAGAAAATGCCTCATCAACATGCAATCCGAAAGAAGCAATTCTTCAATTGAGGTCCTTTTTTCCCAATGTGTGACAAGTTGACCATAAAAATCTAATTAGGACATACACGTGTGTGTGTGTGTGTGTGTGTGTGTGTGTGTGTGTGTGTGTGTGTGTGCGCGCGCGTGCGCGCGCGTGCGCGTGCGCACGCATGTATCTGTATTCATGAGTATGTTGTATGTGTGTGTTTATATGCACATGTGTTATAAAAGACAAAGTCATGGGTCTCCTTAATGATTTTGTAGCTTATGTCAATTAGAACATTGCAGCTGCTAATCACAGAACTGGGTATACCACAACTGATTTAGATGCAAACAAGTGGATAGTGAACACTTTGGCTTGTACTGGATAAAACACTTTAAGCTCCAAGAGTAACTAAGCATTTCCCACACAGAAGATGTAGCAACAAGAATCACTCCTTACAAATATTGATTAATCTGCCATTCCAGTTTAACTCTGCTAATAGTTCTGAGTACCCATCAAATCATCCCTTTAAACATGAGTTAGACAATCAGAAAATGACAAACTAAAATGTCACATTTAACAAGAAAAGCACACATAAGAAATTTCAGCTTCTAGCTGCCTAACTCCCATGGTATCATAGAAACATTAAGAGGTTCCGAGAACAATGGAAGGAAACAACCAGTTTCTGCTTGTATCCGGTAAAGCCCATTGCAGGTTGTTCCCTCCAGGTGTGTGTGTGTGTGTATGTGTGTGTGTGTGTGTGTATGTGTGTGTGTGTGTGTGTGTGTGTGTGTGTGTGTGTGTGTGTGTGATATGTTGCTCCTTACATGCACTGGTATGTACTTGTTTTTGGAGAGCAAAGGTCAATTTTTGATGTTTTCTTCAATGATTGCCTACCAACTTTTCAGGACAAGCATCTCACTGGCACGTGGGGCCACTGATTCTGCCAGGCTGGCCGGCCAATGATCCCATTTCTGCCTTCCCAATTCAGGAATTACAAGTATGTGCCACCACACACAGGCTTCAATGTGGCTGGTGGGACTCAAACCCGGGTCCTCATATTGTGTGGCAAAGACTCTATCACCCGAGTTCACACTCAAGCCCCCCAATTATTTCTTTCATACTGGCATAGTACCCCCCATCTTCCATGCTACTCAATTTACTGGAGTAGCTGCACAAAAATAGAGCAATAGACCCAGAAATGGAAACAGAAAGGGCCACAGAAAAATATAAGAGCAAAAAGTTGGTGTGGGCCAAGGGTGAAGGCTTCATTAGTGAGCCTATTGCTAATCACCCCACATGTCAGTGTGTAAACCATCAGGCAAGGTACACAGATAGATGCTTGAGAAAGAGTGAAAGTCACTTTACAGACAGAAAATGGATTATCGGCACCAGGGAAAGCACGCGGCTCTGAAAGAGCATGGCTCCCTTGTTCTCATATACACGTCTCAGACGATATAAATCAAAATTAGCTCGTTAAGAGGAAGAATTGGGGGAATACCTCTAATTGTATTTTTATGTGAGAGAGCTTGTTTTTCTTCTGAGATCACACTCCTCATCTTTACCATTATTATGGAATTTTTTCCTCTTGTAACACAGGAGAAGCTAGGCAATGATACGTAAGAGGAGAATTTTATCTGCACAGAAAAGCAAACTTTCTCTTCCCCCGTGACTCTGAGCCATTAAAACTGACTAAAACCCATTTATACACGAACAGAGTTCACAGTTCAAGGAGGGGAGCTGTAAGAAAAAGAGGCCCCTGATGGATAAAAGGAATGGAAGTAATATCTAAGTCGTGTTTGGAGGAGTGGGAGTGAGTCATACGGAGAGGACGAAGGGGGTGGCGAGGAGATGATAACCAGCTGTTCTCCATCACGGGGCAGCAGAAGAAAAGAAAAAGTGTGTTAACAAAAAGCACGAAAGACTCGACATAAGGGAATCCTTTTTTGTCATAAAGGTTATCAAAAGCACAGAGGGGAAAAACGTAAGGACGGACTGCGAGATTCATTCCTTCCCCCGCTGGACATGTTGTTAGGGAAATGTCTCGTTACATGGACTGGATGTAAGAAAGCTTGGAGCAGAGTGGTCGTCGGAAACCTCTTTTAATCCTTCATGAAATGTGAAATCTGCAGGCTCGGATGAAAGCTTGAGGGATGGGAAGGAGTGGGCAGAGGAAGTCCTGCATCCCACCAGTGGTCAGTATTGTCTTTCCTCTCTACTTTCTTCCATATGTAGCTAAAACAACATTTTCACATAGCTTAAGATTTTGGAGCCCACCAAAGTAGAGCAGGTGTCTCCGTTAGCTAACAAGCTGTTGACTAAAATGCAGAGATGTTGGAGAAGGGACAAATTTGTTTAACCCAAAGAAGCCAGGTGGCTTGGTACAGACCCTGAAGTAATTTCTTTCACATGCCTGCAAAGTTCTTAGGAAGGAATGCCAGATTGATAGCGACCACGCTGTCTCTTCTTCGGCAGGCAATTGGAAGCCGGCCTGAGACACCCTGCACATCCCACCCCAAACACACGTGCGTGCGTGGACACACAGCATCTTGGAACATGTCACACTGGGGCATCACAGGCAAATAGTAAAAATAAGATCCCAAACTGGTTAGTCTTTATTGTCACCTTGACTCAATTTGAATTCCCCAAGGGGACACACATATGGTGTACCTTGTGTTCCCATAGAAAGTAACTAAGGGGAAAAATACCTTGGATGTGGCTGGGCCATCCCATGGACTGAAATCTGGCATGAATTACAGATGCTGAGCATCAGCAGTTATCTTTGTGCTGCCTGACAGCAGAAGTACCTGACCAACTGACTTGTGCCATGCATCCCCTGCTTAATCTGTAGCTAAAAAAGCAAACCCTTCTTTTCTTAATTTGCCCCTTTTCAGGTATTTTGTCACGACACTAGGGAAAAATAGTTCATGTAGTGGACCAAATCTAGTTGCTCGAGTCATCCCCTTTGTAGCCCTCTGTCCCCATGCCTTCCCAAGGAGAATATTCTATACCGTAAGCACATGTGGAGGCCACTCCTGCAGGGAAGCCTTCATTAAAACTTCCTACTCCATCTATGAAGCTCCTAGTCTCTGCGTAATTGCTGTATCGGCAGAGATCTTACCCACACACTTGAGCCATCTTAAAGCACCTTTCACTTTTGAAATTAAAAAGAAAACAAAACAAAAAACCGAAGGACCCCCCCCCTCCCCTCAGTCTGTAACCTCTGAGCCAATGAAAATAAAGAGTGAGCTGAATAAAGTTTCATTAAGTTAGCACAACTCTGCCAAGAATCACACAGTCAGAAACTCACTTGTAAAACTGGCCATAAAGAATAATGAGAGAGGGTCGTATAAAATTCTTGAAATGGTGAAATCATTATACACACTGGGATTTAAGGTTTTAAACATTGGACATGTGTTTGTGTTTCTCTCTCTGTCCCTTCCTCACTCCCTGCCTCTCTCCCTCCATTCTTCTCTCCCCCTTCACCTCTTCTATACTCCCCTGCCCCCTTCTCTCCCTTTCTGTAAATGGAGACTTTAAAAATACTATTTCCCTGGCCTGAGCATGGCTTCCTCACTGAAGCCATTATGGCTAACAACAAGCAGAAATTTTCTTTCTTTCTTTCTTTCTTTCTTTCTTTCTTTCTTTCTTTCTTTCCTTCTTTCTTCATTCTCCGGTTTCCTTATTAAAAGGGGTGGGGGTTGGTGGCTAGCTGTTTTTCTTAAGCATGAACTATATTACAGCTACAAAAGAGACACCTTTTCTCATTAATAACAAATTTTAAGTAGAGGATGAAGATGGTAAAGGCTGTATATTGATGGTATTACTTAATATAAAATATTATGGGTTCTGAAAAAGAGTAATGCATTGAAAACAACTTACTATGTGAGGAAAATCATGATATGACTGTGTATTATGCTCAAAGAACAACTGAGACACAAACACACTCATAAATCTCTGCCTAAAATAGACCATAAAATTCATAATATTTTCTTTGTGTGACACAGATCTATACTTATATAGGTATAACTTGTCATGGCTTGTCAACACAGATATATCAACCGATCCACCTAAATCACTCTTTGATCTCCAGAGCTTAGCTTATAAAATTTGAGCACTTTACTCTCTCAGATCTGTGTGTTCAATACTTGTTCACCTGAGGGACTGCTCAGAAGCCAAAGAAACATATACGTAGCCACAGTTCTTTATCACATAAATTCCACAGGCAAAAATAGACCTCTTTTCCCTCACTGTGAACTGTATGAACAAAACTTTTAATAAAAGTATCTTGGTAAAGCAGCTGTCAGCTTCTAAGAATCTGTTCTTGTGGTCAGCTGACTCCAAGAGAAATTAAGGCTGGCCTTCCATGATTTAAAGTATACCAGAGGGAATGGCACTATAGCATATATATATATCTTGATATAGTTGTATCCTTAAGTTGATACAATTGTATCCTTAAGTTTTATTTTATTTTAAGTGTCTATGCATGTATCTGTTCATGTTAGTAGAGGCAAGAAGAGGGGTCAGATCCCCTGGAGCTGGAGTCAGAAAAACTGAGAAGGGAACTCTACAAGATCAGTAGGCAGTCCTAACCAATGAGCCATCTCTTTAGCCCCAATTGGCTATATCAGTCAATGGAAGACACTTCCTTTTCCTATACACCTTTGCTTCCCTCTCTGGTGTTATAACAAGCGCCAGCATATCTTTGGTCATTTTAGATAACTTGGTGATACCAGGTTGATTCTTTCAGTTGTGCCAAGGTATCTTACCAAGTACTGATTATTATTCACCTAGATACTTCTTGGTCTCTAAGCCAAAGAAGCAATATGAGAGGGTAGATAAAGGAACATATTGTGACCCTGGTCTTTGCACTGTTCTCCACTTCTCTCTCCGTCTCTCCCTCACACCCATATCCACAAGTGGATAGCTTTCCTGCGAGCATCTCAGGGCTCACACTGGAATGGCAAATTATCTTTGTATTCTGGTGTCAGATACACACCTGGGCTTGCATACAATATGTAAGGTTCCTAAGTCTGTTTTTTGTGGCCAAATCACATAACAGTACCTATAACTGCCGTCTCCATCACAGGAAGGCTGTGATGATTAAAGTATATGTAACCACATGCAAGGCAGACTGTTTGCAAAGGCTGGTCCTCATCAGCACTCAATAGATTTTTCACTCTCTAGGTTTTCCGTGCTGTACATGGTACTTTTGCAGATAGGAAATATGCTTGTCCCTGCAAGAAGCAATTATGGTTTTGCAATAACACAGAAAGGTGGGTGAGCCAAGGAGTACTCAAGGAAATAAGCTATTTACTATTCTTTTAGTGATTTCCCCAAAGCAATTTCCCTAATGCAACTTCAAAGGGGAGGCCAGGAAATCTAATTTGGGTCACATTTGCTGGATATGTATGGGTCAGAGTTATTCTGTGAAGTACCCCATCACATGTCAAAGTAGGGGAGTCTGCTTATCCCTGTTTTGACTTAATTACTGGCTAAGGGTTCCTCCCCTGTCTTCTATCCTTGCACAATCACTAAAATCATTGTCTCTCCTGGAGTTTAGTGTCAGTCGTTAGCAAAACTTCTGCAATGCCCATATTTTCTCTGAACCGTTACTCGGTTTTCTGCTTGACAAATCTTGGCTCTTTCCTGTGTCCACCTGGACCCCAAGATACTGCCACACGGCAGACTCTGTCTTTTGCACATGGTTTGCACCACTAGGTCAGGACATAGGGGGAGTGACCTATGAGACCCTCACTATTCCGCTGCATCATTCTTCCATTTGTTGGATGCCCCCAGTGTTGTATTTCGTGTCATTAGTGCATGTGTATCTGGAGGTGTATAAAGCGTCATCTGTTGATGGATCTCCCCAAGTCCAACCCAACAAAGCAGTACGCTTACTGGAATTAATTACAAGAACACAGATGAGTCAAAGGCAGTTAGATCACAGAGTAATCTCTTCACATCCTGTCATTTTCCTTTTACAGAGTAGCTGCCATACTCTTAGAGAAGGGCCATCATCAGTCTCCTCTCTCTCTCTCCTGTTACTATACTTGACCTGGTGAGCATTGCTCGTGGGTTTTCACAGCTGATCTATTTCAAGGTAGCCTTGCTCATGCTCAACCCAGGTGAGATAAGTATGGCACGGTGACTGGTGACTAACTCCTACTCCTCGCTAGCTGTACTTTCTGGCCAGCTCTTGGGCTACCCTCCATTTGGGGAAGATTTTAGTTCTTACTTGGTACACTTTATCAATACTATTTCTTTCATATTTTTTTCAGCTTCAATATTCACAAAGATTACTGTTGAATAACATAACCAGGGCCTCTATCAGTTTTTACATCTTTTTTCAATTTTTACAAAGATAATCTGTCCTCTAGGTAGACCCCTCCATCCAAGGCACTAGCAAGGTCTAGCTTAAACACTATGGAAACTATTAATCTCTCTTCCACACATTCTCCATCCCTTCGTCCTTACGTTGCATCATCAGCCACATCTGGCAAAACCTAATGGCAGTTGATCCCGCCTGTGGCCCTGAACACACCTCTGAGAAATCAGAGTATGACCGATGCTCTATTACACCCAACACTGATAAAAATTACGAGCGTGGCCTTAATGTTTTCAGATGCATGAGCACACCTAATTGTTCTTCTGCCTAGGCCTGTGAGAGTGCTTCCCCATTCCAAACTTTGACTTTTGAACTGACGTCCTTTCAATAGAAGATTGAAACAGAAAGACCCAACTTCTTTGGGTCCCTGCCATGTATGTGTACTCAGCCGCCTCCCCTTCTACTCGAAGAGCCCGGACTTTCTAGTGCCTGCTTTCCTTCATGTCTGCCCCCTTTACTAAAACCAACCTCTGCATTCATGTAGGTCTCATCCTCTCATCTTATTAGGCACATGGCAGTACAACATCCTTCCCCTGGGAAAATTCCAGGGAGGAAACAGTGATTCTAGTATTTTTCCTCATTAAGCAAAAACAATTGCATCGATTATTTCCCCTTCCAAGCATTCCTCACTTCCTGTTTCTCCACCTCAGTACTCCTTGAATCCTTGAAACTGTCTACGCTCCTCTCTGAGTTGTTTCTACTAATTTTCATGCACCTGTCACATGCAGGCTAAGGTCCACGTCCAGAGAGATGTCTCTGTCCTTATCACGTTCCCCCCAAAAAAGCATACATGTAATAGAAATGGGCTTTTCCCGTTCTCTTCCATCACTCCCACCTCTCCCTTCCCTTCTCTCTGCACACTTCTCCCATCCTGGGATGAGGTTTCCAGCCCAGACTGGCATCAAGCATCCTGAGTGGCTAAGGATGACGACAGTGCACCTGGCCTTGTCTGAGTCCAAAGCGAAGCAGTGTTGGACTGGTTAGTACTTACACGGGAAGAAGTGTTGTGAGTTTTCAGCCTCTTTCTTCTCAGAAACATACTGTTCTTCAATCTTCCCATACAAAAATTGTCTTCCATATCCATCTATCTGAAAGTACATTCATTCCCCTTTTCCTAGTCTCTCTAACCCCTTGAAATTCAACTGCTCTGGAGCTGAGTCTCGGACCCTCTCTTCTTTGCAATTTCCTTTTAGTGACCTCAACCAATTCCATGGCTACAAATGATGCCAGGAAACTGAAAATCTCCAGGTGTCCACCCTCTGCCCGCTCTTTCCCTTACATCTCAGTGACCATTTAACTCATCTGTCACCATAAACACAATCTCATGTTCCACATGCTAACTTAAGCCCCTGCTCTCAATAAACCTTCCCCAAGTTAACTCACACTTGGAATCACAGCATTCTGGCCAGGACAGTTACTATTTGTCATCAAGTTGACAGGATCTAGGACCACCTCAGAGACATGTCTCCAGGAATGCCTGTGAGGAAATTTCTCGATCAGCCTAATCCAGGTGTGAGAAAACCCACTCAAACCAACAGACTGTACTACTATTCCACGGGCTAGAGTGCCAGTCAGAATAAACGGGAGAAAGCAAGCCACACCCCAGCTGCTTCCTGACAGCAGGTGCAATGAGACAGCTGCATCGGGCTCCAGCTGCCAGAACATCCCTGCCATGGTACACTCAAACTGTGAGCCAAAATAAATACTAAGCTTTCGTCAAGTATTTTGCCCAAGGAACAATGAAAGTAGCTAATACAGAAGCTAAGATGTTACAAATAACGCTAGCCTTTGATACTTCATAACTAAAGTCTAGATTCCCCCTCAAGCCCTTTATCAAAATTCTACATTTGTCGGCAGTTTCTGTTGGGTCCTCCCTCAAATATATCCATGCAGGAAGTAGACAGTGTCATTCCAACCATTGCTTTTTGTTCCTTTTCAGCACTGGCACCTCCCCCACTCCGTCGTGACAAAGGCTCTCTAACTGGCCTCCCCGGTTTTTGTCTGTGTATCTCATTTTCCTTATAATTAGTGATCGTCGTAGATTCCAAATGGGCTACTGTCTCTACTTTAGAGCCAGGCAGTGGTTCCGTATCTCATTTAAAATAATATCTGGACACCTCGAGATACTATATAATGGGTCCTTGTGACTTTGTGTCTTACTAAAATCTCCCTTGTGCAGCCATCTCTTGCTATTTCTGGAACATTCCTGGCACTCTGCTGCCTTGAGGTCTTTGTAATTGCTTTTACCTCTACCCAGACCTCCCAACCCTTAAATCTCTGTTCCCTCATTCCATGAAGGAGTTTGTTCATTCCCAAGTAGGAACTTGTTCACTCACTTCCTAATGACTAATCCACTGGATAAGCAACAACTGTTATTTATTTTGGACTTGTCTTTCAAAGTATTCAAATTTCACTAGGAATTTGCTTTTGTTGTTTCTTGCTGATGTGAACACTACTTGGCTGTAGAAGATGAGAGTATATGTTGAAAGAGAGGACACTAACTACTTCACACACAGTCAGCACAACGTCCAGACTGACCCAGGCAGTCTCTCCTTCACCTGTAGGAAGACCAGAGGATGCCCTACCAGGCAGCACAGGTAGAATGCAGAGTTGCGCTTCTCTGCCTTGCCAAAGCACCAACCGGGAGGCAGAAGGGGGGATTGAAAGGGAGTGGAGGAGGGACGCTAAGCCAAGTGTAGCATAGTCAAGATGAATGAAACACTGTAGCCGTTCTAGGAAGCACAGAATCTGTTTCCAATGTTAAGTTTACAAGCTTGTCTGCCGTTCAAATAGGGATGAAGTCGAGTTTGGCTTCTGGGGCCCATAAAAGGGCATAAGCAGTTTAAAAGGCTGGGCTGGTCACTATGCTAGGAGCAAAGTGAGTAACTCAGGATTATTACTGAAACGCAGCATTTTCTTCGAGGTAGATTTGTTTAAAGGTAATTTACTGATTTCTATGGGTCCACAGAGGAGACTTTAATGCTGTAGCTTTCCTCCCCAGGAATGATCTGTGGCCATTTGTTGGCCTGGTGAGTTGGCTGAAAAGCAGCACAGTAGCTTCTGTGGAATGAACATGGACCTTACGTTGTCTTGATTCTTCAAGGAACAGCAACATTAACCGTAACTCACAAGAAACCAAGAAATAACCAAAACTAGAGCCGTGTGTCATAAGACCCTGTGGATCTTAGTCCATCCATAGAAATAAATGGAGACACACTACCCAGGATCGTTCTTACTATGTTGGGTAATATACAGATTCTGTAACACCAGGAAAGTCATTCAGGGAAAATATATGATTTAAAAATAACAAAAGGGAAGGAGTGCCATAGTTTTCTTAGGTGCTAAACTTTTAAAAACAAACAAGCAAAAAAGATGGACAATAAATCTTAAGTGATAAAAACGTAGCAGAAGAACATCAACTCTGTCATGGTGAACACCAAGTAGTGACTGAACGTTCAAGTGATAGAGCTTTGAAGAGAGTGAGGTGTGCGTGCTGGAGCGCCCTAGAGCCAGGCACACTCACCGCTGTTCTCTTCTCCACTGGCACCAGCCTCTGCCATCTCCGTGCCATCCAGGTCTGGGTCACAGACTAGATCCAATGTTCCATCCACCTGGCATGATGACTCTTCTTTCTGTGTTATTTTGAAAACAAACAAACAAACAACAACAACAAAAAGTTTTATAGAGATGTGTTAGCAACAGAATACAACTAAATAATACTTTCAGAATCTTGAAGTCATATCAGAGTTATATGTGATTAAGAATTGTAATACCGGTCGGTTTTTAATGTTAAAGTTACTCTTTGGATGCAAGAAGGAAAATAATTAAAGCATTGAGGAAAGACCACCGCCATGGTTCATGCTTCTGGGCAGTCTTCTGAAATCCCTACACTGGCTCCTCTTCCTGAGTTCAATTTCCAGCACCCACATGGTGGCTCACAACCGTCTATAACTGTAGTTCTATGGAATGTAATGAATGCCTTCTTCTGTTGTGCACGCATGCAGACAAAACACCCGTATACATAAGACACATAAACAAATCCTAAGCAAACCTATACACAGCACTTTCCTTGGACATGTAAGGATTTCATTCTTTCAATCCTTCAGCTATAAAGCAGTGGGCTGACAACTCAGAACTTTGACCAACAAATCAAACACCCAGGAAGCTATCAAAAACAAATGAAAAAAATGCAAGTCATCTTCGTGATCTTGTGTTATTTTCTACAATATACAATGTGAGAGGAATGGGAAAATTTACTAATTAGGGTAGAATTACTTTGGCAGATATGACTCTTGGCATTAGAAATAAACTTTTCAAAGGAAATTACTTAACTTTAAAAACAAGCCATCACTTAAGGCAATAACTTCTTTTTCACTTAGGTGCCTTCCTAAAACACACTGAATCAAATTATTCTAGTAGAGTATAATTATTCTGGTATATCACATTTTTATATTATTTTGGCACAATCCTGAGAATTTTCTACTTTATATACCACTTCCCGCTCTTAAGAGCAAAGAGGAGTCCATTGAATAATTAAGAACCATTCACCCAAAGTATCTTCTAATATTCATTTATATACCTCATGTTTTTAATTTTTATTTTCTACAGATATATTTTGTGTATATGTATACACACACACATACACACACACAACAAGAATTTACTATTGATTTAAAACAAACTTTCTCACACTTAATGATTTTCTACCACACTGAATACCTGACTTAAATCAGTGAGATTTCAAGCAGAAGGAGAGACTGTCTGCTCCCTTCAGAAGACACACAGGTGCAAGGTGTACATACCTGACTGTAGTAAAGTCAAGATGTGCATGGCAACTGTGCTCAACTAAAACCCCCAGCTGGTGCCCTGGGACTCTCCTCCCTATAAATCCCAGAGAATCGAGAACTTCCAAGAAAGACACAACATTTTCCATTATCCCACGTTATGACGTAAATAAAACCACAGGTTTTACCTGAAGAAATTAGTCACTGTTTATTCTTCATACAAAACTCACTTCTATGCCATCTGAAACCTCCACGGGCACAGAGGTCACTCATGAGAATCTAACTGTGTTGACCCTCATACATGGTGAGAATTCACACAGTGCACAAAGCAGTCCCACTTACTTTGAGGGCATAGAGGCCTGACTTCCCAGGGATTTTGAAGAACGTTCCATCCCCTATCCGAGTGTTAGTGTGAAGCATGGCATTCAGGCAGGCTAACGGAGAAGTTCCACTAGAAAAAGAAAGGCATGCACAAAATGAGCCCGGCTGAGACACAACTTATTAATAAGCAAAGCCATTCTCTGAGTCTCAAAAGAAAACAAAAATCAAAACAAAACAAAACAAAAAAAACCCTCTTTACATGCCTTTTTAAAACATCCTCCCACTCTCGAAACATCTACATTACAATAAAGAGCCTGCGTAGTTTCCTCAAAGTTAATCAGATTCATCTGTTTTACAGACTTCAGGCAAAAAAAAAAAAAAAATCTCCTCAACGCAACCAACATCATCGTACTTTAAAGAAACCAAAGCTCAACCTTTTATGTATTGTTATTTTGTAAAAGAACATGATGAAGCCTTAGTTTTAAAATAGTACAGACAACTTGCTGGTTGCACTTGAATGATTAAAAAAAAAAAAAGTTCAATGCCCACTCCATCTCATAGGTTGAAAAACAACAAGAGAATAGTAAAATACCGGAGGAGAACCGATTTGAAATTGTAAGTCCTGAGGATGCTTCTAGTACTGAATTGCTCACACGGCAAATTAAGAATTTACAAATCCATTCCTATCTGTCCTACAGCCTCTGCAGCGTCAACTTTTCTTTGTATATGTGAAACAAAGAAATGTGCATCTGAGCATTTGGTCCAAATAACAACTACATCTGTAGTAAAGATGTAATGAGATGAGTTGATAAATCAATATTGAAAAGAAAGCACACTACATTAAATAATGATTAAAAATATTAATGTGCACAAGCACAGGCACTTGTGGACTGTATTCAAAGCCTTAGAAAGATGTTATTAAAAGGGACTCCGTACTTGCAAGTTAATACCTTTACAAGCTAGAATTTAAAGGCATAAATATTGCTTTGACTTAATTATATGTGTATGCGATTTTATTTCCCATCATTCCAAAATATCAGTAGAAGCCCTGCCCTACTCCACATGACCCTTAAGAGTTATAAGATTTTAGCCTCAAATATTTTGGAACAAAGGAAGCTTTTAAACATGAAACTTTGAATTTTAAGTAAAGCTACAATTTTATGCTACTAAATTTTACTAAAAGCCAAGATGATCAAATCTCTTATTTACTATGAAAGCTTTCTGGTAACATGAAAGCAACAAGATTGCTGAATTGCAGGAACACACTATCGCAAGTCAGCATGGATAGGCATCCTGTCCTGAAGGGTTGAGAGCATTATAATAACGCGAGTCTTCTTTATTATTTTAGGAAGCAGCGTTGTCTGTGCCAACATATAAATATAATTCCATTGGGTTTGACAGGAAACAAGAGTCCTAATATAAATTTGGTCAGAGAAGAATGTGGCTGCGACATTGTGACTCACGTGGGAACAGTGCTATGGCCTTATGTAATGCCTCTCCTCATGAAGATCCTACAAGCGCACTGGCCTCATTTCATTATTTTCCCTCATGAAAGATGTTTGCTCATATGTAAGTGGGCCCAGCCATAGCTATTAAGAAAGAATAGATTCATCTCCCTGGAACTATCTCTCTCCAAATGAATTCCAGATAAATAATGCAGCACATGTTATACTGAACACTGCAAAAATATGTAATTTTTATACTCTACTCTCTAGACAAAAGCACAGAAAATTTGATGCTGGAAATGGTCGTGCCAGATTTCAGGAGTTTTAAATCAGTAAAACTGTCAGAAATGCAGAGTTTCTGCAAAGACTTGACAAGATGTTAACATGACAAATCACATGGAATCCAATCCATAAAAATTACACGTGGTAGATCTTTAAAACCATAACTTAACAGAATCCTCCACCTAACATGGAACCCCAACATAGCCTACTTCATTCCCAATGTACACAACTCCAAGTATGTAGGGTTAGAACGTTTATGAGGAATGTAAATTTAAAGGCAACTGAGAATACACAACAAACCTAATACAACTGTAGTTTGCAGTTTCTAAGGCAAACATGATTGGACAGGATAAATTGGCAGTTTTAAAGCAGCTTCATGCTATGGTTAATATCAGCATTTGTGCTAAGAACTTCATCTCATACAGACTTTAAGTTCTAATGAGCACAAATGTATTGCTAAGTTACACTGCTTACTAACTTACTAAGCTCAAGATTTACAATGGGAAAAAAATCTTAAAATATATAGTTGTAAAATGAGATAGCTCTAAAACTCTCAACAACTCTTTTAATTTCCCCAAATATTTCCCACAAGAAGTATATGGAATTTGTTTTGATTTAAAATTACATTCATATTTTTTAATTATTATAAAATATTTTTGCAACTTAACTCACTCTGATTAGTCACCCAGATTTAAGGTGTCAATTGTATTTCTACATAAAAACCATCTACATATCATTATTTTGGCCTATCTCATTTAAAAACAATGAAAAGTTATCACCTAAGGATACCAATGCTTCTTAAAGGAAACAAATAAATCCAATGTAATATACACAATAAAAAGTGCACCTTTAAAGTATTCTAGTCTCCATCTTTACTTATAGCAAATAAACTCAATTCTATAGTCTATATAATCCAACCTCCTTATCTTGAAAAATAAGTATGTGATCTCCCTTAACTGATTTATAACAAAAAAATGTGGAAGCCTTATTTGTAAGATTTTATTATTTTATATTCATATCATGCACACAGCTATGGCTATGGAGGAGAGTGAAACAAATGTTTCCCATATCTGCATCCTCAGACTTTTCTGTACAGTTGATGCAAAGATTAACTTTATCCATCAGAACTGAACACACAAGCTTCAGAGTAGAACATGTATCGTGTGTGGCATCATAAAGCATCAGCATCTAGACAAAATATCTCAGAAATTTCAGGAGCTACTTACTTTCTAACAGGATGGGTTGGCGGAAGGACGACATCCATTTGCACAAGGAAACAAAGGACAAAGAAGAAAACAAAGTTAGTTTTTTCATACAAAGATTTATTTCACCATGTCAACAAATAAGCCAACGTTTAAGAAGAATGGATTTGGCTGCCCAAGGTGGGTTAGGAAGAAAAATAAAGAAATTAGGCTATAGGGCGACTGTGACTCCTTCTCTATCACTTCTACAATGTCTTCACTTGGCTGGCAATGTGCATACATTTCCATGTGGAAAATATAAGAAAAAATAAATAAGCAGGGTTCTTCACCCCACCCCTCTTCCTTACAGGCCGTGTGGCTGTGCTGTTCACTATACACCTGCCAGGGTGGAGCTCCTCTACTGGCTAGCTTTTTCCCCCTGGACTACAGGCTTGTGGAACCCTTCTGGTTTGTTTCATTTCCCACAATCCCTGAAGCAGAACAGGGGTGGGATTTGGAGGCAGGGAGCAGCATAATTTAAACTGTCTAGACATCAAGGAACCCCCAGAGACACTTTGCAGAGCTCTGGTGCTATGTGAAATAGAGAGAAACCATTTCTTTCTATCATCAAATTGCTGATGGAACACATAAAATTTACCAACAGTGAATGCTGAGTGCAAAGAATGGACAGCTTGTCTCTTCAAGTAATGTGCAAACCCAGCAGAGATGCTGGGAAATGTGATTGAAAGAATGTTCGCAGATCTGACAAAGGCCATCTCAATCACAGGTGTCCGTTCCTTCACATATAAAAATAGTGTTTCGGAAGAACAGTTAAATCGCATAAATCTTAAACTACTTTATTACATTAATGGTGTTTTTTTTTTTAACAAAATGTTAGAGTCTGTTTCTGGTAAATGTTTCAAAATCTCATTTTTCAAACATATGAATATGAAAAATTAAGGCTATGCAACGTAAGTCTAAAACCTCGCCAAATTCAATAAGCAATTATGAAGCTCCCTTATTAGCAAGAAACCATGCTAAGTGCTATTAATATAAATAGTTATATGCTCACTCTCCTTTCATAAAGGAATTAATAACAGCTTCTTGCAAATATTTCCACAGTAAGCTCTGAGGGTATATCTTCATTTTTATAAAGAACATTTGCAAACATAAATGATGTGAGATCTGTAGGTTCAGATAGGCTCTTTCTGCTTACTTTGTGAAAACTGAACTGTTTATACTCAGAAAGTGTACACTTAACTCTATGTTACATTTTACAAATTATGTTCTTGAAATGTTAAACAATGAGTACTGTATCTTCAGTTATTTTCACTATTTGTACGTTTACTAGGCATAGGCCTGCCAATGGAGAAGAATTAGTCACATCACCAGTGAATGTGGTGCCTTCTAGGCACACTAAAGACACGGTGCATGCTGACTGATAAACCATTAACTTGGATTGAAAATACCCTAGAAAATCAAGAACACACTAACTTGCTGCTATGAAATATTACTGTCAGTAAAAGCTGAAATACTTTCAAAGCCAGATCCTGTGAATATATTATGTGAATAATCTATGCATGTAAAACATCTAGGAAATGACAGATGAATAATCCCAGCACAGAATGTGCATTTCACAGGACTGCAATAACCCTGACATTTGAATTTTGAGAACAGAATCTCCATGATTTGTTGAAGAAAGTCTCTAGAGAGTTCAGCGAAGTCTGAGAGGTAGGAAATAATAAGATCGGAATTCAGAAAAGTATAAAATAAATATGAACCAAACTGACTCAAATAAGAGATGGCTCAAAGGAAGACATGTTGTAAGTTTATGTGTGAGGATATATACATCATAATTTTTCAGTGCTAGACATCAAGCCCAGGGGTGTGTGTGTGTGTGTTAGGCAAGTATTTCACCACTGAGTTACATTTCTAGCCTGTCCATGACTTTCAGTATTCTTTATATCTCTAAGGGAAATCACAAATGGAGTCTTAATGCCTCTTGAACAAGTACAACCACCAAGGCAAGGGGGAAATTATCAAATAACATGATTTAATTCAAGAAAACACAGCCAACTTAAAAATTTAACACATATCTCTGACAGCCTTGACTTATATGGAGACATGTCTCCTTAGGATATTATTCTTAGACATTTGAGGTGAGAACTTTGTCCATGTTATAAAGACCACCAAGTGCCTGCCTGATGGATTACAGGAATCCATAGGAATGCTTACTTTATTGACATGCCATCGTGAAGAGATTTAGTATTTATGTGGACCAGCAAGAAACCTAAATTCATTGTATGTATAAACAAAGGATATAATCTATAGTCTATAAATTTCAAATAGTCTGCCCAACATAAGGCTAGGTCATCCCTTCCGGTTACAGACATCCCATGGGGTGCATGCTACAAGTGCACATTACTACTGCCAACTGTCTCATACAGCTATGCATGCTATGTGTTGTCATAGCATTTGGACTACTACAGAAGCTAGTCAAACACAAGTAAAACTTTGGCCTCCCGAGACAGTCTAGGTACAACTGAAGTTGAACTGTTTACTAGACATATCACATTGAACTGGTCTATCTTGAGGTATTAGGGCCCCTCAAATACAAAATGTGAACAGCAAAAGTTACTATGTCATAAAGAACTACACTAAGGATGTGCTAAAGCACAGACAGAATTGTGGACTATGTTGGTACGTTACAGGGGCTCAAGAACTTCTGAGCTAATTCACTACATACCCTACCATTTCTACTCAAAGTGAGCAACAGCTTCAGGTCCAAATAATGTCAACTGGAAAAAAAACTGGCATTCATTGCTCATGCTAAAACTGGACTGGATACAATTTTATTTAGTTTCTAATTTTATTTTTATCTCATAGTAAAAATTAAGTGAATACACGCACATGGGGGACACTTGGTGACTACCTGTTATACATATTATAGGAAATAAGGGAGGAGAAAGATAGAAATGGATACCTATCATTGTGACCGTCACTAATTCAGAACATTTACAGTATGTGTAAGCATTTGCAAGTATTCTTCATATTCCTTACAGGCATCATAGGGTGTCAGCACAATTCTTAGCCCAACAGCTGTGACTGAGGCCTGAAGACTAAGAAAGACATCAAATAACAAGCAAGCACTAGACCAAATTCTAACTTTATTCCCAGGCCCAGGCTCTCTGAAGCATCTGGCCTCAACCCACAGAATTGTCCCCTCCCCTGAATACTGAAAGGAGGAAGAAAAGCCACAAGCTAAAAGCAGATACTGTAGAGGTTAAGGTAGCCGAGGCTGTCTCCACTCAACACTCATGACAACTACCTCCTAAGGGTTGATTTCAGAAACTATGAAGACCTGGGCTGTAGAAGCCAATGGCTGCCTGTCTTCTTCAGGTAATGCTAATCCTGACAACTAAGGAAGAGAGAGCTTTGAGAACATACAGTGGAGGAGTCAGAGCCATAATTGAGATGCCTCTGTAGAACTATATCATTAAAGGAAAAAAATTCTATTCGTTGAACAAACATTTACGCAAACCCTATATAAGTCAAGCTAATCCTCAAATAAATTTGCACTCTGACAGAGCTTTGCACATAATAGAAATGTATGCTGAGCTGAGATGAATTCTCTGAATACATATGAAAGGACAGCGGACTCAAGAGAAAGGCAGCCTTAGGCATGTTTCAAACCAGAGGCAAATCATTTGGAATTTAAATACTGCCTTTTAGTATATTCCAAGGGGATGACTGCCATCAGTCCAAATGCAGGAACAGTCAACCCACAGACACTCTGTACCATTCCCCCCGGTTACGCCAGGTAAAAAGATATATTTCCAAATAAATATTTCCAAAAAATTGGTCTTCCAAAAGTAAAATATTCAATTTCATATGCCAATGGACAAACATGAAATTCAACATGGTAGATTTGTCTCATAATAGACTGTCAGCCCGTACTGTGCTCCATAGACAGCTGACCATCCTCTCAAACAACATGAGAAACAGTTTAACATAGCAACAAGTCTGTCTCCATCTATGGGATGTTACACTGTGTGATGCTGCAAAAATACCACAAATGATGCTAGAGAAAACATCTTTTTTATGTTCCCACCTCCAACCTTACTGAATAACTCAATAATACATATCAAAATTACAGAAAACTACATTTTGACTTTGTTCCCTTTCCATATAATAAAAGAATACATCAAAACACAGCCTGGAGAGATGTGCACTGTTATGGTATGTCGGAAATTTTTATGGGACAATCCTATCTATATTTACCTAGTTGGAGTCACTAGGAAAATTACTTAGGAATATTCACTCCCAGAAACAAATTAGTTTGATTGCTCAAATGATAACATTATTTTTAAGAGTATACAAAACATGTATTTTTAAAGATTTGTTTAAAGATTTGTTTTAAAGATTTGTTTTTTATTTTTTGTGTATAAGTTGTTTGCCTACAAAACATATGCACTATATGGGTGCCTGGTGCCTGCGGAGACCAGAGGAGGATGTCCGATCCACGACGTCTAGGGCTTAGGATAGTTGTGAGCCTCCATGGGGGAGCTAGGAAACAAACCTGGGTCCTCTGCAAGGGCAGCAAACACTCTTAACCACTGAGCCATCTCTCCATTCCCTAAAACATTTATTTTATCCCATAACACAATACAATGTGCTGATTGCTTCCTATACAGCTTTTAGAAATCAAAAGAAATAGCTAGGAACTTTAGGTAGCACTGAAAAATTGAGTACCTACCAAAAATTGAGAAGGGCATGTTTTCAATATTGTACTAACAGGAGACACACTGGACAAGGAAAACACCTTTTTCCTGGTTCCTTTGGTTCCTCCTCACCACCCCTAACTAAATTACCTTCAATTATTCCATTTCTTTTACCCATATGAACCCTCACTGAAGTGCACCTTAAATCCACGTTCTATACTTTCACGTGCTCTAACACACTCTCACTCACAGGAGGGACATCCCAACCTCTCTAAACTTCCCCGCACCCTCCCCCCCAATTTCAGCATCGCCTGGTTCAATTTGTCCTCCTCCTTAAAAGCAGATGCAGAGTCTCCTCCATCTCTAGCAATCAGGGACTGAGCAGCTTTGTTACTTGACGACGACTTTCCCTTCCCTACCGCAGGAAGTAATAAGCACACTGGCAAGTGAGTCTCACAGAACCCACTGGGCACCCATCTCAGCCTCGTCTGCTCCAACACTCCAACCGCTCAACTCCACTCAGGAGGCTGCCATGCTTCCGTGGCTCTCAGCACTCTGCTTTGGCCCATGGGATGCCATGTGGCAGGAATTACCACTCTCACCAACAATGCTTAACCTTTGCATTCAAAATCCAGAGTCTAAAGGAAAATTTAACCGCCACACACAAGGTGACAACTTTGTGCTCCAGGGAAATCCCCTTTCTTCTGGGGACAGTCTCAACTCTTGGTTACTTTCTCATGCTTCATCTTCAAAAGCTGTTTATACAGATTACCTTCCCACCCTCACCAGTTCCAACTGGTTTGAAAACCTCATAAGAAAAAAAAATGCCTATTTATCTTGGTACTGTCTGACAAGCCAGCTCAGTATATTCTGATGGTATTTATAATTCTAATAATGTTGCAATCATAACAAGGAAGGCACAGAAACTCTGCAATGAATATCACCAATATTCTTTTACTAAACAGCTCCAATTAGGTCTGCCAGCTCCCTACACACCAAGCCGTCTAGGGTGTATACGTTATGCTTGCATGCACAGCAGCTCTTTTTAATGGCCCCCTCTCCTTTTTAATGTGATTCCAGCATAGCAATCAATAAAATACTCTCAGCATCCATACCAGGAGATAGCTGGATAAAGTTATCTCTGTGTTCATAGTTGTTGGGAGTTTTCTATACTCTTTGGAATATTAATACAAATATAGAGAACAAAACAACATAAGTAATTTTCAGTTGGAATGTTAGCTGTGACACACACACACACACACACACACACACACACACACACACACACACAACAAAATAACTCATGCATGCTTAGCCTCCACAAGGACAGACCTTGTTAAGAATGAAGCTAGCTAGAGCAAAGTAAAACGAATCATGGGAAAGGGAAGAAAATGATGTCCGGAGAATCCCCTACATCGAGTATTGAGGATGAGTCAATCCATAAAGCAAAAGTGCCCTGGTGACCTTTCCCACTTGACTAATAGAAAGCCTGGGACAAAGTAACTTAATTTATCCAAGCAGTTATTTCCCTACCCAATGTATTTTATTACATTTACATGTTTATTTTGTGTGTGTGTGTATGTGTGTGCATGTGTGTTATTAAACAAGGGTGGAAGTTAGAGGCTAACTGGTAAGAGCGGGTTTTCTCTTTCCACCATGTTAGTCCTGGGAGCTGAACTCGGGCAAGCAGGATTGGTTGCAAGTACCTTTATCCACTGAGCCATCTCACTAGCCCAGCTAGTGTGTTAAGAATCTCCTGGCGCATTTATAGCTAAAGTCTTGAGTCAATCTGTAATTGCCCCACAACTAGCTTTTCAAAGTGTGTTCAAACTGGGCACCTGACTTCCATGTTTCTCTCATGTCGATAGTGAATGCACTAATGGTGTCTGCTGTGCGCCATGGCCCCCACTGCCCACTACAAGCACTGAGGCTTAAGCTGATCTGACAGTGCTAGTTTCTGGACCGGCGTTCTGACTCTATTAATGATTCTCTATGCTCCCCGCGCATTCAGGGATTGTTGATAAGTTAACATTTCACAATTACAGAGAGGAACACGATTCTTCAAGAACTACAGTGAAGAACACACCTGGAAGCCTGGCATTTCCAAGAATTGGCTGAGGCTCTTCTGACATGGACATTGTGAAATATTCTTCTGAGAATATAACCTGATATTACCCAACTTGGCAATATCTAGTAAAAATAATCTATATGTTATGTAGATCAACAATTCCATTTTTGCTATAAGCTCCAGAAGAAAACTCATATTTTTACTGAGAAAGGCTTTTAATATGTGATAAAATCTTAGATCAAATAAAATCTTCCCATGTAAACATACTGTGTAACAATTGAAGTGTTTATTATAGAACACTAAAACTGTAACATAATACAGTTATGTAACATAATACACTTAGTTTGTATGTCATCTTAATCACTCACACAGTGAAAGAGACACTTGTGTAGATTGGTTATTGTATAGCTATCTTTCAGAAACAAATTTCAGAAGTGGAGTTTTTAATTTGAAGGGTCCACTAAGACTGTTGAAAGTTAACTTATAACTAAAGTACCTTGTCAGTAATGGCTAGTATCGATCTTTGGATCTGTGAATTGAGAGGTTTCTACAAGTGGAAAAGCATAAAGGAGAAACAAATGAACAGAAAGGAATGCCCAGTGAAGCCCTTTACTTAGTTGCCGTTTCTAAAGTAGTGCCTTTGAGGGAGAGTAAAGGAGAGGTCAGAGTCAAGAGAGAACCAAGTACCGCACAATGGTGCATCAGACATTGTATAATCTGTTTTACTTTATTTTTTGAGATTATAATTGCATCATTTTTCCTTTCTCTCCCTCCCCCCCCCTTCAAATGCTACCATGAACCCCTCCTTGCTCTTTCTCAAATTCATGGCCTCGCTGGGCATGGTGGCGTACACCTTTCATCCCAGCACTCGGGAGGCCGAGGCAGGTGGATCGCTGTGAGTTCGAGGCCAGTCTGGTCTACAAAAGCAAGCCTAGGACAGCCAAGGCTACACAGAGAAATCCTGTCTCAAAAAACCAAAAAAAAATCATGACCTGTTTTTCATTAATTTTTGTTACAAGCATATGTGTGTGCAAACACATATATATTCCTAAATATATGCATGCAAACTACTCAGGCTGTATGTTCCTTCTGTGTAGGTTTTCAAGGCTGACCATTTCTTATTGGATAAAAGATGGGTATGCTCTTTCCTAGGGAAAATTTTTTCTGCCACTCTCAGCATTTCATTGTTTTTTTGTGTGTATGTGATTATTTATGTAGGATTGAGGCCTCCTGGCCTTTCCCTTCCTCCACAGTAGCATGTCTATGGTTGTCCCAGTCATGTTGGTGGACTTTATGGGTGTGGCTTCTGACATTTCTAGGAGACACAACTTCATTATAAACTCCCTGTTCACTTGGCTCTTAAAGTGTTTCTAACCCTCCTTAGCGACATTCACTGAGTCTCAGGTAGAGGAGTTACTGTGCAAATGTAACTGTGCCATGCAATGGAGATGGCCAGAACTTCACCAGCACGGCCATGGTAGAACCACGGAAGGTCAGAGATGTGCAGCACAACTTGAGGAACTTGTGGGCAGAGAGGGCATTTAGCCCCATAGTATAGGGATCACCTAGCAAGGGAGAGGCCTTGGGTTTATCTCCAGCCAAATGTAAATGAAAAGGCACTGACTCCACATGTCAGATAAGTATTGGGGGTAGGCTTTAGTGTTATTTCAGGGACTATAGGTACGCTGCTGTATTATTAATTAAGTTGGGAAAACACAGAAGAGGAAGGTTTGGAAGCAATCGTGAATTTACTTCTGGACTTTAAAGATAGGCAGACAAAATTCATATATGCTCGTAAGAGTTGGTGTTGGGATTGGTGACCATCAACACACAAAAGACATTTAATATGGGGACACCTGAGGCATCTCAGATAGAGAGGAAGGGAGAAAATTATTCATTTGAATTAATTATATTCCAAACTTCAAAAACATATTAAAATATTACTGACATCAAAGAAAGGGGAAAATGTTATAAAGATTTCATTAAAATACTATTAGATATACCCTAATATAAACACATTATCATTTTAGAAGCTAGAATAAATCTCAATTTTCCAGTCATAGGGGAGGGGAATAAGGGGAAAATGGGAGGGAGGGAAGAATGGGAGGATACAAGGGATGGGATAACCATTGAGATGTAACAAGAATAAATTAATAAAGGAGAAAAAAAAGAAAAGAAAAGAAAAAAATCTCAATTTTCCAGTACAAATGATCCATGCATAGGAGGTAAGCTAGAAGATCTTGCCAGTAAGATCTTAATAAAAATTTCCTTTTGAAAATAATACAAGAACATAGTTAAATATTTGCCAATGGATTAAAGAAAAAAATTACTCCAAATACAACACCTCAAATATTTTAAACTTTGCATTTTGCAACCTGTCTTCTACCCTATTTTGCTTGCTTCTGTTTTACTTTAGGTAGTTACATATTACCTAAGTAATATACAAGACTATTTCATTTTTATAACATTCTTTTTCTGACCCTGCTACAAAGCATCTTAAATTAAGTGTTAAAAGGTTGATTGGCTAAATACCCTATATTCTTGTACTATTCAATGGTCTTCAACCCTTTTGTACGTTAGAATTGAGGGGACTTTTTAAAATGACATTTTCAGCACTCTGTGCCTTCTAAGCAACAACAAAATAGCAGTAAGGCCCTAGAATTATTGTTCTTGTTGACCTCTCTGAGCAAGCCTTGCACGCAGTCAAGTGTCCCACTGATGCCACCTGTGATGTCTAAACTCATAACCAATTGAAATAAGTGATCAAAGAAACATCTCAAGTTTTCTGGGCATGGTGGCACATGCCTGTAACCCCACCACTCTGGAGGCAGAGGCAGGCAATTCTCTGTGAGTTTGAGGCCAGCCTGACCTACAAAGGGAGTAGACGACAGCCAAGGCTACATAAAGAAACACTGTCTTGAAAAAAAAAAACCCAAAAGAAAAAATAAAAAAGAAACTTCTTAATCTTTATTGTTTGGTTATAACTAATCTTATGTTCTTAAGCAATGTTTATAGAGATGAAATAATTAACTCATAGGATATGGATTATGTAAAAATTCTTGTGTGAAAAATACCAAAATGATTTGAAAAGCATTGTATTGGTTTACACCTTCACCAATAACAAATGAATGGGCAGGAGTATCATTTGGAGAAAAATAAAATTGCACGGGTCAATTCATTAATTAGATAAATACATAAACAAAAATCACCAAGGATGGCTTTAATCTTATTTTTATTATTGTTAGAAAGACCAAATGATGACCTACATATCTATTTACTCTTTTGTTTTATACATTAGCACACATTTGCGCATATGTCTGGACCATTGCAGTTCCAAGGCCATTATTACTTTTATTTTTTAATAATTTCCTCTAACACATTTAACACACTAAAATATTTTCCTCATGAGTTAATTGCCATCTGCTGTTATTCCTCATACACATATGCGTGAGAAGCCTCAGGACCTTCATCCTTCCCTGTACTTAACAGATCCCATTGCCTGAACGCCTGGTATCTCAAGATCTGTGCCTTTATCAACATCAAACACTGGTCCAATAGTCCAAACAGAACTCTGGGTTTGCCATGACTCCCTACAGTCCCGAAAGGGAGAGAGGCGCTCTCCCGTCCACTGCTTCTCGTCTGTTCCCTCCGAGCATTCTGTCTCTGACTGTACTCATCAAAAATTCCTTCATCAGCAGAATGTCAGGAGAACTCAGCTCAGAATTTTGCTGGCTATGAGAAAAATTTTACCTTTAAATGTTTGATAAAGGAAACAGCTAAAAATAATTAGAACAGCCACTGCTGTTTAAGATTGGTATTCGTAACAATGATTTAATTTAGCTTTTTCTCTTCTTATGATGGCTTCTATTTTCAAGATTTTGTTCAGGGGCATAATTTTTTATTAGACATATGAACATATTTAATAAATACACCTTAATAAAATGCTTGATGAAATTTAAATATCATAGTATTCTTCTAGGATTAAATACATCTGTAAAATGTGAATAGAATTATATAGTAAGAAGACAAACTATTTTATGAAAGTGCTAATTTCAGGGTAAGGCTTCTAATGAAAACTACATTTTAAAAAGGAAGTATTAATAGAAAGATGTGTGGATTCATATGTACCTTCCCTTCCCCAAACTTAATATGTAACAACATAAAAACATCATGTAGGTATCAGCAGCAGGTCCAAACAAGGCACAGTTCATGTGATTCTTATTGTAAGTCCATCATCATGGAAAAGTGATGCAGAAGAGACAGAAGTTGACTGCAACAATTTCAGAAATAGTTAGGTGTGGCACAAACCGACAGCAATTGTCTTAATTCACAGGTGGGGAATGGGTGCCAAGTAAGACAAAGAAGACTATGGATAAAATCAATGCAAATGCTTAAAGAGAATGCATAATGATTGCGTGTATATGTGTGGGTGCAAGTGTGCTCGTGTGTGGAACTGTGTATGTCTGTGTATATAATTGTGCATGTGCATGCAGGCATGTGCATTGTGTGGGAGTGTAATTGTGTGTACATGTGAGTATGTATGTGCATGTATGTATGTGTGGGTGTATATGTGTGTGTGCATTTGTGTGAGTGTGTTCATGTTTGTATGTGCAGGTATATGTGTGTATATGTGTGTGTGTGTGTGTGTGTGTGTGTGTGTGTGTGTGTGTAAATAAACTTCTGCTTTATGATAATAAAATTTTTCTTAGGAGAATATACATTTTGATCACCCCATGAAGAGATATGCAGTTTTGGATAAAACAAACTTTCGAATACCAAATTTGACAGCAATACCAACATTCCAATCAGGGCCACAGAGTATTCCTCCCAGAGAACAGTTAACTCCAGCCAGGATGATGGAGAAAACCGGACGTAAACACAGTGAAGGTAGAAGGCAGGAGAGTGGCTAGCTAAGGTGAGAGTTCAAGAGAGATCACCGTAAACCTGCGCATCCACTTCACTGACCATTGGCAACTGAGTGAATAGTTGTGAGTGTTCTAGAACTCTCTCTCTTCTTATGTAAATACGGGAGAAATGTTCTTCTCTGCCTTCATCTTGTTATATTCCCAAATGCCACAACTTGGAATGTCATGGCTTCTGGCTGTTTGTCAGACACTAAATAGGGAGAGCTCTGCTCTACTCACTGGATGTGAATTACTATTCCGGATGCTCCAGACTGCCACTGACTTAAACGTTCAGGAAATAGTTCCTTCATGTGCTTGCCACCCACTTCCATGAAATCAAAAGCTCACTCCAGATGAGGCAGAATATCTCAGGGTGCTGTGTCCATCTCTAAACACAACTTCGTAACTTGTCAAGATACTGTGGATGCTGAGCAGAGCTTTATTTGAAGAGCTTCCCCCCCCACCCCCTGCAAAGCGAGTGCACCCCGGGGTGCCAATAGGACAAACAGCATCAGCAGACTGTGAGAGGCTAGCCACAACAGCTTAAATAACCTCCAGGGACCTTCCTATTGGGAACATCAGCTCTGGTTTGGTTGTGGGTGGGGCGAGGAATCTATTGCAATGATAATAACTGCCCAGCCACATCAAAACAGAGACTACCTGGAGGGGCCCAAACTTCATGGAAATGAAACGAATCATTAGAACATCAACAAGCCGAATACCCAGATTCTCTGCACTTTACTCCTCACAGCTCCACATAGGAAAAATATAAATATAATCTGTAAACACCTGGTGTTCGCCTTCAAGCACTGCATTTTCATGAATAATAACTATCTGGTTGACTTTACACATTGATTCTTTAAATATTTTTTCTAGGGTACAACATAAGGTGTCATTACTTCATTTTCAGAACACGCAGTGAACAAATGTCAGAGCAAAGACATAAAATCCAAGTTCTAAACCTGTCTCTCTCAAAGGGGAAACATTTGCTGACCCTAAAACCATTCCTTTTGTCACCGGGCTTGTCAAAGGGAAGGTTTAAGCAAACTCTGGAGGTTTTCAAAATAAACAGTGAGCTAGTACATTCCTGTGTCCCCCATTTCCTCCTTGTTCTTCCCCCCTAATAGGCGTGTTTTTCTTCCCCCCTTCTCTCTGGGGACCCCCTATTTCGAACCCAACATTTGCTCGTAGACTATTGTGATGAAAAACAAGCTAAGACTCACATACCATCCCTCTCTATTGAAATTATGAGACATTAGGCAACATACCTGACTCCGTTCAACTTCAATTTCCTCATCTATAAGACAAAGAAACAGCACCCTCGTTCTCAATGCTTCCGTGAGAATTTAATGAACTAAAAAATAGAAAGCACTTGGCCCTGCGCCTGACACTGATCGCTTATTGCACAAATGTGAGTTTCCTGCCCTTTTGCCAGGGTGACATTCAACCAGCGGCTCTAATGATATTTACAGATACGCACACATCTGTGTTTCCTTTCAGGTCTCTACCTGAACTTCCTGTATGTTCAGCACTAAACACACATGTCATTATCTAAATGAAAGTAACTGAAATAATATTACATGAATAAATAACAACCAAGGAGAAGCACCACATTTCTAGGAAACATATCTGATATGGAAGAACGTCTAGCCCATTCTTTGTAAAAATGGACAACGCTGGAGCAGAACAAGAAAAAAACAGAGGCTGTTTGCATGCTACCGTATTCCTTAAAGGTACCACCCAATTTGGTTCTTAGTACAGCAGTCAAAATAACGAGGTGCTTTCGGGGAAGACAAAGCAATATGTTCACCTTTAGCCTCAAAGGTAATTATTAATGTCGTCAGACTACTTTCTTTCAAAGAGCCCTAAGCAAATGGGGAAAAGAGCAGACTACAACTTACACCAAGAAGACCATGGAGATGTAGTTAGTATTCAGAGGGAAGAGGCCTTGGAGATATTCCAGGGAGAAAAATAAACATTTCTATCTGATTATTATGATTTTAATGGCTAGATAAATCCGTGCATAACATATGGCCACAGTTGACAAAGACTAATTCCAGTAGAGAAATTAAAAAGCACGCTATAGCCTCTCATATTTCCACGCCCCACCAAACCCCACTTTCCGAGTTTACATGCTAGTCTGCGTTATCACTCTGGAGAAGCAGCAATGACAGATGTGAGTGACTTCAGTTGGGGAACCTCTCTCAGCACTTTTTGACCCAGTCATTCAGCTCACACCGCCTGGCCTTCAGGTACCCTGGGACTCTCTCATGTCCTCTAAACAGGAATAGGGGGAATGAGTGCCTGCCGTGGGATTCCATACGGGAAGACCCTCAGTGTCCATTTCACCCACAACACTAACTGGTACCTACCCGGAAGGAATGAACGGAACCACTCCAATGCAATCCCAGCCACTCCTGCTAGTTCAAGCATTCGGTTCAGCATCACCTCATGACCACCAGGAAAGCAGCTGAGGATCTAACACAATCATCATGGAAAGGTGTCCCAAATCCTTCATTCGAGGAAGAGCCTTCATACACACCAACGCTGTCTCCAGGCCATGCCGGGGTCTGAAACCAGACTGGAAAATATTATATATGTGTATATATAGTAAAACTCCCACAAACCACTCTTCTACTTTGTCATAATATTTATAGCCACTAAATCCATCTCTATATAGCTCCTTTTCAGGGTGGAGGTATGAACATTCAAGGAAAGGTCCTTTCCAGTAGAAGGGAAGCAGTAAGCCCAGGAAGACCTGGTGGTCGAGGCGATCCCAAATGAAACATACTTTGTCCTGAAGGGAAGAGAGAAAACACACGGTAGTTTTCCAAGCCTGCTCTTCTAAAATTGTTAAACAGGATCAAACTATGCTCACACACATATATATTTTAAGAAGTCTTAGCTTTCCTAGGAAATAGAAGTGGCAGGTAAATTCTTGAGGGTTCATTTGATTTTTCCTGAGCATGCTCTGACTTGCCCTGACTCTTGCCTTGTGGGCAACTCTTTCAGAGGCCCAGCAGTCACAGGTTCAACTGCACTCCTAGACTGTCACTGTGAAGAACTCTAGTCTTATCATGGACACAGGGCTCAGGACCTTAGGCTGAACAACAACTTCAGAGGTGTAAGTGACTAAGGGCCACCCCAAGAGCTATCATACCTTAAAAGGCAAAAAGAATTAAAACAAAATATTTTTTTTCTGTTTACTGAATAGATTACCCAGAAATAACATGAAAGCCATGGAGATCTCAAAGATGCGGTAGAAAGTTGACTAGCCATATTTTTTGGGCCCTTTGCTTAAAGCCTAAAGACTAGCTCCTTTCTAGCCTTAGCCTACAACCATGCAATGCTGACAACTACCTATAACGTTCAATCCCACTACAAAGTTTTACCAAGTTCCTCTGCTCCCAGAATGTGTTCAAAATAAAATTCAATTATTTGAATCACTTCAGCTTCACTGTCTATGTGCTTACCCTAAATTATTGCCATTTTTATATAAAGCAAACTGTAATGTACAAAATCTCTGTTATAAATAATTCCATTTAAATTAATGGAATCTTGCCCCTGTCTCTACTATACCTTCTCTACTAGCCAGACGCATCTCACTCCTGTCAATGATATTCAGTTTACACTAAAATGAAAGGGCTTTAGAATGACCATCTGCTCTACTGCCTCTGTGGTCCACCGCATAGATCCTTTCACTCACAACTCAACTATTCTGTGGACGTTGAGTGTCTAGAGACCCTTTAGACAGATCTGAACCTGAGATTTTTACCAAATATATAATATTCATTATGTTTGTCTGCATTGCCTTCACAAACTTCACAAACTTCATCACACCTCATACCAAGGGCCATATCTTTCACTAAGACTCCTGTGAAGAATGACTGACTCCTCTAGATGAGCAAACATTTCAGAAAGTATTATTTGTAAATTCATAGGGCTATAAAAAATAAAGGGATAATGTCTTAGTGGCATAGTCCAAGTTCACAATCACGGGAAAACTGAGCATCACATTGTAAGTCTTTATGTCTGACATATTACCGGCCGGTCCCTGGCTGTACAACCCAAGGTTCTGACCACAGAACCCTAAAGGTATCAATCTTTAAAAACCATCTTGTAGACAGATCCTAGCTAAAGATGCCTACAAATAATAGAGATTTGATCAAATAAGTGCCTGCTGTGATGTGCCCATGCTCTGGGAGATGCATGGGGAATGCAAATATGAAAGGCTGTGTCTATAGCTTTCTAGAAATTCATAATTTAGCTGGGTTTAGAAAGACGTAAAGGAAACAACTATAGCAACAACAACACTTTAAGAAAAACTTCCACAGGACAGAAAAGAAGGAAATGTATTTCTGCCAAAGTTATGGAAAAGTTTTCCCAGGAAAGGTAAGAACCTGGATCTTAAATGGCAAAGAGGAATTAAGATGTTTAGACACCCAAACAGCCAACAGCCAGTCAAAGTACGAGATCTACGCAGCTTTCAAGAGCTATAGAAAATGCTACTCCCAACAAAAACATATTCTATGCTATATGCAGTTTAGTTGGAAATAAATCTATTTCAGTGTTGAGAAAAACTAAACACATTGTAGTCATTTAATAAACATTAAAATGTAAGACTCAATGACACTACACAAACAACTGCACAGATTTACCAAGGAACGTTCCCTACTCATGTAGAGGTAGACTTCCTAAGATGGTGTTCTTGATATCTATGCTCCAAAGTTTCATTTTCTGTGCTTAAAGCTTCATGGTCAAATTTCAAACAAAACTTGGATGACCCTGAAAATCTGGTTAAACGAAGAAGGATGCATTTGCCACTTGCACTGCTCAGCTGGAAAATCCCTTCTCCTAGACTCCAAAACCCTTGGCTGCTGTTCCACGAAGAAACAATTGTTTCAAATCTTGTTGTGGGATCTTAATTAAGAACACAAACTAGCCAGAATTCCCCCTTTTAAGTTCTGATAAAAATTTACATGAAATAAGAAGTAGAAACTATTATATCTTTCTTTTTGAAATTTGAAGCATTTGCTGCCAAAATGCTACTACATATTATTTCAGGATACAAGTTGGACTCCATTCCATCATGATTAACTGTTTCCAAGTTACAAACAAAGCAGCCAACAGTGACATTTTCTATACCAAATATCTTAAACTTGGCGGCACATTTTCCAAGGTTTTCCAAATTACTTTATCTTTGCAACAGCCTTATGATGCAAATAAAGTTGGATTTAGCCTATTTTACTGGAAAGACAAGAGAAAAAGACTGAGCGAATTATCTAGGATGACACGTTATGTTTGAGGCAGAAATAGAGCTCGAATTCACATTTCCATTCAGTCAATCAGAAAATTTCATCAACCTATTATATGAAGGGAACCACAGGAGAAAGAAAAATCAATGAGACATAAATTCCACTATCAATGAAATGGCAGTCCTATTACAACATGGAAAATTTAAGTGCTTATTAGACACCACAGCAAAGGAACACACACATCACATTAGCATGAAATAGCAAAGACAAAATGATGACTTGAGGAAGAAAACGTCACATTTGAATTGGGCCTCGAAGGTGGAGACGGAAAGAGGAAGAGTCAGGTAGAAATAAAACACGTGAAGGGATATATAAGGCAAAATGGTGATTCTTAATGTAAAAATGGTGGTACGTGTCTAATATAAATCAAGCCCAAGTAGTAAACTGAACAGGAAATAAGATGTGAGTACATCTGGTGTTATTTCCACATCAGGGTCCTTCCGTAAGATTCCCTCATCCCTCCATCATTTTTTAACTGTGAACCCGTATATATCCCTCGTGAGTGTCCCAACATATATTCCCCAGCTTTCCTTTCAGGTCAGAGAAAATGTGTCTCTGGCTGATGGGGTATAGGGATAATTGATACATACTTCTGGAACATGTCTTTAAAGGATTTCATGTCCTCTCCTTTTAAGCTGCAGGTCCTCTTGGACTACTGGCATCAAAACAGAAGTGCACAGATGGCAAAACGGCATGATGCAAGGGCCTGGCTGTATAGTATTCTGAAAAAACAGAGCTACGTTACTGTGTCCTGGATTCCTTCTGTAGGTGCTGACTGACCTGAGAAATGAACTCGTGTGTGACCGAGCCATTTGTCCTAGTAGCCCACAATAGCACACGAAGCCTACACATCAGCTTATAGTAATAAGTGATAGTTTGAAGAGCTATCAGAAATCATTTGTTTGATCTGTTTTCAGAACCTATGAAAAACTTTCTGAAGGTAATAATTAATTACAAATGGCTTAATAAACTCAGAAACACACCTTTATAATATGCTTTAAAGTTTATTTTCAAATTTTAATGTATATTAACCACATATATTATAAAGACAGGATCAAGTTTATTCTATAACTAAGGAATCAAACAGTATATGATAAAGTTAGTTATAAATGAGATTGATAGGCTCAAATAAAGCTAATTTTAACTTTATTTAATCAGATAAATTATGTATATGTACATATATATTCCAAGCCACATTGATAACTACAAATCCACTCATATGAAGACTCAAATGATTATTACTATTGGGAAAATCAAAAAAAATGATTTTGCTCATTAGGTAACAAGTTTCCATTTGCTTGTTGGACTCTTCATGTCATATTATAAATACATAATATTTTAATAAGAGTATATATAAATATGATAACAATAAGGATATATGAGTAAAAATAAAATAATAGTATAATATTTTAAAACATGGATACATAAAAATCACAAATTAGTCCATTTGGAAAATCTGAGAGAGAAAAAAATGTGAGTGCAGTAGAACCCTTTTGATTCCATCGCTCTGCAGGCCAATGCCTTGTCTCTCACCTCATTATCTTATCCTCATATGCCATCATGTATCACTTCTTTAATATCCTTGAAAAAAGTAACTGGGCTGGGGATGGTCAGAAAAAATGTTCTTTCCATTTCATAGACTCACTGAGCCTGGCTGGGTTCGCCCAACTCTCCCAATCAGTCCATGGATTAAACATGGGACCATCTGTTGTGGACCTCCCTGGGGCGAGATCTTGAAGGCAAAGAAGAGCCCACCAAACCAGTACCAAGAATTTTAGCTACACATATAAATTGACAATGCTACATCTCTTTTATCTGATCTCCTGCCAAGCAGCTAACAAGCAGGCACTACTGGAGGTCAAAATGATGCTCTACAGGACAAGAGTAGGAACCCATCAGTGGAAGTCAAACATGTGAAAGAGGTTAAAACAAGACAGTTCTCTTTTCTTCCTTGAACAGTTTTCCCCTGACCTCCTATCGAGCTTTAGTACAGTGTCCTCATATTTCGAAACAATCAGTCTCTTCGAGGTAGAGAGAAAAGCCAAACACACACCAACTTTGTTAGTGGAGACAGAGCATGTTTTACAAGGTCCCATTTACTTGTCTGTACACACAAGACCCTGAGGCTATATGATCTATCAAGATTAGAAACAAAACACAGTAATTCCAAGTGAAAAGCCACTCACAGCCTAGCTCATCCTAAAGCAGAGGGGCTTTGAAGGATCTGACCAAAGGGGAGATTAAATTAAGTTGCCAAGCTATTTTCAAGGTGGAAAAGTACTGGCCCCCCATAAATGGCCTTCTGTAGAAATCAGTTCTGACCACCTTTCTTAAGCAAGGACAGAACTCCCCATGTGACCAAGAACAAGCCTCCCTATACTTTCTAGGCAAAAACAAAAACAAAAAAACCTACAAACACACACACACACACACACACACACACACACACACACACACACACACACAAACAAAAGCAAAAATGAAAATTTTCTTAAAAAGGCCAGGTACTACACACTACTTGAACAGATGGACACAGAGGAATGGGAAGAGCGAGTTTTACATCTTAGGCAATTATCTGTTTCAGGTTGTTCAGAAATGCCTCTGAGATTGTTTTTCAAATTTTCTCATCCCTTTCACACAATATTAAAAAAAATGTTGCACAACTAACCTATTATACAAAGTAATTTATAAAATGCTGAGAATGGACAGTTACAACTGTTTCTTGTATTATGATACAGAAAGCATGTCTAAAGAGAATAAATTAATATTAATGTCAATAATCAAGTTAACTAGATCTGGGTAGGGGTTTAAGGTTTACCACCTGTATTGTCCTTGGCTGGTGCCTTAGTTTGAGCCCTGAGCCCAAATCTGCCTATCATAATGTTCTACTTGTAGGCTTCTAGGACCCTCTGGATCCTTCTACTTTACCATTCTCCCATGCTCTCCACAGTAGAGTGGAGAGTGGGATATTACTTTCTCACATACTCTGGTGCCTCACCTTTGACCATGTCCCCTGGAGGAGGAGACCTGGTGGCACTCAGAGGAAGGACAGCAGGTTACCAAGAAGAGACTTGATACCCTATGAACATATACAGGGGGAGGTAATCCACCTCAGGAACAGTCATAGGGGAGGGGAATAAGGGGAAAATGGGAGGGAGGGAAGAATGGAAGGATACAAGGGATGGGATAACCACTGATATGTAACAAGAATAAATTAATAAAGGAGAAAAAAAAGGAAAAAATAATCAAGTTAACGTCTTCAATACTATAGTTGGACTTTAGTTGAGAGCAGTAAGCCAGGAGTTGTGGCACATACCTGCTCACACACTTGCTAACCCTAGAATTTGGGGGAGAGACGTAGAATGAACCAAAGTGCAAAGGGAACCTTGCCTATAGAGTGAGTTGGAAGCCAGTGTGGACTCATGAAATGAAACAGAACAAAACAAAACAAAGCAAAACAAAACATAAAGCAATAGGTAAAGAAAGGGTGGCAGTAATAGCTGCATTTAGTAAGTCCTAACTGAACTTCTGTGTTTCTGACTCTCACTTTCCTTCTCAGAAGGACAAGGTTGGGGATTCCAAAGGAAGCTTCAGTGCCAACTCCAGCAGAGAACACCTTGAGATTTGAGGCGTTCTCTTGACTGCTCATTCGTGACAAGCTCTTTCAGTGACCCTGGGTGAATGCCCTTATTCCTCTTCTGGTAGCTAACAAGTCTCCTTCAATGGGCGCACATCAACTAGCACACTAAAGGGGGTTCATCGCCCAATGGCTATACTTCATGTGGGAATACCGAAGACAACTCCTGGGCCCTAGATAAGCGCAGCCCAGAGAGTCTGCAGCTACTAGAAAGGAGAAAGTCCTGTTTCCTCCCATACCATCGTGGAGAAAAGCAAACAGGTGACAGAAGGGTCACTGACAAGCGGTCCTGGTACAGATGACAAAGACTAGAACGTAACATGATGATTCTTTGAACAAGGAATTTCCTAAATAAGGCAGTGGTGCCACTTCTAAGATTCTACTCACGTGTTCACTGAGGCCTCCTTTTCTTTTCCTATCCATATCTGTTTAAAAAAACATAAGAACTCATCCCATCATACTTCTACTTACGTGCGGATCAAATACACACTGTCCATTTCCATTAATCCCACACACACACACACAAGTGCACAGACTGCAATCACCTGAGATCCGCTTCTGTATTATATATAACTTTTGTTAACAACCATGCCTTGACCCTAATTAGCCTACTCCCTAGAAGCAATTCTTGGGTAGCAGTAAAAGGTGATAGTTTTAGAGAGCCCTTGATCTCTCACTACATGGAGCACATTTCACACCTTTGTAACATTTTGTCTAAAACAAACAGTAAGAAGTTATATCTGAAGCATGTACTCTGATTCCGCAGCCCAGGTCTTCCCTGAAAGTCACCACCGCCACAGCCATCAGGCATGGCACTTAACGAATGCCCAAGGCTTGAGCTCCCACGAATCAGTAATATGTGCTATGAACTGTCCTCTCCCACCCATCTACCAAAGTTACTGTGAGGCCATTACCTTACATACCTTGCAAAGTTATCAGACTTCAAAATCAGTGATAAATATAATTATTACATATAATCTAACACAAATAAGACACCTATCTTGTATCAAAAAAGCTATCAAAGATGGTGTGTGTGTGTGTGTGTGTGTGTGTGTGTGTGTGTGTGTGTGTGTGTGTAACAGAACCATATACATATAGGGGGTAACAGAATCATATATATGTGTGTTTCTGTGTGTATGTGTTTAATAGAGTTGTGCACACATTGTGTGTGTGTTTGTGTGTTGTGTAAAAGAATCAAATCACTGATAACATTTGAATGTGTGTGTGTGGTGTATGTGCACACATGCATGTACATTTGTATGTGTGGATACATGTATGTGTGGGTGTACTTTCAAAAGTGTCTATGGGTGTTGGTGAGAGGCTGATTGCACATGTCTTCCTCAATCACTCTCCATTTTCGTTACTGAGGCAGGGTCTTGGTGAACCTGGAGCTGACTTGTTTTTCTAGCCTACCTAGGCAGCTTGTTCATGGAATTCTATCTCCAGTTCCTAAACTTTGGGATTAAGGTACTCTGCTGTCCCTGCATGGCTTACATATTTCTGAAGATCTGACCTCTAGTCTTCATTCACTCTTGCATGCCCAGCACTTTATCCACTGAGCCATCTCTATAGCCCAGAACTTTTAAAAATCTAATGTTTTTTAGAGTCAGGATCCAAGTGTCTAAAAGGGTTAAAGATATATGCCTGTAGAATCAAACCCTGGGACCTCAAAACCCATTTATTACGTGCTACTGAATAAATGCTTTCAAGTTGCTTCATCTGCTTCCATTTCTGTATTGCCAAAATGGAAAGTAGCAGTATATCTACCCAATCAAAGCTTACCTTAAAAAGCTATTAATAACCCATGGAAAATGTCCTCAGCATTAGGCATAACAGGAAAAACCAATGGATGTTAATATTCAATTTATTATAGAAACCCTACCATAAATTTTCTTGCAATAACTACATAAAACAGAACCATCTCAGCCTTATGCCAGAAAGAGGAATGGATACAAACAGGAGAGCCCCTTCCCTTAATGAGCTGATAAATGCAGTAGTTAGACAGAATTTACTGGCATATTGGAATATCATACATTTATGAAGACTGAAAATTAAAAGAATTCCCAACTATAAAAATTTAAGAGACAGCAGGCAACTTGCTTCAGACTTGCTTTACAAAGAAGAGGCATCCTTACAAAGGAAAATTACTCTGCTAACTCTCAAAGAACAGATTATAATTTTGCTCATCTGTTTAGAACAAAAACCAACCGTTACAGGCTCGAGAACACAACAGCCTAGAAATATGAACAGAACCAATCTTTGTCTTCAAACGGCCTCCAAATTCTCAGGACATTTAAAGTTAACACTGATTAGAGCCGTGATTGAATCACCTTGTATGATGCTGTCTGCCTCGGGGAATCTCACTTCCCGGATGCTACTTTCCCTAACATGTTCCACAACTAATGGGTAAGCGCTACCGCCACACACAACTGCATACTGGCAAGCAGTCCAGCAGGGTGACTAGTGGTATCTTGAAGAGCTCTAAAAGCAGGAATTTACACACACACACACACACACACACACACACACACACACACACACACACGTGTGTGTGTGGATAAATACATGTGTGGTTAGTGTCCTGAATTTAAGACACAACTATAGACAACAATTCTGTTTGATTTTGCTTAAGTATGTAGGATAAAGTATATGTCTCTCTCTCTCTCTCTCTCTCTCTCTCTCTCTCTCTCTCTCTCTCTCTCTCTCTCTCTCTCTCTCCTTTTTTTTTAACCAACAAGTCTAAGACTTATTAGGAATCATTTACTTTTGAAATCAGTCCTCCACACAAATCTCTTCCCTTATTTCCCTGTGAAAACAAATCAAAGCTAAAAAGAACTCCTGATGTCAGCAAACCCAGTGTTTTGCATTTGAATTGTACCATCAAGTTCAAAACACTGAAGCAAAACTGAAACTCCTTTTGGAATGTGACAGTTAAGAAGGCAGAGCAATGAAATGAGAGATGAAGACAAAAACACCCCTTACAGAAGAATTAAATAAGATCTCCCAGGTAAATGTCATCTCCTCCCTACAGACTTTTACCTGCACAGGATACTTGCAAAGACTCATGCACAGAGTAATTTTACATCCATTTCTGGTTCTATTTCAGCACTGAAATGTTTATAGGATATTCAGTGTTTCTGGAGTAAATTATACCTAGATCTTGGTTAAGCTAAAATCACTTAAATTACCTTTTTTTTGTTCAATTACTTGGAAGAATGGAAAACGAGAGCTTGACAGAATGAAACGATGTATTAAGCAATGGCCGTTTCGTAGCTGTAATTGCACAGCTTAGTGGATATTGATGCCTTCGGGGTTGTAGGCAGTCACCACAGCTATTTTTACCAAATGCCTCAAATAAAATCCAAATCAATTCATATTATTTAAATATACATATTATACATGCACATGAACCTTCTTGAGCTGAGTGTTTCACCAGCTAGTGTGGTAGGAACACCACAGGAAAACACACACTCACCGTGCATTCGATGGAGACATGCGTGCGCTTGAGCATGCTATTACGGATTCCTTCTAAGCACTCTGGATAATCAGTCCTAGAAAACTACCTTAATGCATCTCAGAGACTTTGGAAATGTCCCAAATTCTGAATCATTGCTTACTGATTAAATGTCACTTTCTTCTAGAATCTCATACAATGAACCCTTGGATCTCAATGTGACTACGCCTCTATAAGAGGACCAGGGGCATATGAGGGTGGAGTTCTGATCCGATAAGGTTGGTTGGTATCTTTGTTAGAAGTAACTGAACAGTCTGTGGCATTCTGTGAGGCTAGCATGGGGAAAGGCCAGGTGAAGACCACCAAGAAGAAGGAGAAATACAAGACAGAGAAGTCTCCAGAAAAGTCATCACCAGGCATCAACTTGGGACGTGACAGAGAGAGCCGAGTGAGAGTTACTCTGGATGTGACTCTAGGTTTGGAACAGGAAAAGCTGCCCTGGAAACTTATTGCATCAGTAGGTGGCATACCCTAAGTCCGGTACTGAAGTCCAGCTACACAGCAATGGCTTGAAAAATGACAGCAAAACATCTGAGTGTGCATGACACACACTGAGCATACATAGCACATATATATAGGCATGAAGGCTGAACAATATATACACACCTGAGCATAACATACATGCATACATGCATGTACCACATATGCACATTTATGCACACCACAACATATACATGCATGAACACAAACTATACACATACACACATGTACCATATATATACCCACTCACACATGTACACAGATGAACACATCTCATATACACATGGGCTCTATCCTTTATCTTTTATTTCATTTACATATATATTTTTTGAGGGAGGTTCCTACTATGTAGTCCAGGTGAGTCTCAGCTTCTAACCTTATCTTGTAAATCTAAAGAAACTCTGGGAAAACTTCCACAATCTACTGTGGTAGCAACGTCAGGTGCCTGTTCTGAAGGCTTCACAAGTGCCTAAGTCCGGCTTGCTAGAATTGTTCAGACAAGCTCTGAGCTCACTGGGAAACATCCCACATAATTGTGTTCTGGCATGTGAGCTGCTTTACCAATAATATGCAACATGTCAAAAAAAAAAAAAAAAGTAACATGCCTCTCTGAGGCACCATTTCAAGAGCTAGTGAGATGGCTCAGTAGGTAAGACCTCTTGGAGCCAATCTTGATGACCTAAGTTTAGACCCTGGGTCCTCCCTGGTGGGATAAGAGAACTGAAGTCAGCAAGCAAGTCCCACTCTATTCCACATGCACACTATGGCATGTGCATTCACACACACACACACACACACATTCATACATACACACATAAATATACACATACACACAGCGAATAAGTAAAGGATGTAATAAAATTTATAGACTAGTTTCAACCATCCTATCACTAAGCAGTTTTTAAAATTTACTTTGACAGACTTCAAATAGTTAGTGATATTCTAACTTAGGATGTGTACATAGTCCACATTGCATCATCTAATAGAAAATGAATTACATACAGAAAATAAAATGTTAACAAAACTGTTAAATTGATATATTTTTTGGAAAAACACACATATGTACAAAATTTTAAAATTCAAAATTTTACCTACTTGTTCAATATAAAAATGCACTCTTCTCTTGTGTGTAAGTTTTATATTATCAGAATGCCATGGATTTATCCAAATACTGTATTATTAGAGACTGTTGTGCTTGATTTTTCATAATTATCACAGAATATAACTTAATACTTTTTGATTTATTAACTCACAAGGTATCATACTGGCCCTAGAATATTTTGCAATATCAGCTAGGAAATGCTACTGTAGATGATCACAGTTGTTGGAAGAAAAAATAGATTTGAAAAGGGGTTTTCTGGGATCTGGTATCTAAATAAGAAAATGATATAACAACCTATATCAAAAATAAGTATTTGAATAGTGGAAAAAATGTGGAAAGCAAACAAAGAAAGATGTAATCAAGAAGTGAGGCTGACACGCCTCATGAACCTAGCGTAAGAAGAAGGAAGAAAAGCTAGGAATGACTCTCATGCAAATTTCTAGTTTGAGCAATGAGAAAGTAAAATTACACACCAACCAAGAAGTAGATTATTCTAAACGCTCGCCTATACACAAGTGCACACACATAACCATTTGCAAATTGTCCTGTGTTTCTGTTTAATCACGCCATTGTCTCACACATCCCTCCCTCCGTGGCTCACTGTGCACAACATTTCCACAATGAGAGAATTAGATGTTGACAAATGGTAGGGCTGACACCGTACACTAACACTGTAATTCTAAAAATGCTCCGAGACAAACAAACTGCCCCACCGTTTCGGCATGAAGGGAAGAGAGCTAGCATGGACACCGGAGATAAGAATTGATTTTGTAATAGAAATTATTTGTGTTTCTTATCTCCAGACAAAACATTTCAGCACCCAGGAAGAATCACCTCCTATAGTGCTAATTAGCAACGTAAATCTCAAGGAGAGCGATGTCAAAAGACTTTATTGTTTGCCACTAAATGTGGTAATTGAATTTCTGACAGTTTATCCTTTAAAAATGCAGAATCTTTAATAAACCACAGTTTAAAGTGGAGATCCCAATTTCCACATATCATCTCACACAGAAAAACATGAACTGCATTAAAGTCAGAGGAAAAGCAAATTTATTCAGAGAATGATCAGTGGCGATAAAGGATTCTCATGCATGTGAGAATAATTACAAAACCCTGGTTTGTCAAATGAGTATTTCACATTGCAAATTCTAACATGTGTCTGCCTTCTGAGTAACACTAAAACAAATAGAGATTGCTTAGAAAACTGTGTAAGTGTCCCTATTGGGATGTGCAATTACAGGCTGCAATTCTGTAAATTTTTGATGAAATCTTTAACACATTTTGATACAGTAAGGCATCTATGGTATTGTAAACACACACACACACACACACACACACACACACACACACACACACACACACACACACACACACATCTGTCTCTAACCTTCAAGAGACTGAATTTATACTGTATGTATGTGAAGTGTGTGCTGGTGTGTGTATGTGCATATGTGTATATGAGTGCGTGGTATGTGAGAGTACACATGTATGTGTATATGTGTGTATGCATGTATTTCCTTTACAGCCCTATTATCTTTTTTAAAAGAAATTATTTACCTAGTCTCTCAAATAATACAAAAACATTACAATTCCTGTCACATTAATTACTGGTATCTTATAACAGTGATGCCCAGCACATGATAAATTGTTACTTTTTTTTGTTCTTGTTGGATAAATGATACAAGCCTTAACAAAATCCATGGCCTTGCAGCTTCTGGCTATGTTATACTAATATAATATTTATTTATTTATTGAGCATCACCTTAACAATTATATGAGACAGGACAGCAAGAAATATCCTGAGGTATCAAAACTACTCATGTGTTTCTCCTAGAAAGGAAACTTCTGACCAAGCAAATCTTATGCAGAAAATGCAGTGAGGTAGCCTGCAACCTTCTGAGACATGTGGATTGGGTACAAATGTTATGTGTGACTGCAGATGGGAGCTTGTCCATCTCTGTCCTGATGATCTGGAAATGCCTAGCTGAGGAATTCAGAGTATCAGATGTGCATCCGCAGCACAGCATGGTGGAGTGTGCCCACTGTCCCCTCCATCCAATCAACATCACTATTTGATTATAAGACTCTGACCATCTGACCAGTCTTCTGAACAATTGCAACTGACCACTTGTGACAACCAATAGGCACAAAAGACCCAAAGTCTAAGTATCATCAGACTCAGTAAAACATAAGCATAGAGGGACCTGATACTTTATTATACAAAGATATATTGATAAAATTCCTTCATCCTGGCACATGAAAGACAGTAAGGTTACCAAAGGTTTCTTCACTGAAAAGAAAACCGGTCTGTAGAAACTGTGCTGTGACAGCATTTCCCACTTTCCAACAACAGTCTGGCAATTCACTATGTTCAGATATATTTTTTAATTTATACATGGACTACATTCTAGCTTCTCCAGATAGAATTTAATCACAGTCTATATGTTTCATAAATAACATGGGGATAACAAACAAAATCTGTGTTCTATTTATCATGTCTACATTAAAAATATTTCATTTACAGCATCACTTTCAAAGAGGAAAAGTCAGTATAAAATGTCACACAAGTGTCAAAGTATCATTATTTCATCTGTTAAAACTATTCTAATATCCACATTAACTGCATTAGAATAATTGACATTGGGATGTTTTTAATTATAAATTTCCTTAGGTGTTTAATTATATGTCTGACTGTTTTTCCTGCATGTGTGTCTGTATATCACATGAATTAGTATCTATAGAGGCCAGAAAGGCATTGGATGATTTAAAACTGGAGTTAAGAGTTAGTTGTGAGCTACCATGTGGTCCTGGGAAGCAAACCCTGGTATTCTGGAAGTTCAGTCAGTGCTCTTAACTGCTGAGCTGTCTCTCCAGTCCTTAATTAATTACAATGTCTAAAAAATAAGCTCCAGAACCATGCTTCTCTTGGTCACAAGTAGTCTTCCTCAGACTGTCAATATGTACAAACATTTAATGGGGATGCTGCGGACTAGTTAGTCTCTTTTTGATTTCAGAACAGTAGTTCTCAAATAGGATATAAACTCCAGAATGTTGGTTTGCAAGAAGCTTCTAGTACTGACTCTATGCCAAAGTCCTCACTGGGAGCCATCAAATTAACATCTTGAGGAAAAAGACTATTTATTCAACAACTATTTATTGAGTATCTTCTGAGTGCCAGGAGGGTTGGATACTCTCTGCCCTTAACAAGCTAGTGACACCCAAGGAAAACATCCTCACGGAATTGCTGTGCAGCTAGACCAGTGGCAGGGGTGAGACAGAAAAGCAAAGACCCCACAGTGCTTTATAGGGATGTTCTTAATTAAGTGCTTGGAATGCTAAGGGACCCTGCAGAAACTGTCATGGGAATGCTAGGGACAGTGGTGGACTGTGCCTAGATGCTTAACATTGCTAGTAACCCTTAGAACACTCAAGACGCGTGAGAAACCCCAGGATCACTTGTCTGTACTCGGTCAAGCATCTCTAACCTGTTTGCATCTCATGGAAAACACCTCATTAATAAACAGGAAGAATTAGTCCTCCAGGGTTGACCTCCTGATGAGGGAATGTGTAAACTTTACCTAAGAAAAACACGTACAGCTCCACTTCATTTATTCAGCTACTTTAAATATTTGGAAACATCTAAGAACTTCGAAACTAGCCAAAACAGTACATTATGCAGGCAAAACAAATGTTAGCACCTGCTCCCTATGCCAACACACGAGACGTAGAAGAGGACTCCAAACTCATCCAGATTCTATATAGGTTTAATTTAGAGGTTATTGTAACTGGTAACCTAAAACTAGAAATCAAGGGAAGATTGGGCAGAAGCACATGGGCAGAGTGTAGCCGGTCACAGCTGACAGAAAAGCAGAGAGGGAAGAAAGAGCGAAAAGACACGGAAACATGGAATGCATGTCGGAAGCCATCCAAAGCAGAGCTGGCTTTACAGATGATGAACATGGCAGTCTTCCTCTTTGCCTCTCCCTTCCCTAGTCTCCACCTGGGAGCTGCCTGCCAGAGCCCTTTTAATGACAGCACCAGTCCATTTAGCACTTGTAACCCAGTAACACATAGAAGGACCCTTTATGATGCACCTAGGGGAGATGATTTTAGGAACACCCAAAGGTGTGTGCTCCATTTCACTGATCTTAATTACTCTTTAAAGGCATTTCGCTTTAGAGTTTTGACTGCTTTTGTTAACTGCACAAATGTAAGATCATTTCAAGCACAACTTCAAGAATGAGCAGTTTGAAAACACAGCATGTTAGTATTGTGATCATAATGGCAATTAAAATACTGTTGAGGACCACCCTGCCATAACCATATATAGCAAGCTCAAAACAACAGTGGCAGTCGCTCCTTTGGATAAGAATATCTGTGTCTATTTGGTGTACACGTGTGTACATGTTCATGAATGAATGCATGTATGAGTGTCCACGCATGTGAAGTCCGGAGCTCAGTTTGGGTTTCTTCTCTCACTCTCCACTTTCTACTTTGACAACATCTCTCTCTGAACCTTTAGTTCATGGGATAAGCTAGGCTGTCTGGCCAGCGAACTTTGGGGATCCTCCTGTTTCAGTTTCCCTTGCGCTGGGATTCTAGGCACACACCACCACACCCAGGCTTCTCCGTGTTTGTTGGGAACACAAACTCAGTTCCTCATGCTTGTGTCATGCGCACTTTAAGCATTGAGTTATCCTTCCAGCCCTGAGATGAGCATCTTAGTGGACCACTTCCAAGCATCTGCTTTCTAGGAGTGCAATTCATAAGTGTGTTCCCTGGGACAAAGCTCATGCATTAGACATTGTTTAGATGGTGACTCCCTCTGGAGTTTCCTTTGGCTGTGGTATGAACATTTCCAATGCTTCCTCAATAGCATAAATAGTTTTAGGATTATCGACAGGCTGGCAAAGAGAAAGCTGTCAATTTCCCCATCCTGTTCCCTAATTTCTCATGCTGATATCTAGCAGAAACCCGGATTTCCTACCGTGCGGCTTTTGGCCTCCCACTGTTGCCACCACTGTGGAAACAGACTGATAACACAGTGCAGTTATATCATCTCACTCTATTTCCTTGTGGAGGCCAGGAAAATGTCCCCCAAAAATGGAAATGAAAACTTGAACACAGGTATCCTACACCCCACTGACTTGGAATGTCTATGGATCTGACTTGAAAAAGAGACCATTCAAACTGCTGCAGACTAACGGTGCTTACGCTTCCAATTTGAAAGGAATCGTAGGTGAAATCCATGTTGAAGAAAAGCTGGACTCAGGGATTTTCATTCCTCTCTGCCTATCTCAAAATCAAAGCACTAAGAGGTATCTCAATGGGTTTACTTTCCATCACCTTATAACCATTGTGAGTATGATGTTGCTCATGCCAGAACTTGTAGAAATCTATGTGCTATAACGTGGCTGATGAAAAACATTATATATATATATATATATATATATATATATATATATATATATATATATATATATATATATATATATATATACCAACATGATTACTATGCATGTGAAAATAAACTGTTATCTTTTTGAGGGGTGTTATCTGTGTGGTTCTGAAAAGCTGGCCAAAACCAAAGCTGTAAAATTAATACATAAACATAAATGACCACCGTGAGTAAAGAAAATGTGGTATATTCATACAACAGAAAATTATTTGGCAACAAATAGGAATGAAATCTTGGTATACATTGGAATAACAATCATTATTGAAATCATAACACTGAGGTGGAAAGCCAGAAGTCTATATTTACTTACATAAGTTCAATTTATAGAAAATGCTAGAATAGTAAAACCATGGAGACAATAAAGATTAGTGGCTAAAGTGGCAGGGGTGACTAGTGGAGAGCGGTAAGTACAGAACACCATTTTAGTGTGGTGAAAATGTTCTACAATAGCGAGGATGGCTGCAGACACAAGATACCAAAGGGCAAATTTTATTATATGTGAATCCTATCTTAATAAAGCCACTATTAAAAAATAAATAGAAAGGCTCACTATCTGATAAAAGTCACTCAGAGTAGAGGCCTTCAATATAAGAGGACTAAATTTTCAGCCACATTTTATTGGCCCTTTGAATTTTATCGGAGTCTGCTCATCTTTATATCCCGGGATCTATTAAGCCTGTAAAAGTGTTTCTCGTCTATTGCTTAATTTCAGGAACACTATCTCCTCCTGAGAGAAAGAGGGGGAGGCTCTGACATGGGGCTAACCTACAATGTCTTTCTTTGTTACTAAAGACGATTTTGTATCAATCCACCAAAGGTGGTTATTATGTTAACAGACAGCTCTGGAGAGATCTTAGGTCACCTAAGTATTTTGCAACCAGAAGAGAATGTGTGTGTAGTTAGTTCATCATCCACTACCATGTTAACTCTAGATGTGCTTGTGGCTTCACTAGTGGCGGTTATTAGTCAGCGAAACAGAAAACAACTTTATGATGGATACTGACCTTGTCTCTTTTAAGCCTTCTTTCTGAATGACCTCCAGAATCTGCTTTGCTGTCATTGGGGAGTTGGGGTGTTTTTCTAGTGCCTAAAACAGAACAAAACAAAAATGAACACGAGACTCCCAGGTCACTGCGTGGAAGCATGCAGGATGAAAGCTCGCATGAATCACACCATCTCTTCCTTACGTTCTAAAGAGGAAGAGAATTTCAGGCCAAAGTAAGTCCTCACTGCACAGCTCAGAAGACATTCTTTCCCACCTGGACTATTAAATTAGCACATTCTGGAAGATTGGGAGGTGAATTCTTTTAGAAGGTGTCACAAAGGCAAATGTGTCATACAAGCCGTGTAAAACCTGAAGAAAACACATCACCCAAAGCATGCGATGATGTTCTGTAGTTGAACAAAAATACTACTGTGTTCCTGACATCACCTGTGCTCTCGTTAAAGACACACCTTCAGGCTGATGAAGTGCTTGTTCCATCCCTAGATCCATAGAAACACACAACCCAAACACAACAGCAATGAACAAAACAACAAACAACCATGTGAGATTTGACAAGACTTTCCTTACAAGGAAAAAAATAAACCTAATGTTGAGAGCCCAAAGCCCCTCGAGACGCCGTGCATCATACCAGTTCAGCTCTGTTTCTTTCCCTTCACCATGCTTTTCCAATTAATGTCGAGTGAGCTTCTCCCTCCTTCCATCAAGCCCCCTTTGGCTGCCTAAACCCAGTCCCGTTTTCCTTCCCTCCTCTCCTGTCATCCTCTGTCTTTGGGGCGATGCCCGTCTTAAGCGGGGAGGCAGAGAACACACAAGGCCCCTGATTATTTCACAGACATCAAGGCCATAAGTAAGTTCTTCTGTTTATTCAGGGCTTCGGATCCACGTGGGGGAGGATGGGATGCCGCAGAACGAACGCCCCTCATCCCTCAGCGATCTCAGGGACCGTATTAGGCACGTGTAACTTTACAATGAGCTGCTTTCCAAAGGTGGATGACAACCAAAAGAGATCGTATAGTAGAGCTTCATGCCTGAGCCATGGCCCCACACAGCTTAACGATACTAAACCTCTCATTCCTCCTTATTTAACAGAAGGATCAGAGGTAATGAAAAAATAAGAGGCCACACTAACAGCCTTCCTAATCTTTTCAAAATAGGTCTGTGATATCTTTCTACCAGCAATAATGAAATTTCCATGATCCTAAGGATCAACGGGGCCTGTCACCGAGTGGTAAACAGGTGTTTCCTCTTCACCCTCGGGCCACTCCTCGGTTCTCAGACCATTTTCCCATTGCCCAGCTCTTGATCGTTACTTGCTAACAGCTGATAAGCCATTTAAAGGATAAAGAAATATTAGCAACATCTAGCAAGGCAACTAGTATGTCAATGGGAAAGGAAAATAGTCCCCACGGGGGGGATGGCCCTGGAGAGACAATCTGAAAATGGGTAAGTGCAGGGAAGCTTAGGGGAAACTATACTGGCAGAAGGGTAAAATAGACAAATACTGGAGGAGGAAGCAATGAGGAAACTACATGACTTGGCTGAAAGAGGGGGAAAGAGCACAGAGAGCAAAACAAAAGTGATAATTGTAGGCAGAGCAGTGTATAATTATGAATCACCGAAAGGGCATGCTGAGGTCATGGAGACGCTACAGGGGACGGGGGTCATCCCACATGACAAGTAATTCTGGAACACTAATGACCTCTCAGGGCAGATCAAGCATGTTTCAAGGAAACAGGGAAGACAGGATGGTAAGAAAGGAAGACAAGAGAGCAAAGCAGAAGGGAGGAAAACTGAGCTAAACTGGCACCAGATTGACATGGTGGCACATGTTTTTAATCCCAGCATTTAGGAGGCAGAGGCAAGTGGATCTCTGTGAGTTCAAGGCCACCCTGGTCTACAAAGTGAGCCTAGGACCACCAGGGTTAATGCACTGGGAAACCCTGTCAATAATAATAATAATAATAATAATAATAATAATAATAATAATAATAATTGTAATAATAATAGTAATAATAATAAAGGCAAGTGGTTCAGTCTGGTAAAAGACTAAAGAGGGAACTCTCCTGTTCTAGATAATGTTTTAACAGAAATTTGGGTGCCTTTACAAGTGTGGTTTACTCACTGTACAGGCAACAACAGCTGCTATGTGTTTCTCTTCCTGAGTCCAGGCCCCTCAGCACACCACAGCAGCTCCTAAAAAATGGACATCCCTGTTCCCTTCTGTATGATATCACTTCCTGCTCTACAAAGGAAGTAGAAGTGCCAAGAATTGCATCAGGAAGTTGAAGAGGGAAAGGAAGAAGATGACACTACAGAGGACATCAGAAGCCACCCTCCATCCCCGAAAGAGAGAGAGAGAGAGGAGAGGGCACAAGGTTGTGTGAACAAGCTTAACTGGATATTAGCACAAGATAGGGAGAAATTCCTTTCACTGAACAGACCACTGACACCATCAAAATGATGCCCCACATGGAAAAGACACAAGCGGACTCACAGGCAAGCCTGCTGTACACTACAACTGGGGATCCTCACTCAGAGTACAGGTATACCCCAAGCACTCAGGTCCCCACAGTATACCAAATAAACAGCCCATCACACCCAACAAGCCTGTAGCCATGAGGTAATCTTTGCCTTCTTATTGATTATTTTAGACTTTTATATTGTACATACAATCTTTCCTTTTTTTTCCATGAAAGCTTCTTACATAGTTTCATTTATTTTTCAGCTTATAGGAAGAGTTTATTGTAGCTTGCAGTTACAGAGGCAACCATGATAGGAGGTGGCCAGGGCAGAAGGTTGAGCTATCACATTTGCATCACACACAGGACGCAGAGAACTGAAAGAGGGATGGCACTGTCAATTCTCATGTCAATCCTTAGCGATGTTCATTTTAATTCGTACAAAGTATACTTTCTTTTGAATAACTACTTGATTATGTCTCTGAGGATTCCACACAATGTATTTTGATCATATTAACCCTCAATTTCTCTACTTAAATCCTCTCAAATCACCCTCCACCTCCTATGCCCCAACTTCATGTATTCATTTTAAAAATAACTTATCTTCTCCACTTTGTGTTGTTCATATAGTCCCAAGTGTGGAGTTGTCCAATGGAGAAAGGTTGGTGAGAATAAATGACTATGGGGTGCTCAGCCACAAGCAGGACATCTATATCACAACCGTTCCCTAAAGATGTGGGTCCCTCTCTGAAAAATGAATAAAAGAATTGCAAAAGCCAGAGGTTGGGGAGGGCCAGAGCAAACCAGTGTCACGTGGATGTGACAGGACCACTGCACTCACAAACACATAGCAGCTGTTGTTGCCTGCACAAAACTAGCATAAGGTCAAGCCAACCAGCATTTTAATATTGAATGAATTTTGAATTTTATGCCCAGGTGAAATTCTAACTTAACATCCTCCTCCATTTATTATTAGTCAGCCATGTTTCTCCATTTTGATGGGATTCATACATCATGCATGGTTATAGAGAGGCAGCCTCTACTATGTAGCATGTGGGACAGTATATTTCCAACAAGGAGGGGAAGGGCGGAGGGGGAGGGGGAGAGGAAAGCAGAGAGGGGAGACACACATGCAGGTGTGGGTGCGCGCATACACACACACACACACACACACACAGAGAGAGAGAGAGAGAGAGAGAGAGAGAGAGAGAGTGATTTTGCTGAGCTGGGCAGGGGCAGTCAGACCGTCATGCTCACTCCCAGACTAACTTGGAAAGCACTGCTCAGAGGCTTGTCTGGGTTGCTGCTGCTTCCATTAGCGCACCAGTTGTTGCGTAGGCTGTAACACTTCAAGAGACTCTATGTTACAAGGCATTGGGAGATCCTGATTCCTCACTAAGCACCGCATTGTTCACCTCTTTAGGGGAAACTGAGACTGAAATTGAAACATTTGATTACATTTTGAAAAAAATTAAGGTCCGGTGTTTCATTTACTATTTAATGCCTTTAATAGCCTTCCTATTTTCTTATTTTTTCAGCTGTAACTATGAGTAACTCTTCTGTAATATTTTCACTTTTTATTGCTAATGCTATAAAAGCCAGTTAATTATGTTAATTATTATCTATATAAACTGGTAATTGAACTCCTAATAGCTCCAACAGTACGACATAAATGGACTGGATTGTTTGCTTGTGTTTTACGAATAATATTAATTGTTCTCCTTTTGAATGCTTCTGTTTTGTCTCTCTTTCCAACACTGTTTACCCTGGCTAGAGAGTGAATATTTGTAATCCATTCCATAACAACACGTGCTGAAAACACGAATTGCTTTGTCATTTATATCCTCTTGATATTATTGTGTTTTGCTCAGGAAACATGTATTCAAATTTACTAGAACCAGCAGTGCAAGAAAGGATGGAAACAACTGGCCCGATGCCCCCATCTCCTCTGCAACTCAGACTGTGTCTCAATGGTCGATCTTTAAATCAGCATCCTTCTAATTCTCTGTGAAATAGATTTTTGGACCATATTGTAGCTATATTTGAGATCCCACTTTGCTCTTACACTCTGGAAATTAACTTGCTTCTCTTAAGTTTTTTTGTTGTTGTTGTTTTGTTTTGTGTTTTATTTCTCATCTACTTCTTTCCACATCCATAACCACAAAAAATTCCAAATACAATATAGCTTTTCAGAAAAGTGACTCTCCTTGACCAGAAATACAAGGTGTGTGTGTGTGTGTGTGTGTGTGTGTGTGTGTGTGTGTGTGTTATTCACTCATTGGCTTTCTAATCACACATTCTCTTCATTCTCTTCTATTTTTCACCGGAAGTGAACAAATTCACAGAACTGGGGAGTATGCCTTTGGTCTTCTCCCTTGAGCTCATATAATCTCATCCCAGCAATGACCTCTCCAGACAACAGCATGGCCCAGGAGAAGCACACCTTCAAGAAGAGGACACCTCTCTATATAAGGAGGAGTGATCTAGGGAGAATGATGGCATAATATCCACTTAAGGCATGAGCTATGTGAAAAATGCTGCTTTGTTTAAGTACGTTCCTGATCCTGGATCCCAAGGCAGACATTTAAAGGCACCCTCCAGAATTATTTAGTGCCTCCCAAATACAAAACTCATTGCAAATGTCTCTAAGATAGACACATTAGACCAGTGTCCTCTTTAAGGTTAACATTTTGGATCTCTGAGAGCGATAACTTCCTTGAGTGACAAAATACAAAGTTCACAATTAAAAAGTCATTTCAGAGTTGACTTTTGTGTGATCCTAAATGGGTAACAATGACCAGGCTTCCTTTCTTTTACTAACGTTACGATCTTCCTCTAATCCATACTGGCAACTCATCACAGGGTTTAGATATTAGTGACCTTGCATCCTGGACAAAGGATTATGGAGTTGGAGCTATAGAGCACTTTCACACTTTTACTATTTTATTTGTTTTCATGTGGTATGGTTATTTGATTTGATTTTTTTTTTAAAGAAATTCTGTGAGATTAACAGAAGACACCTCCTGATCCTACTTTTCCAGGATGAGAAAAGTAGCAGTATTTTTCACATAACTTTTGCCGTAAGTGGATGTGCCACTCCATCATTCTCTTCCGCCCTAAACACAAAGCTGTCCTGCCTGTGGTAGCCTGGGTTGAATTAATAGGTTTCGAGCCATAAAACTACCAAATGGAAGAACAGAGCCTGTATAGACAGTGACAATAATGACAAAAATGATCAAATTAGTAAAAGTAGCTGATACTACAGAACACCTGTGTGCTAGATCTTCAAGGAAACTGTCGCACCGTAACCACAGACCCCAGAATTCCTGCAGCCTTTTCCTGTTCCTATTACTCCAACATTCAAAGGGCCCAATGATTTTGTTGTAACAAGGATTTAGATCACTGGCAGTATTCACATGAGAAAATAAATCATTTCAAACATCACAGCACTCTGCCAAATGCCTTGTATCCACAGTTAAAATAGATTGTTCTCAACTCCTAGCATACTTGGTTCTTAATTAAGGGTTTAAAGATGATGCTTACAATTTTCTGTCCTAGTAGAATGTGTTTTATGGGAAAATTACATGCTGCATCAGTATTCACGAGCGTGTGACTTAAAAAAAAACACACAGAAAATATAATGATAACTTCCCTGAGAATCAGCCCTACTTTACCCCAAAGCAACATGAAGATAATTTATCTCAATCCTACAGGGAGTAAGTGGCTGGCCAAAGCCTCTAGATGCTGGGGTCGACCCTTTCTCCCCAGTTACAGTTCCCACAAGCACATCGCATTTTCCAACGTGAAGGCTTTGCAACTGAGATAGGCAATATAAGATCCAACTCGCAAGCCTTCTCCAGCCTCTCACACTTAAGATCCACCGCTTCCTTGAACACCCACATAATGGGTTAAGCCGTACGCTTCCTCAGTAGGCCCTGCCAAGCCTGGCGTGACTTCATGTACCCGCTTAATGATAATCTTCCCAATACACTGCAAGCCTCATGAGAGCAAGGACCTTGGCCCTCATTCACATCTACATCCCTAGACTGCAGCAGTGCTAAATAGGTTTCAAGAAATCAAGGCCGAGGTCATTTGGAGAGAGGGTGTGATTAATTCTGTATTTGGAATGTTTTATAGAATTATGATGTAGGTTATGAGTTTCAGAGCCAGATAAACCAAGAGCCCCCGAGCCACTGTCCGATATTGGCTAATATGTGTGACCCCCTGGGTCTCAGTTTCTTCACTTCATCATTCATAAAAAGTGTCCTGAGGACTGAATGGGATAATGAATGGGAAGCACTTATCATCCCAACGAGCCAAGTGACTTCCTACAGCAATGACAGTTAATAAGCTAATAGCATTGAGAGGGGGAGCACTTCGTATTCAGCCTTAAACACAGATCTTGTCAATACCTTCCCATCACCGTAGAAAGGGGAGGCTTAAGAAAATGATGAACAATAGGTATTATTACATTAGCCAGACAGCCTCCGCCCTCATCCTCTTGCCATGGCAAAACATGTTCCAGCAGAGATTCACAAGGGAGCCGCGCTCTATAGTTTCTAGTGTCACCATGGCAGGTATGATGTTTTTATTATGCAGAAAAAGAAAGGGAAAGACACCTAGGAGGTATGGTACGTACACTCCAAAAAGTAAAAGGGATAATCACTGCATAAATGATTACATGTATTTGTGTATGTGTGTATGTATGTATGTATGTATGTAGGTAGGTAGGTTTATATGTATATTTCTCCTATGACATACTCTGCAAACAGTCTATTCTATGCAGAGTCCACTATATACCAAAACTCCTTTTCTGCACATCAAGTAAAATCTGTGCATTCTTCTTCCAAATATTCATAGTTGTTATATTTGAATATACAAGAGTTACATAATATGAAATTATAATCAATGTCTAAACATGTAATCATAAAAGACAATCTGTGGGCTAAAGGGATGGCTCATTGGTCAAGTGTGTTTGCTGCTCCTCTCCACTGCTGATCCAAATTTTGATTCCCAGGACCTACTCTGGGAACCTTGGAATTGCTTGTGTGTCTAAATCCAGGGGATCTGACCACCTCTTCCAGCCTCTGTGGGCATATGTCTGTTTGTTCACACACATGGGCAAACACAAATCTTTAAAATCAGATGAATAAACTATGTTGAATAACAACACAAATAGCTCCCCTTAATTATGTAGTCAGACAATAGGCTACTGTGCATTTTCAACATTACTGAGGGAAATGTCTCCACTAGTTTTTAGATTCACAGAATCTTATATTCTCTCACCAAATACAAATACAATGTTTTCAGTCTCAACTATCCAAAGCACCCTGCATTGTTTAGTCTTCAGGATTCCAATGTCACAAAAGTTCACATCTTTAAGGATGACATTCATTAAACTATATAAACTAGACTCCATGAGAATTAAAATGTTTCACTTAATAAGTACACAATAGAGAGAAATGATCAATCACCATCTGAGTCTTAGAGGCATACTAACTACAAGCCAACATGACACCTGCTCTTGTCGGCAGTCATTTCATGAAGGTCCTTATTTAAAACTCCCAGGTCTTCTGATATTTGCTTCTAACATTCTAAAGTTACAAAGATATGTGCTGTGTTTTCCAAAACTGACATTTATGTATGTGTACATTATATGTGTATATATAAACATATGTATTCACACATACACATCTTCCTTTACAACACTTGTTTAAATCCATTTCTGTAGCCTCTCAAATATTACTAGTCACAAATATTACTTTCCAATATGATTGCTAAAAAAACCAAAACCCAGATATCTCTTCCAGCAGATTCCCACAGGGCCGAGAAGAAAATCCTATAAAACAAAACAAAGCAGAACAAAAAAACAAACAGCCACTGATCCTGGGCCATTTTGTCCTTTTAACTGCAGACTATTAGTTTAAGCTTATAAAGTTCATCCCATCACTCTGTAGTGCAGCTGTTCAGTCTCACTTTTCATTCTGAGAGACCCACACACTTGATGCATGTCTCTACATTATGCACAACGGACTCAAACAGGGCAATAGAAAACAAAGTCTGTGGCTGCCGGTGGGGACCAGTTCCAAGCTGATCATGATTACTCAATCAATATTCTTGACTATAGATGCTCAATCTGCTGCAGAATCATTTAATTATACTATCAGCTGGTTCATAATTGTCCAACACTTCTAAAAGAGTTTCACAATAGAATCAAGTCAAATGAGTGGCAGAAATTTAGCTCTAACAGGCATATCTTCCTGATGTGTAAGTCTAATAATCCTATCACAAGTAAATTAATTTAGTTTGACATGAATTAGCTGAGAGAATCCATCATGCCTTCCAGGGATCTTAAGTTCCATTTGTAAATGCTTACAGCCATCTGTTTAATAATTTCTAGAATTTTACTTAGAGTTGAGATAAGGCTTAATAGTTCTGATTTCAAAGGTCTGGCCCTCTTATCTTCTTAAAAACACTACCAGAGGCTTGTGGGAGTGGTTTAGTGGGTAAAGTGATTGTTACATAAACCCAAGGACCTCAGTTCGAATCCCCAAGCATCTGGACATAATGCTTGTCTGTCATTCCAGTGCTCCTGAAAGGAGATGGGAAGCTGAGACAGTAGAGTCCACAGAAGCTTGAGGACCATCTAGTTTGTTTATAGTGGATAACAATGAATGGATGATGCCTTTAGTGGTGGAAGGCAAGGACCAGTATCTGAAGTGGTCCTGTGATTTCCATATGTATACATTGGCACATGGGATTCTCTTCTCACTCTAAGCATGTACATTTTATATATATACTCATGTCATATATTTACACAACATACAGATATTACACACGCACGCACACACACACACACACACACACACACACACACACACACACACACAGACCCTTTAAAAACTAATACCCATTACTGACAATGCGCCTCATGCTACCACCCATATGAGGTCATGTACTCATTGTAATAACTCCATCACACAGGGTCCATTAGAAACCTCGATTTAAAAATGACAGTAAAACTCCAAGATGTTTTGGTTGGTGAGGGGCTCACTGAATAATCATGAGGACCTGAGATTGAGCCCCAGCAAGCATTTCATTTGGAAAGTGGTTGGTGTGCACTTGGAGTCCCGGTGCAAAGACAGCATCATGGAGAAATGGAGCTTTCTGGATGAGAATCCACTTCCTAGAGCTTGCTGGTTAGCCAGCTTCACCAAATCAGTGCATTCCAGTTTCAGTGAAAGATCCCATCTCAAAAATTCATCTCTGTTCTCGGATCTATTTGCACACATTTTTCCATGGCCTATCAGTAAACTCCTTCAATGTTTCTTATTTCCTCTGTAGTTGGTGTCACATCTCTCTGCATTAGTTTTCTTTCTACAGCTCTTTAAAAAGAAACCTGCATCTATTAAAAAAAAAAAAGGAACATACATAGAATGCTTCAAACCTGAGACGTACTATCAGATGATGGAGTTTCTCCGACTCGGCTAGAGCCTTGTCCTAATATCAAGACCATCTTAAAATGTAGAAACAGTGAACTCAAATTAGCAGAGTGAAAGAATTAGAATGTGTCAGATCAAGTAAATGTTTCATATTTCTAAAGTGACTGAATTATTTCACATCAAATTATTCATGGTCCCGAGTAGAAGAAATGGCATCCTCAATGAGGGTTCCAGAAACCAAACACAGAAAACTAGAAGACACACGGTGGGGCCTCCCATAAAATCCTAAACATGACACAAAATAGGATTGAGAATAGCATTTGAAATAATCCAGGTAGATCTTTCCATGATCTAATACGATTAAGTGATGACTGTATTCTCTAATAAAAACTTACTTATATTACTAACTGTGGATATAATTCGCAAATCCACATTTACAAATGACAGGCTTGGGCGTTTATGAAGTATGTTTGGCCACAAGGAGATGCACCCCTGTGCATGTGAATATAAATCACAGTGGGGTACATGTTCAAAGGTAGCCTCTGGAGAGGCTGATGTTCTGAGGCAGCAATATGTGGAGACGTTGGGAATCATCAAAATGGTCTAGTGTGAACAGTAGCCGCTAATAGTTATCTGGGGGAAATGGAGCCTCAAATGACCCTTAAATGAAAAAGTGCCCCCAATCGGACTGGCCAATGGCCATGTCCGGAAGAGGTTGTCAAGATTGATGACTGATGTGGGGATGAGTGCCCATTGCACTGCAGTTGGCACTATCCTGTGGCAGGTAGGTCTGGGCTGTAAGAAAACTAGCTCAGAACAGGTCAGTGAGGAGACAGCATTCTTCTGTGGCTTCCCTGAAAGTTCCTGTCCTGAATCCCTTAACACTGGATGGGACCTGGGAGTGTAAGCTGAAGTAAGCCCTCCCCTCCACTAAGCTGCTTTGGATAAGTGCTTTATCACAGCAACAGAAAAGCAAGTTGAACTTTATATCAAAAAATAGGGTGGAGGGCAGCTGAGGAAGCCAGATGATGTTGCCCTCTGGCCTCCACACAAATAAGCACTCAAACAAACATCTCAATGTATATAGTGCACACACACACACACACACACACACACACACACACACACACACACACATAAACAAACAAACAAAAAAGTGGAGATGTATATGCTCTTCTCTGACTTCTGAATTTTTTAAAAATATTTTTTAAAATTTTACATGTATGGGTGTCTTGCTTGTTGTGAGTCTACGTACCACATTGCATACAATGTGTGAGGAAGCCTGAAGCCATTGGATCTCCCTAAACTAGTATTTCAGATAGTTATGGGCCACTGTGTGGGTACCAGGAATTGAACTCAGATCCTCTCCAAGAGCATCCAATGCTCTTAACCACCACTGAGCAATTTACCTAACACCATGACTTCTGGATTGAAATTACAAAGGGCATCTTAATCTTTAATTTGTATGATTATAAAATCAAATAGAGTAAGTTTATTAAATCATTTATATACCATACTAATTAAGCATATATTACTGTATGTTTTATGATGATTAATAACTAATTTGAACCCAGTTCAAAATGCAAGTGGACATGAATCCTCTGACATGAAAAAAAGCCATGTGCCAGATACTGTCATACACAGCAGAAAAAAAGGAAATAGAGGTGGATTGACTTTTCTCTAAAGCAAACATCAATCATCACTCAATCTAAGTCAGGAAATCTTCTTAACGATACTCCTAAGTACTGGTCTGAAATGACACAGCATTCAGATGTATCTGCCAGGAAGAATTAGCTGTTGAATGTATCTTTAGATAATTACATAAAATGACTGTTATATAAAATTATGTGATTCTGCCCACTTACATGTTGACAGGGACAAAGATAACAGAGCTTATGATGTCACAGTTCATAAACAGCGTTTATCTTGACAATTACATCACCACCACCCCACAAGCAACTCACTAACAAATATTTACCAAGCATATCCATACACCATAATGAGTTAAAATAAAGCACACCATTCCTGTCTCTCCTCCAGAAAAAGGAGGAGGGAGCTTCACAGGAACGAAACAAAGCCATCTGTCCTTCAACTTCATTCAGATGTGCTCTCATCTATGTAGTAAAGGTGTCTGCCTTGCCTGTTCCCAGAAGTCATCATGGTACTCCGCGGCCATGAGGAGTGACCAGCATGGAATGTGAGTTTGTGTGTTTACTAGGGTATGTCTATGACCCACTCACGATAAGCATTTAGCAGAAGTTTGCCTAGTGAATGAAATGATAAACATGTAACGAGGAAGAACTGGTAGCTCAATTTATTGGCCAACCCCTTCTGAGATGGCTATTCCCATAAACATCTAAGTGGGAACCGCCATGTTGTGTGCTGAAGAGATGATGAACGGTGGAGTAGAGAGATGGCCGGAGAGGAGTACCAGTGGAGGACCAATCATTTTCCTGCTCCATGGTATTATGGGGGTCTAAACTTTTGAGCAATGATCTCATGGGATAGGGAACGTGATCATGTTGGCCATGTGTCTCTCTTGTGTTGATGAAGGAGACTCGAAAGCTAAGTCTACAATGTGATCAGCAAGGGGAATTTCAGAAGACAATCCTTCTATGCTACATACCCAACCAGCTACACCAGTGCTGGCCAAGCTTTCCAGTCCTCTCTGTCCTACTCTGGTTTCTAGTCCTGCCTTTTAAACCATGTGCTGAAAAGATGAAAACTACACCGATCAAAGTACACAGCCAGCAGAATTGGTTTCAATCATTCAACCCATCAATATTTATTGATATGACACAAAGGCAGGACTCATCCAAGGAACAACATAGCATCAAAACTTAACTTCACCAACACGAGATTCCTTATGGAATAGTCCTTGCTGCTGCCAAGAGTCCCTCAGTTGACTTAACAAGGTGAGTCCTGCTTACTACCAGGCTGGAAGCTAATTGTTCTATAATGCCACATTTTAGCACCACGATGAAAAAAAAATATTAACTTTGACGTGGTCAGAATGTTTATCTTCTGAAGGGGGAACTGGATATAAGGAGCTGCCCATAAGCCAACTCTAAATTATCCCTTGCTGAAAGTCTTACTCACACTTCTCCTACAGCTTGCCATTTGATATTATTCAACCATATGCAAAGATAAATTTTACCTGATAGTATTCTCTTATATTCCCTCAGCTCCAGACAGGGAGGGCTAGTTTCTAATGGGACCAGTTCTCCCAGTACAAAATACACATTGGAAAATTCTGTGTATGACAGTAACTACAATTTTGTTCAAACTTAGAACATAACTACCCAATGTTGGACATACAGAACATGTTAGATGATTATCTGTGCCCATGTTCATACAGAGTATGTATGACGGGAAACTTAAACTGGAAGATTAAATTCTGCTGTGTGGCTTCCAACAATAAGAGGTGGCTTTACTTACAAGAGTTATGATTAAGCACCTGCACTGATGTATAAAGGCCAAATTCTTTTGTAGGAAAGAAATTTCCTGTGAAATGGGTGCCTTCTCCAGATAAATTACATCAGTACTAAAATATAAAGTACAGTGTAACAAGCCAGGGGCTGTATATAACTTCATGCTATTTGAAAAAATTCAATGGGCCTCTTGAAGGGCTGGAGGCTGTTCATCTGACTTAGCCTGCATGTGGTCAATAGGGAGTCTATCAGCAGCTAGCCACTGTGTGTCTACTGTATCTCGGGAAGCATGGGGCTCTTCAGGAGAAGTCTGAGTGACAGCGAGCTCTCTGTGGACACGGATCTCTGCAGTAGATTGATAGGGAAACAAAGCCTTTAATGGGGATGCTTCTCAGCAACACTCATCCAGAACAAAAGGGGTGGGTGTTAAGATGGATGGGGGAGGGATGGAGGGAGGGAGGGAGGGAAGAAGAGAGGGAGGGAGGGAAATGGGTTGACATTTCTTTCCTCTACCTACTGGAAAGAAGATCTATCTGGCTGCACCTTTTCAATGAGACGATTTCTCTTTTCTTGGAAACTTGAATACATTAAAAATGTCCCAGAGCCCCTTTTCTATCTCAAATATCTTGGAATTCAATTCTGGTTAACAATAATTGCTCTATTCTTGTTGGATCAAAACTGTTCCTCCTCAGAGACAGATGGGAAGGAAAGCAATTATGTTATAAGGCAAAAAATATAAACAGAATTATCTAACAAGGAACACAGAAGCATTTTCCTAGGAATAAACAGTTCTCTTATTTTCTTGCTTAAAACATCCAAGAGCAAACACTAGACAGATACTGAAAATCATTTTAACATGATGCAGAAGTAAAAAGGGGGCTTAGCCTTGTATATCTAATCAGCTTCTTAAGTGTAATTAAACATTTAGTGTCTCATAAACGGAGGTAAATAGCGGCCTAGAGTAAAAACTGGTAGACTACAAAGCTCGAATCTGTGAGTATAGACCAGGATAGACAACAGGAAAACCAACTCACAACTGTCAGTGGATCTAAAGAAATAACAGTTTGTACATATGTCTACATCCTTCAGCGAACCTAGCTGGAGCAGAAGTGTACAAATCAAACACAGACCTGAAAAGATTCTTAAGTCAGTGGTAACAGGACACCTTTACAGTCATACCTACCTTCAAGACAGCAAAGAAGTGTGATCCTACCATCTGTTGCCACTGAGGCAAAATAAAAGGACTATCCACTGACGTTCTGACTCTAAGAAAATGCTTAACTGCCCATGCATTAAAGACATAGACTTCCTTAGTGACTAGGTAAGAGATAATCTTTTTTCATATAGACAGTTTTGATCAGCATAAAAGTGTGTTCACAAACACATGTGGAGGAAAATTATGAGACAGTGAGTTTTATTAGCATTCTTTTGCTAGTGGCTACAGCATTCTGGTTTTCAGTATGATAGCCCTCATGAGATCGGCCACTCTGTGTACTTTAACTGTTTATCATTTACATCATGAACTCTATTAAGGAAGTGCTTCATTGTCCACCAAGGTTTTAAACAAACAACAAAAACAATGTATTTAATTTTCAAGAATTAATTTCACACTAGGAAGCTGAACTTAATGAGCAATAAATTCTAAAAACCAAAAAGTAGACTCATTAAGGATTTTTTTTTTTAAAATTCAATACCTACACTTACCCACAAAAGTTTGGCCCTTTTTTTCTAGGACCACAGGCATCTATTCCCTATTTACTTCTTTGAACTTAGCAGGTCAAGATGGAACGTGTACAGAGTGACAAGGCCAGCAAGCATTTCGGGACACTGGAGTAAAGAAATGGTTTCTCCATGAAATGTTTTTGTTTATGTGATTCTTTTTCTTGCTCCCTCCTAAAGATCCAGGTAGATGCAGAATCAAGTTTTTGTTTTTGTTGTTGTTTTGTTGTTTTTTTGTTTTTCCTGCTTAAACACACTAAGTGCTTCTGCCCAGAGTTCAGCAAATTGATAACAACTCTGAGAACCGCCACCTCTCTCCAGCTGAAAAAATAAGTATGGGAAATTTCCACAAACTGGAGAAAAATTTTAAGAAGGTAAAGAAAAGCCAGAAATGTCCTGAATCACTGTATCTGACTCACCGCGCTGTGGGAAAAGAGAAATGTTGTTGAATGAAAAGCAGAGCACGCCAGCTACACACGGCGTAGGGGTATAGTATGTGCAGGACCCACAGACACCCACAGGAAGTAAAGAGGCCAGAGCTGATTCATCAGACCTTATCTCACCACTTACAGGGAAGAGCAAGGGTTCACTCTAGGGAGGGAAAAATAGCCTATTCTCTGGTTATTTTTGCATCCTCTAATGGCCATGGCCGATTCAGGAATGGAGGGCGGTATTTTTTTTCATTTTTAAATATATTTTATTAATTTATTCATATTACATCTCAATTGTTAGCCCATGCCTTGTATCCTCCCATTCCTCACTCCCATTTTCCCCTTACTCCCCTCCCCTATGACTGTGACTGACGGGCACCTCCTCCCCCTGTATATGCTCATAGGGTATCAAGTCTCTTCTTGGTAGCCTGCTATCCTTCCTCTGAGTGCCACCAGGTCTCCTCATCAAGGGGATGTGGTCAAATATGAGGCACCAGAGTTCATGTGAAAGTCAGTCCCCACTCTCCACTCAACTGTGAAGAATGCCCTGTCCATTGGGTAGATCTGGGTAGGGGTTGGAAGTTTACTGCACGTATTGTCCTTGGCTGGTGCCATAGTTTGAGGGCGGTACTTTAGACAATGAATACAAACATTAACTATATTCAGAAAGTACCTGGAAGCTTCAGTAATACTTACGTCAGTGTGTTAAGACCTAAACAGCACAAATCTGAGCTATGTAAAATTCTGCTATAAAATCTATACAGAGACCATTTGTAGGTAATTCTAAAGAGATTTGTCTGTGGGGAGGGGGGAAGTAGGACAGAAAACAACCATAGTAAATTATGCCCTTCAAGTTGGAAATGTGGGTTTTAGGAAAAACTCACCAAAGAGATGTTCAGTGTGTTTGAAAAACCTGCCATGGTTTAGTTCAAGATTTTAAAAATAATATCAGAGACCCTAGTGAGGTTGAGCAGACTTTATGTCACTCCTGTCCCACTTACAACTGAGTTCACCCACCATTCGTATAACAAAGGAGATGGCACTCACAGTCACTTCCCAAGCATGCTCGCCATTTGCCTTTCCTCTATACCAGAAGTGCACTTCTGTCTGGTGGACGTGATCTCTCCTCTCTGTCAATCAGTCATACCATCCTAATCTTAGCCACTGGCCTCTCAGTCAAATCAGGACAACATGAAATCTTCTCTGATTGACATTTTAAAGTGATGGGAGCAGAAAGCAAAAAGATAGGAGAGGGAAAGAGAGAGAGAGAGAGAGAGAGAGAAGAAAGGGAAAAAGTGAGGATGTGCTTGGTGGCTCAGCTCAGCTTGAAGGATATAGGTGTGGAAGGCCCAGAACCATCTTGTCCTCACCAAGACACAGGAGAGAGGAACAAATGTCTTGATGACATTCTCTAACCTCTATCTACTTACAACTGAAGTCCCTTCTGAGACTTCTCAGTTACATTAAACCAGTTTGGGTTAAATTATTTCACTTGTAACTCAGAAAAACTTAAGTTACAGACTACTTAATTCTTCAATTATTTTTTTGTTTCTGTCTCCCCCCCCCCCCCATTTTGGAGTATGAGTGATACTCCAAATGTTTCCTCAGGTTGTTTACAGGACTCAGCATTATAGTGCATGTAAGCTGTGTACTTCATTGTCATGCTTTTAAAAACCCAACAATAATTGGTTTTCATGAAACAACATCACTGATTGGTGGTAAATACATTTGCTCTTGAGTTAGTTCAGGTTTTCATCGCTATAAAAATTCCTGAAGTTATCAACTTATTAAAAACATAAATGGGTTATTTTGGCTCATACTTTTATAGGTTTTAATCCATCATTGCTTGGTCCTTGTGGCATTTGGGCCTATGGCCATGTAGCCTGTTATGGTGGGCATGGAAGACAGGTCTGTTACACTGAGAGCAAGAAAGGGAATAGGAAGGAGACAGAGCCCCACAGTCCTGTTTGAGGGTATGCCTTGCCATGGACTAAGGACTTCCACTAGGCCTCACCTCTTCTTCTTCTCAATGCTCATCATCCCCCAGTAGTAGTACAGATTGGGACATAAGCTTCCAACACATGGTCCACTAGAGGACATTCCAGGTCAAATGACAGCACTATATACTTTAGTGGCGGCAATACTAAGTAACTGCAGTAACTAAGACAGATGAGAAAACTAGCTTCTTATCTGAATGCCCGGCTTTGAAAGAAGGACACAAAAGGGTATGTAATTTACATGAACAAAAATAAATTTTGCTTTGAAAATATTCCTAATCTGTATCATAACTGCTATACGGTACAATTATGTTCCTCTGGAGGTCATCAGGTCTTTGGAAATCTTAGCTGCATCATACTAAACTAACACACATAGAATTTTAATTTGCTTACAGAATTTCAACTGAACTACCCAAATTTACATTTACAGAGAAAAATCGCATTTGATACCTAAGAACTATTTTATTTCTTTACATTTATTTATTTATTTATTTATTTATTTATTTTATTTAAAGCCTGTTACCCAAAGGTCATGGTCTGTATCTTATCTCATTCACATCGCACATAACATGTTAATGTCAGGATGAAAACTGTCAAATCATCAAGTTGCACTGTTTCTGAAATAAGAAATGCCACTAGTGAGCTAAATGTAGACACGTTCAAAATTCACACCTTGTCTAACTGATTCTGGGAATCTCTGATTTACTTGTTCTATACACTAGTAACTCTGCCATGACATGTAGAAACAGATTAAGAAGACACGTTACATGGAGCCTTCAGCTCCGTGGGAAGCCTAAAAAGCTCACTCTATCAGCTTCTCAGAAATGCCTTCTCTGGATTAGTCACTTAGTCCAAATGTGATCAAAACCATCTCAGCCAGTAGCACATCACTTGAGGAAATTCATAAACTATTTATTACACAGCTACAAAACGCATTGAGAATATAAACGTCTCTCTCTCTCTCTCTCTCTCTCTCTCTCTCTCTCTCTCTCTCTCTCTCTCCAAGGAAGAAGAAAAATCTAAACTTTTGCCAAATAAAAAGAATGGGAACCCTGGGGATAGGGAGGCTTCAGAAAGAGGGAACAACAAGCTTACAGACAAGACAGTGGATGGCGTGCCCAGTTCTGACATCTATGGCTCTTGAGCACGAGTGAGCTGGAACGCCAATGGCCAGAGAGTGCAGCGATGAAGCCAGGAATGCACAAGGCAACAGACCGAAGGGCCTCGAGATGTGAGCCGTCTCCATTAGCGACGTCCAGAGTCTCTGTCTACCCTCCTCCTTGTACTTCTATGTCCCAGCAGGCTCCTGTCTAGGGACCTTCTCAATGGGGTCCCCTTGCCCTCTAACTTCCGGAGAGTTTTGCAGAATGAATAAGTCAGAATGTCTCCCTACATGGCTCCTCCTCGCCTGCTGAAAGCTACGCTCTGTGACCCCCCCCCCTAGGTCGCGGCTATCTTCACACAGCTTTGTCCGAGCCATATCACTGCACCTCACATCAGTCACCGCTCCACTCTTCTTGGCCTTGAACTACAACAACTTCCTGATGCTATCTCTCCTCGGTGCTCGGCATCATTCATGGCTCTAGTGTGTCCTACCTTTCTCAGTCACCCCTTCAAAATAATGCCATCTCTTTCTATCAGAGATTAAGATGTACTCAAGGCAGATGCCACGAACCAATTTTCATTTTAAATAAATGGTTAAGATGAAAAGAGGTAGCCTCCCATGGATTATAACCATCTTTAAGTACAGTTCCAGAGAATCTGACATAATTTTCTGACCTCTATTAGCATCTGCATGCATGTAGCACACAAAAAATATACCCAGGTATGTATGTGTACACACACACACACACACACACACACACACACACACACACACACAAAGGATAGAAATCTTTTAAAAACCAGTGTTAAAAATGAATGGCATGAAGGGGGAAATAGGAACATGGGGGTACTTTAACTGGGGAAGCAGGGTAATACAAGTGGAAGGGAGAAAGCAGGGATACATGGACATTATGGATGTTTGTCGATGCCACAGTGAGTTTTTGTTGCAGAAGACCCCTCTCACATCAGACACAGGACTCAGTCTGAGACTGGCCTGGAAACCTCATCCTTGAGGACCAGTCTCATGGTATGTAAAGCTATGTAAGCTGCCAAGGGAGGCAAGCAATCAATATACCTACCCAACTGTAAAGCCTAGGAACCAAAATGACTAGGCAAGCAAGATGTTCTCAATGGTACAATAGTAGTACATATATCTTAGAGATGATACCCAAAGCTGTCTAATTGGAGCCAAGGCCCTCTCAACAGGAAGAAGTTCATGTTTGGTACTGTAAACCTAACCAACTCTCTGTAGCTGGTGACGTCATGGATCTGGGAGGAGAAGCTTCTAGTGCCACTTTCCTAAACTGGTAAAGTTTCTAACTGCATTCCAAGTACTTATCCTTACTCCAACAGGGAAGCAAAGCTGCTCCAGACCCTGCATCTAAGAAGATTCTTTCTTCAGAATATAGAAATTATTACAGAAACTACAACTGGCAATAATGAAGGGAACCATAGATTCTGGGGGGAACCCAACCACAACTAATTCATTTATAGCACAACCCCTACACTGAAGGCTGAGGCGACACCCAATAAGAGAGGGCAGGAAAATCATAAAATGTGAAGGTCTAGGGTGTCATCTGTACAGCACAGAGAAACTGTGCCCATGAAACTCCGCGATATGGCAGCTTAAAGAAGACCAGAACAAGTCAACACTAGTTGACATGACAATATGGATGGGGAAACCTCACAATGCTCTACCTCAAAAGGAAGACCTAGAGATAATCAAGGACTGCTGACAGAGGAAGAAATCAGTCTTCTCCAGTGATGATTTTCTCCCTCTGGTAGGTTATCCAGAGTGATCCTAAGCCAGCCCTAGGCAATATACATATGTACAGTGCTAAATGGACTTTCTCTATATCTAGATGGATGGATGGATGGATGGATGGATGGAGGGATGGAGGGATGGATGGATGGAGGGATGGATGGATGGAGGGATGGATCGACCAATAGATAGACAGATCCCCTCCCATGCCAATTTTTCTACCTTAATTGTCAACATTGGTTTTCTGATTTTGCAACCTCTAACTATGTCTGATAAAGTCAACACATTCTTTCGTACATCCTATTCAGGATTAAGGATGCCATTTTCTATTGTTCTTATATAACTGTTCACCCATAATCTGTAAGTGCTAATTTACTAGGTGTTAAGATAAACTATACAACAGGTAAAAGAACTTATACCCTGCTAAGAATACAATTAAGTAAGTTCTATATGAAATCATGATTCATAAGAAGTTGGTGACAATTAAATACATTCCGAGTACTGGAAAGAATAAAAAGAAATATACAAATTACCATTGAAGGAAACACACAAACCTTGAAGGTTGAAAACCATATGGAACAACTATTAGATAAAAAAAGAATATGGATGCCATATTCTCAGTATTACTCAGTAAAGCATAACAGGTTCACAGTATATCAGGTGACAAACTCACTTATAGATGAAAACAAAGAACATCTCTAGCACAAAGGTTAATCACCATTACCTTTTATAACTAGCAAAACTATCACTCACAGAAGAGTAAAACATGGGATCTCTTATGCTAAGTTTTTCTACTGCTTTTAAATGAGAGACAATATGAGCTTTCTTTTTGAGTTACATTTCATATATTGGGAAATAATACTTCACAACATTTATGTAGCCACCGTTGTGTCAAATTGTAGCTGTATCCAATCTCAATGTATAACGAAGAAAGATTATAGAAGAGGTTATGAGTGACCCAAAGAGAAGGCATCCCTTTACTCATTCCTCCCTGATTGCTAAAATGCCATATGAGTCTGTGTCTCAAAGAGAGAGTTAGTTGCTTGCCTCCCGAGGATGAAGACATGAGCTAAACTCCCACTGTTCAAGTAATGCAGCCAGTACTTCACTCCTAGTTCTGGGAGGTGAAGATGGAAGGATCCCTGGCATTCACTGGCCAGGATATATAGTGAAACTGGAAAGAAGCAGGTTCAGTGATAGATTGTTTCTTTAAAAAAAAAAAAAGGAGGTAGCAGGATGCAGATAGCTATGTAGTGTGTGTGTGTGTGTGTGTGTGTGTGTGTGTGTGTTTACATGTGTGTCTTTGTGTGAACAATTAATGAGGTCATGTATTTGAAAGAAAGCAAAAAGCTATAATGGGGGGATTGGTGGGAGGAAAGGGAAGTGAGAAATTATATAATAATCTCAAACAATAAAAGAAATAATTAAAAAAAATAAGGTAGAGAACAACGGAGTGACGCCCTACATTGACCTTCAGCCTCCATAGACTTGTATACACTTGTTTAGGGACACATACACACTCACACATACACACTTACAGATGCACACAAAATAAATGAATAAGTTTTAAAACTACAGAATTGCAATGTTTAGTAAATATTTTGAGTAAGGGCCTATTATAGATGAAGACTTTGTATTTAGACAAAGAAAGCATCAGATTAATTTTCCTAAGCGTAAAACAAAACCTTATGTTAAAGAGCTTAGAAAGAAGAGAAAGGGTAGCACAATAAATAATGTTGATCACAGAAGTTGAACAATAAACTAAAAAAATTAACTAATGTCAAAAAACTAACTTTTATGGTTAAAAAAAAATCTAAACCCAAAAATGAAAAAAAATTGTTAGTTTATGAGTGGGCTTATTGGTGTATAACAGACAAAGCATGCTGATTTCTGCATATTTTCAAGAAAAATACATTAGTTTAAAATGGCCCTGCTATATTGCAAAGGGCTCTGTATGGCTGGTGGGGCTTTAGTTTAATAGCAATTATGGAAGTCTTTAGGCAGAGTACTCAATAACAGCAGATCTGGTCCAGAAAGACTCCTATGAAACCTCAATGAGATTTGGAAAAGAGATTAGAGACAAAGATTATTTGGAATGTCAGAACTAGATAAACTGTAGTGAAGGAAAGAGGGCTTAAGGCTTAGATACACATATATAAGTCCCTTTAAGACAGGCCTGTTGTCACATTTTCCTTGTGTGCATGACACATTTACAGGAAGTATTCAACAAATGTTTCAATGTATCTGACAAATTTCATTTGAAGTGTCTTCAATACCCAGGGACAAAGAGTAGGAATTGTTGATATAAATCTAAAATTCAGGAAGAAGATGAAGGTTGGCATTTCCATCAGATGAGAACTGCCAATGAGGCCAGCTAGAAAGCTGGGAGATGCTGAGCAAGAAGAATAAAATGGGAGCATAGAAAAACTCCCAAACATGTCACAATTAAAGGAGCAATGCATAGCCTTCTGCTATGGGAAAAGAACCAGGACAGCAGAAACAATATTTGATTAAGCCAATTAATTGAAAATCTGAAACTAGTTAAAAGAGAGAAAGAAATGAAATGGAAAGTACACAGAAAACACATTGTCATAGTCTCTGCTTACAAAAGCCTGAAGATATGCCATGTGCTGTTTTGCTTTTCTTTCCTTAAAGAGTAGAGCTTTTCTTATAGCTTTCTAAAGATAAGTTTCTCTTCATGATGAAGATTAAGAAATTATGGGAGCTAACCGAATCCTGACACCCCCAGAGAATAATTTACTTCTATGGTTCTGGCCAAAGAGCTAACAAATAAAACCAAAGACTCAACCTCAAATTCTACTTCCCTGAAATTATTAACAGAAGTTCTGCATTTTATTGATGAAATCTTAGACACACTACCTCTTTTGTGACTACAATGAACAAAGTCTACCCCTTCTCTCCTCTGAGTCACAGAAAACTGGAACTCATTCTTAGCTTTCTGATTTATTTGGGAATAAATGTTTGCATAACAGTTGCTTAGGAAGAATAAAATACTCGTCCCCGAAAGACCAACTACAGAATTATTTTTAAAGTAGATTTGACTCTATTTTTTTTCCAAAAATAATACCTGTTCATTATGCAAAATAAATCCATTATAAATACTTGTATCATAAATTAAATGCATATGTGCATACCCTTAGACAAATTCTTACATTTTTTAATCTTGTCCACAAAGTATAAATTGCAGTGCCTTAGAGAATTCTTCAAGTTCCTAAAGTCCTGCTGAAGCTAAGGTCTCGGATGTCATTTAAGTTATATATTTCAGCTATTAAAGTCAATGTTCTGACAAGCCCTTTGGCTCCAATCCCAAGGCATGAATCTGCCTTAAACCGACATAAGAATGTGTCAGAAAGCTATATGTCAATCAACCTAGAGACTAACATAGTCCCAATTTGGTATTGTCAGCTGCAGACATTAAACCCAGCAACAGTTAATTGTTACCACTTCAAGTGGAAATCCTGATGGAAGAGGGAGGAAGGTGTCTAGGTTCAGGAGATGAAGCTGTTAATTGCCACCCTTCTGTGTAGATTTGTTTAATAATGGAAACAATGTGTCTAATCATATAATGTTTCCATTTGTTCCCTGAGGACTCTTCAGAGAAAGTTGCAGCCCCAGCTAGACTTCCGCTGCTACCCGACTGTGCGGGGACAAAAGAAGAGCAATCCAGGCACTTGGTGCAGGGCAAATAGCTCAGAGTGGTTCTGCAGACACAAGCCCAGGGAAGTGTCAAGAGATGGCCCACAGCTTAGGGGGAAGTGGAGAACGCCAATTTCTTGGTAGCAGCAACCTCACTTGGACTTCTGATGTAGTGAAAGAAGACTCAGAAAGGATGTAAGAGGGAGAAAGGGAAAGGAAAGGCTGACAGGAGGTGAAGAAGGGACTGAAAAAAGAAGAGGCCCTTAAGAGCAAGGAGGGAGCTTCCTGGCAGGGTTGAACCCACACTATGGCAGTCAGCAGCAAATAACTTACTTCCTGATCAGTTAAAATGGCCAATCTGGTAAAGAACAAGATGAGAGAAGTTTCTGAAATGATGCTGTCCATCCATGTTACTGATCTCAAAAGCATGTTTTAGGGAGCAAGTGCAGTGCAGTGCAGTGCCTTGTGCGGGTCTACATATGTGCGTTATTCAGGGAGTTTTACTTTGCTTCACTTGACTAAAGAGACATAACAGAATAAACGTGTATTATTTAATTTTGTTTTTCAGACCCTTTGGGGCCAATTAGTGTGAACATGAAGAGGCACCAAACTCTTTCTATGCATATATATGTGTATATATATATATACACACACACACATATATATATACACATTATAAGGAATAGCTTGTCTTGAACATTGCTAAACCCAGTTTTAACTTCCCAGGATCACCAAGTACCTCACTACTTCTCTCATCTGTGGACCCGTAAACAGGCACCTGACTGTGTTCCATGTGCCATCCACACATCTGCTCAGGCATCTTCCACTTTCCCTCACTCCTCCACTGAATTTTATTTCCCTGAGTACATGTTTCAAACCCTGTCTTTCAGCACTTGAGCCATCTAAACAGAAATCTATAATGTACACCTGACCAGGTATATTTTGTAATTCTAATGGATTTCGGAAAAGTTTTACAACTACTGTAGTATTGCATGCGGTGTGTGACTTGCTGGGAAGCATGCCTCACAGGGCCCAGCTCTCCAACTGTAAAGTTGCACCAAGAAAACAGGCCATTTATGATGGCCAAAAATCATCTGCTACCAAAGCATTTCAAGAGAGAGAGAGAGAGAGAGAGAGAGAGAGAGAGAGAGAGAGAGAGAAGTCTAAAATATAATCAGTTCTTAAAACTCACTTTCATGTCAAAAGGGGAAGAAAAGTAAGTACATAAACACTAGGCCTGCGTTTCCATGACTCATGATTTTAAGTACACTTGGCTCTTGTAAACTTGAAGCTGGATTCTTTCTCAATAGGCATGTAGGAAAAAACAAAGCTTCTTTTCTAGCTTTCAAATTCTGATGTGAAATTTAAGTTACATATTTGAAAGAACAGATGATGAGAGACAGACGAGCGTGGATGGTGCTAAGCAGATCTCAGGAAACAGCTGGATCAAACCAAAAGAAGTTGCAGTGATTGAAAACAAAACTCCATTTGCAGAAATAGATGAGCTGGGATCCAGAGCCCATGAGCACATGACCGCTATGATCATGCACATACAGTGTCTATTAGACACTGTGGGGATGCCCTCAAACCATAAGTCAAAGCTGTCTCTTCTGTGAAGGAGGCCCAGCGACACCCCAAATTTAAACACTAATGGCACCATTAAAATATTTCAGGAGTGGTTACAGGTCTGTATCTCTCAGAGAAATTGCGTTGATTTTCCATAATACCAAGACAAAGGACAAAGTAACCAACTTAACAGGGAGTTTTCTGTTTTAACTGCTTTATTCTAGCAGAACATTAACAGTTTATTTAGAATGCCATGTAATGTCCAAAAGAATATTCATTATTTAAAGTTCCTCATAGATTTTCTTTACTCAGTAACACCCTCCGTGCAATTTTAAATACTGTACAATTTGCCACACTTCAATTTACTTAAAACCTTCAGTAATCCAACTACGAAATATGAGGGTATGTGTTTGTTTCCTTCCAACAATAAGGTAAAGTTGTCACTTAAAGAATTATATTGCCGAAGGTCACCTTGAACTACTCGAAAGGGGTGCGTGTGGATGACAAACTGATCAGTATCTGAATAAGACTGATCTAAACTATCAGTAAATTGCTCAGCCATACTGCCAAATGCAGAGCTACTGTAAAGTTCTGACTTGCTGTCAGGTGCCCTGGACTAAACAAAGATTACAAGAAATCAAGCACATCTGAGGAAGCTTGGACCAAATGAGCAAATTGAATCATTATCTTAAAAGCAACATCCTCCTTGGAACAAAGTAGAAGAAAGTATCGAAAAGCAATCCTGAAAGCACCTCCATTTTTGCATGTCAAAAAGAAAGCATTAAGCTAGAATAAATACATAAATAACAGTATGTTCTGTGTTAAGCCAGTAACAAAGAAACCCCTCAGAGCAGTAAAACAAAGTCCTGTCAAATCCCCATTTCTTACAAAATAGCAGGAAGATCTTTTCACAATGGTGGAAACTGTATTTATAGTAACAGAGTGAAGAGTTGAGATAAAAGCCGAAAGGATTAAAGTCAAAGCTCCAGCTTGACGTGAGTTATGGTTTTGATTCTTATTCTTATTGTGGTCTGCAAATATTAAGACAGAAAATACTTCCATTTGATTGCAGGATCCTCTGAGACTCTACAACCTTAGAAGAGCAGATGAAACAGATGAGAATGCATCTGGCCTGGGAGCAGACTCCATATTAAATGGCAATGCGCAAAGTAACAACTACAACTGCAGAAGGCCTTGGGGGAGGGGAGGAGGCTAAAGGCTGAAATTCTGCAAATGATGCAGGGCAGACAGAGAAAGGGAAACAAGGGGGTGGGGAGAAGCGGGGGTATGGCATTACTGTCTTAAGATGGCAGCCTGTTTATAACTACTGCATTCCTGAAAATAGAAGAAGGCAAATATGACCACATGCAGTCCCTCCAAAGCTAAGCAAGCCCACACCACACGCAAGCACGACACGCCCGGAAGAAATGCTACAGCTGGTCACTACATCTCTATCTAAGACAGAACCCCTAGAGCTGCCACTCAAGAGTTACAGATCTGGAGCACTGCACACTTTCCTCACAAAGAAAGCAGTCCAAAAATTCTGTTGTCAACTAAAAAAAAAAATCTCTCTCACTGCAGAAAGAAATTTGCTTCTTGCACATGTTTTTGTTTCTCTTCAAATGGAAGCAAAGCTACATTTAAAACACAGGCTTCGGGGCACACTGAAAATATCTTATTTTGCATTTTCTCTCCCTCTTTGTCTTCTCTTTGAGAGCATACATACACTCCAGTAGGTCACATGCACACAAGGCACTAACTGGAAGCTTTTCCTTAAACTTAATTGGAGTGTTCCATCTTTAGTTCGCTCGCTGCGAGGAACCACATGCCCGCTGCCTTGCTCTTCATCCCATTCCTAATCTTTACTTTTCAAATCAGATGTCTAGTTTAACATTTGATGGAGAAAGGGCTCAAAGTACCAAACAACAGTGAAATCGGCAGGCGCATGGTAAAATATGGAACGACAGTGTCTGTCTCTCAAATAATTAAAAAGGTTTTTTTCTTTTGAGTTAAAAGTAATGCTATTAAGTATTAAAGTAAAGGTATTTTATTATGCAAGCGTGGAGCAAAGCTCATGTCCACAGGCATTCATGCAATCATAGGGAGGAGAGGGAAAAAAATGTGGCTATTGGCCAAATGGATCATTTTCTCCTTTATTCACTTAAATAAGTTAAGAATTATCATAATTCACTTTTACAAATCACAAATTTCTGAAAATGATATTTCCAGTATAATTACTTGCTATTTCACCCAGTATTTTATTTCAACTGTCACATTTTGAACACAGAAACATTTGTACAACTACCAGGGGAAAAATAACTTGAAGCAAATTGAAAAATCACCATAACTACTAGTTCAATATGTCTGGTTAAAATAGAGACATCTGGTCTACCATTAAATCTTTTGTGTTGATGACTTCTAATGTGCCTTTTCCCATTAATAAACTTTGCAAGAAAGGACCAAAAATAACCCAACTTAAAAAAAAACCCTAGAAAAGACGTATCAATATCTCTTTTACCGTTCAGTCAAATGAAGCCCAGTTCTTCTGAGAATTCTTGCACAGACTGCTGGAATACAAACGTCTGGTTCTGAATTCCATCAGAATAATGATATCTATTAAATAATTCTCTGCAGGCATGGCTAATTCATGAATCGTTATTTTTAAATATTTATAAATCAGCTCATTGTGCGGTTGTTTAAAACGTATACAGTGAAACTCTATAATAGCCCTTGATTGCTACTCCAAGGAACCCGAATAATGCTTTTTCAGAAGCCTTGCACACCCACACACAATTCTGAATTAATGGCCAAGCAAACAATAAGTAATGTACTTTTAAGCTAGGCAAAAATCCCAGTGATAAGTCAAACTGGCATCTACTTAACACTTACTGTTTACTCTTCACATATTCGCCCACAACTAAGTTTCCTCGCCCAGGCAGTTCATTAAAGAGTGGCTATTACCTGCCCATTCGTCCACAGAGAGTGATTTAGCGATTAACACATCACAGATAAGGGCAGAAATGATAACATACACCATGGCCAAATTAAGAGATGAAGAAGTAAAAGAGCCTGGCCACTCTTGCTCCCTATAACCAGATTGCAATTAAAAAGGACTTTTGTCACTTCTTGGCAGGGCAATAAGGCCAATTATCTAAAACCCTTTGCTAGAATCCAGAGCCATACCAGCAAGGCCCTTAAAGGAAACTCAGATAATTACTTTTGACAAATGTTCTCTGTTGAGCATAAGAGTTACTCAAAAGCTTTTTAAAATGACTACAGTTATGCTAAACAATCTTTAATAAAGTCAACCCAATAACCAGCTTTGGGTCTCCACACCCCACCCCTGATCCCAAGACATGCAAACTGTCTTCTTTTGGCCAATTTATAACGGATAGCAAGTTGATGAATAAATATTTAATTTGTGCAGTCAAAGCTCTAAAAGGCTGAGCTTCGAATGCAATGTCTTGCGTTCCCGTGAGACTCGCTGTACAAAATTATCCTTTTAACACACACACACACATGCATACACACACACACACACACATTTACAGCTGTCCTTTAAACGATGGGGGGGGGGTGAAATGGGGAAGTGAGGAAAGAGAATCCCCAAGCACACGCACACAAACATACACATCCATATATACACACATGCACCAAAACCAAGACGCCGACGCCCCTCTGCCAACCATCATTTCTATAGAGACATTCTTAGGATAATTAAAACCTAAGCTCCGAAAGGTTAAAGAAAACGAATACCAGGCCAGTAACGCCGCCCAGCAAGCCAGCGGTAAAATGCACGTAGCTGCACACTCCAAATCTCCCAGGACAAATGTCACTGACCCAACTTCACCAAACACACACACACACACACACACACACACACACACACACACACACACACACACGAATTGCACACACGTGCAGAGAACGTAAGGCACACCGTGGTAGATCACAGTACCTACTAACAGCGCGAACCGAGTCCACACAAAACATGCTTGCACAGTGTCCTCACGGAATGCACACGACAGGGCACACAGACACAGAGCCCTAGCCCACATGCACACGCCTTCCAAGTCCGAGTTCGACACACACGGTGCATGCACGTGTGGAAGATCTGAACTCACAAACGCGGGACACACACACAGACACCGGGACTGTGCACGGAGTTATTGATGAAATTCCAGGGGGTGGAGGGCCAGGGAGGGAGTGGTAATTGCCACACAAAGGTCTTGGGAGCAGCAGAGAGGGAAGTGCCCCGCGCCAAGCGCTAGGAGATTCACCGGTTCGCGGGAGGCGCCGCGGGACTCCCAGCGCCAAGTCCCGGGAAGAAGTGTACCGGGCGGTCCCGGGTGCGCAGGGCGCGGGGTCCCCGAGATAATCCTGCGCCCCTCGGCGCGCGCACGCACACGGGGACCCCGGCAAGCCCACTCCCGCGGAATAACAAAGAGCCAGAGCCGGGGAGCGGGGGAGCGGGCGGCGGCTTCGGGCGAGGGCTAAGGCGGCGCGGGGCGCGGGGAGGGGCGGGACGTACCAGGCGGGCAGCCTCGGCCCAGGTGCGGTCCTTCTTCTTCCTCTTGTCTTTCATGTTTGCATCTCATTGATGGTGCTGAGGATGACGTGGGGGGGATTCCGCGGGTGCTCGGGGTGCGGGCGCCGAGACAATGACCCAGTGACCCGGTGACCCGCACTCGCGCGGCGGGGGGAGGCGCGGGCGGCGGCGGGAGGGACGGAGCGCGGCGGGTGGGGGTGGGGGCGCGCGACGGCGGCGCGCGGGGCCGGGCGGGGGTGGCGGGACCAGGCGGGGGCGGGGCCGGGGACGGGGGCGGCGCGGGCCGGGCTGGCTCGTGCGGGGCTCGCGCTGCGCGGCGGCCGCGGTGACAGCTCGGGGGATGCTCCGCTCGGCCCCGCGAACAACAATACACTCTGACGTCACGGGGAATGGCGCCGCGCTCACACTCGCGCTCACACCAGCCCCGCGCGCGCACCCCGCGCACACTCGCCGCGCGCCCCCTCCTCCGGCCACGCCCTGAAGCCCCGTCAGGACCCTTTTCCTTCCCTGCGGGCCAAGGGAGCAGTTGGTAGGGCAGGCTTGAAGCAGGCCGGCCCACTCCAGTCTACCCTGTCCCATCAGCGCCAAACCCAGGCAACCATGGTGGCTTTGGAAAGTTGGGGGGCTCTGCGCTCCGCAACTGGGAGCCCTGTCCTGAGCACGCGCGCGTGCGCGCACACCACACACACACACACACACACACACACACACACACACACACACACACACACACACACACACACACACTCCCTCTCTGTCCTGCCCCCATCCCCACCACTGTGCTCCTCTAACCCTGCCTCTCTTTGGAGGGGTGGATTCCCAGAGCCTTGGAGAACAGAATCAACCTCCTCTAGCACAAAACTAATATTGAAGGAGCAACTTAATACGGCACGGAGCTGCTACACAGTCTGAAACAATGCGAGACCAAGAGAGGATTCCAGGATCGATGCCTCGTTCTACCTTAGTGTAGCAGTAATTGTGTTCCAAATACCCTGTAGCTATTCTTGCTGGCTTCTAATGTGGTGCCTGAGTTAACAGTGGGATGGCTAGCGTTTCGGTATTTTCAAAATTACATTTGATTTCCAGGTTCCGGATGTACAGAGAGTTGGGGAGATATTCCTATTAGTGAACTACAGAAAAAAAAGTGCTAACACTTCAAAGTTTATAGCAACCTTTCCAACTCCTTGTGCTACTGACGAGTTTTTTTAGGTTGATAAAGTTATAGTTAATCATAGAAAGAGAAGATGCCTTGACCCCCTCATTAATCATGTGTGTATTTTGTCTTGAGTATGTAAAGACAAAAGGTCACGCCTACAGGATTATTTATCTAAAGTTATTTCCTGAATGTAATGATATGTAAATAGAGCTGTGTGGGTTCCTTTGTAGTCATCTCATCTGGTCCTCACAAAGCACTCAAACACACTTTTCTCTCTGGCTGCAAGCTCTCTCTCTCTGTAAACTGGGCTTAAGGAACCCAAGATGTTGTCCCTAATTTTACTTTGTGTTATTTATTCTCCGCTACTGTGATTACAAGTCTTGTCTAAAGAATGAACACTCAAGTCTAGAAACCAGTCAGCATAAGGTGATCTCCTAAGAGCCCTGTCAAGTGACTGAGGTAATAAAAGTGGTTGATAACCAACAATTAGGCAGAGGCAGAAGGTGATCATAAAGATACACATATGTTAGTTCTTTTAAAATATTTGCTTTATTTATTTATTAGAAAAAAATACTATGCATAGGTTTAAGGAAATATCCAAAGATTTGTTCTCTCTTCTTTTGTTTAAAAATCAGATTTAGAGAACACACTGGTATTATCCCCTGGGAAAAACTTACACTTGCGATTTGCATAATTCTAACCAGGTGTGCCTTGGTTTTATCTTACATCTCAAATATATTAAATTTGAGTCTTGTTCACATCTGCCTTTATTTCCAAGAATTATCTTTATGAGTACAGTAATTGATATACCAAGTTTTTTTATTGTAATGTTTTTTCTTCTGTTCAGAAATAACTTTTAAGCAAGCAGCTCTTAGTATGGAGTTTGTTATTTTTCTGTAATACAGTACTTCATAAGAAGTTTGGAGCCCATTACAGAACAATCTACATTGTGTATTATGTTGATTTAATATTAAGAGATTATGTGTCATCCCAGCTAAGCCGATTTAAATTGATGTTCCAAAAAGCTATCAGTCTTGCATGCCTTCAATGACAGCTAAGTGTGAACAACCACAATTCAGAGCTGATATTTGCACACTACTTCACTTCGGGGTATTGTGTATTAATCACACATACCAGGTAAATCTGGTTAAAGACTGGTGGCTACCCATGCCAAGCTAACATACTTTAGAGATGGGCCTTAAGAAAGGCCACCACTTCAGAGAGGTCAACTACTTTAGTCCTTTATTCTGTGTTTTAGTCTGTTCAGTCAATGGCTTCCTTTAGATGCATTTATTTTCTTAATATACAACACGAGTTGGGTAAGGAATGGAAATGACTATATGTGAATCAATTAGAAACTTTTATAGGTCGGTAAATTATATGAATATTATTTTTTTTAGATGTGTGTATTGTGTGAGGACATTCATATGTGAGTGCAGTGTCCATGGAGGGCAGAAAAGCACTTCATATCCTTTGGAGTAGAGATACAGGAAGTGGGGATCCAAGCTGCCTGATGTGGGTGCTGGGACCCAAACTCAGGTCCTCTGCAGACGCAGCAATTGCCCACGGTTAAAAACTGAGCCATCTTTATAGCTCCTATTTGAAGATCTGCTAAAAAACAAAATACAATAAACATTCCAAGAAAGGTGCCAGTAAAATTAATTGAAAAATAGGAAAATAATTCTCTACTGGGGAAATTGAGGGAACTTTTAATTAAAAAAAGAGGTCACTAGAAACAGGATTTGAACTATGTAAGGATATTTACTTTCGTAAGAATGAAACTAACAAACTACACCACCACCAAAAAACCTTTTCTAAGCTAGGAAAGGAAATGTCAGTGAGTCGGGACAGTTAAAACCTAGGGGAGTGTTTAAACAGACAGATGACAACTACCAAGTGTGCAAACATGCCAAACTCATACCAGCTCAAGTGTGTGTTCAAGGGCCTTCTTAAGAGGAAAAATCAGAACTGTGGGCCTAGAAGGGCCTGCGTATACAGCCATTCTTTTTGCCCATCCTAGCAGGACAGCAGTTGCCTTGCTCCAGAGCTGGTCAGTGTGCAGCAATACCCTCTGAATGTCCTGAGCTCTCCATTTCTTCTGTTCCTATTGGTTCTGAAGTCATATTCCTCTGCACATATACCCTTTAACTACTCCCGCAGATGTTTCATATGCCATTTTTAAAACATCAAAACATGAGAGCTGGATGAATGGCCCGATTATTAACATTTGCTACCCTTGTAGAGGACCCCAGTGAATTTGGGTCCCAGCACCCAAGTCCTGTAACTCCAGCTCTCAGAAATCCCAGGTCCTGTCTAACCTCTGAGGATACCCAAAGACATGTAAAGTATATACACTCACAGACACACATGTACCTATAAATAAAAGTAAATACTGCAACACGTTTAACAGTTGGTGAATGTTCAGTGACTATCAAACAAGTAATAATGACTGTCCATTTACCTATAGCAATGTAGATACGATAATATAGTGAAAATGCTCAAAAGTTCACAGGAGAGGTCAACGTCAAACAAAGAAAAACTGTCAGAAAATTGAGAACAGCTCTACCTCAAGACCCAACTATTCCACTACAGGGATATAACCAAGAGATGCTTCACCATACAACAAGGACACTTATTCAACTATGTTCATAGCAGCTTTATTAATAATAGCCAGAATATGGAAACAAGCTAGATGTCCCTCAATGGAAGAAGGGATAGAAAAACTATGGTACATTTACACAATGGAATACTACAGCTATTAAAAACAAAGACTCCATGAAATTTGAAGATAAAATAATAGAACTAGACACAATCATCCTGAGTGAGGACACACATGGTAGGTACTCACTTGTAAGTGGACTTTAACCATAAAGTACAGGATAAACATACTACAATGCACAAACCTAAAGAAGATAATTAACAAGGAGGATCCAAGGAAGAATGCTCAAGTCTCACTCAGAAGGGGAAATAGAATAGACAGAAGTAGTGGTTGAAGAGAGGGAACAAGGTAGGAGAAGGAACACAGAGAGATATGAAGGTAGACATCAGACCTGGGGAAAGCAGAGGTTGGAAGGGCAGAAGGCCTGTAGAGTAAAGAGAAACTGTGGGCAGGGTCATCTCTGTGACAAGATGGAGACCAGCGTCAATGTAGGCTCCCAGTAGGATATGAGAAGGACTCTAGCAGAGACTAATAGTAGCAGTGGCTATAGAAACTGAAGAGGACACCCTCTAACTAGACACATCTTCTGGTAGAGGGAAGAGAACACCAACTCACTCACAAAAACTGTGACCCAAAATTTGCCCTGCCTACAAGATGTGCAAGGATAAAGATAGAGCAAAGATGGAGGGAATGTCCAAACAATGCCTGGCCCAACCCAAGACCTACACCATGGGAGAGAGTCTACCCCTGACACTATTAAGGATAATCTGCTACTCTTGCAGACAGGAGCTTATCAGAACTGTCTTCTGAGAGGCTCCACCCAGAGGTGGTTCAAAACAGTCTCTGAGACTCACGGCCAAACACTGGACAATGCATAGGGAGTCTTACAAAAAGTGTGAGGAAGGAAAAAAAGACCTGGAGGACACAGGTGCTTCACAGGTAGACCAAGAGAGCCAACTAAAGAAGGCCCAGAGGGGCTTTCTGAGATTGAAGCATCAACCACGGACCATGCATGGAATGGAACTAGGCCGCCTACAAAGTTGTAGCTCATGGGCAGCTCAGGCTTCATGTGGGTCCTCAGGTAAGGGGCGTGGGGGCTGTCTCTTACATGGACTCCGTTGTCAGCTTTTTTTTTTAAATCACTTCCTCCTTTCGGGGCTGCCTTGCCAGGCCACAGAGGAAGAGGACTTGCTCAGTCCAGATGCAACGTGATGAGCTGGGGTGGATGGGAAGTGGGGCTCCCCTTTTCTGAGGAATAGAGAAGGGGGAGACAGGGAAGACAGGGGAGAAGGAGGTAGTGTAGGACTGGGAGTTGAGGAGGGATGTGTCTACTACCAGAATGCAAATGGAATAATTTAATTAATTAAGAAGATTGGGGACAGAAATTATGCTATGTCTCTGGCCGCTTCACCTTGGTCCTATGCAAAGAGTTTACCAAAAGTTTCTGTGTTCCTGGATGGAAAGCGTGGGAGAACTATGTGGTATTCAAAGCCCAGTTGGACATCTCAGGAGAAAACCTAGAATGAATGGAAACACTCTCATTTCTTGCCCCACACCCAGGAGCAGTAGGTACATGGGAGAACAGGGGGAGGGCAGTAAAAGAGGAGAAGACTGTGCCAGAGTAGCAAGGAAGATAGCAGGGTCTGGGTCATCTCTACAATCAGGCATCTCATATTTTGTCTCGCAAATATTTTTTATTATGCACGAGGTGGAGACCTCTCAATTCTCCAACAAGAACATTTAATGGCTCCATTTGTCCTAAGTACTTTTGGTTAATGATCAAATTCAAATGCATCTGGAAAGCCCATAAAAAGTGATCTTCCCACTTCCTGTGTCTACAGCTCAGCCCACTGAAGCTCCAACTCCAAGCAAATTACTTGTCTTAGGCTGCAACAAATATTTACTGAATTAAAGTATTGGAGATTTGCTAAACTGATCTCTTTTATTCTGAATGCAGTAAAAGCTCCAGTGAGTCCAGATGCATTTCCATATTTTTCTTATTACATTTTTTTTGTATTCCAGGTTTCACTTAATATTTTATGCCTAACATAAGGAGTACTATAGAACTAAATACAATTTTTATTAATTAGCTATAGTCAGATATTACAGACTGAACATTCCTAAAGACTAATGAATTTTTACTTCTGTGTATTTTTCTAATACTTGGTGTCTTGTGTAGTATTTCTACAAATGTCTACGTCTCTCCTAACCATTTTAAACCAGTTTAAACTACAATTCTAAGCATCAAGTGTACGTTGGAACCCCAGAAGTGATACAGCATTATCAGAGACTAACTGTCTAGACTTGATAATGCTTTCAGTAGGAAATAAGTGGATTAGCTGATATTGTTTTGTTTGTTTGTTTGTTTTCATTTTGGTTTTGTTTTTGTTTTGTTTTGTTTTTTTAATTCAAGCCTATAACAGTCTAGTAATTTAGAATTTCAACCTACTCTGAGTCTGTTTTGCTAAATAGTTTTTCTTTTCTACAAAACTCTTTTTTAGTTGATGCTATTTTCATTGTTTTTAGCTAATTAGGGGGTGTTCAAGACTTATTTTTAATTCTCTAGTAAGTTTTACTGTTAGCTCTCAGTAATTATAAGAACATTATCAAGATAGATCTAGAGCCTTAGCAGCCAAAGTGTTCTTTAATTGAAAGAGAATTGGGGAAACATCAGCTAAAAATATGTTCATAGCTTCCTTCTTTTACACTTTCGTAAATTGCTCTTTCTTTCTCTGTCTGTCTCCTTTTCCCTGTTTTTATCTCTCTCCTTCCTCAGGGCAATAACAGACTCAGCTTCTGAGTAGGGCCCTTCATTCCAGAATTTACCTTCCCCCTTTAAACCCTTCATTAGGCATAGAGAACACAGTGTGATTTATGGCCGGGCATTTAAGAGGCTCACACTTAATCCATTACACAAAAGGGTTACACATACTCCCTAACAGCAGCACTCATTAGTTTATACAAAATGGGAGAAGAAGGAGAAGAAGAAGAAAAAAAAAGAACCACTTAGAAAATGTAAATAAAGCTTGCCCTGATAGTATCTTTTTATGCATATGCTATGTGATTCGAATTTCAACACTGCAGCCTAACAGAGCTTTTTGCTTATTTTCAAAGATACAAATTAAATTTCTCTAGGTAAACTCTAATTCAATCCCACTTTTACTGGCAAAGAAGGAAAATCATATGCTTTTAAGTTCATCTTTGTGTGAAAAGGATATTCCTGGTTCAGGGAGACTAGAACTCTGGTTCTACTCCTAGCTCAGAAGCTGCACACAGGTCAGTGGCATATTGCTCATGTTACTGATAGTTTGCTACCCTCTCTCTGTGCTTAACAAAAGCACAGCTTTGGTGATTGAGACATCCCGAAAGAGAACTTCAGGGCAATCACTAACAGGCAATTTGTTCCAATCATTTTTTCCAGTATCTGCTGTTTTAAGTTTTACAGTAACTTCCTCCTTATTGTATCCATAGCACTAAGAGCTCAAAGGGCAATATAAAGCTATTTTGTTCATTTACAAGAATGGATTGAAATGACGGGGAGATACGGGTCCTTTTATAACAGAAGAATTCTCACTGCTTTCCCATTGCGTTTTATTGCAGGGGACACAGCACGAATCATCTTAGCCAACACACTTCCAGTAACCATGGGATAGCATGACTGATTAACCAAAGAGCAAGAATAACTGGAAGATCTCTTAGGAGCCCATTGTGGCAGGGAAATGCCATCCAGCCATGCAGTGGTGCATGTGATGAGAGAAAAGAGGGTAGAGGGTGCAGGGAAGGCCACCACAGTGAGAGCCACATAGCAGTGAGCAAAGGCAGCAGAGCTGTATTTCAGAAAAAAAAGGGAGACAGTGACCCTGTGGTGTTCAGAGTCGCTCAGGATTTTCATCATCATCCCCAGAAGGGTGGTAGTGAAGCCTAGTGTTATTTATCTTTTGTGTGAAAAATAGAGATCAAGAAAAAGAGATTAGTGCTCATCTATTCCCACTGGCTTTTCCCTACTCTGTCACACTTAGGCAAGATATCCCGAAGGAAAAGGATGAAAGCAAGTTATGACATTCAAATGTCAAAATAGTGAGGTGTGCCTTTTAACGAGACATGGTAAGAATATTAGAGTAAGAACTTTGATCAATCCATATTTTGAGCAGGAAATCCTTTTTCTCTCCCCATTTTTAACCCAAATGATGATCAGTACCGTAGAAGAACCAACCGAATGTTGAGACCACAAACATTCTATCTAACCAACACTCACTCGCGTGTTTCCACTTTATAAGATTGGCTCTGCCTACTTTGTCTTTGAGGCTGGTTTTCTGCGCTTCGTGTTGGAAAAAAGCGTCGAATGTTTCATTTTCATCTCCTTCTTTTTATGCAATACATAATTATTACAACATGTGAAAATCTCAAGTTCAAGTGATGACTTTGATAAGTGTATGCACACCTATAACTATCATTCAAAGGAGTTTACAAAACACTCAGATCACTGGAGCATTCTTCCTGTGATTTGCAGTCACTACCTGGACTCTGCAGGGAGCAGCACTTTCAGATGGACTTTTCCCACCCAGTCACATGTCTATTCATGTTTGTAATGGCATCTGCTGCACTTAATGAAGTTATATATAAGTGTATAAATTTAACTTTATGTTATGATTAGGGATTGAGGTGTTTGCCAAAAAGTCCTGTATACCCCAAGGTCAAGAAGTCATCCTCTTATCCTGTCAGTCTAGGATTCACAACTTATCTATTGTGTAAACATAATTAGTTTTTGTGTCTAGGACGAGATATAACCTTTTTTTCATATTTTATTTTTTGTTTTTACTTTTACATGTACATTTATATTATTATACATATATACAATAAGCTACATATAGCAAGAAGGACCATGAAACAATTAGGAATTATATAAAAGTAACTTCATAGTGTTTTGGCTATTTGTATTTGGCAACACTGAAGAAAACGTCTTTTCTATCTTGGTGAGTTTACAATTCTGAAGGTGAATCAATATCCATTATATCTCATCTCTATCAACCTAAAAACCTCTATCTAGACCTAAAAACAACCTAACTGCTAAACAACTAAGCTTAATTGTAAAACTAAACTATTTGGTCTATAATCCCATCAGAGACTTGAGAAGGAATAAAACTAATTATCTGAGTAAACTTGAAGTTCAAGATAGCAGCTTCCAAAATGAGAAAACGACAGAGACAGTTTGCTGCCTAGACAGTCATCCAAAACTCTCTATAACGTTGGAGCATCAAGATGCTATTATAGGCTGGTTAGGATAATTAAGTAATACAAGTTTACTGTTAGTTGATGGCCATGTCATCATGGCCATGTCAACTATTTCTATTTTTATCACGAGAATTTACATCCTAGGTTCAACAGATAGATATGATTCTATAGATAGATAAGGTAAAATACTTAGATAAGATCTTCAAAACTCACAGAGACCTACAGAATATGGCACTTAAAGACGTTTTTATTATTTTAAAGATTTTTTTTGACAACAAGACAGGTTAACTCCTGACAACACCCAGCCTACCTCAAAGAAGATGATGAGCATCAATGAACCTCCTTATGGAGATGACTTCAAGTGTGGTAAGCCAGCCACTGGGGCAAAATGTCTTCGCTTCTGCTACAAACAGAGTTCTGCCTAAAAGTGGGCAAGGCTGGAAGCAGACAGAGTTGACAGCCAAACTCTGCCAAGACAAGGTAAGCAAATTCTCAATCGTACTTGCCTCACAAATACGTCTGCCAGATATAATGGGCAGGATATATTCTTTTATGTAATTTATCATTTTATTTATTCATTGAGTTTATTTAGCACTGTTATCACACCAAAGAGAGGACCTCCATGGATCTATTTTTATTTTATTTTATTCTACTTACCTATTTGATTTATTTTACATGCACTAGTAGGAAACTGTTGTAATTGCTGAAGCTTTCCAGGAAGGTTGAAATAGAATATATAAAATCTGAGACTTCCTTGCTTCCGTATGAATTTTATAGGTACTGCTATACACATTAACGATTTAGCCAAGTTTGGTACGGATGGACTTGAATTTGGAAGTCAATTTAGAAAGAATAGTTCATTAGGTACACTGAAATTGATATATTAATGAAGTTAAAATCAGTTGACAAACTAAAATGGAGGACACTAAAGTAGGAATATTTGTAAAATTTAACTATTTTGTTCAGTTATGTTTTAGAATCTTTAATGTAGAACTCTTGGACAAGCCTTTTAACTTTTTTTAAAAAAGATTTATTTAGTTATTATGTATACAGTGCCCTGCATGCAAGTATGCCTGCACTCCAGAAGATGGCATTAGATCACATTGTAGATGGTTGTTAGCCACCAAGTGGTTGCTGGGAATTGAACTGAGGACCTTTGCAAGAGCAGTCAGTGCTCTCAACCTCTCTCCAGCTACCTTTTATGCTTATTCTGGAGTCTGAATCATCACTAGTATCTAAAATGTTTCTTCTATTTGTGTTTTGGCTTATTTCCTAATATTATAATATAGTATTAATAGATTTTCAAAGAGTAATCTTTTGTATTGAAAATTTGCAAAGCTTATTTATTGCTGTTATTATGTAATTTATTATTTGCGATAACATTATTTAAATGTACTGTGTTGTAGTTCTTTTCTGAATTAATGCATTTTAAATTTTTTCATGCTTTATTACACTAGCAAACATTTAAAGGTATTTATGATATGTATGATGAAAAAAACACACCCAAGTATCGATCTTTGGAGTGAGGAACTAGTGGTTCATTTAACTGTTGTGTTAGCTATATGGAGATTGAAGATGCTTTTATTTGACTAGAGACACTTTCCTTTTTTCTAGGAAAGCTAACAGTTCTTGCTCCTCCTCTCTGCATAAAGGTGTTACATTTAAATAAAAGCATTTCTTCAAACACTAAGATAAATTTTTTCCTAATTTTCTGTATGCATAATATCCAAGCTACTAATAAACCATGTTTGCAGTAAATGCAATTGGTCATATTAAATATAAAGATATGTTTACACATTGCTGGATTTGTCTCTTTGTTATTTTGTTGATGGTTTAATCCTTATGCTCAGAAGGGAAACCGATTTTTCATTTTCTTTTAATATATGTAACATAAATATAATAATATTGAACACATAATGTAAGTTGTAACATTTATTCCTATTTTGTTTGTTGAAATGATATGTTTTATTATAATGTTACAATTTTCTCTTAATGTGTAACACTTGCTGTTAAATTTCGTAGAAGTGGAGTTATCATTGTGTGTGTAAAGGGTTTTGGCAACAAATTACATTTCAGATGTAAAAAGCTGTCAATTTTCTCTCTCTTTTCTCTGATTTACATTTCACTAAAGCTTTGTACATTTTATTGGCAGTTTGGGACTTAAACAATTTGAATATAGCAAATTAAGACACTGTAACTATTATGTATGTAAATGTATGCAGTTATTCAACCATAACTTTAATCTAGTGCTATGTTCTTTGACCAACCTCCAAAATAGTTCCCTCACTCTATTTGAAGTTAAAACTAGCTCCCACCACTAGTGTATAGAACCACATATGGATAGTCTGCCATATCTGAATTCATTCACTTAAAATAACATATATATCTTTCATTTATTGTAGGCATCAGTCGTTTGTTTGTTTTAATTTATAAGTAATACTGTATCTATGATCATTCAGTTTGCATATCAACACCAGTGTTGAGTGTTTACAATGTATCTACTTTCAGGCTAATATAAATAATACTGAGAACATTTGCACACAAATATTTATGTGGACATATGTCTTTATTTTCCTTGGTAAATACCCACAAGTGAAAATCCTGTTTCATATTGTATATGTTTAAGTTTTCAAATTGGTGCATCTTATTTAAATATGTTTCCAAACTGGTACCTTATGCTTCTGTGAAACTTGTTTAAAACATTTGTCTAAACTTTTACTGTAATTTGTTATTTAATTATTGAATTTTAAGAATTCCTCATATACTTGATCATAGGCACTTTATTATATATCTGATTTGAAAATATTTTTTCTTTGTAATTTATTGTTAATTTTCCTGCCAGTAGCTTTGAAAGGAAAATATAATTTTTATGTTGATAAAACCTGACTGCCTTCTTGCTCTTTTGTAAATTGTTTATAATATCCTATCTAAAAGAAACCTTAGGCTAATTTAAGGCCACATGTTACACTTGTGTTCATTTCTAGAAGTCTTACTTATGTGTGTGCTTGGTTTTGAGTTATTGTACGGATTTTGTTTATGGTGTGGCTTGTCAAATATTTTAAAGTTAGCAGAAACTAAACAGCATAAAGAGTTCTTATCACTTATATCAGTTTTTTTTCAAAAGAACATTCTTGGGCACAGTAGTATGGATAGGAGCCAGTGTCCTTAAAGCACTCAATAAACAAATCATTTTCCACAAATTATCCATGCTCTCCACGTTGGAATGTTTCCATAGGGATACTGTGATATTTTTTTCTACCTCTACTACATTTGTGGATCTATCTTGTAATACTCAACCCAAGTTTAGGCCCACAAGGATCAGGGCTATCTCCTGCCTGCCACTTAAGCTGGCTCCCATTCCGACAATGGGCCCAGTCTGTGGCTATTACAGATACAACTGGCCTATGAAAAGACTGTAGACTAGGCGAACAGTCCCCAGTATACTTTCTCAAAGAAAGAAAAATATATGCAGCATTCTCTAGGGCAGTGGTTCTCATCCTTTTTAACGCTGCAACTTTTAAATACAGTTCCTCATGTTGTAGTGACCCCAACCATAAAATTATTTTGTTGCTACTTCATGACTATAGTTTTGCTACTGTTGTGAGTAGTAATGTAAATGTTTGATACGCAGGTATCTGAAGTGCCCCCCCCCAAAGGGATGACAGCCACAAGTTTTAGAACCACTCTTCCAGGAGGAGCTGTCCACATTGAAGACGATCTCCACTTTTTCATCCATACCTTTGCTTCTATTGGCTATTTGGGGAACTGCTTTCAGCTCTTCCAGAGGCTCATTTCCCGAGCGTTTAGCTGGTCAGTTCTTTTCCTAGGAACTACAGCTTAACATGAATCTTGTCACATTTGCCTTTCAGTGGCTTGGATGGGCCATTTATCTGTCCCTCACATGCCCAAAGAACCCCATAATATTTGTATTAATTAACTGACTATTGCATACAGGCATACAATCTATTTCCACCATTTTCATGCCCAACTCCTCCTCTAATTCCTTCTAGTGACGACCAGTCCTTCCATTCTCTTTCAAATTTGTGTTCTCTTCATTTTTCTTCGGGTCATTTGGGTCTTCGGGTTTTTGTGCAAGATGACATATGTGGGCCTAATTTAACTCTTATGCATCTAGACATCAAGTTTTCCCAGAACAATTTGTTGAAAATGCTTTCTTTCCTTCATTGTATGTTTTTGTCTTCTTTGTCAAATCTAACTGACGGACATCACATGTGCTCATGTTTGGGTCTTCAATTTTGTTCCATTGGTCTATGTATCTTTTTCTGTCTGTACCACACTGTTTTTTATTCCTATGGCTGTGTAATATACCTTAAAAATCTATAATCGTATTCCCTCCACTACTGCATTTTTTTTGGCTCATATTGTTTTGGCTATATGAAGGATCTTTTATTGTTCCATAGAAATTTTAGGTGTGTGTGTGTGTGTGTGTGTGTGTGTGTGTGTGTGTGTGTGTGTGTAAAGAATAAAATGGTGATTTTTTCACTTGGATTGCATCGAATCTGTAAATGGATTTTGATAGAATAGTCATTTCACAATGTCAGGTCTACTCATCCATAAGGAAGAGATGTCATTCTACTTTCGCATGTCTTCCTCCATCTCTTTCTTCAGAGATTTAAAGTTTTCATTGTAAGGGAATAATTTGTGAAGTGTTCTCCTGGATATTTTATTTTCTTTGTGGCTATTATGCATGGGAGTATGCTCATAATATCCTTCTCTGTGTGATTGTTGGTGCTGTATAGAAAAATTATTGTTATGTGAAACTTGATTTCTGTGTCCTGTCACTTTGCTGAATTTGGCTATTGTTTCTAGATGTTTTCGGCTAGAATTTTTGGCATCTCTAATATATAATACATCATCGACAAATAGGGATAATTTGTATTTTTTCCTGTCCCAATTTCTATCACTTTGATTTCCTTCTCTTGCCTTATTGCTCCAGCTTGTACTATGAGTACAATAATGAAAAAGTATAGGGATGATGGGCATCCCTATCTCATGGCCATGAGTGGGATTGCGTCAAGCTCTTCTCCACTTAGGATAGTGCTGACTACGGGTTTCATATATATAGCTTTCATTATGTTGAGGCATGTTCCCTCTGCCTTATATTCTCTATAACCCTTTTTGTCATCTATGCCGACAGTCATGTGACTCTTCTCCATTTATGTGGTTTGTTGCATTTACTGTCTTGTGTATGTTAAACCATTCCTGAGTTCTAGGGAGTAAGCCAACTTGGTCATGGTTACGATCTTTTGCTATATGTCTGTATTTTATTTGCAGGTATTTTATTGAGTGCTTTTGAGTCTATATACATCAGAGATATTGTACTGTAGTTTTCTTTTGTTGTTGTGTTTTTATCTATTCTCTGTATTAAAGTTATCACTGGCTTCGTAGAAAGATTTTGGGACTGCTCCTTCCATTTCAATTTATTTTGAATAGTTGAATAATATCTGCTATTGTTCCTTGAATGTCTGGCAGAATTCTGCTGTAAATCCATTTGTTCCTAGACTTTGTTTTAGCTGGAATGTTTTTTTTTAATTATTATTACTATTTCAATCTCATTTGTTATGGGTTTACTTATAATATTTACTTCTCTTTGCTTTAATTTTGGTGGTTTAGCTGAATTTTGAAACTCACTCGTTTCTTTAAGGTTTTCTAAAACTTAATGGAATGTAGGATTAAAAAAATATTCCTTTATAACATTTGAATTTCTTTTGTGCCTTTTGAAATATTTCACTGTTCATTTCTGTCTCTGTTATTTTTCATCCTTTCTATCTTTTGCTTAGCTGGGACAAGGGTCTGTCAATTACATTTATCTTCTCAAGGAAGCATCTCCAATTTGTTGGTTCTTTGTATTGTTTTCTTTGTTTCTATTTCATTGATTGCTGCTATGATTTTTATTGCTTCTTGCCATCAGCTGGATTTGTGTTCAGTTTGTTCTTGTACTTTCAATTTCCTGAGTTGCATTATTAAGCTATTTATTAGTGTTCTTCCTGATTCTTTAGGCACTTGTTCAGAGCTATAACTTTTTCCTTGGAAGACCAATTTCAATGTGTCCTATTTTCTGTTTCATTTTGTTCCAGGAAGTTTTTTTTCTTGATTTCTTCTTTGATCCAGTCATCAAAAGTTATGAGTTCTTTAATCTCCATGAGGAGTTATCCTTTCAACGTTAAGGTTTCTTGCATTGTGGGCAGATAGAATACAAGGAATGATTTTAATCTTTGTGAATTTATGAAGTTTTGTTTTGTGTCCCAGGATGTGGTCTATTTTCAAAAATTCTCCATTTGCTGCTGAGTAGAATATGTATTATTTGGTGCTAGGAAAGAATAATTGTAGGTATATGCTAGGTCCATTTGAGGTATAATGTCAATCACTTATGATGTTTCTCTGTTTTTTTTTTTTGTCCAGATGATCATTTTGTTTTAGAAAGTGGAGTATTTTAATCACCTGCTATTAATAGATTAATGTTAATCTGTGTCTTGAAATCTAGTAACGTATTTAGATCAAACTAGGCATCCCTGAGTTTGGTGCATATATATTTACGATAGTAATGCCTCCTTGGCTAACTGTTTCCTTTATTAGAATGAATGAAATGTCCCTCTTTATTTCTTCTGATTAGTTTTAGTTTGAAGTCTAATTTGTCAGATCAGGATAGCAAAGTCTGTTTGATTCTTGATACCATTTGGTTGGAGGACTTTTGTCCATCCTTTTTCTTTAAAGCAGACAATCTTTAAAATAGACAGTTTTTGTTGCATGATCCATTCAGTCTCTCTGTGTCTTTAGATTAGGCAATTGAGACCACTGATACTGTTGAAATGTATGTGTTAATTGTGATCATGTCATTGATGACCCTGGGTGTTTGTGCTCTTAGTGGTATTTTGCTTAATTTTTTTTATTGTAGATTTTTATTTCTTCCCATGATGCCTTTATTATGCTCATTTCATTCTTCAGCATGAAATAATGCTTCCTGAATTTTCTTAGTTTGGCTTGGCTATAGTTGTTTGTAGGCTGTTTATGTCATCAAATTTTTCTATCTCCTTCAATATTTCAGATAGTTTTGCTGAGTATATTATTTTAGGTTTACCCTCATAGTCTTTCAGTCTTGAAATGCATTGTTCCAGGCTATTGTGTTTTTCAAAGTACTCAGTGAAAAATGAGCTGTTCTGTTGTTTTTTCCTCTTTAAGCTTTCAATACACTTTCTTTGTTTTATATATATGTATATATATATATATATATATATATATATATATATATATATATATATCTGTTTTATGATATAACCTGAAGATTTTCTGTTCTTCACTTTTTCACATGTTCTGTGCTTCTTATGTTTGATAGTTGTATGAATATGACTTTAATTCAGAAAAGTATTCTTCTATAGTTTTGTTGCAGATCTTTTCTATGCCATTAATTTGAGGTTTTCTCCCTCATCTATGCCTATAATTCATAGACTTATATCTTTTTATAATATCTCACATTTTTTGTGTGTTCCTTTCCTGTGTTTTGTATTTTGCTTAATTCATTCTACCTGTAAGGCTTTCCTTTGAATTTTCTAATTGTGCTACAGGATTTTTCAGTTCCATCTTACTTCAGTTTGAGTCACCTTTAGTGTTTCTATGTAATGATTGAATTCTTATTTTAAGTCTTGTATTGTCTTAGTCATTTCTATCAGCCTTATGTTTGTGCTTTCTCGGGCATCACTCAGGTGTTTCTTCTCCCTCACTCTTTCCCCATGATTTCACTAACTTGTTCTATATGCTTTTTAAAAACTTCTTGAATTCTTTGAGGAAGTTTATGGTTGTTCTTTAAATTTTGCGTCCGAGGCTGGTAGGATTTTGAGAGAATACGTTGCCTTGACTTTTTTTTTTTTTTTTTTTTTTTTTTTTTTGGTATTGTTTCAATGATACCTGGGCATATTCACTTTCTTTGTTAATTCTGAGTTTGTTACAGGTTGAGGAAGAAGAAAAGATATAGATATTGATATGAAGAAGAGAATATATAGACCTTGCTGTTAAGGTAAAAGTCTGGCATTACCTGAAATCCCCTGTGCTGAGTGCTAAATGACAGATTCCCTTCCTCATCTGAGTTCCTTCCTCTTTTCCTCTCTGCCTGATCTGAGGAAACCACAGATCTTCTAAGGAGTGGCACATAGCCCTCAAGGATATTATAGGCCCAACCCTTTCCCCAATAAGAAACCTGTTTAACATATACCTGGGGATTCCTGGAAATATCTTTCCCATGCTAATGAGATATCTCAGTGCCTAAGCTTCTAGCCAATCACCTTTTTCCATATCTCTAACCATACCTAGAATTTTTACCCCCACCCTCATGACCATAGGATAATTAAGTACTGTGTTCTCTTTCTTATGATAAGACTATGCTTGTGCATGTAAATGAAGTGTCCCTGGTACTCCTAACCTCAGCAAATCAAACACATTCATCCCTGAAACCCCTCCCTCTAGCCAAGGTTTATAAATCCCTATTTTACATGAAACAAAGAGGCCAGCACCATCTACTTCACCTATGACAGGATCAGGATGAGACTTGTTGATAGTTCAGGAGAAAAGAAGGGTCTCCTGATGAATTCACCACTGGACGACTGGGATTGACTGCTGGCCAGTGTCCGTGCAGATCTCTGCTGCCATCTTTCTCAAGCAACTCTGCCCACCACAGTGCCCATCTGCAGGAGCAAGCAGCCACAGAGTCACTCAGGTCAGACTGGGCCCTCCTTGCTACCTGGCTAGGGTTTCAGAGCCCTGAGCTCTCCATTGCCACATGGTCTGGTGCTGGCAGGCCAGGCAAAAGAGCAGAAACTCTTATTGAGGAGAAATATTTTCCTCTGCACCTCCAGTTAAAGCGAAGATCTTCTGGTTCCAGGAGAGTCCTGGCAAGGCCCAGGATGCTGCCAGATGCAGAATGACACATCAAGAGGTAGGAAATGACTTCAGCGGAATAAAGTCAGGTGGACAGAGGTGACAGACTGCTCCAGTATTCAGGGTGAACTTCCTGTTCCAAGCCTGGAGTGTGGGAGTAGATCCGTCTGGATAGAAGATACGGTATGATACGGGAGATTTCTGTGGTTTGAGGGATGGGTAAGCAGGATCCCGGTCCAAGGTTAGAGTTCCTTTGCAGTGAAAGTGGGAAGGCCAGACTAGGCTAGTGCAGTGGTTGTGGGAGCCAGGCTAAAGCCAGTGGGTTTCAGAAAATCTTTGGATTGGGAAATCTGGGATAGTCACCAACCTAGAGCCCAGAGGAGAATGTGAGGTGCCTGAGTACCAAGTAGGGTGGGAGAAGCAGTGTAGAAGGTACTTGTGTATGGTTGAAGATAAGGAAGGTCCCAGTGGAAGTCTAAAGCTTGAAATGTGTGTTCAGGCCAGACTAGTGTGAAACGGTACACTCTCACACACGCATAATAATTTCCAAATGTAGTTATCTATGTCTAAATTAAACAAAACATGGATTCTTACGTTCTACTATCTCCATCGTTATAATGCCTCTATATAAAGTGGGTCATTCCCATGTCAGTAACAACGAAAAGAATTAGGTTCCCATCAACTTTCACCTATGTATTTAACTGCTCAGTTCCAGTATTCATTAAGCACAATCACAGGGTTAAAAACACCCTACAGAGAGAGACTGAAGCAGCAAGGCGACAGTCCTCATGTACAGGTCCTGTTGCCTTTAGTATTACAAACTTTGCTTATCTACAATGTTACTTCATGTTTCCTTCTACCTCTTCCAATGATGTTGTCTCATACATTTGTAGCAAAGCTACATTGTTTATTGAACCTGCATTCCATTTTGCCATTCTATAATGTCATATATATTGCCTATAATAGTAACATATTGAGCAGTTTTCTTGTCTAAAATTGATTTTTTTCTCATGTACTCAAACCATTTCCCAGCAAATCCCTTGAAACTATCTTTTTGCTATCTTGAATTTTTCCCCAGAAAATTGTATGATTCAGAACCTACATTATTTAACTTATTTAGACAATTTTCTCTTACATAATAATAGGTACTTATATTTCATACAGATCTTCTTTTGATATAATAACTATGTTTTAAATTTTCTGAAGTATATACCATTGTAAATTACACATCAATTTATTCATTTGTGTATTTAAGGAGATCTTGACTGCTTCATTTCAGGCAATAGTGAATAAACAACACTGTTATAAATAGTTTAATTTTGTCTGGAAACTATTTTTTAATTCATTTGGATAAATACTTGAGAAAGAGATTGCTGGACCATATGGTAAAACCTTTTTACTTGTAAGAAACTGCCAAACTGTCTTCAAAGAAGCTGTCTGATTTTACATTTCTTTTAGCAATGAATAAAAATGTTCATTTGTTTTGCATCTTTGCCAAGAACTGCTAGTGGTCAGCTTTCCTGGATTTAGGCATTCTAAGTGGTGTATGGTAATGTAGTAAGCCTGCATTCACTTAATAAATAAAGTAGAGCATTTTCTGCTGCCAGTGTGTTTATGTTCAAGTGTTAAGGTATCTTCAAATCTTGTCAGTCTTGGATTCTTATTGTTGAGGTTGCGACACCTTACAAACCTTGTACGTGATTTATTTTCTGCATGTGCATTTTCATATATTACTTCATGTATTTTATCTCATTGTATAAAGAGTGCACATTTTCCCCTTTATTTATTTTGCTTTCTTCACCATAACCTTTATTCATCTAGTGTGAGTAGTTTCAAATTTATTATATCCCATATATATGCATTAACAGTTGGTTATTTTGTTTGTCAAATATAATATTGGGCCAATGAGATGATCCAGTGGACAAAGGCACCTGTCACCAAGCCTGATAATCTGAGTTGAATTCTAAACCCACATAGTAGAACCAGCTCCCAGAAGTTAGCCCTGGTCACATGTGCATGTGCACAGGTACAAATGTGCTCATGAGTGCACACAGAGTAAAATATAAAATAATAAGCCAGGTATGATGCGGTAGAACTGTAATCACAGGAGTTGGAAAGCAGGGACAGGGTTATCAGGACTTTCTAAGGTTAGCCTGGGCTACATAGCAAAGTTTAAAGCCAATCTGGGCTATGTGAAGCTCTGCTGTAGGAAGCGGGGGGTGGGGGGATATTGACTGTGATGTTGACTTTTGTTCATTTCTTCTCTGCTTTTTGACACTACATACTATGAGGTGTGATAGTTAATACTGTCAACTTGATGGACTCTAGACTAACTTAGGAAGTAATTCTGTGAACTTACCCATGAGAAATTTTCTAGACTAGGTAGTGCCATCTCATGGTCTGGTATCCTGGACTCAAGTAACTCAAGTAAAATAGAAGAAGCTGAACACTAGCATTCATCACTCTGCTTTCTGGCTGTAGATGCAGTGTGACCAGCTGCCCCATGCACCTGTCTCGGTGCCTTCCTGGATCATGTAGGAAGTGTACTCAAATTATGAGCCAAAATAAACTCTTCCTTGAGTTACTTTTTTTTCAGACATTTTGTTTCAGCAACAAGGCAAGTCAGTAATACAGACTGTAGAATACATTTTAAAGATTAGAGTCTGATTTAATATAAACAGGTTAAGTGAGCAAAATGATTGATAGCCTAATAACTAACATTTTAAAACCATTTTCACAAGAACCTTATAAAGCCTAAGTATCATCACAAATCTTAACCTATGTGGTATTATTGAGATGAAAATAATACAATGTAGTTTTTAAAACTCTTTTTCAATGTTACTAGGACATTACATTCCTAATATGAATGTGTCTAAAACCACTCCAAAATTAAATACAGTGTCTAGGATTGAAAAATCCTTTCAGATTCTATAATATCTACACATGTAAATGCTTGATTTATTAATGTACTTTTCAATGATCAAAGTGAAATGTATCTCTTTCATTGAAGAAAAAACATTAAGAAACTCTGGAGCAATGGTTCAAACACTTAAGGGCACATACTACTCTTCCAGAAAACCTAAATTCAACTCTTACAACCCTCATTAGGATGCTTATAACCACTAGCAGCACCACCTCCATGGAGATCCCACACATCTATCCTCTTCAGGAATCTGCCTTCATAAATGCATATGTGTGTGTACGCATAGACACACATACACAAATAAAGAAAAATGCCAGAGATGGCAAATGCTTCTAATCCTAGCACTCTGGGGCAAAGGAAAGCAATTTCATTGAGTTCTAGGCCGTCTGGTCTACATAGTGAGTTTCAGGATAGCTGGGGCCACATAATAGAGAGACCCTATTGCAAATAGCACATACTACTAAAATGTTTGTGAAAGACAGAGTGATCGGCAGCAATCCAAAAGTCCATCCACTTATCTGAGAAGAAATACAGGCATATCATCTCATATTAATTATTTCACATTGAATGCTCTATTAGTCCAGATATAGTCCAAGCTACATAAGGAATGAAAAAAAAAGGGATGGAAAGAAAGACATATCTTGATAAACTAGTATATTAAGAAAAGGGGAAAAGTGATCAAATATTCTATGCCATGATATATAGCTTTGGTTTTCATCTATAATACTTTGCTAAGCAAGGATTGTATCTTTCTATTGTACTATTGAGTTGTTCGTGGAAAAAAAGTATTCTAGGATAACAGTCATTTTGCTTTTGTGTTGATAGTAACATGTTTCCACTCTACAGAATTCTTAATGAACTCTCAAGGTAAAAAAGTAAAGACCTGGTTTATACCTCTCTTGGTTTTTCAGATTAGTCCTTTTTAAAATTTATTTTGAATGTATTGAATGTTTATGATTTACACGTCATGCACCAAAATCCCTTTGCTTTCCCCAATAAAAATAAAATAAACAAAAAAAAATCTTCTCACAGAAGCTATAGTATATCACACAGTATAGCCTTTTGCCCACATATGTTTACTTTCAAATGTTCAATGCTAAGAGTCATAGGTCTGGTTTGAGGCCTACACTGTCATTACTGCATCCTCACTGGGACTGCTGTCTGATATCCCATTGTTGCTGTGTGTCAAGGAGATTCTTAATCTTTGAATCTGCAGGTCCAGCCCCTTCATGTGTTCCAGCAGGTCATACATGGGGTAGATGCTGGGGTGAGGTTCACTCAGAGCCCTGGATCAGGGCCTGCTCCCGTGTCCTCAGGGCACGGCTGACTCATCAGCTCCTGTGTCCTCAGGGCAGGGCCAGCTCACCCACTCCTGTGTCCTCAGGACAGGACCTTCTCTCCAACTCCTGTGTCCTCAAGGGGGGTGGGCAGCTCTCAGGCTCCCATGTCCCTAGGGCTGGCTCACCTGCGCCCACATCCTCAGGGCCAGCTCTCCTGTTCTTGTGTGGTCAGGGTCAATACTCCTGCTTCCATGTCCTCAGGGCCAGCTCTCCTGCTCCTGCTCAATTCCCCAGTTTGTTGCTGGTGATCAAGGCCTGAATGCCCTCCTACTCCTGTGGGTACTGGATTTTGTGGACCATCAAGCAGGTGGCAAGTGGAGGTCCTTCAAAATCTTCATTGAATAGCTCACAGAAACCATTGATGTTGGCCCAGCTCGGCTTCTTGTCCCGGGGAACTCGTGGCTCGGTTGATTCGTGCCTCCTGAGTCTTTGGTTCCATGGCGTGCTCCATCCGCCATGAGGCCCCAGCGTCTGGGCTGCCCCTAGTACTCACCTGTGCATCATCCAGCTCTCGGCACTGAGCACGGCTCGCCCGAGAGAGGAGGTCCTGAGACGTGTGCTGTGGGTGGTGCCGTTCTCGACCAGGCTCAACTCGAACAGCACCCACTCCTCGCTGCTCGAACACCATCTGCTTGGCCAGCATTGCACCAGGCCACAACCCAAAAAGCAGCAGCAGCTGCTGCCCAGGGGCTCTGGGAGTTCACTGAGTTAGAGGTCATTCAGTAAGGACTTGTTCAGTTTCCATGAGTTTGTAGATTTCCTGTTGTTTTGGTTGCCGTTGAGTTCCAGCATTAATCCACGGTGGTCTGATAAGAAGCAAGTGTTTTCATTTTTCTTGTAACTGCTTAGGTTTTCTTTGTCACCGAGTACATGATCAATTTTAGAGAAGGTTCTGTGAGGTGCTGAGAAGAAAGTGTATTCTTTTGTGTTTGGGTGAAATGTTCTCTAGATATCAGTTAGGTCCACTTGATTCATGATGTCTATTAGTTTCATTATTTCTCCACTTAGTTTCTGTCTATTGGAGAGAGTGGAGTGTTGAAGTGCCCCACTATTAATGTGTGGGATTCGATGTGTGATTTAAGCTTTAGTAACGTTTCTCTTATGAGTCTGAGTGTTCTTGACTTTGGGGCATAGATGTTAAGGATTGAGACATCCTCTTAGTGTATTTTTCCCTTGATGAGTATGATGTGTGCTTCCCCATCTCTTTGGATTACTTTTATTTGAAAGCCTACTTTATTAGACACTAGAATGGCTTCTCCAGCTTTCTTCTTGTGTCCGTTTGTGTGGAATACAGTTCTCTAGCCATTTACTCTGAGGTAATGGCTATCTTTATAGCTGGCTTTTTTTTTTTAATGCAGCAGAATGATGTGTCCTGCTTTTGCATCCATTCTATATGCCTGTGTATTTTTACTGGGGAGTTGAGGACATTGATATTGAGAGATATTAATGACAAGTGATTGTTAGTTCCTTTTATTTTTATTTTGATGTTGGGGTTGATAGAGTGCATGTGTCCTTTGGATTTGTGGATATGCAGTTACTTATTTCCTGTGTGTTCCTGGATGTAGTTAGCCTCCTTGGGTTGGAATTTCCTGATAGTATCTTCTATAGGGCTGGATTTGTGGCTACATACTGGTTAAACTTGGCTTTGTCATGCAATATCTTGTTTTCTCCATCTATGATGATTAAAAGTTTTGCTGGGTTTAGTAGTCTGGGTTGGCATCTGTGGTCTCTTGATGTCTGTATGACATCCACCCAGGGCCTTCTGGCTTCCACAGTCTCTGTTGAGAAGTCAGGTATAATTCTGATAGGTTTGCTTTTATATGTGACTTGGCCTTTTTCTCTTGTGGCTTTTATTATCATTTCTTTGTTCTGTACATTTAATGTTTTGATTATTATGTGGCAGGAAGATTTTCTTTTCTGGTTTAATGCATTTGGAGTTTTTTAGGCTTCTTGTATGTTTATGGACATTTCTTTCTTTAGGTTGGGAAGTTTTCTTCTATGATTTTGTTGAAAATGTTTTCTGGGCCTTAGCTCTAGGAATACTGTCCTATTTTTATTCTTCTTCTACTTGGTCTTTTTATGCTGTTCCAGATTTCTTGTGTATTTTGTAACAGTTGCTTTTATAACTTTGTTCTTATCTTCCACACTTGACATTCTCTCTTCTGTCTTTTGTATTTGGCTGGGGTTGCTTGTATCTATGGCTCCTCTTCTTTTTCCTATGTTTTCCAACTCTAAGATTGCTTCAGATTGCATTTTCCCTGTTGCTTCTATTTCCCTCTGTAGATCTTGAACAGTTTTCTTTGTTTCTTTCATTTCTTCTGTTTGATTTAATTTTCCTGTAATTCTTTTTTTTTTTTTTTTTTTTTTTTTAATACATTTTTATTAATTTATACATATTACATCTCAGTTGTTAGCCCATCCCATGTATCCTCCCATCCCTCCCTTCCTCCCACTTCCCCCCCCTACTCCCCTCCCCTATGTCTGTGTCTGAGGGGGATCTCCTCCCCCTGAATATGCTCATACGGTATCAAGTCTCTCCTTGGTGACCTATTATCTTTCCTCTGAGTGCCACCAGGCATCTCCATCCAAGGGACATGATCAAATATGGGGCACCAGAGTTTGTGTGAGAGTTAGATCTTCTTCTCCACTCAACAGTGGAGAATGTCCATCGGCTAGTCCGGGTAGGGGTTCAAGGTTTTTACTGCCTATTTTTTCCTTGGCTGTTGCCACAGTTTGCGGAGGACCCCAGGGCCCAGACTCGCCTGTAGTTTTCCAGGACCCACTGGATCCTTCCATTTCCTCTTTCTCCCAGGCTTCTCACACCTAAAGATTCAATAGGATGTCCTCCCCTCTTACCCATTATTCTGGTAGGTACAGTTTTTCATGGGGACGTACACCTTGGGCTAGTGTCTTGATATAAGTGAGTATATACCATTTAGCTCTTTTTGCTTCTGTGTGAACTCACTCATTATGACAATTTCTAGTTCAATCCATTTGTCCACAAATTTTGGAAATTCCTTGTTTTTAATAGCTGAGTAGTATTCCATAGTGTAAATGTACCACAGTTTCTTTATCCATTCTTCTGTTGAGGGACACGTAGGTTGTTTCCAAGTTCTGGCTATTATGAATAAGGCAGCTATGAACATGGTTGAGCATATGTCCCTGTTGTGTGGTAGTACATCCTCTGGGTATATTCCAAGGAGTGGAATAGCTGGGTCTTGAGGAAGCCCTATTCCCATTTTTCTGAGAAAGCACCAGATAGCTTTCCAAAGTGGTTGTACTAGTTTGCATTCCCACCAGCAATGCAGGAGTGTTCCTCTTTCTCCACACCCTCGCCAGCATGAGGTGTCAGTTGAGTTATTGATCTTAGCCATTCTGATGGGTGTAAGATGGAATCTCAGTGTCGTTTTGATTTGCATTTCTCTGATGACTAAGGAGGTCGAGCATTTCTTTAAGTGTTTCTCAGCCATTTGATATTCCTCTGTTGAGAATTCTCTGTTTAGCTCTGCGCCCCATTTCTCTATTGGGTTATTTGGTTTGGTGGTGTTTAATTTCTTAAGTTCTTTATATATTTTGGATATTAGACCTTTGTCAGATGAAGAGTCGGTGATGATCTTTTCCCAGTCTGTAGGCTGTCGCTTTGTTCTCTTGACAGTGTCACCAGCCTTACAGAAGCTTCTCAGCCTCATGAGGTCCCATTTATTAATTGTTGATGTTAAGGCCTGGGCTGTTGGTGTTCTGTTCAGGAAGTTGTCTCCTGTGCCTATGAGTTCCAGACTCTTCCCCACTTTTTCCTCTAACTGGGTTAATGTCTGTGGTTTTAAGTTGAGGTCTTTAATCCACTTGGACTTGAGTTTTGTGCATGGTGACAAATAGGGGTCTAATTGCATTTTTCTACATGTAGACATCCAGTTAGACCAGCACCATTTGTTGAAGATGCTGTCGTTTTTCCATTGAATGGATTTGGCTTCTTTGTCGAAAATCAGGTGAGCAAATGTGTGTGGATTCATCTCTGGGTCTTCAGTTCGATTCCATTGATCCACTAGCCTATTGCTGTGCCAGTACCATGCTGTTTTAATTACTGTTGCTCTATAGTACAGCTTGAGATCAGGTATGGAGATTCCTCCAGCGGATCTTTTATTGTAAAGGATTGTTTTTGCTATTCTGGGCTTTTTGTTTCTCCATATGAAGTTGAGAATTGTTCTTTCAATATCTACAAAATATTTAGTAGGTATTCTGATAGGGATTGCATTGAATCTGTAAATTGCTTTTGGTAAGATGGCCATTTTTACTATGTTGATTCTTCCAATCCACGAACATGGTAGATCCCGCCATCTTCTGATGTCATTTTCAATCTCTTTCTTCAGAGGTTTAAAGTTTTTTTCAAATAAATCCTTCACTTGCTTGGTTAGGGTTATTCCTAGATATTTTATATTGCTTGTGGCTATCGTGAAGGGAGTAATTTTTCTAATTTCTTCCTCTGCCTGTTTGTCATTTGTATATAGGAAAGCTACTGACTTTTTTGAGTTTATTTTGTATCCTGCCAATTTGCTGAAGGTGTTTATCAGCTGTAGGAGTTCTCTGGTGGAATTTTGGGGGTCACTTATATACACTATCATATCATCTGCAAATAGGGATAATTTTACTTCTTCCTTTCCCATTTGGATCCCCTTGATCTCCTTTTGATGTCTTATTGCTCTGGCTAGAACTTCAAGAACTATATTAAAGAGGTATGGGGAAAGTGGGCAGCCTTGTCTGGTCCCTGATTTTAGAGGGATTTCCTTGAGTATCTCTCCATTTAATTTAATGTTGGCTATTGGTTTGCTATATATAGCCTTTATTGTGTTTAGAAAAGTGCCTTGTATTCCCGATCTCTCCAGAACTTTAAACATAAATGGGTGTTGGATTTTGTCAAATGCTTTTTCTGCATCTAAAGAGATGATCATATGGTTTTTCTCTTTCAGTTTGTTTATATGGTGGATTACATTGATGGATTTCCGTATGTTAAACCATCCCTGCATTCCTGGAATGAAGCCTACCTGGTCATGGTGAATGATGTCTTTGATATGCTGTTGTATTCGCTTTGCGAGTATTTTGTTGAGTATTTTTGCATCAATGTTCATAAGAGAAATTGGTCTGAAATTCTCTTTTTTTGTTGGGTCTTTGTGGGGTTTAGGTATCAATGTGACTGTGGCCTCATAAAAGGAGTTTGGTAATATTCCATCCATTTCTATCTTTCAGAATAGCTTGAATAGTATCGGTATTAGCTCCTCTTTGAAGGACTGGTAGAATTCTGCGCTGAAACCATCTGGCCCTGGGCTTTTTTTGGTTGGAAGACTATCAATGGTTGCTTCTATTTCTATAGGCGAAATAGGGCTATTTAATTTGTTTATCTGGTCTTGGTTCAATTTTGGTAAATGGAATCGGTCGAGAAATTTGTCCATTTCCCTTAAATTTTCAAATTTTGTGGCATAAATGTCTTTGAAGTAGGTCCTTACGATTCTTTGTATTTCTTCGGTGTCTGTTGTTATGTCTCCCTTTTCATTTCTGATTTTGTTAATTTGGATAGCTTTTCTTTGTCTTTTAGTTAGATTGGCTAACGGTTTGTCTATCTTGTTAATTTTCTCAAAGAACCAGCTCTTGGTTTTGTTGATTCTTTGGATTGTTGTCTTTGTTTCTAATTTATTGATTTCAGCCCTGAGTTTGATTATTTCCAGGCGTCTACTCCTCTTGGGTGTTTCTGCTTCTTTTTTTTCTAGGGCTTCCAGATGTGTTGTTAGGTTGTTTATGTGGGATGACTCCATTTTCTTTTTAAAGGCACTTAGTGCTATGAATTTTCCTCTTAGCACTGCTTTCAATGTGTCCCACAAATTTGGGTATGTTGTTCCATCATTTTCATTGAATTTCAGGAAGTCTTTTATTTCTTCCCTTATTTCTTCCGTGACCCATGTGTCATTAAGTAGAAAGTTGTTTAGTTTCCACGTGTTGGTATGCTTTTTGTTATTTCTATTGTTGTTGAAGTCCAGCCTTAGACCATGGTGATCTGATAAGATACAAGGTATTATTTCAATCTTCTTGTATCTGTTGAGGTTTGCTTCGTGACCAACTATGTGATCAATTTTAGAGAACGTTCCATGGGGTGCTGAGAAAAAGGTATACTCCTTTGCGTTTGGGTGGAAAGTTCTGTAGATATCTGTTAGATCCATTTGATTCATGACATTGGTTAATGAAGTTATTTCCCGGCTTAGTTTTGAAATCAAAGTCCTATCCTTGAGTGAAAGTGGGGTGTTGAAGTCTCCCACTATTAATGTGTGGGTATCGATGAATGGGGCAAGCTTTGTTAATAACTCTTTTACAAATGTCGGAGCCCTTGTATTCGGAGCATAGATGTTCAAAATCGTGATGTTTTCCTGGTTGACTTTACCTTTGACAAGTATGAAGTGACCATCCTTGTCCCTTTTGACTAATTTTGGTTGAAAGTCTATTTTATTAGATATTAGAATAGCTACCCCAGCTTGTTTCTTGTGACCATTTGCTTGGAATATTTTTCCCCAACCTTTCACTCTGAGGCAATGTCTGTCCTTGTGGTTGAGATGTGTTTCTTGAATGCAGAAGAATGTTGGGTCGTGTTTATGCATCCACTCTGTTAGTCTGTGTCTTTTTATTGGAGAGTTGAGACCATTAATGTTGAGAGATATTAATGACCAGTGATTGGTAAGTCCCTTCATTTTTGGTATTTATAACAATCGAGTTTTTGTGAAGTTGTGATTTTGCAATGGTGTAGTTATTTATTTCTTATGTATTTTTGGTTGTAGTTTGACCGGTTGGGGTGGAGTTTTCCTTCTAGTAACTTCTGTAAAGCCGGATTTGTTGCTAGGTATTGTGTGAATTTGTTTTTGTCATGGAATATCTTGTCTTCACCTCCAATGGTTATTGATAATTTTGCTGGATATAGTAGTCTTGCCTGGTATCTGTGTTCTCTTAGCGTTTGCAGAACCTCTGTCCAGGCCCTTCTGGCTTTCATGGTCTCTGCTGAGAAGTCAGGAGTGATTCTGATAGGTTTGCCTTCATATGTTACTCGTCCTTTTTCTCTTGCCGCTTTTAATATTTTTTCCTTGTTCTGTATATTTTGTGTTGTTATTATTATGTGGCGGGAAGATTTTCTTTTTGGGTCTATTCTATTTGGTGTTCTGTAGGCCTCTTGTATGTTCGTATGCATCTCCTTCTTCAAATTGGGGAAATTTTCTTCTATTATTCGGTTAAAGATATTTTCTGGGCTGTGGAGTCGGTTACCTTCTCTTTCCTCTATCCCTATTATTCTCAAGTTTCGTCTTTTCATGTTGTCTTTTATTTCATGAACGCTTTGTGTCAGGAACTTTTCAGATTTAGCATTATCCTGGATGATTGTTTCCAATTGTGCGATTGTATCTTCAAGTCCTGATATTCGTTCTTCCATTTCTTGCAATCTGTTAGATAAGGCCACCTCTGAGATGTTTGCTTTCTTTTCTGATGCTTCTCGATCGCGTTTTTCTTCCGTGCGTTCTTTTATGATTTCTTCCATTTTTATCTTCAGGTCTTGAACTGTTTTAATAATTTCCTTCATCTGGTTATTTGTGTTTTTCTGAAATTCTTCAAATGCCTCTTTATATGACTCTTTTAAGTCATCAGCCCTCTTGTTTGCTTCCTCCTGCATTTGTTTACAAAATTTATTTGATTCTTCCAATATCATCTTACTTACTAAGGATTTGAGGTGGTTTTCATTTATATCCATTGTTGTTGGGTTCTCCAGGTTGTTTTCATTAGGATTGCTGGGATCTGGAGATGCCATCCTGTTTTGGTTTTTGTTAGCATTCTTTCGTTGTCCCCTTGTCATTTTGGTGAATCTAATGTTGGGAGGTGGTTTGTAGTGACCTTCCCTGTTTGGGAGTGGATAGTTGATGTCTGCTTATAGGTAGGGTGCCCTTATCTGTGGGGAACAGGGAGTACTTCCCTGGACCAGGCTGGTGATTCAGATTCTACTCCTGTAGATTTTTCTCAACACCTTAGGCTCGAGGCTGAGTCCCGCGAAGTAGGTTTCTGTTTGGGCCTTTTCCCCTTACTGCTGTATCTCAAGTCAGCAGTATTGGGATCTAGAGTAAGGTCAGCACACAAGCTCTCTGGTTGTGTAGGTTGATCCCAGCTGTCTGTCTTTCCTGTTGCTTTGTAGCCAAGACCCCAGGTGGATCAGATCTTCTGGGTTGTAGCTGTCTTAGGAGCGTTCAGCCTTTCCCATGAATTTGGGAGTTCTTGCTGGGTCTGCAGGAGCTGACACAGCTAGGATCTGCCTGTTGGAGATTACAGGATCTGTGCCTGTAACCATACGGTTTCAGGCCACTGGCAGTATCTGAGGAGGTAGCAGTTTCCACGCCCCTGTATGCCAGGCCACTCCCAGCTTGCTATAAATTAGCGGTTATACCCTGCACATATGAGCCTCAGCTCCCTATATTGTGGGATACAGCTAGGGAGAGCCCAGTCAGAGCCAGCAGTTCGTCCCCGTGACTGGGGACAAAAGCAGGTTAGACCGCTCCCAGACGCTTTAAGGCAGCAGTTATTCCCTGCCAGCAAAGCCCACAGCTCCGGATAAAGTGGGCGGTCCTAACGAGGGCGCGCAAGAATGACCCCTGCTAGGTCTATTGATCAGGTAGAGCCCAGTCAGAGCCAGCAGCTCGTCCCCGTGGCTGGGGACAAAAGCAGGTTAGACCGCTCCCAGACGCTTTAAGGCAGCAGTTATTCCCTGCCAGCAAGGCCCACAGCTCCGGATAAAGTGGGCGGTCCTAACGAGGGTGCGCAAGAATGACCCCTGCTAGGTCTATTGATCAGGTAGAGCCCAGTCAGAGCCAGCAGCTCGTCCCCGTGGCTGGGGACAAAAGCAGGTTAGACCGCTCCCAGACGCTTTAAGGCAGCAGTTATTCCCTGCCAGCAAGGCCCACAGCTCCGGATAAAGTGGGCGGTCCTAACGAGGGCGCACAAGAATGACCCCTGCTAGGTCTATTGATCAGGTAGAGCCCAGTCAGAGCCAGCAGCTCGTCCCCGTGGCTGGGGACAAAAGCAGGTTAGACCGCTCCCAGACGCTTTAAGGCAGCAGTTATTCCCTGCCAGCAAGGCCCACAGCTCCGGATAAAGTGGGCGGTCCTAACGAGGGCGCGCAAGAATGACCCCTGCTAGGTCTATTGATCAGGTAGAGCCCAGTCAGAGCCAGCAGCTCGTCCCCGTGACTGGGGACAAAAGCAGGTTAGACCGCTCCCAGACGCTTTAAGGCAGCAGTTATTCCCTGCCAGCAAGGCCCACAGCTCCGGATAAAGTGGGCGGTCCTAACGAGGGTGCGCAAGAATGACCCCTGCTAGGTCTATTGATCAGGTAGAGCCCAGTCAGAGCCAGCAGCTCCTCCCCTCGGCTGGCGACAAATCTCCTGTATTTTCCCTTTCTGCTAGAGAAAGGCAGCGTGCGTCGCCTTAGGGCAGCAGTTATTCCCTGCCAGTAAGACCCACAGCTCCCGATAACCTGGGTGGATCTGTCGCGGGCCCACAAAGATGGGCCCAGTTAGTTCAGTTGTTTGGGGATTGCCGGCAGTCGGGCCACGCAGCTGGCGCCAAAGGCAGTTCAGACCGCTGGCGTGAATCTCCTGCCGGCGTACTGCCAGTTCCCTTTAGGGCAGTAGTTAGTCCCTGCAAGCGTGACCCTCGGCTCCCTATAACGTGGGCGGACCCACTGGGCTGTGGGAGCAGACCACGCCGGTTGCTAACTGCCCCAGTTTGCAGGGTCAAACCTTTGTGTCTGGCTTCAGCTTGAGCGCAGGACGCGGACGCGGTCCCCAGATCTAGTTGGTTTTGGTGAGACTCGCCACCTGTGTTTCCACCCGGGTTAGGCAGGTGCCGTCCGCAGTTCGGCGCGGTGTGGATGTACAGGATCAATGGTAGTTTCACCCTATTCGCTGAGACTCCTCAGGCTTGGGGCTCCGGAAAATCTCCTCCCCAAATGGCGAATTTGGGTTTTTTGTGCTGGCTACAGCTTGATTGTGGATTCCTTTTCAGAGTTTGGGGAGTGCGTTTAGCCCTCGGGGCTGTCGCTTGTCCCGGGGTTGGACCCCCTGGTGGTCTGCGGAGTTTGGGGTCCCACTCACCTACAGTTCTCAAAATCCAGCAGTCTGTGGTTCCATTCAAGTCCCTGGTCTCCTCAGAGAAGATCAGCTATGGTGCCTACTGGTCGGCGCCATCTTGGAATCCCCCCTGTAATTCTTTTTAAGATTTATTCAATTCCTTCATCTGTTTGAATGTATTTTCCTATATTTTTTGAATGATTTTACTTTCTTCCTTCAAGATTTCTCTCATTTTCATCACATCAGATGTAAAGTCTTCTTTGTGTGCTTCATGGGTATTTATATATTCAGAGCTTGCTGTGGTTGGGTTACTGTTTTCCAGTGGTGTTATATAGTTCTGAGTTTTGTTGCTTGTCTTCTTGCGCTGGCCTCTAGGCATCAGGTTGTCTCTGGTGTTAGCAGGCTTAGAGATTCCTGTAGTGGAGGCTCTGTCTGTGTCCCATGGGGCCAGGCAGGTTGGGAGCAAGCAACAAGGGCTCCAGGATGAAGGCTGTTTACCAGGGTTCCTCAGAGGCCTCTTCATGATGGTGGACAGTGAGTGTTGGAGCCTGGACCCAGATCAGTTCTGCTGGGTTCCCTGTCTATATCGCAGTTGGGTCTGGCAGGAGAGAGCAGGCTGAGAGAGTTACAACCCCAAAGCTGCTCAGGTGCCCTGCATTTCTTCTTGTGATGGCAGGCTCTGGCTATCTTCTCTGCATTCCAGATGAGCCAGGCTGGTAAACAGCTGGGAGACTGCAAGATATCCAAGCCCAATGCTGTTTGGGTGCCTCACAAACCTTCTCGAGATGGTAGCTTGAGTGGGTTTGGACCCATGCTAGACTCAGCTCTGCCTATCTGTTCTGTATCCCAGATGTGCCAGGCCAGTATGCATATGGGGGGGGGGCTGAGAGAGTTCTGAACCCAAAGCTGCTGAGATGCTCCACAGGCCTTGTCAAGATGGCAGGGCTTTGCCTTTCTCCTCTGTGACACAGATACTCTAGGCCAGTAAGCAGCTGGTGGGCAGAGAGAGAGATCTGAGCCCAAAGATGCATGTGTAATCTCACAGTCTTTCTCTAGATGTGGGTTGTCCCTCAGGATTTTTCTGTGGGTTAGCTGGGTGGCCAGGGATCAGACCCACCTGTGCTCCACACAGTGTGGATCCCTTTCACTTGGGAACCAGCAGTAGTGGTGGTTTGTAGCTCTCACTTTGGTCTTTAGCTAGCTGTGCAGTCATGGCTGTCCTGCTGATCAGAAGTGGTGTGTGGACCGGTGCTGCCATCTTGCATATCCCCTCCCCCTACTTTTACCTTTAACTGAGCCAACCTTTTCTTAAATGGATCGTGTCTTTTTTGTTGTATCTAAAATTCTATCTTTATCCATTTTCTTACTGACGTTTTATAATTTTGTATTTTACTGTTTGATCTATGATCCATCCTCAAATTGAGTTTTATTGGTAGTGTGAATTAGTTTTCACTCTCGTTTCTTTTACTTCTCCTTCTCCTTTTCTCACATATACCTATCCTTAAGTAGTAGCTGTTGAAGGTATTATTTTACCCCATTGAAACACTTCAAATTTCATCAGTGAACATAATATATATATATATATATATATATATATATATATATATATATATATACACACACATACTTATATACACACACACACAATTAACACAGTTGTTTAAAAAATAGAGGTGTATAAGGAGGACACAGGAAAGTGAAAATAATGAAATTACACTGTAATTTTAAAACATAAAAATTTTTTTTAAAAGGTGGAGCAAATGAGGTCATCACTTAAGCAAACTCTTAAACAATCTGGACTCATACAATGTCTTAGTCTCAAGAGTGGGGGTTCTCCAAAATTTCCCTCCTGCTGATTTTCAGAAATACTTCTTTGTTTATAAGAAGAAAATGCTTTAAAAATGCAATCATGTGAAACACAATACCACAAAGGACACACTGAAAATTGTGAGATTTCCCCCCACCCCTCAGCCATATAACAAGTAAAATAAGTAGCTCAAAGCTTGGTTTATCTGGTTGAGTTTGTAGACAGATTACATTAAATTCACTCTAAGTATGTTGTATTACTAACAAAAAGGATAATTTTCCGGGTAGTTTAAGAGGGCAGTTTATTGTGCTCCCACTTAAGTGGAAAAGAAAGAATGCCATGAACAGAAGTAATTAAATAAATGATTGGAGATAGCAAAATATGTCAGTCTATACAGTACTTTCCTACTGTGTGAAAACAAGGCAAACAAAAACAAAATTGTAGACATAAAGTTATTGTGTAACTCAAGTGCTGATTTCTATACCTGCCCTCCCCCCTAATATCTGGCTAAAAACCTTGTTCTAAGAATCTCCAGCCTCAATGTTGTGTAAATACTGCTCCTAAATTGTCCCCTGATATGCTAACAGAGCAGCTTCTAGCCAATCGCATAACAGGGGAGAGAATAAGGCTGCACTTCCTACTAGCCAGAAGAAGAGAAATTAGAGGAGGAAGTAGGGTATTCAGCCATGGGAGAGGCTCAAGAATACATCAAAAAGAGGAGTTGGAGCAGGAAACATACAAAGTGCAAATATCCCAGTATCTGTGGTATGTACATTGGAAAAAAATCATATTAACTTAGAGGGTTAAGAACAGAGTAATAACTGCTTAGGTCTTGTGTTGTGAAGCTTATATTAAACAAATGTAAGAGTCTCAATGTTTTGTGTGATAGCTTGGTTAAGAGAGAACCTTAGAATAAACACAGTTTTATAAAATACAGTTAACATTTGACACCCCACCTTAGGTGTCACTTGTAGACTTTGATCTTCTTAAACCTACTTTATATGGGGTTATTTAATGCCTCTATTTCCATTGCCACCCATCTACCCTACATAAGAGAGAAAGATGGTTAATAGGGACAAGAGAAGTAGACTTTTTTAGACTCACTTCCTTGAGCAATTTCGCTCTTCATTGTCAAGATTCCAATAGACCTGGTAAACAGCAAACCAGCAATTCAGCAAAAGTGACCACAGCCACAATAGCAGGAACTCATAGCATTCTCTGGAGCATTTCGTGCTAGGAGCACCTCAAAGGAGAGTGATCAGCAGCTGAGTTATGCATAGCAATGTTAAAGAGATCTCTTTTTGTTTTGGTTTTTTTTGGGGGGGGCAGTATTTATATTCTTCCATAGTCCATACAGGATGTTTTTCAACTGGCAAAGACCATGCCCCCACATGAAGCAGTTTGATTTCTAGTGGATATGCATCATGTGCCCTCACACCCAGTAGTATCACATCCCACACTTGGAATCCAAATAAAAACATGTTAACATTCACTACACAAAACCAACCAATTAAACAAGAAGCCTTGCCTCAAAAATAGGTGTACCACACATGAGGAGCAAGACCCAAGATTCATCCTCTGATCTACACACACACACACACACACACACACACACACACACACACACACACACACACACGAGAGGGAAAGATAGAGAGAGAGAGAGAGAGAGAGAGAGAGAGAGAGACAGAGACAGAGACAGAGACAGAGACAGAGACAGACAGAAAGAGACAGAGAGAGACAGAGACAGAGAAAGAGAGAGACAGAGAAAGAGAAAGAGAGAAACAGAGACAGAAAGAGTGTGAGAGAGAGACAAACAGAGATGTGTATCCACATCCCCCCACATACACAAGCAAGCATATAGCATTCTGCTGGCTTTGGCAGCACTCTTCAGGATCCCCAGGATGTAGAGTAAGAGACATCTTTCTGTACTCCACTGAGTGTTTATACTAGCTTATGATTCAACACCACCTCCTAGGTAAAAATGTTTCTGATCATCATGATTCAAAGGTCTTCATACTCCCACCATCTACTTCATGATAAAAGATACCACACCTAGAAAATCCTGCAGCAGTAAATAATTTAAAGACAAAATTTTAGTCAAAACACTAAAACCTATCTACTGTTTTTTCAAAATAACTAACTTCTATCTAAATAAAGATACTGTGAGTCCAAGATCTGGGTTGTCCCAGGCTTTCAAAAAGTTTTGAACACAATGAAAGAGGTTACATTGATATTTGTCTCTGACAGCATCTCATGTCCCTATAAAATGCACAATGATCGCATAGCAATAGTAGGGGCATTTATAACACTGAGCTCATAGAGCACTCCTTGGAGCCCAGATCAGCACCACCAAATGCCTCTATTATGAGATGTGTTTAGTATATTTTTGAGCCTCTGTACTGGTTCTCTATTTTATAACAGAGGGTAAATATCTTGAGGTTCCAAAATCATCATAAACTGTCCCGATTTCACTCTGTTAGTCACTGTGGCATCAAACCATTTGAAGGCTCTTTTCTGTGCATAGCCTCTGTTCTCACTATATATACATACACACACACACACACACACACATATATATATATATATATACATATATATATATATACATGTATATATATGAGAGATCATACAATCAAACTTTAATGGAATTGCATGTTTGAATTACTGCTTTAGATATCTATGTACATTTTAATATTCTTGACCTTACTTTTGGTTAAAAATGCTCTGCATCTTTTTCTCCCCAGACAACATCAGCCCTTTTGAGTTTTTATAAAATCTTAGATCCTCTTTACAAGTTGATAAGAAAAATATTAAAATAGGAAGTAATATTAAGAACACCTGCAAATACATTCTTCCCAAAATAAAATCTAATAGAATTGCTACTTTATTAGATGTGTGCCACAATAAAACATGCCTCACTCTGTATGAATTCCACTTGACCTATAGATAAGAACTGTTTGTGTGCATGTGTGTGGGTGTATCTGTGAGAGTGTGTAAAGGTGTGATTGTGTCTACAAGAAAGTGTGAACATGTGTGAGTGGTGTATGTGACCAAATTTAATTAGGAAGTCAAGGTAAGTATTATTACTAAAAGCTTTCAAATAAATGTCAAGACATTAACAGGAGCCCTAAATTTACTTTTTAACTAGAGATAGTATTTAGGAAATATGTCACTACTTAAAATGAATTTAAATGTGTTTGCAAAGAGATTTTTTCCCTCAAATATTATACCTTGAATATAATTAAACAAAGCCTGAAGCTGCATGAATGATCACATATTCTCCAAGTTATTGCAAACATTATTACTTCTGCATTTGTTCTACATGTGTGCACCTGTATATTGATTATAACTAGCTGTTGTAAATTGGATTCCTTCATCTTGCACATGACTCTGACTACATTGAAGTACAGCAGTTGGGATGGCTGTAGTAGACATTCAGGAGACTGTCTTATTAACAACCCATCTTGGATATGGTGGGGAGGCTCACAAGGTCTTCACAAGATCCTAAGGTATATACAAAGTAATCATCCAATTGGTAGGAAAGTCCTTGATAGTGGATCTGTTCACAAGTTACTAGGGGACCCTAGGGATATAGATTTCTATCATGCATCATATATACTACAAGGGGGGCTTCCTTGTGTGCTGTCCAGGATATTACCAATGTGGTAGCTGATTTTGAGTCACTCACTCTCCAGCAAGGAGTCCTGACAAACTCAGTGGTTAACCAAGTTGAAGTTGGATGGAACCCATTTTGGCTTGTTCACTGTCCTTTCTGTGTGTGGTAAATTGAGGTTTCTTTATGTCTCTTCAAGAAGTCATACAACAACAGAATAGTTATACGTTTGTGGTAATGAGTTCTTTTTTTTTAATTTCTATTCATTTTAACTTGGAATTCCAGGGCATGATAAGCCTCTGAAGGGTGATTCTCCTTTCGGAAGGAGCTTCAGGGTGAAAGACAATTCTACACATCTTATTTTCTTAACCCCAAAGAGTTAAAATGATGCATCTAAACCCAGGGAATGTGTTCTCCTGATGCTGCACACAAGCATCCATACAGTGGAGAATTATTTTTATTAACAACTGTAATGATCCACAGCTTACCAAGTCCAGCAATCAACTATTTACTTTTTGTTTTTGTTTTTAATTTACTAATGATACCAAATATTTCTCTTGTCATTGAAATATGTCAAATAATCCATATTCAATTTTAGTGAGAACATCATAATTAAAATATTTTAATTTTGGTAAAGCGAATGTAATCCTAAATTAGTTATTTAATGGGCTAATTAGAATTAATGCTGATTTTGTTCCTAATTAGACAGAATAGATATTAAGGATTTAAAAGGTGCATCACCAAGACATATGTAACTAACTGCCGTCTATTTAGATCCATGAACTCAACTGTGATACACATTTTCATATGCACCCTGGAATGATGCAAAGAACTGTTTAAGCTCACTGTGTATCCAGCATCCCCAATGCCAGGCAGTTTCTTTTTTGCAACTGACTTGGATGCTGTCGAGTTTTGATAAATTTAGCAAATTGGTTGAAAAGAAATTAAGATATTCATTTGCAAGACAACGGGTTAGGAAAATGTCTCCTGAGTTTTGTGATTCAGCCAAATATGAAAATCTCTCTTTAGAATCCAAATACTTATCACTTTGGCAACAGAAATGAAATAATTCTAACTGCGTTTTTCAAACATATATTCTTTTAAAACATTTTCTCTCTTTTGTAGATGCCACATTTTATATCAATACGTAAAAACCATGTATGCTTATATCACATGAAAATACAACACCAAAGCAGATAAAGAAGGTTAGCAGAGGACTTGGGGAGAGAAAGGGGAGAACATTTGGGAGAACATGGACAAATGACTTTATATATTTACATAAAAATGTCCTCATGAAGCCCAGTAATATGCACAATGATTACATACTAATAAAAAAGAAGACTGTGATCAAATGAAAGCCATCACTACCAGAGCTGCAGATGCCTCTATGACATTCCATGGCCATTCCATCTACTTTTACCTCTCTAGGAAGGTAGTGATTTGGGATTTTGTTTAGATAGCACTAATTTGTTTACAATTTATGAGTATAAATCTATATATAACACAGTATACAGGCTTACGTGTTTCCTTGACCAATTTGTGTGCGTGGGTGGGTGAAACATATGTTTTTTATGTTTTCTTTTAATCTCTCTACACAGAATATGTATTAATGTCTATAGACAGTCTACTGGTGATAATCTAATCTATCACAGGAAAGATCTAGAAAACTGGAACGATTGTATTATTGTTTTAAAAAAATTATGTAGCTCATCAATAGAATGCTTGGTGGACACAGGAACCAATGTGTCAATCATGTCTCAGAAGTCTTGGAACCCAAATTGGTCACTTCAGAAGGTTTATACAGAAATTATAGGAATTGGTAAATTATCTCAAATAAAACAAAGTGTGCAGTGGTTTGAGTATGTGGGACCAGAAGGGCAGACAGGGAAGCTGTGACTCTATGTGGCTAACATACCTATAAATCTATGGGGAAGGGATCTCTTACAACAATGAGGTACTCAGATTTATATTCCTGCAATTACAGAGATAAACAATGTTGAAACTAGGGGTGCAATATTATGTGCATCTGGGAAGATATTACTGCAAGTAATCAGGAGCAACCACAAGCTATGCCCACTGTCCAACCTCAGAACTCCTTTGGTTTAGAGTATCCAAATTTACAAGAGAGGCCACTGCTGAGATACCAACAGCCCTGCCCCTAAAATGGATTTCAAACTGACCTGTATGGCAGGAGCAGTGGCCCTTAACAAAAGAAAAGTTACAGGCACTTCACTGTTTAGTGAAGAGCAACTGGAGACTCAACACATAGAAAAATTGTCCAGTCCCTGGAATTCCCCTGTGTTTGTGGTAAGAAAGAAATCATGTGGGTGGAGAATGATAACAGATTTGAGGGTCATAAACAAGGTGATTCAACCCATGGGTTTGCTTCAACCTGGAATTCCTTTGCCTTCCGTGTTACCTAAGTCTTGGCATATAATTACAATTGATTTAAAAGATTGGGTTTTTGTTTTGTTTTGGTTTTGGTTTTGGTTTTTACAATACCTCTGCATGGGAAGGACAGGGAAAGGTTTACTTTCTCAGTACCTACTATGAACTGTATTTCTCCAATGAAGAGACATCGTTAGAAGGTACTTCCACAGGGATGTTGAAAGCCCAACCTTACATCAATATTTTGTGCAACAACCATTAGAAATAATTGGTAGGCAGTTTCCTTAATCTGTCATTTACCATTACATGGATGATATTCTGCTAGCCGATTCTGATCCTAATGTTTTAGAAAAAAATGTTTAAGGAAGCACAAAGAATTCTGCCATGCTGGGGATTACAGATTGATGTAGAAAAAATAAAAAGAGGAGATTCAATTATCTATTTAGGCTATAAAATAACTGAACAAATAATTAGACCACATAAAGTATAGATCCATAGATATCAATTGCAAACTCTTAATGACTTTCAAAAATTAATGGTAGATATTAACTGGTTAAGGCCTACAGTTGGGTTAGCTACCTTTGAGTAAAGTAACTTGTTTCAAACATTACAAGAGGATTCAGATTTAAACAGTCCAAGGTGTCTAAATGCTGAAGCAGAAAAGGAATTCAATCTGGTAGAGCAAAATCTGCAAAAGGTATATGTGGACAGAATTGACCCTGAACTTGTTTGCATTCTCGTTACTATGCCTTAAAAACATTCTCCTACTGGGCTTCTTATGCAAAGGGAAGACAGAATCATAGATTGGATATTCCTGGCAAGTAAACAAAGCAAAAAATTGAAAACATACATAGAGAAAACTTCTGAATTGATTACAAAGGGAAGAATATGGTTGCACCAACTGTCAGGGATGGACCCGGCAGAAATTGTAGTGCCTCTTACTGATTCTGAGATTATGTCATTATGGGTAATTAATGAAGATTGGCAAAGAGCTTGTAGTAATGATTTGGGAGATATTAACAATAGATACCCAAAAAGCAAATGTATACAGTTTATAAAAAAAAAAACCTAATTGGATCCTTCCAAATATTGTAATGATGTCACTGATCTCACCTTCTTCACTGATGCAAATAAAGCAGGTATTGCTGGTTATAAGTCTGATAAAATGACTAATGTGATTAAAAGCCCATTTATGTCAGTTCAAAAATCAGAATTGTATGCAATCCTTATGGTATTGTTAGATTTTCCTGAATCTCTTCATATAATTAAAGACTCTCAATATGCTGAAAGAGTTGTTTTGCATATAGAAACTGCTGAATTTACTCCTGATAACTCAGAATTAACTACATTATTTATAGAACTGCAACAGATCTTCAGAAACAGAAATTATCCCTCGTATATTACTCGTATTCGATCCCATACAGGTTTACGGGGTCCATTTGCAAAAGGAGATGAAGAACTTGACAAATTATTAATAGATAATGTATTTTAAGCCTCAAAATTTTATGAAAACCATCATGGTTTAATGGTAAGGTATTGAAGAAAAGATTCCCTATCACTTGACAACAAGCCAGAGAAATAATTAATAAGTGTCCTACATGTTTCTTGTATAACCAAATCCCATTACCTGGTGGAATTAACCCTAGAAATACCAAAAGGAATGAAATCTGGCAGATGGATGTGTTTCACTTTGCAGAATTTGGAAAGTTCTGGTCCCACACACTCAAGCCACTGCACACTTTGTTTTATTTGAAATAATTTGATAATTCCTATAATTTCTGTATAAGCCTTCTGAAGTGGCCAATTTGGGTTCCAAGACTTCTGAGCCATGATTGACATATAGGCTCCTGTGTCTACCAAGCCTTCTATTTTAACACAATTGATTTGTATAATTAATTTAGGTCTCAAATCATTAACTATTGTTTGCCAGAACACATGTGTTCCTGTGCTTCCGAATGCACCAGTCCTTTCCACAGGAGCAGCTTTGCCCTTAATGTAAGAAAACAGTAACAGTTGAGCAATTCTGTCCCCAGCATTGATTTTCATCTCCTTCTTTACACATGCCATCATTTTTATTTCCTCCATAGAATCCCCATCTATAACACAGGGATGCACAATAAAACCGTGAGAAGTCAGCCTACTTCTTTGTAGAACCATCCCTACTGTGCCTGAAGGCAAATGACTGAAAACACCAGTATTTAGTTTGTAGCATTCAACCTTCTGAGATAGGGTAAGAGACATATATGAAGCCAGATCCAAGGCTATACTGCCTTCAGTAGCATGCGTTAGATCACTAATACTCAGTTCCCATTTTCCTGTGGTTCTATCACTTCTGGACTGGCCAAGCGAATTTGGCTGGCATTGTTGATGGGGTCCCAAGCTGATAGACCCCTCCTACCATTTCCCATAGGCAAGATATTGCCTTGCACATCTCTTTTAGATTGACAATCCCTAGACCAAAGTTTTCCTTTCCCGCAGTGACTACAGTACCCTGGAAATCTTGACATCTCATTACCATTATGGCCAGAACATGGGGAAGAGATCTCTTACAAGACTCATCCTTCAAACTCAGTGAAATCAGGATAAAAGTCTGGATTCAGAACCTGCTGAAACTAGCTCCCAATCAATCTTTGATTCCCAAAGAGCCCCCTGATGGGAGACCACTGGGAAAGCAGGAAGGAGCATAGCTTTCAATATGGGACACTAGATCTTCAGCGTGGGTCAAACTGTTCCCAGGACACTGTTTACCTTCCTAGAAGCTTTGCTGTGGGCTCTTTCCTTTTCTCAGGCCTATTTGTGGTTATGATTCTCACAGTACACACAAGATGTGGATCACTTGAGATGTGGATCAATTTTTTATATGGTAGACACATGCTCTAATATTTCATAACATGTTGTCCAAAAATGCTTGTGAAACATAGCATTATGTGAGACATTTCATTATGTGAGACACATAGAATTATGGGGAATGCTACTAACTCAGCCCTCATGGTTTGGATTTTATTTATTTATATAACTTTTAATATACTTAATGAGTGTGTACATATAATCATATGCATCACGGCTTACATGTGGAGGTCAGAGGACAGCTTTCAAGAGCCCATTTTATCCATCCATTGTGTGTATTTCAAGGATTGAACTCAGGTCCTCAAGTTTGAAGTCAAGCACCTTCGCCCAGTGAGCCACCTTGCAGGCCCCAGCTTCAGATTTCAGAGTGACCGTCACATTAGTTTACAGTGCCGCTGAATGAAGATGGTTTCAAAATGTGACCCATATTTAGGGCCAAACTCCACTACTTGCCACCTGTGTGAATTGAGGAGACGTGGTATAGTCATCGTGGGACTCAGTATTTTGTAACCGTCAAAGCATCAATAACGATCCACCCGAGTAGGTGTTTTATCTAAGTTCAAGAGAGTATTTTTAGAGCTCTTGACATGCACAACTTGACAGACCCAGAGAACTAATTGTTGCCGTTGTTGTTTTTAAGATCCCAATGTTTGAGGAAAGATAGAGCAAGTACACCTGCTTTCAAATGTTTAGCTTTGAAAACTGATTTATTATTTTCAACCCTGAGTTTGACTATTTCCTGTTGTCTACTCCTCTTGGGGGTTTCTGCTTTTGGTTTTTCCCCCTAGGGTTTCCAGATGTGTTGTTAAGTTGCCTATGTGAGATGTTTCCAATCTCTTTGTGAAGGCATTGAGTGCTCTGCATTTTCCTCTTAGCACTGCTTTCAATGTGTCCCATAAATTTGGGTATGTTGTAGCTGCATTTTCGTTGAATTCTAGGAAGTCCTTGATTTCTTTCTTTGTTTCTTCTCTGACCCACTTATCATTGAACAGCATGCCAGAGTTCTGCTGAATGAATTTAGTGAGGGAAGCTGCAGATACTTCCTCTCCAGGGAGGACTTTTCACTGCCTCCCCTGTTTAAGAACCACTGAAAACTCTGTACATCATACATTAACAAACATAAGCAGACATTTTGTACCTTAGACAGAATCTTGTTAATGCAGCCCTGAGCAACCTCTTCATTGAACATGCCATGTTCCTGCCTCAACCTACTGAGTTCTGTGATTATAGATGTGAATCGCTGAACCCTGAAATGACTCTGAAAGCCTTTGAAAGAGGAGGCCAATCCACCAGCAATTTGGAGAATCAAGGAACAACAGCTGAGTGAGGTTGCTGTGCCCTCACTACAAGCTTATCTTTCCTTTTTTGATTATAGCTTAGGTCTTTGAGAAGTAGAACAAAATAAAGCAAAGGTATTAGGGACTTAGGGATTAGGACAAAAACAAAATACTGAAAAACTCCTCTAAGCAACAGATCAGAGTCATTAATGACACACAAGCGTTTGGAACAGTAATTGTTGCACTCATCTACTACCTTAAAGCAACTTTTTTCATATTAGGGATGATTGTGTGTGTGTGTGTGTGTGTGTGTGTGTGTGTGTGTGTGTGTATGTGTGTGTTTTCCCTATCTATATAGGTGTCCACAGGTTCCAGAAGAAAGCAAATAGATACACCAGGGCTGGAGTTACATGCAATTGTAAATTCCCAGCATGGATGTTGTTGCTCATGCCTGTCAAGGCCATGAGGGTCTAAACTTCCATCAGCATTGTATCAGAAAAGACTGACATGGGGTGCTGGGGGTGTAGCTCAGTTGGCAGAGTACTTCCCTATCATGTGCAAAGCTCTGGTTTGGACTCCTAGCACTGTCTAAGCCAAGCATGGTGGTACACTCCTAGATCTGGTAATCCCAAATCTTGGAAGGTGAAGGCAGAGGGAGAAGAGGTTGAAGTTCATTCTTTACTACACAGTGAATGTGAAGACAGCCTTGGGAATAAGAGATTCTGTCTGAAAGAAAAAAAAAGTGAGAGAAAGGAAGAGACAAAAAGGGAAGAAAGAAAGAAAGAAAGAAAGAAAGAAAGAAAGAAAGAAAGACAGAAAGAAAAGAAAAAAAGACGCATGGGAGTGATAGTCTGAAAACTTCATTTGTATTGGGTGTGGCTGTGGTTCTCACATCTCTGCAATGCCAGAGATCACTGCCAGTGAGCCAAGACTGTCAGCCTGCAGTGATGGAAAGAAAGGGCTCTCCCCCTCCCTGCCTGTGTGGTGTCAAAACAAAAGTCAAGATATAAAGCATTACACTGTGGCAAAACATGCCGATTTTACCTCTAATGGCCACAGTTTACAACATAACATCAGATAACATAGCATTCGCCCTCAGAAGGCAGAGGATGGAAGGGAAGCAAATATAAATAATAATTACCGAGGATTGTAAAAGTTTTACTCATAATTTAAGAGCATATTTTGTCACATTTTCACTAGAGAAAATCTATTTAACATGAGTTTTATTTCACAAGTTTTGGGGGGAAATTATTACACTATGTCCAGGCTTAGTCAGTGACCACATTGGTGGGAGGCACTTGTCTTGCTAACTTTTCTGAAAAATTACATGGCTTAATTAACATCTTCCCTACCAAGGACCAGAGGTGATGAAACTCATCTCTCACCCACGTCCCAAGCCAAAAAAGAAACACATACACACACACACACACACACACACACACACACACACACACACACACACACACAAGATTTGTAGATTTGTGGCAAGTGCTTAAAAAGCATTCAATGAGCAAATTTTATTTTTCCTTGTGGCAGTATATAAATGCATTATGTGCTTTGCCATGTTTCCTTTATCTGTTCGTCTAAGGAGCAATCATTTATTGATGGGCATTGTGATTACTAGTGTTATGTCAACCTGACACTGTGTAGAACTGTGGCCCCGGGTGGTGCCGATGGATGGAGGATGAAGAAGGCTTCTTTACAGCTCTGTAATACGAGTTTCCTGTGCCCGCTAGCATACTGCATGACACAAAACAGAGGATCCTAGCAAAGCAGAACCTCAGAATGAGACCAGAACAGGGAGATGGCCACCACTCATGCCAGCCCCCAAAGTCTGTATGAAAATGCTTGCTGCTGTGCCTCTGGATTGACTGGTGTGTATTTCATAGTGACCCCTGTCTCCACACCTTACATAGCACAGTTAGTGTAACATGTAGCAATCATTATGATAAGAGAAAATAAAATTTGTCGAAGCAACAAACATTTTGCACACAATGAACTATGTATGAGGTCCACAAATACGTATCATTAATTTTCATAAACCTACTACAATCTACATGTTTAGTATATAATAAGACCCATAAATTAGTAATGGGATTGAAAATATACAAAGGTTATTTTTTCAGAACATTCATTGCACAACTCATGAGTGAGAGAGGAAAGCAAAGCTAATATTACAAAATATTCTTAAACGTAATGAGGATGGAAATACCATTTAGCAAACTTCATGAAAAATATGGAAAATACAGCCTTAAGATCATCTCAAGAGAAATAAAACGTTTAACAAATTGTTTTAAATTTTCAATTAAAATGAACTTCAAAGTCAATAATGAAGCAAAGAAAAACTCAGTACATTAGAAAGAAATAATGAAGATAAAAGCAAAAAGTCAAGAAAATGGATTTTAATGAAAGTGCAAGTCCTTTAGAAAACAAAACTTCACACGTTTTGCCAAATTAATAAAGAAAACAGACATAAAAAGGCAGACATGACTGTAACAAGTTTGAACCAGAGGAATTTTTCATTGTTAAAATGTTTTCAAAGTATAGTATGAAACCACAAATCATTTAAAGCAGTATTACAAGTAGTAAATTCATAAGAAAATGTCCTCTAGGCAAATTGGTTCTATTAATGATTTCATGCATGTACAGACCTTTCTGTAGGAGAAAGACTTGACACTGCTAAGTAAGTTCTCCATGAGTAACACAGATTAGCTAGTTCCCAGAGGAGATGTGGCAGATGTCTCAAGACAAATGGGCATGAGCTGCAGGATGGGATTGAGTTGAAGGAAATGAAGAAAATTCTTCAACAATTTTTGACATGAACACAATGATAATAGTTAAGTCATGTGAAGAAAATACACACATGAGGTTGCAAAAACAATAAAAGAACATTAATGAAGATATAGTATTTGGCCGTAACCCAATGGTGGTAATTATTTAAGAAATGCAAAACAGATTCTTTTGTGTGTGTGTGTGTGTGTGTGTGTGTGTGTGTGTGTGTGTGTGTGTGTATAAAATGTACATTTATTTCATTATGTATAATGTTTTTGTATAAACACATTGAACATATATAAATTAGGAACAAAGCTTGTATTTCTACTTTGCCTGCTGGCATTTAGCACTGTAGTTGATATTTTCTTCAAGTTAATTAAATGAAACAACATAATAACAACATGTGAATTAGAAAACAAGTAAAAAATTATGTTATCCAAAGGTCAAGAGAGTATCCTGGTAACCCCAGAGAATTGATGAAATGGCCAAAAAGCAAGTAAGATAGTGAAAGCTTGAATAATATATAAAAATCAATAATTCTTCATAGCAACAATAACCAGTTAGAAGATAAAGTGATAGAGACATTTCTATTTTCCACTGCCAAAGAAAATGAAAACCCATAGAAACAAATTTAATGGACAGTAAGGAGAAACCATAAAAAGGTTGTACAAAGGAAACACATCTACTTCTTCAACAAGAGAAGAGGAGCCAATATTATAACAGTGTCATTTTTTTTCTAAAAGAAATGTATAAATTTTATACATTTTAATAATGTGCCAGTAAAGTCATTCCATGCCGGTAGAAAATGGATATTAAATTTAATGTGGAAGAACTCTAATGCAAGAATTGTTCAGAAAGGGGATGAAAATTTAGCTCAGTTGGCAGAGTATCCAACTAGCATACACGAAGCCTGGGTTCAGCCCTCAGGGCAGTCAAGCAGGCCTGTGGTGCACACTGGTAACCCCAACACTCGGGAGGTGGAAGCAGCAGCTGAAGTGGTACAGCTGGGTCTTGTTGTAGGCTTGTTCCCAATTTCCTGAGAAAGCACCAGATTGATTTCCAAACTTGTTGTACAAGTTTGCACCGCCACCAGCAATGGAGGAGTGTTTCCTTTTCTCCACATTCTTGACAGCATGTGCTATCATGTGAGTTTTTTATCTTAGCCATTCTGACCGTGTGTAAGGTGGAATCTCAGAGTCATTTTGATTTGCATTTCTCTGATGACTAAGGATGTTGAGCATTTCTTTAAGTGCTGATTGGCCACTCAATATTCTTCTGTGGAGAATTCTCTGTTTAGCTCTGTACCCTAGTTTTCAATTGGGTTATTTGGATATTAGCCATATAATACAGGCTAACCGTATTACAGTTCACAGACCTAAAGAAGCTAAGTAACATGAAGAATTCTAAGGAGGATGCTTAATTCTCATTCAGAAGAGAAAATAGAACAGACACTGGAAGTAGCCGAAAAGTTGACCTCTGAAATACTCCACCCAGCACGGGATGGATGCAGAAGCTGAGTCTCACAGCCCCGTTTTGGGCAGAACCCAAAGAGTCTTATGGAAGAGTTGGGGGATAGAAGGACCAGGAGGAGACAGAAGCTCCACAAGACCAACAGAGCCAACAAATCTGGGTCTAGGGCCACTGGCAGAGACTGATGCACCAACCAAGGACCACGCATGCAGAGAACCTACATTGATAGGGAGCACAGTCTCCATATGAGTTCCCTAGTAAGTGTAGCAGGGATTGTCCCTGCCATGGACTCGGTCGCCTGCTCTTTGATCACTTCCCCTTCGCAGGGTGCCTTACTAGTTCACAGAGGAAGAGGATGCAGGCAGTCCTGATGAGACTTGGTAGGCTGGCATTAGTTGGTAGGGAATAAGGGCTCCTCCTCTCTGAGGACCACAGGAGGGGGATAGGGAGGAGAGGGAGTGAGGGTGGGACTGAGGAGATGAGGGAGGGGATTAAGATTGGGGCAAAAAGTGAATAAATGGGTATAGAAGCAGATGCTGAGACTCACAGCTAAACTTTGGGGCAGAGTGCAGGAAGTCTTATGGTAGAGTTGGGGGATAGAAGGGCCAGGAAGGGACAGAAACTCCACAAGGAAAAAACAGAACCAACAAATCTGGGCCCAGGGGTGCCTGCACCAGACTGATACACCAACCAAGGACCATGCATGGAGAGGACCCAGACCTGCTGCTCAGATGTTTCCATAGGCAACACAGTCTCCATGTGGGTTCCATAATATGGGGAGTAGGGACAGCCTCTGACATGGACTCTGTTGACCACTCATTGATAACTCCCCCCTGACTGGGCGGCCTTGCCAGGCCACAGAGGAAGAGGATGTAGGCAATCCAGATGAGACTAGATAGGCTGAGGTCGGAAGGCAGGGGAGAAGGAATCCCCATTCTGAGGACTAAGGGACAGGAGGGGGGGGAATAGAGGGAGGGGAGTGTCAGGAGAAGACAAGGGACGAGACAGGGCTACAACTCAGTTGTAAAGTTAATTAATTAAAAATAAGCAAATCTAAAAACATTAGATTAAAAAACCATAATGATTCCTTGCATTTCCTCAGTGTCTGTTATAATGTCTTTCTTTTCGCCTCTGATGTTGTTAATTTCAATACTTTATCTGTGCCTTTCGGTTAGTCTGGCTAAGGATTTGTCAGTCTTGATGATTTTCTCAAAGATCCAGCTCTTGCTTTGGTTGATTCTTTGTATTGTTCTATTTTTTTTATATACAATTTTACCCTTGAGTTTGATTATATCTTATGGTCTACTTCTCCTTGGTGTGTTTGCTTCTTTTTGTTCTAGAGCTTTCATGTGTGCCTTTAAATTGTTTGCGTGAGATCTCCCCAGTTTCTTTATGAAGGCACTTAGTGCTATGAGCTTTCCTTTTAGCTCTCCTTTCATTGTGTCCCATAAGTTTGGGTGTGTTGCGCATTCATTTTCATTGAGTTCTAGAAAGTCTTTAATTTGTTTCTTTATTTTGTCCCTGACTTAGTGATCACTGAGTAGAGAGTTGTTCAGTTTCCACTAGTTTGTAGGCTTTCAGTTGTTGTTGTACCTTTAATCCACGGTAGTCTGATAAAAATACAAAAAGTTAATTCAATTTTCTTGTATCTGTTGAGGCTTGCTTTGTGACAAACTACGTGGTCAATTTTAGAGAAGGATACAAGTGATGTTTGAGAAGAAGGCATGTTCTTTTGTATTGGATGGAATGTTCAGTAGATATCTGTTAGGTCCATTTGATTCATATTGTCAGTAAGTTTCATTACTTCTGGTTTTTTATGTCTTGATGACCTGTCCATTGGTGAGAGATGGGTGCTTTAGAATCCTACTGTTAATGTGAGGGATTCAATATGTAATTTAAGCTTTAGCAATTTTTGTTTTAGTTTATAAATGTCAGTGTCCTTGCGTTTGAGGAATAGATGTTCAGAATTGAGACATCATCTTGGTGAATTTTTCTTCTGATGAGTTTTAAGTGTGCTTCTTTGGTCCCTTTTTATTTTTTATTTTTTATCTTTTTTTTTTTTAGCCCTTTACTCCGATATAATGTTTATCTTTGATGCTGAGGTATTTTTCTTGTATGTAACAGAATGATAAATCATGCTTTAACATTCATTCTGTTAACCTGTGTCTATTTATTAGAGAACTGACTACATTGATATTGACAGATATTAATGACCAATGATTTTTAATTCTTGTTATTTTGATGTTGGTGGTGCCCCCCATAAACACACACACTTTTTTTGTTGGTGTGGAATTTATTTATTTTGTGGATATAGTCCTAGATGTAGTTTAGAGTTTTCCTTCTAGTATTTTCTGTAGGACTGGATTTATGGATATATATTGCTTAAATTTGGTTTGTCTTGGAGTATCTTGTTTTCTCTATTTATGGTGATTGAGAGTTTTGCTGGGTATAGTAGTCTGGGCTGGCATCTAAGGTCTCTTAGAAATTGCAAGACATTTCTCTAGGTCTTTTAATAATATCTCAGATTTCCTTGATGTTTTGTGTTGAGAGTTTTTTAGATTTAACATTTTCTTTGACTGATGTATCAATTTTGTCTATAGTATTTTTTACACTTAAGATTCTCTCTTCCATCTCTTATATTTTGTTGATTATGCTTGTGTCTGTTGTTCCTGTTCCCTCGGTTTTCCATCTCCCTCCGTGTGTGTGTGTGTGTGTGTGTGTGTGTGTGTGTGTGTGTGTGTGTGTGTTTATCACTTCTAGTTCCATTTTTAGGTCTTGTACAGTATGATTCATTTCCTTCACCTGATTAACTGTGTTTTCCTGTATTTCTTTAAGAAATTTATTCATTTCCTCTCTAAAGGCCTCTATCTGTGGAGCTCACCTCTGTTGACTGTGCTCCAGGTGACAGAGATAGTGGAGTGGAGGTGTCAAACCTGGATGCTCCTGAAGCCTCCTTGGAAATTGGGACTACAGGGCATGAAGGGCAGCATGCAGCTCACCTCTGCTGACTGTGCTCCAGGTCCCTTGTGATAATTTAAAACCCAACATAAACTTTCACTATTTGAATTGCATTTATACATGGCATAGATCTGAAGTGTCATGGGATTCAGGCAAAACTGTTCTTGGCAAATTGAACCAAGAGACATTTGATTGCAAAAGTCATGTCTGTAACTGGACTCTGTGCTAAATAGCAGGTGGTTCAGGTTTTGAGAAGCAAATTTGTTTGCCTCATCCCCTAGTCAATTTATTGCTTTGATTTGGGTTTCTGCTGTGTATTCTAGGTTAGTCTGCAGGTAAGTCACCACAGCCTGTTTGAATAAATGGATGTTAATGAATAGAATATTGAGCCTTTTCTTGGCTAAATTAGCTTTAACAAGGCATTTTAGAGTTAATTTAATCGTGTACCCTAGGAAGTTAGTAAGTAGCTTACTTATCTCATTAAATGAGGCAAGTTGAAAGAAAATAAACATAATAAATATCTAAAGCATAGGCAATTTTATCATTTGCAACCTATTTTGAAATTGGTCAAGTGAAAATGTATCATTAATCACATTCTTCTATGTTTTTTATCTTTGATCAGTGGATAACTAAGTTTATTTTTATCTATTTTTATTAAGTTCAGAAATTATTTCACTTGTGTCTTTAAACTATATAGAAATAGTATATGACACCCTTATAGAAAGTTCATGATGGATGTGGACAGAGATTACTTAAGCAAAGAAATAAAACCCTGTATTCTTTTTCTACAGTGATAGGTGCATTATTCTTAAATGTAACTGAAATATAAGAGGAAATTCATGGCTGCTGTTCTCACTTCTGAGAAATCCAAGGCATTCTAAACATGTGGGCATTAATTAAAATTTTCAAGCAGGTTTATTTTTTCCCCTCTTTTGATGCCTTTGACACAATTTTGAGATTAAGGAAGAAAAGTTTTTTTCATTTTCTTTTTTTCTTAACTGAAAAAACGAAGGCTCTGAAGTGAGATTAGTTGATAGAAAAAGGATGTCTTATAACTGGTTTTTGCTAAGTCATTTATCATGTAAATACCATTTATTACATGGTCTTTGGTGCTATTACTTGCAAATCACAAAGACTTGACATTGGTCTCTTAGCTCAATATTGTACCTCTACTCTGTGCAAAGCACCCATGTTTCACTGGAGAGATTTTACACATTTTTGGAGATTTTCTATGAGGATCAGTCTCAAAAGCATATTAATTGGAGATTATATGTGCTTTCGTAACAGAGCATACACCCTTTGGGACATGAAGAGAGTAACTTATGCCAATCAGTCTAGATAGACACTTTCTGTCTTGCTATAAGCATGAAGTGTTCTCTTGGTGTGAGTTTGAAATTGGCACCCGAGAACACTAGAGATCCTGCTCTATATGATTATTTTTTTCTGTTATGTAAATATCCACACTAAGACCTATTTTAGATTTTCAGCATGGATGTAGTTTGAACACAATCCTCACTGTGGATTCCCAGGGCCCAGTGGACATCAAGCCAGCAATGTGTGTGGCTGAATGCCACCAACTGTCAAGTATAAAGTCCTTGCAAAGGGTTTGTTGCATATATATTTGTGGACTGAGATGATTGTTCGTATCACTTGTTTTTTGATCGATTCCATAACTGGGCTAATTTATGAAGAACATAAATATAGAGGGATAAATACCAGCCAGTCCCCTTCCCCTATGTTATCAGAAAACTTTCAGAAGCAAATCTCTAAGGTGTAACCAGAGGAGACATTGGCCAATACCATGCTAAATAATATGACTGATGTCCATGACCCAAGGCAATCTGTACTTTCTGAGACTGAATGAGCAAAAAAGACCTTTATATTCCACAGATATGATTTCTCTCGCAAATTGAGGCCTTAGTTATGTTCATCAGAAAATATTAAAGATGAGTTAAATCTATGATCAAATTAGAAAAATTTATATATGACCTATATGGTGTCATATATATATATATATATAGTCACACATACATATATATACATACACACATATTTACACACATATATACACACATACATATATATTTCAATGTTGAAGATAAATGGTGGAAGGAACTTGGATGTTTGTGAGTACACATGTGGGCTTGAATCAAATTTTAGAAAGAAATATAGGCAAACTGTTTCTTTTGTAATATTTAAAAGATAATTATGGTATGTATATTGTGTGTCTGTGTGTGTCTTTGTACACCTCTGTGTACTCTGTAGTCTATGTGTGTGTGTATCCACACATGAATGTGGATACCTGCAGAGGTCAGAAGATACTGGATCCTTGAAGTTATAATTACAAGCAGCTGTGAGCTGTTCACTATGGCTGCTGTGGACTGAACTCCAGACCTCTGCAAGAGCAGCAAGTGTCCTTACTTACTGAGCCATCTCTCCATCTGGAAATACATTTCTTAATATTCGTTCTTTGGAAGGCTTTTCTCCTTAGCGTTTTCTTCTTATATTAGCTACACTTTTCAAATGCCATCTCCCTCTGAGCTATTAACTTCTATAATTGAGTATTTCCGGAGTTAACTCATTTCATTGAGGAAAAACCCAGAGCCCTCCAAGCTTTCAAAGCACTTCAACGTTAAACACAGTGCAGGTATATCTGAGTGTCAGGGCTGTTAGAAAGGTATTTATTTGTAGGCAATAAAGCATGATGGGGCCCTTCCAGAAACTTCTGAGTCCTCAGTCTCACAGTTTTCTGTTAGTTGTTTTCAACTAAATCTTAGGTTCAAAAACAGTCATCTTTAAAAAAAAAAAAAACTCATTCTTCAAATATTGTGTAACCTTCTAATTCCATGCACTTGGGGGTTAATTTGAGGAAAAGGGGGAAATTACATTTTATGTGTGATTATCTGAATAGGGCTCCCCTTGAGCATCACTAGCTGTGACTATTTAAAAGAAGGCAGTTTTCCTAGTCACTCATCAAGTGAAGTGAAATTCTGGTGTTTGTCTTTTGTTTCTGTTGTTTCTTTGCTTTTGATCTTTTTCTTTCCTCAAATACTTCTATTTCTGTCTTTTCTGCCCAGAGTCATCTCAAAACCATTTCTCTGTGTCTCACCCAGCAATCCTTCCATTTCCCATGTCCCGACTCTGTCTGTACTGTTCTTTCCTCCCGTGATTGTGCCCCTGGTCATGGGCTGTGAACTGGCTGGCTCCAATTAAGGAAACCTATGTTTACTCTTTAAGACCCACCCTTGAAACAGGCCCCTTGGAGATAAGTGTACTTAGTGTAAATGGACTAATTTATTCAGAGAGGCACATTAAGACATTTAAAATAATGAGATTATTGGTTTTGGTTTTGGATAAACAGGAAAGGGAAAATTTGCTGTGTTGAGAACTTCATTTTCTGGTTGCCTCTTTCTGCCCTTGCTCCTTTCCTTGGTGGCTTAATGCTTTTCTTTTCCCTTAATAGACTAAGCTCTAAAAGCCAAGAATCTCTGAAGCTAACCCCATGGACTCCTAGCCACTCCTGCTCATTCAAAGCAAAGTACAACTATTTTTTTTCTTGCTACTAGATTAGACATTATCTTGATTAGTTTGATGGGCTCAACATTTAGGACATGTTATAACATTCTAGGGTCACAATAATTTTTCCTACCTTTGTGTGTGTGTGTGTGTGTGTGTGTGTGTGTGTGTGTGTCAGGGTTTCTCTGTGTAGCCCTGGCTGTCCTGGAACTCATTCTGTAGACCAGGCTGGCCTCAAACTCAGAGAGATCCACCTGTTTCTGCCTACCTGAGTTCTGGCATTAAAGATGTGTCCCACCAGACTAGCTTCGCTACCTTTCTTAAGTAATCCTTAGAGTTTCGTGAATGGGGCATTTGAGTTCATAGAAAGCAGCTCCATCCTTTTTCTGTCTGAGTAATTACCTCCAAAGATTAGAGGGGCAGAGATCCAAAGGCACCAGAAAATTTCACTATTTTACTTAGTTGTGCATAATGTTCTTAAGTGCTGTTAGCGGTTCCCAGTTGTTTTTTTGTTTAAAATTTTTTAGTTTCTTTTTCTTAACATTTTATTAATTCTTTGAGAATTTCATGCCCCGTGCCTTAATTCCTTCCAGATCACTGTCTCCTCCCTCAATCCCCACTGCCTCAGCTTCCTGCTCTCTCTTATTTTAAAAAATGTTTCTTAATTGATCTGTTAAGTCTGAAAAAAAAAGACTATGGAATAAAAAGACAAACATGGAACATATTTTGAAAGCTTTGTGTCCAAAGTTGTAAGATATTTTTCTGCTAGGAAAATATGTGCAGAATGCTCCCCCAGCTGCTCGGGGGTCGATAGTCAAACACTTTTAGACACTTTCTTGGCCCTCTTCTGTTTCTATTCCCACATGATGCTTTTCTTCTCTTTTTTTTACCAGTTTTGCTGAATGAAGTTATTCTATCCTAAATTAAATTATGTGAAGAGATTAAATGTTTATTTTAGTTTTTACTGGCATTTGTATGATCAGAAAATAATAGTTTCACCAAATAAGTAAGAATCTAAAATTAAATACCATGACAAACTCAAACATATATTTGACTGAAAAGAGGGTGGGGTAGGGAGGTGATGAGGGAGGGGGCTACAACCGGGATATAATGTGGACACATTAAAAATTAAAAAGAGAATACAATGTACAAAAAGAAAATTTGAAAAATTTCACACACTCATAATTACATGATTTGCATATTTAGAAAATGTTATATGTATAATTAATCTCATGATTGAATTTAAAGTGACACAAGGAAATAAAAATATATGCCTTTTGGAAACGAATTATATTTTTAAAGTATACCTGTATTTAAAAAAAAAGATAACCTTGAAGGAAATGTATGACAACTGTTATACTTCTGAGTTATTAAAGATGTGGAGCTAATGTTCCGGATTAATGGTGAGGTTGTTTGTTTGTTTTTTGTTTTTGTTTTTACAGTTGATTCATATTAGGAAGAATCAAAATTGCAGAAACCAGCCGATATAAGCACTTCTGGGTAATTGCCACTGAACCACGCTCTAAGCCATCTCCAAGGGGGGTGAAAAATTGATGAACCTCACCTGTCAGAATTGAAGCAGGCTGTATTCCTAACTGTTATGTTTCCTTTTCTTACTGAAATAAGTCACACTGGACTCAGATTTTAGATAACATCACTTATTTTTATAACATGGGGGAGGGTGAGAAACCAGCAGTGACTATAGCTCTGCCCCACTGAGTTAAGGACAGTAAGGAAGCGTGCTGCACACTCGTTGCACTTTTTCATGGGCTACAGTCTCCAGGGGGTAGAAATCAACTGACCTTAAGAAATTCATGGATTTTATCTCCCAAAAGATAGCTTCTCAGGAAAAGCTGAATGATTTTCACTTTTCTACATGCTACATACATGTTCATGTTATGGTGAACGTTAAGTGCAGAATAATTACACTCTAATTATCCTTCTGAGTTCTAGGCTAAGAGCACATGCCTTAACTGGAAGAGCACCAAACATGATAAATCCTTAATTATTTACCTCTATCTTCATGTATCTGCATCATACATCCACGTCCGTTAGTGACAACAGTTTTTTCATTCATTCAGCCTTGGCATCACTTTCCTAGCTGACATAATGGAAGACTTGTGTAGGAAATAAATAAATAAGTAAATGTAACTAAACATACAGTTTTGGATCAGTATGCAACTATTTTGAAGGGCAGTTAAAATGCCCTCAAATAACAACCCGAGCCTTTTATTCCCCAAGCTGTCTGTACGTAGGACTCCTTTGATCTCTTCATGCTGTCCAATGTGTATTTACATCTTTCATTGGTACCTTTCCTTGTGCCGACATCAATGACTATGTATTCTTTGCAATATGCTCAGTTTCAGATGGAAGTGGAGCTAGAGGGTACTAGAGGGAGAAGAAATAAATAATTGTTTTAACACTTAGCACACTCACATAGAAAGGAAATGTACATCACAGGCAAGCATACATATGCAAGTCTTGCAACATAAAGCTGAGCCTTGGAGGTCAGTTCATGTCCCACATGGTATTTTCTGGTTGCCATGGCAATTGCTTGTTTCCACTGGGCAACTGGGCGAATGGCCACATCTGTTCTTGCTGAACACTCTTTCCCCCAGCTAACAGAGAGCAGAGGGAATAGATTCCCTTCTCCACATCAAGGGGTGGGTCATAAATCTTGGGTCACAGAGTCACACTTGCCCTTGAGTACCCTCCTTTTGTTTCTTGGCTGCCCAAATGTCTTTCTGTTCTTCTGAAAACAAACTAAATTTGCATTTGTTCAGTGGAGAAAGATGCATAACATTCCCCTTAGGCAACAAAGATATATACATATGTATATACACAGAGATATGGCAATAAATTGAATTTTGAAAAATGATAATGCTCGCTGTCTCAATGGTATTCTGAAATTCAAAATTACAGGTTACTCAGATAAACTTAGATACAGCAATCTTTCTTCTTTTAAATGGCATGCCTTTAGTATGAAGTTCTTTAATAAGTATTCAAATATTTTAATTCTGGCTCTACATAAAAACTGGATAACTTTTGACTCCTGGATACTTGTGTACTAACCACAGAGAAATAAACAACAACTACACTGAGTCAATTCTTTTCTATTGCCTGCAGATCTAGAGAGATCTAGTAATCACAAAGATGTGTGTAAATGTTCTTGTCAACATTTGACTCAGTAAGGCAGTCACATGGGAGAGAAAATTCTAACAACTCTATCTTGTCCTTATAAAATCAAAGCATTGTGGGTATGGATTGAGAAAGAGAGAGAAAGAGAGAGAGAGAGAGAGAGAGAGAGAGAGAGAGAGAGAGAGAGGAGAGAAAGAGTGCACTGGATCTCTATTGTTTTCTGCCCTTCACTTTTCACACATTTCTAAAATGACTGTTATTTTTTAATCCCCTCTTTCACTAGGTTTTTGTGTGTGCATGCAGGTGTGAAGACTGACAAACTGGGCTCTGACTTGGTAATCCACTAAGATGAAAATCAATTTTCTTTCATGATATTTTATAGGGTGCTAAAATATGAAGTCTACACAACAGAAGGTGGAAAACTGACTGAGAGAAGCGTGAGGTTTAAATAGTTGAAGCCAAACCTGAGGCCATAAAGGGAATGAGATAGAAAGCAAAAAGTCAAGTCCCAAAGCATTGAATAGCTAAACCCACAGTGAGACAGAATAGAGGGTCAGGTTAATGACAAGATACAAGTTTTTTTTTCTCTTACATATGTCCCTCCTTATTTGTTTGTTTTTTTCATTTTACCTCTCAGTTGTAGCCACCTCCCTCATCTACTCCAGGCACCACCCTCCTTCCCTCAACCTCCCCTTCCCCTCCCCTAGTCCTCAGAAAGGGAAAGCCCTCCTCCCTTGTCATCTGACCCCAGCCTACAAAGTCTAATCTAGTCTGCCTGTATCCTCTTCCTCTGTGGTCTGGCATGTCTACCCAGCCAGGGGGAAGTGACCAATGAGTGGGCACCAAAGTCCATGTCAGAGGTAGCCCCTACTCTCCATATTATGGGACCCACAAGGAGACTGTGCTGCCTATCTACTACATCTGAGCAGAGGGTCTAGGTCCTCACCATGCGTGGTCCTTGGTTGGCGCATCAGTCTCTGTAGCATCCCTGTTCCCGACCCAGATTTGTTGGCTCCATTGGTCCCCTTGTGGACTTCCTCTACCTCCAGGTCCTTCTATCACCCAACTCTTCCATAAGACTCCCTGATCTCCACCCCAAAGTTTGGCTGTGTGTCTCAGCACTTGCTTGTATCCTCTGCTGGTTAAAGTCTTTCAGAGGTACCTTTATGGTAGACTCTAATCCTGTTCTTTCTCTTTAACGACTTCCAGTGTCTTTCTATTTGCCCTTCTAAATGAGAATTAAGCACTCTCCCTAGGGTCCTCCTTGACAGAGGAGACGACTTCCTGAGCAGATCAACAACAGCTCAGGTTCTAAGATAAAAAATAAGTGGGACCTCATGAAACTGAAAAACTTCTGTAAAGCAAAAGACAGTGTCAATAGAACAAAATGACAGTCTACAGAATAGAAAAAGATTTCCAGCCCTACATCTGACAGAGGGCTACTATGGAAAATATATAAATAACTCTAGAAATTAAACGCCAACAAACCAAATAATGCAATTAAAAATGGGGTACAGAACTGAACAGAGAATTCTCAACAAAGGAATATCGAATGGCTGAGAAATACGTAAAGAAATACTCAATGTTTCTAGTCATCAGGGAAATGCAAATTAAAACAACTCTGAGATTCTGCCTTATACCAGTCAGAATGGCTAAGATCAAAAGCTCAAGCGGCAGCACTCCTCCATTGCTGGTGGGAGTGCAAACTTATGCATCTACTCTGGAAATCAAGCTGGTGCTTTCTCAGAAATTGGGAACAACTCTATCTCAAGATCCAGCTATACCAGTTCTGGTCATATACCTGCAAGATGTTCCACCACACAGCAAGGACTTTGCTCAACTAGAATCTGGAAACAAACTAGTTGTCCCTCACCCAAAGGAATGGATAAAGAAAATGTGGTACATTTACACAATGGCATACTACTCAGCTATCAAAAACAGGGAAACCTTGAAATTTGCAGGCAATTGGATGGAGCTAGAAAAGATCATCCTAAATGAGACAACCCAGAACCAGAAAGACACACATGGTATATGCTCACTTATAAGCAGATATTAGCTACATCATACAGGATAACAACACTCCAATATGCAGACCCAAGATGTTTATCTATCTAGACAAGATTCAAATTAAGTCCTTACTTTGCACAGCAAACAGGAGGCCTGATAAGAGTCAGACTCTGCTGGCTGAACTCAGATTAAGGAGTAGAAACAGTATGCCTGTCTAGGCTTATAATGATCAAGAAGGGGAAACAATAAAGGGAAAAGTTATTCCCTAGTTCTGAGAAATGTGAGGAACAAATAAAGGCGTAGAATCATCTCAAGGACAAGATTTATGTTTGGTGTTAAATAAGATATCTAGTCAAAAACCCAGAAATCAAGGATAATCTGGATGGGTAATATAAATGGAAGCTGTTAGAGAAGGGACAGGACTGTATCAAAGGATCTGTCTTCCAACATGTCCAGTGACTTGCCCAGTCTTCCTGATTCAAGTGTATAGGATCCAGCAGGACATGCAGAAGACTCAAGAAGTCCACAACAAAAACTGACTTGTGCCAATCATGAGCTTAAGACATCTTTACCCTCTTTATTTATATTCTACTTAGTCCAGAGATGGAAAAAACACCACTTTTTGTACAGACATCAAATAATAGGTAACATGTGTTTTTCTTATTTATTTTGACGCAGTTCCTAACACTGAATTAAGAAAGCTCTGTTTTTTGAAGGATAGTAATTCTTTTTGTTGTAATGGGCAACTCTCAGTGGGATCCTCCATGACTTTAGGATGGGGCAAGTTATCAAGAAGATCAGGGTTCTCCTTTTCTTTATTTCCTTTTTTTTACATTTAGTATACAAAGTCTTATTATAACATTTTTATGTTCAAGTTTTTTATTGGACACCAACAACATTCAATAGTAATACCTCCAACTCCCAGAAAGGGAATAATAATAATCTGTCATATGTACATATTTAATCCCCCACAACTGCTCCCAATGATGCGGCTTGTAGAATTTCTGAGTTGGTGAGTGTATTCTTATTTTGGGGTGCTTCATATCCCTACTCTGTAGGGCAGAAGTGTCTGGCTTAGGGTTCTAGACCCTATTCTATGTCTTACCTCCTCTGGCTCTCACCCATGAACCTATGTAACATCTTTGATTATAAGTGGCTAAGTATATTTTCCTGAGGGCTCTGTTAGCTACTATAGCAAACAAATGGATCTGAGAAGAGAGCTGAGATAATGCTCTGGATTTAGAAAAGAACATGAAAAGTCCTGGTGGTCTATATGATTTGTGGCTGATGCCTCATGTTGGAGCAGTCCTGTGGGACCAAGCCCTTCACTTGTTGAATGTAATGCTAACTTCAGGCAATTAGTGTTAGAATTTAATTAAGTCACAGAATACCCAGGGTATGGATGAGAGAACTAGTTGTTGGTGTTAGACAAAAGCTGACTCATTTGATGTCAAAAGTTTTCTGTGGGTAGGGACAGGTAATTTTACATACCTTATAATCATTTCAAAAACAGAGTTGAATGACTTAAGGAGATCTCTGAAGTCATTGTTTCTGTAGGAGCCAAAGGACATAGAGCTATAGGCACTGATACACTGACTAAGTGTATCAGTTATCTTTAGTGGACATTATTAATGTTGAATGAGGCCAATATAAAGTATCTCACCTCTCTCTTTGCTGTTTCACAGTATGTGAAGCACGAAACACTAGGTATTGAGATGATGATGAAGTAATGAAAACAGAGCTTTTTCCTCTCAAGTCTCCCCACATTTGTATAGACAGATGAGACATGACTGATTTTGCTTATCAGGACTCTCCATAACTGACATTGCTGAATACTTTTATTTCTGTTTTGTCTTTCATTCCAGATAATTTCTTGTTTACTTTTTACCTTCAATAGAGTCTTTCTTTCTTTTCCTGTGTTTCACCTTCACTCTAACATCTGTGGTTGCTGTCTGGTCTTTTAAAAAAGACATGATATTGACATAAAAACAGCCACATTGACCAATGGAATTGAATTGAAGACCCAGAAATAATCTGACACATCTATCAACACCTGATATTTGATAACAAAGGCAGAAATACACAATGGAAAAAAGACAGCTTCTTCAATAAATGGTGCTGATCAAACTGGATATCTGCATGTAGAAGAATGCAGATAGAACTATACTAATCACCCGGCATAAAACTCAAGTTCAAATTGATGAAAAACCTCAACACAAAACCAGATGTACTGCATTTGATAGAAGAGAAAGTGGGGAACAGCCTTGAACTCATTTTTACTAGAGAAAACTTCTTGAATGAAACACCATTAGCACAAGCACTAAGATCAAAAATTAATAAATGGAACCTCATGAAACGGAAAGGCTTCTGTAAGGCAAAGGACACAATCATTTAGCCAAAGCTGAAGACTTCAGAATGAGACAATATTTTTACTTACTCCATTTCTGATTGAGAACTAATATCCTAAATATATAAGGGCCTCAAGAAACTACATATAAAAACTACTCATAATTTTATTTACAAATGGGGTAGAGATACAGACAGAGAATTCTCAACAGAGGAAACTCAAATGGCTGAGAAACCCTTAAAGAAATGTTCAAAATCCTTAACCATCAGGGAAATGCAAATCAAACGACTTTGAGATTCTATATTACACCTGTCAGAATGGCTAAGAACAATAAGACAAGTGGCATGCTAGTGAGGATGTGGAATACAGGGCATACTCATCCATTGTGAGTAGGAGTGCAAACTTGTACAGCTACTATGGTCATTGGTATAGCCATTCCTCAGAAAGTCAGAAACTGAATTACCTCAAAATTCAGCTATACCACTCTTGGTCATATACCCAAAGGATGCTTCATCCTACCACAAGGGCATTGGCTCAACCATATTCGTTGCTTCCCTATTCATAATCACCAGAAAGTAGAAGCACCCAAGATGTTCCTCAATGGAAAAATAAGGAAGATGTGATATATTTACACAACGGAATGTTACATAGCTGTTGTAAAACTCACATCATGACATTGGCAGGTTAATGAATGGAACTAAAAGGAATCATCCTAAGTGAGGTAACCCAGATACAGAAAGATAATATGGCAAGTATTCACTTATATGTGAATATTTCCCATCAACTAAATGGTAATTAACCTGCAATCCATAGATCCAGAGAGGTTAGGCATAGTGGAAGGGACTACGGGGGACACATAGGTCTCCCTGGGCAGGGGCAATACAATAGATTTTATGGGTAGACAGGGGTGGGGGAGATAACGTTGGAGGGACCATTTGCTGGCAGAGATAGGGTTGAGGGAGGCAATGTGGGGAGACAGAACTGGAATTGAGGGAGTATTTGAGAGATGATATGGAAACTTAATGCAGTGGAAACTTGCTAAAATATATGAAGATAATTCTCATGAAGTCTCCTAATAATGGGGAATACAGAGTCCCAAGTGGCCATCTCTTGTTACCAAACAAGGCTTGCAGTCACTGCACATGCATTGCATTCAGTTGAGTAGTTGAATAAATGGAGCCCATGGAAATCCCCAAACAACCCAGGGAGATGCTAGGACAATGAGTTGTTATCTAAAATTGACATCAGGGCAGCACTGCTGAGGATAAACACCCACACAACTCATTTAACGTGGAGAAGTTGACTTGGTGCCTACATGAAGCCATTACTCCTACACTGTAGTATCTTTGGTGCAGGACAGTACTCTGTGGACTCCCAAAAGAGAAATGTAAACACCAACCCAGCCACAAAACCTGTGACCTACAATATGACCTGTCTGTGTGATGTGTTAGGGTAACAGTGGTGCAGAACTAGTGGGAGTAGTCAATCAATGTCTGATTTAATTTGAGGCACATTCCTCGAGACAGAACTCATATGTAATACTGCTTGAGTTAACAAGAGCCAGTAACTAGATAGCCCAGAGACTAAGTTAAGACCAAACAGTACTGATTTTTAAAATAATCAATGGCTCCTAATGGTATTCTGCTATATACAACATGCACAGTTTGGGGGTGGAGGGCAGAGTCAGCGACCCTGGAAAACAGAGCTCTATAGAGAATGTATCCATCAAATTCCTCCCGTCAGAGGTCAGGGAACTCCTCTGAGGAGGATGCATAAAACATATGAGAGCCAGAGAACATGGAGGACCCTTTTGTTCTTCTAGAAGAATCAACAAATCAGTGATCATATGAAATCATAATGCTGAAGCAGCAAACACAGGACCTACATGAGTCTGCAGCAAGTCCTCTGTAGATATACTAGTTTTCAGATTAGTATTTTCATGGGACTCTTGAGCATGTGAGTGGGCCTCTGATTTTTGTGCCTGTTCTTGGGGCTCTTTTCTTTCTCCTAGGTATAGCCCACACAATGTGAGGTGGGTTTTATTTTACCTTATTATATTTTATTTTTTCATATCTGATTATCTCTTAATAAAAATGGAAAAATGATGAGTTATTAGGCTTAACATTAACTTTGGAATCTCATAGTCATTTATTCAAGATAATTTTAAGTAGGATTAATAATAGAGGTAAGGACAATGAAGGATTGTTGTTTAAATATATATTATTCAAGTGACTGTCTGAGAATTTATGTGTGAGCCCACATTTCATATACATGCGAGAACGTATAAGAGAGTGATAGCTCTTTCTCTCTCCATAAATGCATATGAGCTGATACCACACGGGTAGCTTGTCCCATTGTACATGTTTTCATTCATCTCACTGGACTCACAGAAGTAACAGTTCTCCCACAGGCTCATCCAAACACTGTGAGATAGTGACCCTACAAAGGACATCTTCTGCTTAAAAATTCTGCCTAAAGCTAAGTTTTCAGTAACTGAGTTTTATTAGATGCATCATCTGACTATTGCCTTTTACTGTTTCCCTTCAAAATACAAAAGACATACAATTAATAGACCATAAGTGTCAGTCTAGAAGGAATCAACAAAAATGATACTAATACTTCATCATAGACTTATAACAGCTATCCCATGCATGATACTATCATCTCCAAGAGTTTGATATTTGTGTGGATGAAGTCATTCATGTTTAAAGGAAAGGAAAATAAAACACAACATGCATACTTACTAAAGAGGATTCTCTTTAGAATTAAGGGTAAGATCTTCCAACTTAAGACAAGGATGGTGAGCACACGGGCCTGGGCTTAGTGCTGTAGTGTAGATTCTTTCCTCTTTCCAGGAATGGACAGCTGGCGTCCAAGGAACCAGCCTACCTAGTGGCCATCACAGAAGCTCCAGAGACTAAGTGAGATGTGTGGTACTTAGGTAAGCATTTATTTTACTCGTTATATATTTTTTTCTTGTTCAATTTAGTTGTGAGCAAAAAGCTGTTTCTTACAATTTCTTAAATTTAACTCCTCATATGAGTTCAAAAATGACAAAGCCTATTTTTCTTGTAGCTAAAATTTTGCTCTAAGAAAATACTCTTTCTCCAGCTGTGAACGTGATTGACATTTTAAAACCAGCTAGGGGATTTCTACTGGCAGCTAAGCTCCCAGCTACAGGAAAGGGACTGACATGATACGGAATGTGTTCTATGAGCCAAACTGCCTTGATTTCTATTTGAAAGAGAGTTGTACAAAAAACACCAAAAAGTGGCCTGTTGACTTTCTACCAATGTTTCACTGTTTTACATTTTAAATTCAATTAGTTAGAAATATTGAGATATGGTAAGCGTACTGTACTAAAACCCCAGCATTGAGTAATCAAAAATCAGCGTTTTGTTTCAAGAGGTCATTCAGAGCTGGATCATTGATAAACTACTTACTGTGTCGTTAATTACTCTAGAATATCTGTGTGCATGACTTTGGAATATCTGTGAAATATAAAGAGTAAGGAAAATGAGGGAGGAGGAAGGGGTAAGAAGCTGGATTCTTTTCTCCTACTTTTTAAATTCTCACCCTTTCCCCCCCCTCCATCCCCCGCTCTGTGTGTGTGTGTGTGTGTGTGTGTGTGTGTGTGTGTGTGTGTGTGTGTGTGTGTTCGAGCATGCACACTCACATGCTATCGTCCAAGTGTGAGGGTCTGAAGACAGCTTGGTGGGGTCTGTCCACTGCTTCCATCTTCCTGTGAGTTCTGGAGAGCAACCTCACATTATCAGACTTTACAGCAAGCACTTTTACCTGCTGAGCCAACTCACCAGCCATTTACTCCTAACTTTTTATTGCCTGAATTCTAGGAAATGGTTGTTTATAATTTCAAAAGTTATCTTTGCACTAGATTCCTATGTATTGCCCTTGAAATTTGTTACCCATCCCCCATGTTGATGTTAGTATTTCTTTTCTTCTTATCTACCCTCCTTTTAGGTAGTTAATTAAGTGCATTTACCAACACTCCTTAAGTTTTATAATCCAGTTCAACACTCTGTAACTGCAGGGCTCTTTAGATCAACTATCTGCAGGGTCAGTTCATGTTTATTATTTGAGAATAAACATGCTCTTATTCTTGACAATTTTGAGACTACCTTGCTCATTCCATTTGTCTGTAGGCTCTGTTGACATTCTTATACCTGCTAGAGCCCCGCCATGTAGAAGACTGTTCTGCAACATGTAGACTCTTTTTCTGAAGGTGAGAATTCCCTTCAAATATCTTGTTCTTTCATTCACCAAAAAACATTTATCAGATATCCTGTCACATAACAAATATAAGAGGTCAGATCTCAGACTTGAGAGCCTTGTTTTAAGATAGAATTGAAAACATCTATATTTCAAGGCTCATATCACACACACACAAAAAAACCCCACAAACAGCTATTCATTTTTAAAGTCTTTCTTATTAAATTTAAAGATTTGGTTCTTTTAGTAGAATCTGAATTTTAGGCCCCTGGTATCTTAGCTACTACAGAAGATATATGAAATCTCATGATACCACTGTAGACTGGTCTTTGTCATCATTTAGTGCTTTTACTTTTTGTCTGACATATTTCCCAGTGTTTAATTGTGTGCACATGGGCTAAGGGTTTTTATGTCTATCTGAGGGCTTGTGTCTTTCATCATTGCCACTGCTGGTTACTCTGGTGATGCCTCTTATGCTGTTACTTGAAAGCATTCGATGTCACAGCATTTGTGGAATAGTCCCTCAATCACCATGTCGCTTCCACACTGAGTTTCAAGTGCTCACCCTTAACTGAAGCATGTCTTTGGTTTACATTGAATTATTGGTGTGTGTGGGGGGGGGGTCAATACCAATTTGCACTGCATGGCACAGCTCTGTTTGTGTTTATTATTCAGTTCTCCCTTGTCTGAATTGAATTAAGAGGTACTTATTATTATCTAATTTTTCTCTCTTTAATTGGAAAATGTAGATATCCTTTAACTTTTTAGTGTTTCATTTAGAGACTGTGAGAGAAAAGATGTGTGGTTTAGTGTATCCAACACAATTATGGATTTTTACCACCTTTCTGATACCATATCCTAGAATACTCAGAGCCTTTCCCAAACTCTCATTTTGCCTGTTTTTGTTGTGTATGATAATTTTTCTTGAGTAATAGGATTATTATTTTGCACAGCCAATATTCTATAACCGCCTGTGGGATTACTATCATTGCACACTCTCACTCTCCAATGGGCTGCTTGGGACCATTTCCAATCTGCCAGAATTCCTTTAGCAATCTTATTTGAGTTCCCCTTCCTTTAGTCCTAGGTGGACTAATCAGAGGTATTTTGTATAGCTATGGAAGTATTTTTAATATTTTAAAAGAACCAACTTTGGTTTCATTGATTTTTTTCTATTGATTTCTTGATTTCAATTTCCCTGATTTTTGCAAAAATTTTCCTCTTAGTAAGCTTGTCTTTAGCTTAAAATGCCTGTTGTAGCTTAAAGCACACTCCTTTTTCTAATAACCAAAGCTGAGAGCTTCACTTATTGAGTATAGATAATCTCTTTTTTCTTGTTTACACAATCAATGATATATATTTTCTATAATCATTGATTTTTACACACTCTAATATCATATTTTCATATTCACTTAGTTCAGAATCATTTTAAATTTCTCTGAGACCTCCTTGACTCAATTGTAATTGAAAAGTATTATTTAATACCGAGTATATTATTCCTAGTTTTTTTATGGGGGAATTCATTTGTAGCTGAATTTCATTATAAGCTAAGAATACAGTGCCTATGATTTGTACTTTATTAAAATTGCTAGGATGTCTCTATGGTCCCAACTGTGATCTTTGTGAATATTCTATGTTATCTTGAGATCAATGTGTATTCTCTTATTGCTACATTTTTCTATAAATGTCAGTTAGATCAAGTGAACTGATGCGGTTCCTCTACATGCTTAACACTCTCACCACTGAGATCACGGCTCGAGCAATCTAGATGTTTTCAGCATGGACAGTGACTTTTTCTGTTTATCTTGTAGGTCTGTCAGTTTTGACATGCTGTTGGTATGTGCAGACAACAATAATGCTTCTTAGATCTTTCTGAATATTAACCCTGTTTTGTGTGTGTGTGTGTGTGTGTGTGTGTGTGTGTGTGTGTGTGTGTCTGTCTGTCTGTCTGTCTGTCTGTCTGTCTATCTGTCTGTTTGAAAATATATATGTTGTTAAGGACTACCTGGTATTAGGTAACCAATTAAGGGACTTATTCCTGGGAAATGCTACTGCTCCTTCTCTTGGTAGCCATTAGTTACTTGTGTTTATTCATCTAGTAGTGGAATCCCATCAGATTGGTTTCCTCCTTTCACATTAGCTGACAACCATTAGCAACATGAAGAAGTTGTGTAGGCAACCATATTGTTGCTATTTCATGAGTGAAGCTTTCTTTTCATAGCTAGAAAACACAGCCTTGCAGCAAACTTCCTGGTTCTTAAGCTCTTACAGTCTTTCCCTGGTGTCAGTACATAATGCTATTCCTTAAGTGTGATAGTTTCCTGTGCTCTGAAGTCTGGTTCTCCTGGAATTAAGATAACTCTCCTAGCTTTACTTTGCCTCACATCACTATGGTTTGTCTCTCTGTTTCTTTCCTCTATCTGTCTGGCTCACTGCAACAAGGCAAGTTTTCATAGAGAGCATCATAAAGTAAAACCATACAAAAACAAACTATCCCCCCTATCCCCCTCATTCCTGGCTGACAATCTTCGTGCTTTTTAAATTTTCTTGATAGATACTTTATGAATTTTATATCATGCCCTCCAGTTCCACTCATCTCTCTATCTCTCCGTCTCTGCTCTATGCCCTTATAACCTCCCTCCCCACCCCTGCCAAAAGAAAATGAAACATAAAATAAAATAAAAAAACAACAAGAAGAGAAAATAATAACATAAAAATTCATCTAGCTGTGGAAGCCGATGTGGTGCATATGTGCTAGGGACAGTAGATCGCTCCAAAGCTGGGCTTACAGGAGGTGTTAACAATCCAGGGTGGGTGCTCGAGACTGAACTCAGCTCCTCTACAAGGGCTGTTTGCATTATTTTTTTATTTTTATTTTTTTTACTTATACATTTATATTATTATACATATGTAAAATAAACTACATGGAGCAAGAAGAACCAGAGAAAACTACAGAACAATCAAAAATTATATAAATGTTTCATTCATAGCGTTTTGGCTTTTTGTATTTGGCAATCTTGAAGAAAACATTTTCCTATCTTGGTGCATCTAAAATTCTGAATGCAGGTCAATAGCTATCATATCTTATCTCTATCATCATCTTAAACCACCTATCTAGACCTAAAAACATCGTAACCACTAAACAACTAAGCTTAGTTGTGAAACCAACCTATTTGGTCTTCAACCCCATCAGAGACTTGAGAAGGAGTGAAATTAGTTACCTGAGTATATAGGAAGTGCAGGCTAACAGCTTCTGAATTTAAAAAAAAAATGACAGAGAGAGTTTGCTGCCTGAACAGTCACCCAAAATTCTCTATAGCATTGGAGCATCATCTTCAGCCTTCTGGCCCAATACATCTTAACCACTGAGCTGTACGTCCCTCCAGCCAGATACTGTTCTCTGTCCTGTCCTAACTTATCAAATACGAACTGCATTTACTACTTGTTGTAACTGAAAGAGCCAGGGGCTCCAGTTTAAATTGTTGTCTTGTTTATATTTTTTTCTTCTTGTTTTAGAGTTCTTTAAAAATTTTTTTTTCTTAAACAATCGAATCTTACAAATTTTCAGATGCAACTTGATATACTTCATCTGCTTCAGCTCCATTGATGTGGCCATAACCATAAGGTAAAGGGGCTTCTGTAGTATCAATAATCTATTCCAATACCAGCATAGGTAGTGTTCACCCATTCTGTCCTGCAATGTGGCTGGAGGTTATCAATCTTCTCATGGCCTTTAGTTTATAGACTTAGATGTTCTTTTTCTTTTATCTTTCTAGAAAGTTCTGGAGGTTTTGACTTACAAATTCTCCTAATGTTTTAGCTTTTTGCAAGTGAAGGATATTGGTTGAGTATGTATTTAAGTCTATAAACATCACTCTTTAATCTTCAGTGTTGCACCCTGCACATTTCTGCTCTTCTTTCCAACCCTCTGTGCTGGCTTCCCCTTGCTTCCTAAGGTCCTATCTCTGCTGAGCTGGGATACTCTGCCAATAGCAGAAACCTGGCCAGGTAACGCACATTCTCAGAAAATCTGCTGCGGGCCATGGGTCAGGTGTTCCTGGTACGTACACTGGAGTCCTTCTGCCTGGATGTCATTAACTTCCTGGGGCTTCGCACTGTCTAGTTTTGATTTTCATTTTAGTTTGTTTGCTTTTCACTGTCTATAGCTTTGAAATCCAGGGAAGGGGTCATGAGCCTGAGGTTCTACCAATCTCCAGTGTTGGTATTTCAGATACTTTGGTGAGGTTTTGCTATTTTTCCTAATGGGAAGCACTTCTTGGAGACACGTTCATCTTCTGTGATTCAAGTCAATAGTGGAGGTAGCGTGAGACATGTTTCCCCTGTGCTTACTCAGGTGTCTCCTGGCCTGGCCGTCATTTAGATCTGAGACCTTCTCAGGAATGTAATTTTAAAACAACCCTTCTGCAATTACAGAGGTGTTTTGTACATTTTCTCTCTTTTTAACATCTTCCCTTTGTTGTCTCTCTGGAGCTTCGGATGAAGGATTCTCACAACTGTAACATGATTTTAGAAAGGCATTAGGAGACCAATCTAAAAGATACTTACTTATACTAGCCTGTTTATAATAGTTTGGGTAACCAATAGATTTAGTAATATGACTATCTGTTGAATCTTATTATCCAGCAGCAAAATAACTATTTAAAAATGTACTTCTTATGGAAATTGAAAAGAATAAATGCTAACTCATAAAAGATAATCATTCTTATTGCTTTATAATCAGTATGTTATTTTTCTTCTCATATTTGACTCTCATTTATTTATTTTTTAAAACAAAAGTATGCTTATTTGTCCATAGTAATACATTTTAGAGCTATAACACGCAATGAAAGAAACAAGTGAACAAACAACAAGTGTCTGTGTTTTCAAACTCCTGGCTCGCTATTCTGAGAATCAAAGAAAATAGACCAGCATTTCTAGGAGCGCTCAGAGATTTCACAATTGTGATTACTTCAAAAATACTTCTAGCAGCCTTCACACTATTATTTGGAAAGCTAACACTCCTGCTTCAAGGATGAAATGCATTTAGTTTAATAGTGCTGACAAAGAACTACCACCAACAGTAATAGTCACACAATGAAAAACTTAATTTAAAAATCACATTTCTCAGGATGGTAACAGGCCCGCATGGAATCACAATTGGACATGGCCCCTTTAAAGACTTATTTGTAAAGGACTTACACAAATTTCAAAATATATGTGAACTCATCAGCAAAAAACTTGTCTTATTTTTCATTGCTATTTGTTTTCCTTTATAAACATTATACCATACCCACATGTGTATGTGCTTACATATATACCCCTGCATATGAATTAGAACAGGCATTTTTTTCTTTATGAGATTGGGTGATTTCACTTAGTATTTGTTCAAAGTTTGTTCATTTTCCTACAAATTTTTTGTTTTCATTTTTATTTAAAGATGAATAATATTCCATTTTATATATGTTCTAGGATATCATTATCTATTCATCTGTTGATGAAGAATAAGGCTGGTTCCATTTTTTTGCTGTAGAGCATCCAATACAGGGGTACAGATATCTCTGGTATGTGTGGGATTTTCTGAAGTGTGTTACCTCTTAAGCCAGTTTTCTAAAGCACCATATGGCTAATCCCAGGCAACCAATGACCTTAAATTTCTGAAAATAGAGCCCTAAATGTGTAATTTCTGTGGAGATTATTATTCAAAATACGTTCTAGGAACCACTTCTCTGAATGCTGATAAATGTACATTTTTCTTTCTGAAATGTTCATTCAAATTCGTGTGAACATTGTTATTAGTATCATTGTTATAATTAATTTAAATGATTAATGAGCTCGACTCCAGTCTTACTGCTTTAATTATTTGTTAATGACACTCATTTAATTAATTGTTCATGTCAACAAATACATGCTTCATCTTTTCATAGCTATTCAAAATCACATATGGAAGGCATATCTTTCACCAAGGCAAGGCATAGGCCACCTGTTACAATTTTATTCTGTACAATTTGCTAATTAAATGTGCCTTTAAACAGTACCATTCACATATGTCAGTATAACTTTAGTAATGGAGATGATGATGTTTATTTTAGGAGTATGATAAAGAATCTTCACTTATAGACACATATATGCATATATATTGTATATATAAAATGTATCTCTGTTGTTTTTTTTTTTTTAGAGTAGTTACAATTAGTTTTTGTTTGTTCATCTTAGGAGTACAACTAGGTACTCTGTGCACTACAGGAGGTACCTAGTAGTTGTAACTTATATCTCTGAGCTTTGGATTACAATTTTAGTGGGAACTTCACTGTCATTCTTATTTAGCAGTAAGTTATGTTTTCTTAAATATCTTTTTGGTACATGTGTGCTCATGTATGTGCATTTGTGCACTTTTCTCATCCCTAGAGAGTCTATTTCTTCAGAAGTTCACTTTTTCATTGTATAACACCTAAAACAACAAAATTGTAATTGCTCTGCCTTGTCCCAGGCAACTGATTTACACAGTGCTTTGCTAGCAAGTTCTCTAAACTTAACCTTTATGGAGAGAAAGGGTTTTATTCAGTAATCCTTTTGGGGGTTTTGCTGTCTGCCCTACAAGAAAGATAGAAAAACAACCTAAAAATAGTTCATCTCACTTGGGACAGCCTATTAAAATGCATCTCTCTTTGTTGACTTGTTTAAAGCCATCACAATTAGATGTTGTTTTTATCTACCTTTGCACAACCAGATAGTCCCTGGACCACAGTAGCTACCTAAGAAACATATCTTGCATCTCTGGATTTGCTGGGGATAAAATTTTAGGGGTAACTCTCACTGTCACCTTGTACATTATTTAGCTGGAAGTTGTATTTTCCTTGAAGTATCATCTTGTTGAATTTCAAGCAAGCACCAAATATTCAATTTACTCAAAAAAACCAAACCAAACCAAAACAAAACAAACAAACAAAAACCCAAAAAACTCAGTGTTAAGCAAACTGATGAGCTATTTCCTTCACGGTATGTGCAGTTTTGGCTCGGAACCCATATTCCATTCGGTTAGTAGGGGATTTCCATCTTATCGCATTGTCAATTTTACCAGATCAGCAATCAAACAATGAAGGCTGCATAACACTGCAAATTTGCACAGGGCGAGGTTTAAAGACATAAACGATGGCTGAGATATATATATATATAATCTACCCCCAAAGCTCCCGTGTCACTTCATAGGTCTGTGATAGACATCTGGCTTCAAGGTGGCAGGCTACGTCTGTGAGGAAACAGAACAGCTCAGAGATTCCACACAGGGCCGCTTCTGAAGTTGCGGTAAAGCTCGAAGCAGGGAACTGCCGCGGCAAAAGATTGTAAGCCATCTGCATGAACACAGAGCAAAGAGTGTACGTAAACCTGGAAAAAATGGGCAATTAAAAAGAACACAAGAGCATCGTAAATACCAAACATCACCGGAGATGTCAGGAACAAGTTCAAACAAATTACCAACAGTGGTGGTCGGGAGCTAAGTGTCTTAGCCCTGTATATCTAACAATCTATGTCTTAGCCCTTTGCATTTAACAATCCGTTCACATTGTGTTGACTACAGATATACGTAACGCAACTGACACTCCTGTGTGGAAAATAAAGAGAGAAAAATTATTCCAGTGCGTTTTCACAGAAAGAAAACATTTTAACTTCGTGAACAGAACTTGGGGCATACAAGATTAAGAGAGACATTTCTCGTTCATAAAGTAAACATTTGACATCTTCGTCATGCTCATCACAAGAGAGCCAAGTGCAATGAAAATGTGACAAATGCATTTGTTCTGAGATTTCAAAACATCATCCAGATTAATGGATGTGAGGAAAGTAAATATGAGACCTTAAATATAACACATTAGCTCAATCAAATTGTGTATGTTGGAGAATTAGGCGCGCATAAAAGAGAAATTTAAAAGGCAAAGGCATGCAAGGACCTTGGACAATTTCTAAACATAGAGATGGTATGCCACACACATTGTACGTCTTCACCAAAAAACATGTATAAAAGAGGGTGACAAAATGAATACCAGATTGTGTAGTGAATATCCAATGAGACTGGAAAAAATTTTGAGGCTCAAGAGAATTTTGGGCTGGGAATTATTGATGTTCAGAAGTAAACAACCCATATCTAACTTCGTGGCAACATGCGTGGAATGATTAACAAGAAAAGGGGGCCAAATTGAACTTAAACTGGCAGTCACAAAAGTAAATTGAGAGTTCTCGTTTAATCAGCATAGAAAATAGCTATAATGCTTTTTCCCCCATAGTGACACCAACGTTTTTTGTTATGAGCTGCACACCCTACACATTCAGTTTTGAGCTCAAGGGATCTCAGACTTCTGTAACCAGCCACAACCAGAAGTGGAGAGGTCACAGAGTATTTGGTAACAAGTAAAATCTTTTGATGATGCCATGAACAAAAAATAATTCAAATTCGAGTGTGAAGACTCTGAGACATTTTTGATGATGCTTGCTGGTACTGCTGCCTTGTAAGTCTTTAGTGCAGTCTTGGCCTGAACATACAACCATAAGCACTTAGCACTATGAGTGTTGTTATGCCCAGCAGTGCCAATTAATGCTGCCTAAAAACACAGTGAACACAACTGTAAGTTATGAATTTCAGTGGGTTTTGTTTGTTTTTTAACATACACACAAAGTTTTCTGCTAAACTGAAACACAATGATTTAATTATAGGAAGCAAAGATTCAGATGATATTGTACTAACAATAGACTGTTTTTTGTTTTGTTTTATTTTTCTTTTATTTTTTTCACTTTTACATATGCATTATTATTATTATATATGTATACAATAAACTACATATAGTGAGAAGGACCACAAACAATTAGGAATTATATAAATGTTACATTCATAGTGTTTTGCTTCTCTGTATTTGGCAACCTTGGAGAAAACATATTTCCTATCTTGGTGAATTTACAACTCTGAATGTAAATCACTATCATATTGCTGTCAACCTAGAAACATCTATCCAGAACTAAAAACAACTCAACCCCTAAAAAACAAAGCTTAATTGTAAAACTAAACTATCTGGTCTTCAACCCCATCCGAGACTTGAAAAGGAATAAAATTAATTATCTGAGTGGACAGTAAGTTCAGGTTAATAGCCTCCAAAATGAGAAAATGACAGAGACAGTTCACTGCCTAGACAGTTATCTAAAACTCTATAATGTAGGAGCATCATCTTCAGCCCTCTGGCCCATTATATCTGGCAGACATACCTTATTTTTCAGACTATAGGATGCACCTGACCATAAGACACACCTAGTTTTTAGAGCAGTAAAACAAGAAAAACACTAAAAACAGCAATTGGGCCATAAGGTGCAACCTCATTTCCCCACCCCACCCCCTGGGGGAAGAAGTATGTCTTATGGTCTAAAAAAAAAAAAAAAAAAAAAAAAAGTATTTGTGAAGCAGGAACTACTGAAGGTTTGCTTAGCCTGTCTTGGCAGAGTTTGGCTGTCGATTCCACCTGCTTCCAAGCTTATCCACTTTTAGGCAGAATTCTCTCTGTGGCAGAAATCAGGACATTTTGCCAGGTGGCTGGGTTGCCACATTTGAAGCCATCTCCATAAGAAGGTTCTTTGATGCTCATCATCTTCTTTGGGGTAGGCTATGTGTTGCCAGGACCTAACCTATCTTATTGTCAACATATCCTTAAAATCATAAAAATATCTTTAAATGCCATATTCTGTAGAACTCTGAGGTTTTTGAAGAACTTATCTAACTATTTGTTAAACCTAGGGTGTATATTCTTGTGATGAAAATAGAGTAGTAATTGACATGACCATGATTTGATCAACTAACAATTAACTTGTATCACTTAATTATCTTAAACAGCCTGAAACAGCATCTTCAAAGTATTGGAAGTAAATTTTGTATTGTAATTGAGTTATATGCACACACTACTTCATAGTAAAATAGAAACATATTTAATGTTTGTGAAGAATAATCTTGAATTTGAATTCTATATGAATGCATCAATATAAAAAATTCTATACCAATGAACCAAAAATAACTTTGTGAGTTAAGGCCTTAAGTTGAGAAGTAGATTCAATAATTTACTTTTTGTCCTGTCAGTCCTCTATATTTCTATATTCCTTATTCTTCCCTTATCTCCATACCTAAGAAAGATAAAGGAAAAGAGAAAAATCCGTGAGTCCATTTTCGTTTTCTCTCTGAATAAGAACAATAATAACTTATAACCGACTCCCAATGAAAACAAACATCCGTATCCTAAGAAAACAACTAAAACTCTACCCAACCCTCCCTTAAGGGAAATGGGGCATCGTTCTCTTTTTAAAGCTTCTTGTGGCTAATTTGAGATGAGTAATACCTTTGTAGGGGCCCAAATACAATTGGGAAATAGAATTTATGGTTCAGTTTCTATATGTTGAAAAATTCCAGGCTTAATAGAGGCCCTGTGTGGGACAGTCTGAAATGCTGGGCCAACTGGCATCAGAAGCTTTCTTTGAAGCTGCCCTGTTCTGATGAGGAGCAGCAACTGAAGCACTTGGGGCTAGAACATGAAGGATGCAGGATGACAGCTTCTAGCATGGTGAGAGGAATGGATTCTGCCAGGTCTGCTCCAGCGTCAGTGTCCAGTTCTTTTGTTCTGAAAGCAAACAGTTTCTCACAGGCATTACACAGCCCTAACATTATAAATGTATGATGTGTGCAGGATGCACAGAGCAATTAAGGCTGGTTCTCTGCTGTTTGTATGAGTAGACGACGGACATCTGTAAGTCTTCATTCACACCATGCAAAGAATGGCATCTAAAAATAAGTCACAGGGATACTGTAGCCAACAAGAAGCATTGTCTATGCATAGACGTTCATGTCTTAGCCAGTCTCAGAGCTATTCCCATGTAGTGGGATTAGCAATATAAGTTACCTGCTTGTTCTGTAGTTTGGATTCATTTAAATGTAGACTGACATGAGTTAGAAGTCTCTCATCTAGGTCTGTTTCATTTTGACCTTTTCTTTTAAATGTATATTTTCTTTGTTATAGCCTATTCACACTTCATCCTGGCTGCCATCCTCTCCCTCCTATCCTCGAATTACCCCTCCCTCCCTCCTCTGTCCCTTCCCCTCCCCAAGACCTCCAACAGGGGCGGCATCCTACTCAAAATATCTGGCAATAGTCATTATGTCCCATCAGCATAGCCTGCATCCTCCTCCTCTGTGTGCCTGCTAGGCTGTCTTGCCTAGGGGCAGGGACTAAATCTTAGTGCCCCCAGTCAATTCAGAGGTTAAGCAGCAGTCCTCCTTCTCAAAGAATCGGCAGTCTACTGGTTACATCTGAGCAGCAGTTCTTGGTTCTCTGCATGCACTGTCCTTGGTCAGTACATCAGACCGTGCAGTGCACCCCATTTGTCCAGATCCATAGGCCCCGAAGGTCTCTCTGTGTGGCTCCTGCTCCCTCCCAGACCATCACTTGCATGCAATTCACAGCTCTTCTCCCAGAGTTCTGTTGTAAGCCCCAGCATCCGTCCCAGTTCTCCATTGGGTAGAATCTCTCAGAGGACCTCTATGTTGGGCTAATATTCACTTATCAGTGAGTATATACCATACATATTGTCTGGGTCTAGGTTACCTCACTCAGGATGATCTTTTCTAGTTCTATCTATTTGACTGCAAATTTCAAGATGTCCTTGTTTTTGATAGCTGAATAGTATTCGGTTGTGTAAATGTACCAGAGTTTCTTTAACCATTCTTCGGGTGAGGGCCATATAGGTTGTTTCCAGATTCTGGCTATTATGAGTAAAGCTGCTATGAACATAGCTGAGCAAATGTCCTTGTCGTATGGTGGAGCATCTTTTTGGTATATGGCCAGGAGTGGAATAGCAGGGGTTTTAGATAGCAATATTACCAATAGAGAAAGTAAAAGATTGATGTCCAAAATGGTTGTACTAGTTTGCACTCCCACCAGCAGTGGAAGAGTGTTCCCCTTTCTCCACATCCTTGCTAGCATGTGCTGTCACTTCAGGTTTTGGTCTCAGCCATTCAGATAAATGTAAGATGGATCTCAGAGTAGTTTGATTTGCATATCCCTCATGACTATGGACATTGAGCATTTTTTATGTGTTATTCAGCCATTTTATACTCCCCTGTTGAGAATTCTCTGTTTATCTCTGTACTCCATTTTTAATTAGGTTATTTGGTTTGGTGTTCTGTACTTTCTTCATTTCTTTATATATTTTTGGATATTAGCCCTTGTTGGATGTAGGGTTGTTGAAGACCTTTTTCCAGTCTGTAGGCTGTCATTTTGTTCTGCTGACAGTGTCCTTTGCTTTACACTTTTTCAGTTTCATGAGATCCCATTTATTAATTGTTGCTCTTAGAGCCTGAGCTGTTGGTGTTATGTTCAGGAAGTTGTCTCCTGTGGCAATGAGTTCAAGGCTCTTCTCTACTTTTTCTTCTAACAGATTTAGTATGTCTGGTTTTGTGTTGAGTTCTTTAATCCATTTGGACTTTAGTTTTGTGCAGGGTGATAAGTATGGATCTATTTGTACTTTTCTACATGTAGCCATCCAGATAGACCAGCAGCATATATTGAAGATGCCATCTTTTTTCCATTCTTTGGATTTGGATTCTTTGTTAAAAATCAAGTGTCCATAGGTATATGGGTTTATTTCTGGGACTTTGATTTAATTTCACTGGTCAACTAGCCTATTTCTATGCCAGTATCATGCTGTTTTTATTCCTCTTCTCTATAGTACAGCTTGAGATCTGGGATGGAGATTTCTCCAGAAGATTTTTATTGTACATAATTGTTTCAGCTCTTGCGGGTTTTTTGTTTTTCCATATGAGGATGAAAATTGATCTTTCAAGTTCTTCAAAGAATTGTGTAGGGATTTTGACAGGAATTGCATTGAATCTGTAGATTGCTTTTGGTAAGATGGCCACATTTACTATGTTGATTCTCCTGATCCATAAGCATGGGAGATCTTTCCATCTTCTAATATCTTCTCCATTTTCTTTCTTCAGAGACTTGAAGTTTTTTTTTTTTTCATGCAAGTCTTTCACTTGCTTGGTTAGAGTTATACCAAGATGCTTTATATTGTTTGTGGCTATTGAGAAGGATGTAATTTTGCTAATTTATTTCTCAATCCGCTTGTCATTTGTATACAGCAGGGATTTTCTTGAGTTGATTTAGTATCCAGCCACTTTCCTGAAGGTGTTTATCAGCATTAGGAGTTTCTTGGTGGAATTTTTGGGGTCACTAATATATAGTCATATCATCCATGAATAGTGATAATTTGACTTCAAGTACTATATTGAAGAGATAGGGAGATAGTGGTCAGCTTTGTCTTGTCCCTGATTGCAGTGGAATTGATTTAAGTTTCTCGCCATTTAGTTTGGTGTTAGCCACTGGCTTTCTTTATATTGCCTTTATTATGTTTAGAGGTATGTGCCTTGTATCCCTGATTTCTCAAAGATTTTAAACATGAGTGGGTGTTGGATTTTGTCAAATACTTTTTCAGCATCTAAGGAGATGATCATATTTTTCTTTCAGTTTGAATATATGATGGATTAGATTGATGAATTCCTGCATATTAAACTATCCCTACATGCCTGGGATAAAGCATATGTGGTCATGGTTAATGGTATTTTTGATGTTTTCTTGGATTTGGTTTTTGAGTATTTTGTTGAGTATTTTTGCATCTATGTTCATAAGAGAAATTGGTCTGAAACTCTCTTTGTTTGGTCTTTGTGTGGCTTAGGTATCAAGGTGATTTTGGTTTCATAGAATGACTTTATCAAGGTTCCTTCTGTTTCTGTTCTGTGGAACCGTTTGATAGTTTGGAGAGATTTGGTCTTAGGTCTTCTTTGCTGGTCTGGTAAAATTCTGTGCTGAATCGATCTGGCCCTGGGTTTTGTTTTTTGTTTTGTTTTGTTTTGTTTTGTTTTATGGGAGCCTTTTGATGACTGCTTCTATTTCCTTAGGAGATATAGAAATATTTAACTTTTTTTTTACCTGATCTTGATTCGATTTTGGTAGTTGATATGTATCAAGCAAATTATCCATTTCAACTAGTTTGATGATTTCCAGCTGTCTACTTCTTTGTTGTGTCTGCTTCTTTCTTGTTCAAGAGCTTTCAGGTGTGCTGTTAAGTTGCTAGTTTGGGGTTTCTCTAATTTCTTTATAAATGGACTAGTGCTAAGAACTTTCCTCTTAGTACTGCTTTTGTTATGTCCCATAAGTTTGGATATGTTTTCCCTTCATTATAATTGGATTCTAGGAAGTTTTAATTTCTTTTTTTTATTTTGTCCCCTTACTCAGTGGTCATTAAGTAGGGATTGTTCAGTTTCCATGAGTTTGTAGGCTCTTTGTTCTTTCTGTCACTGCTGAGCTCTAGCTTTAATCCATGGTAGTCTGATAAAATACAATAGATTATTTCAATCACCTTGTATCTGTTGACATTTGCTTTAGGACCAAGTATATAATCAATTTTGGAGAAAGTTCTATGAGGTACTGAGAAGGCGTATTCTTTTTTGTTTGGATGGAATGTTCTGGAGGTATTGTTCAGTCCATTTGATTCATGACATCTATTAGTTTCAGTATTTCTTCATTTAGTTTCTGTCTTGATGATCTATCTATTTGGGGGAGTGGGGTGTTGAAATCTCCCACTATTAATGTGTGGGGTTCGATGTGTGATTTAAGTTTCAGTAATGTTTCTTTTATGAATGTTGGTGCTCTTGTATTTGGGGCATAGATATTCAGAATTGGGAAATACTTTTAGTGTATTTTTCCTTTGATGATTATGAAGTGTCCTTCCCCATCTCTTTTGATTAGTTTTTGTTGAATGTCTGTTTTTTTAGATACCATAATTGCTACTCCACCTTGATTCTTGGGTCCATTTCTTTGAAATTACTTTTTTTCAGCCATTTAAATGTTTTTCTTTATTGCTGAGTTGTGTTTCTTCTTGCAGCAGAATTATGGGTCCTGCTTTTGCATCCATTCTGTTAGCTTGTGTCTTTTTATTAGGGAGTTGAGGCCATTGATGTTGAAGGGTATTAATGACCAGTGGTTGTTGGTTCCTTTAATTTTGATGGTGCTGGTGGTAGAATGTGTGTTTTCTTTTATTTTTTATGTGGTGGTTATTTATTTCCTTGTCTTTCTGTGTAAAGTTATTCTCCTGGAGTTTTCATCCTAGTATCTTCTCCTGGTCTGTATTTGTGGCTAATCACTGTTTAAACTTGGTTTTGCAGTGGAATATCTTGTTTTCCCCTTCTATGGTGATTGAAACTTTTGCTGGGTATAGTAGTCTGCATTGGCATCTGTGGTCTCTTAGTGTCTGTGTGACATCTGTCCAGGCCCTTCTGGCTTTTACAGTCTCTGTTGAGAAGTCAGGTGTAATTCTGATAAGTTTGCCTTTATATATGTGACTTCACTTTTTTCTCTTGCAGCTTTTAATATTCTGTCTTTGTTCTGTAAGCTCAGTGTTTTGATTATTATGTGGCCAGAGGATTTTCTTTTCTGGTCCAATCTATTGGACATTTCTTTCTTTAGGTTAGGGAAGTTTTCTTGCAGTATTTTGTTGAAAATATTTTCTGGGCCTTGCAGTTGGGAGTCTTCTTTTTCTTCTATCTCTATGATTCTTAGGTTTGGTCTTTTCATAGTGTCTCAGATTTCTTGGATGTTCTGTGTCAGGAGATTTTTTAGATGTAACATTTTCTTTGATTGTTGTATTGATTGCTTCAGTCATATCTTCTCTCCATGATATTCTTTCTTCCATCTCTTGAATTCTGTTGGTAATACCTGTGTCTGTAGATCCTGTCCACCTCTCTAGGTTTTCCATTTCCAGGAGTATCTCAGATTGTGTTTTCTTTATTGCTACTATCTCCATTTTTAGGTTTTGAAACCATTAATTCAGTTTCTTCTCCTGTTTGATTGTAGTTTCCTGTCTTTCACTAATTTTTTTTAAAGCATTTTGTTCAATTCTTTCATCTCTTTCTTTGTTTATTTCTATTCTTGTTTCAGGTATTTATTTTCCTCTTTTAAGGCCTCTATAATTTTCATAACCTCAGATTTGAAATCTTACCCCTGTGTATCAGATGTGGTATTACCTCCTGGACTTGTTGTCATGATGGGGCTGTTGGTTTCTGGTGGTATTGAATGGTTCTGGGAGTTGTTGCCTGTGTTCTTATGCTGAACTCTTTCCGTTGTGATATCCTGGTGTTAGCAGGTTTGGTGGTCTCTGATGGTCAAAGAGTTTAGGTGTAGGTGTAGAGAACGGGGCTTCATCCTGCTCCCTTCTGCTGGATTCACTGACACTATTGTCTCACAGATAGAGCAGGCTGCTGGGGAATATGTAGAAAGGTATCAAAGTTGAGAGCATCTCCAGTGGACTTGCCTGATGCCTCTAGGTAGAGGACAATGGGACTTTAGTTCTGTGCCCAGTCCAACTCATCTCTGCTGAGATCACCGTGTCTGTTGGCTCCCTGTTTGTTAGCCAGGTATACCAGGAATGTGGGGAGCAGGCAGAAATATGCGGAGCAGAGAGCTGCTCCTGTGGGCCTGCTCATTTCCTAATGGTCACAAGTATTGGTGTTTTGTGGTTCTTGGATCAGCCCTTAGGTTGCTGTAAACTCACTGCTTTCCTGCTGATCAAGCAGAGTGTGTGTTAGGTGGCACCATCTTGGATCCAGCTCCTATCAATAGACTGCTTGCTGTTAAATTGTTTGAATTTCTGATGTTTTATAAACTTTTTTGCCTTGGGATTAAAAAAGAACTATCAACAATTTCTGAAATGGCCCTAAGTACACTTTTACAACGTTGTTCCATGTATTTGTACAAAGCACACCTCAGCATTGATGATTAAGAACTGATAGTGTCTATAAAGTCTGAAAGGGCATTGAAAATACCCTATGTCCTGTAGTACCAAATGGTTGGTCTTTAGTTCTTGGATGCAGGCTATCTGGATGAGATCTGATATGCTGTGGTCATATGGTAGGGGAGGAAGTCCCCTTCTGTCTAGGGGAGGGGAATAAGGTGGAAGAGGGAGGGAGGGTGGGAACGGGATTATACAATTGAGGGGACAATCGTGATGTAATCTGAATAAATTACAATAAATTACAATAAAAAAAGAAAATAAAAAGCACACCCATATAATTAGTGAAAAAATTACACTCATTTTAACAAATGCTAAAATTATGTTGGTAAGTATGAATTGTTTTACTTATGATGTATTATCAGTAAATGTTTGATTTGTGCTTCTTTTATATGCCTATAGACCTGGAGCAGAAAACATTTTTTAAAAAGCCTCCTCTGGCTGGAAGGGAGTGCTGCTGTGAGTCGGTCATGTAAGGACTGTGTCTGTCTCTCCAGGACACATCGCAGCAGTGAGAAGTCAACTAGGAATGCCTCTAGATCTGTACCCATTCCAGCCCCAAAGTAAGTCCCAATAATTTTATGTGGGACACATCCCTCATCTTCTGCAAGTTCTTCAAATTAAAAAAAAATAATAAAGTTAAAGCAGGGGAAAGTCACTTATTCCAGTGATGGTTAGCTTGGCAAGCTCAGGCTGAGTTGGATTCAAAGATGAGGGGAGTAATCTGAAAACACACTGCTCCGATTGTCCCATACCGTCATTGACTACATTAAGTGTGTGAGAGGACGGGTGTTTGGAATGTAACTGGAGATACCAATTGGATTAAATGGAAGAAAGAACAACAGCTCACTGGTTCAGGCAACTTTGAGCCATTGGGTCCTATCTTAATGACAAGAAGACTTTCAATCTCTTAGAAAAACACACAAAAGATTCTGACTTTAATATCCCCTGCTCTTGTGTGTGTGGTAGCTATGGTTTATTTTTTTAAAAGCCACACATGATTCCTCTGTTCTGTCTGTCTGTCTGTCTGTCTGTCTGTCTGTCTATATTTTTTTGTTCTTTGAGTAGTGCCCTCAAATCTTATTTAGTTAGTTCAATGCTGAAGCATACTCTGAAGGTTTCTACCAATTAGGTTTTTTTTTCTTGTGTATGGTTTACACTCTTTTTACTTTCTTTTGTATTTTGCTGCCAAAGCATGCTCCAAAGAGTTCTACCAATTGCTTTTTCCCCTTGAGTATGGTTGAAACTGTGTGTGTGTGTGTGTGTGTGTGTGTGTATGTGTTTCACAACTATTTGGAAAACTTGCAGTCACTGTGTATGTGCTCTTGTTTTCTTGGTACCCATTTGTTTGGCAGATTCTTTACATGTGTTCCCTTGGCTATGTGGCCACTGAAGTCTGTTAAATGGTTAGTAAATCAATAGCTTTATAGCAATTGTTTTTGTCATTTCTCTTCGCACTGTTGTAAATCACTTAGCAGGAACAGTTTAAGGAAGGATATTTATCTTGGCTCACAGTTTCAAGGACATGTCTACTGTAATGAGGAAAACAAGGCAGCTGTGTAGAAAGATCCATAGCTGCAGAACTGGGAGGCTGTGGATTCTTGCATCTTAATGGATCAAGGAGCTGAGAATGCTGGCCAGGACAAGAAGTGGCTATCACCTTCAAGGTCCACTTCCGTGGACAAAGATGTGCAAATAAATGGTCCTGTCAAAGAGATTACATATTTACCCCACAGCAGTTAACCGAAGTGTCTTTATATGCCAGAAGTACCAAATTGTTCTTAGTGACTCTATGCAAATCCATGGATGTTATGTGAATATTTAAGTAGACACTACATCCATCCATTGTGCTTATACAGAGGATGTGCGACTTCCAAAGTTGAATGTCACAGTAGGCACCTTCCACGTCAAAACTCAGCCAGTTTTCTTGCATCAGTAGTCTCTAGGTTCTTGGTAACTCAGACCTCACTAAATTTAAATACTTCCTCTGTGGAAGATTATCACACAGTAAAACAGATAGAAAGGGGAATTTTTGTGGCTCATACATTTTTGGGAGTACTTAAGTGTAGGGTATAAACATATTTTTAAAACCTTAGCATTAAAAATGTATAAATAAATTAAAGCTTGAGCAAAAATGAGCTGATATTTCTTCCTCTTCAAGGAGGCCATGCAGAGAGAAGACAAACGAGACCTTCTATATCATTAGCCATCAGATACCCAAAACATATACCCATTACAACTACCAGGATATTCAAATAAAACAATAGTAATGCCAAATATCAATGAAGACATTAAACAGTAAATCTGTCATACATTTGTAAGTGAGAATATAAAATATAAATATAAGGCCTACAGATACTCTTGAAAATGGTCTGACATTTAATAGATATTATGATAGATTAAGGGAACTTAGTTTTTAAGGTAAAAGCTGACATTCCACAGAAACTCCTGCATGTATGTTCCTAGAATCTCTAGATTAGTAGCTCCAAACTAGAAAATATCCATGTGTCCTTCGCTGAGTAAATGGTTCATGAAATACAGAAAATCCACACAAAGTCTTCTTGAGTAAAAAGGATCACCCAACTGAATGTACAATAACTTCAAGAATCTGAAGGAAATCGTGCTGAGTGGAGAAAACATGCTCTTGAACAATGAACGGTTGTTATTGATTTCTTCTTTTGAAGTAACATAATCACCAAGAGGGTGAAGGATTAGTGACATCTCGGGCTTAAGGGGGAGGGGCAGGAATCAATGTGGCTGCGAGTAGAGCTGAGGATGCCCTATGGTACAATGAAGGCTTTGCCTGAAGTCACAAACGTTGCACCACATATCGTTGTGCCCTTCTTGCCCCAACAGTGCTATTTTATGGATGAAATCTAAATAAATCCCAAGTATTACACTCATGATGGTGAAGATTTCAAATCAACCATTAGCCACACAAGTCAGCATGCTAACAGAACAATGAATGGCAACCTTAATGAGGAGCAGTTATTTAACAAACTAATTTGCAACTGAGCATTGACTTCAATCCAGCCATAACTTCTACAAACAATATTCCTCGCATACATACACACCCCTTCTGAGCTTGGGTGGCTAAGGAAATGTAAAAGTAAAATAAAATAAGATAACTTGTGGTCTATGACTTTGGGAAACTGTTGATTTTTTTACTACTTCTTTTTTTTCAGTTTTTCTGCCTTTGATAAGGCATGAAAGCTAGGTTTGTAATGGTAATTGTAATACCATGAAGAGAAAATAGAAGCTTTTATGTGAACTGATCGACTCTGTGAACCAAGTCTCCTCACTAGCAAATGGACACAATTTCAAACCAAAACAAAAATGGTGTGATTTGGATGTGAAGTGCTCTCCAGTGGCTCACGTGTTTGAACACTTGGTTCCTAGCGGGCAGTGTTATTTTGGAAGGCTGTGGAACTTCTAGGTGGAAGAATCTTACTTGAGAGAAGAGGGGCAAGCCTTGGGGTTTTATGGCTTGGTCCACTCCCAGTCCATTCTCTGCTTCCTGACTCCCACTGTGGATACAATGTGACACTTTTGCTCTCACTGCCATGCTTTCCTCATGTTGATTAACTGTGTTCTCTCAAACTGTGAGCCACAATAAACCCATTCTCACCCTAAATTTCTTATCAGGTATTTGGCCATAAGAACAAGAAAAAATTAACATATTATAGAAAAGATTTATCCACACATTGTAAGGATGGATTAAAGTAGGAAATTCTTACAGGATGATGGGTAATTTTCTTTTCAATTTTCTAAAGAAGAAATTATATAATTATTTTAGTGAATAGTTGTAATTTTATAAAATCTAATATGTATTCATTGTAAAAACACTTACACATTAAGTAATAGAAAACTTCTTTCTTAATTCTTTAGAATATATGATAAAATACCTACGCAAACACCATATATAGTAATTAAATTTCAGAAGTATACGAATTAATGCAAAAAAAATCAGCTTTTTGTCATTTTTGTTAATGAGCAATTAGCTAGTGATTCAAGTTTCAAGAGGAAAAAACTGTTCAAATATTAAAAAGGGGGTTATCTGATAGTCTTCTGGAATATTTAGAAGCACCAGCAAGTAAGCAATAGAACTAATAAAAATGTATCAGGTTGGCTAGATAAAATTCTTCATAATAAAAATAAGCCTTTTCTCCACTGATAAAAATTAACAAGTAAAATAAAAATAAGGGTCTCTTTACAATAATAACAGAAATGTAACATGTCCAGTTAAAATAACAATGAATTTTAAGAGCATGTGGCTTTTATGGACAAAGTAATAAACATTTACTCAATAATATAAGTAGGTTGGAATATAGACCTTTGCTACATTCATAAATGACAATATTCACCAGTACACAAATGTTCCTTCCCTTCCAAATTGTTTTAATTAAGGAAATGTATATGAAAACAAAAAAAATGGGCTGAGTTTTCATCATTTCACAAAAGAAAAAGACTTTAGCAAGAAAAGCATAACAATACATGGAAAGTAGATCTTTTTCTAAACTATTTTTAGCATATGAACACATCAATTTGTTTAATTTTGGCAGAAATTTGTGAGTATAATTAAACATAAATTTCCTGAGCCTGTAACCTTGGATTTCTACTTCTAAATGTCCATGCCTGAAGGCACAAGAATGTAGCTTTATTTGGCCTATCAAAACATTGAAAACCAATCCAGTGTTTTTCAGAGAGAAGTTTAAATCTAACTTGGAATGTTCAGTTACTGGAACACTGTCTGTGAATTAAAATAGCCAGGTCACAGGCGCCAACACAGATAACTATGAAAGTCGCATATTGCAGAGTATGTAGAATATGATACCACCTAAATAAAGACAAACACAATAAGTGATTAAAAACAGCACAAACACATGCAAACCAGCAGAGAAGGGGTCATTTGGAACTGTTTGCAGATGACAAAAGAGCGATTTCCTCAGAGAATGAGAGAGAACATTAAGACTGAGGTTGTTGATCAAAGGAGATTTTAGATTTTAGAATATTTAAAAGGAAATTAAAAACGGGCCAAGGTTGTGCCACTTGATATGAGTTTAAAGGATCTGGTAGAAATTTGTGTATATGGGATTTGGCTGTGCTCAACTTAAGGGAAGGGTAAATGTGGGTCATGCTGAATAAATCCAACTGTTCTTAGAGATTCTGGGTTTGGTTCATGATGGGGGTGTGGATAAAATTCACCAAATAATGGATTAAATGTTATGACAGAATTGGTAATAGGTGGTGGGATGTGCTAACTTTCTTTTAGGAGGAAATCAATTTCAATTCTAAATAGGAAAAAAGGTTTTGCCAAGTGCTGTGAGTGTTGATGAGCACATGGCTATGGGAAAGATGGCACCATAATCATGACTGAGTCCTGACCAGGGGGGAAGGGCTCTGAGTTACAGAACTGCATGGAATTTTAAACATTGTTCAAGTTGTTTTTATTTTGAGATTATAATTTAATTAAAACATTTATTTCTTCTTGTTCCTCTGTCTTTGCCTTCTCGTGTCTCTTCGTAGCCTCTTTTACTAATTATCATTGAATGCTTATACATAATACATTTATGTTTCAAAACATAACCTCCTCAGTGCATATAATGTTGCCTGTACGTATGTGTTCAGAGTTGAGCATTTGGCACCGCGTGCTTGGAAGCTTGTGTGTGCACATAGAGAGAAAGGCTATGGGGTCTGCAAAGTATACACAGGCTGGAGACAAGACCCTGGGCTCAATTGTCAGATCATTATGTTGTAAAAATGCATATGTTATTTTCCTTTGATAAGAAATGTTTGTTTTTAAATTTTAAGATAAAATCTTATGAAGCTTTCTTCAACTACTTTATTTGGGAGCTTTAGGATAGTGGCAGGATGTTTTTAGCATCTAAAGTCTCTGTATCTAAGTTATATTCTTTACACTCAAGTACCTCAAATCTGGCAGGTTTTAATATTTTGTCAGGAATCTTAACTATCAGAGAGGGAGGGAGGGAGGGATGGAGGGAGGGAGGGAGGGAGAGACAGAGAGAGAGAGAGAGAGAGAGAGAGAGAGAGAGAGAGAGGGAGGGAGGGAGGGAGAGACAGAGACAGAGAGAGAGACAGTGGGGGACAGAGACACACACAGAGACAGACAGAAATAGATAGAGAGACAGAGAGACAGAGAGAGAGACAGAGAGAAAGAGAGAAAGAGAGAGAGAGAAGAAGAAGAAGAAGAAAAAGGAGGAGGAGGAAGAGGAGGAGGAAAGAAAGGAAGAAAGGAAGGAAGGAAGGAAGGAAGAGAGGGAGGGAAGAAGAAAGCGGGGAAGGAAGGAACAAACTACCCTAAATTATATATTGCCACATATCCTGAAAAGTTTAAAAAGGATAGTAATAACATAAAAAAACTATAATTTCTAAGTTGAGCTGGGAGGAGATAATATATCACTTTCAGATATTCTAGTAAAATTTAACCAAGGTTACCCTAATACTGTTATGTAGAATAAAGGTGGGAGAGATAATTCATTCTGATTCTTATTTGGTTGCTTTTACTTCCTTTTGATAGTCACCCAATATAACTAGGGATGACATTAGCACATTTAACATTTGGGGGGTTTTGTGTCATTGGAAATCCCAGTAAATTTTTTAAAAATGTAGCATATAAATTTACATTTTAACATATAAAACAACATTGTTTAAGGTTTTTGTTTTTAACAAATCATATCATATGAAGCTTAATCTCTTGACTCCAACCACACAGTCTACATGTGCACACACTGAAATACTCATCTTCACTTAGCTGTATGAGGCTATCTTACATGTACATTGATCAGCTTGGGGTACCTGTCCAAGTCATTTTTTTTTAATCAGTCAAAGTCCAGGTACAGGAGGACAGCTTTGAACTCTGGACATTTATCCCCCTGTTCTTTTTAATGTTAATTTGGCATGCAGTATTACAATTTAAGTCCTTCATTCTCTGTGAGGATGAAGGAGATCTGGTCCCTACAGAACATGTAGTCATGATGGAAACTGACCATATTGTTTGTGATTGCTTGGACCAGAGATCTAATGACAACCACTTAAGAGAGGACAAGGATGTTGGTAAATTGTTCTGCAGTGAGTGGGAGAGCATCAACAAGAGAGAATGGTCCAACCTAGTACAGAGACGAGGAGAGTGCTGTTCACTGTGATCAAGAGCAGGAGAACAGGACTCAGCTGGTTTTGTGACCTGCTCCTTCTCCATCAGGCAGATGAGGTCAGCTTTCTCTTCTTTCTCTCCATACTCATCCACTTATATCTGTCTTATCCAGACACAAGAACAGAGCATCTTACTTCCAAAATGAGTGTATATTTGGCTTTTACTAACCAAGACTGGTTTGATATTTTTCTGGAACGGGCTTTAAAACTCTAAGGAAATAGTCACTTTTGGAGCAAAATGTTCCAGGAAAGAGAAGGCTGGATACCCATTCTGCTAACTCATCAAATGGGTGTAGAACCACTGTGAAAAGAAATGATCAATAAGAAGCACACATACACATATATATGCACACATGCACACACACTCATACACACGCATACACACGCATACACATGCACACACACACATCCTCTAGAATTTAGAAGAGGTAAAAGTACTTGAATAAGAGTGCTCAGACACTAAAGAGCTAGCTACAGAGCTGAACCTCAAGTTTAATAACAAAGATCTATCTTTTCTTGGATAAGGAAAATATATTTGACTATTAAATTGATAGATATGCTAAGCATTGTTCACTTCATTCAGACAACTTAAGACAGATGGAAGATAATGTGTATTTCCCAAGCAGCACACAGTTATCCCCAAAACATCTGTGTGGAACACACACAGTCAGAAAACACATGCTGTGTGGGCACATCTGCATGTGTTGTTCAAAGCTGAGCTTTTTAGTGTAGCCAGGAAACAGAACCATCTCCAGAAGCCTCTGTGAACTTCTTCCTTTCCTTTTAAGATGTCCTCCTCTCCTCATAAAAATTGCCTGTATTGAAATATTATGCAGACAATCTCTTTCACCCTTCTTTAGTCTTTCCCTTCTTGTCTTCCTTCTTTATTGCTTCTTGGTTATTAGAGGTGCACTGAATTGTTTTCATATCAACCATGAATAAATCAGTGTAAATACAAAAGCAAACAGGAAGTGAAGGAGAAGGATTCCTACCCCAGTAAGGAATTCTACGTATACTACTGTTCTAGCTGGATGTTTGTTATTGTGATAAGATGCTGTACTAAGCCAACCACAGGCTGAATGTCTTAACTGTATCTTTCAGGTCATCGTAGAAAGTGGTCAGGAGAAGAGCTCAAGCAGGAACCTGGATGCAGGAACTGAAACAGAGACCACGGAAGTGTGTTGCCTGCTGGCTTGCCCTTCATGGCTTGCTCAGCTCAGGACACCTACCCAGGAGTGATACTACCCTAGTGGCCTTGGTCCTTCTACATCAATCATTGATCAAACCAAAACGATGTCCACAGGACAGTCCGATGGAATGCACTTCCTCAGTTGAGGTTTTCTCTTCTCAGGTGACTGTATGTAGCTTGTGTCACATTGAAAAAAAAACCAAGCAGCATAGCCACTCTCAAAAATGTTTTTTGCCTGTGTCCTTCACAGCTAATCACTTGGGTCCTGTGAAAACTGGTACAATGAAGATGACTTTTTATATCATGGCCCACAACTAGGAGAAGAACATGTGGACTTATGAAATCTAGAGGCTCATAGCTGAGTTTTCACACCCAGAAGCTTGTGGGTCTAAACTTTGAAAGCTAGAGGCTTTCTACTCTTGTTGCTCAAGACAGGCTAGGACCTTCAGAAACTAATACCCGGATACTAGATGCAGCTCCTGAGTTTCCGGGTGTTGGGACTAAGCTCAATGGAGCTTTTATAGTGATGGAGATTTTGAGTCCTTGCAGTCTGGAGTCATACATTTATTTCTTCACAGTTTCCTGTTCTGCATGCTCCCAGCTTCTCTGTTGTTTCTCACCTCAATACTACCACCATCTCTTGTATGGCTTCCTCAAGTCTTTTCCCTCTGATGCTCTATGGAATTCTTCAGTCACCTCCTAGTATTACAGCTCAGAGTTCTTGGTGTCATTATTCATATAAACCCTAGTTCCCATTTCACTTCCAGTGCTTCTCCAGGCATATGAGCTAAAAGCCCCAGGTATCTGATCATCATGAAATCACCTCAGTCCACTCTACCCATAACAAAGACAATAAATGGGCAAAAGGCCATTCAACGGGCACCTTGGCTGAAGCGCTGAAGGGCCAGAGGGGATTGAGAAGTGCCCCAGGCTAACCTTAGGGGAATGGAAATCAACCTGCTTATAGACAAAGGGGTATGGCACGCTTGTGTTTGGATTGCAGTTATAACAAACACAGCATTGCTTCCAGCTTTACCGAGCCCGGGGCCAGTCACAAGCTTCTCACAAATACAGCCCCTTTTCTGTAGATCAAAAGCTTTTGGTTGAGTCCATTGAGTCTGCTACCTTTGGTGAAAACTGCTTTTTTTTTTTTTAAGTGAGTTTTTTTTTTTTAACTTGCTGCTTTTCAATTAGCGTACAAGCAATGGATGTCATTTCACACATGGCTTGTGTTGACTCTTCTCCTGCTCTCGCATCCTATAGCCCCTTCTTGGACCCCTCTAGCTGCAGTCGTCTCTTTTCTGCTCTCCTTCTCATTTGCTGAACCTCTTTTCCTCTCTCACTGTATGATCTCTTTCCTAGTTTCCTGACTTATAACGACAGTGACACTGTATATAAAAGTAAAATCTATAATAGGATGGAGCTCAGTTGCTAGGACCTGGCAGGTTTGAAGTGTTGAATTTGATTCCCAGGATAGCATTAGATGGGGAGTGTCGGTACAGGCTCCCTATTTGATGACTCAAGAGAAAGGAGAGGGAAGATCAAAAGTTCAAGGTCATCCTCCACTAAATAGAATTTGAGGTCAGCCTGGGGTGTATAACATCCTGCCTCAACCAACCAACAACCAAACAACTAATCAATAAATAAGAAGCTATAATCTTTATATAAGAGACAATACGAGACATTTGATTGCCTAAACATGAGCATAACAAAAACAATACCAATTGATATGCCAAAAGTGATGGGAAAATCCCAAAGACTTCCACCCTACACAAGGAACTACAGGTAACTAAGTAATGCTGAAAGTGAGAGACATAGTCTCCTACAAGGAAGAGTTCATCAACCAGTTATCCAATACCAAATGGTCATCCCTGGAAACATACATACTATTAACATCACCCAGACTGAGCAGGTTATATTTAGAAACATATACATGTGTAACAACAATTAATGAAAGAAGTGGCCATGAATTTGGAAAAGAGCAAGGAGAGGTATATGGGAAAGTTTGGAGGGAGGAAAGGAAAGGAAGAGATATAATTATATTGTAGTATCAAAATAAAATAAAATAAATGAATAGTGAAAGTTAAATGCTAAGAAATCCAAAGCTGCCAATCAACAAATGAGCCAGTGAGCTGAACAGGACAGTTCTCCAAGGAAGGAACAGAAATAGATAATAAATATTTCTAAAGTTGATCGACTTCCTTCGCCATGAAGAGAATGCAAATGAAAACTGCTTTGAATTCTATCTCATGGATGTAAGAATGGCTGTTAAAAGGAAATACAAACTGGAGCAGCCACCATGGAAACCAGTATGTGCATCTCTCACAGAGCCATGTGACCCAGGTACTGCACTCCTGAGCATGCACCCAAAGGACCTTAAATTTCCCCACAGAGCCACCTGCATCAGCATGTTTATTGATGCTCTATTGACAGTAGCAAAGAAATGGAAACAGCCCATATGTCCATCGCCAGATGACTGCATAATGAAAATGCGATGCATAGACAGAGCGTAATGTAATCAGTCATGAATAAAAATGAATTTGCAAGAAAATGGATAGATCTGAAATTGCTATATTAATCGAGATTGAAACATGCTTTTATTGGGTCCAGAGAAGCTGTCGTCACCTGGAGAGCACTGAGGGGTGACAAATCTGATATTTTCTGGAGCTGGTGCCGGCTGGAGCAACCACTGTGACTAGAGCAAAGTCTCCTGCAGCAGAGGTCTGTGGCTTTCCCAGCAGCCTTGATTACAGTGCTCCTTGCAACTAGGTTTCCTCAGAACAACCATTGGCTGCCACAGCAAAGACCCCTTGGCTGACAGCCCCACACACTCAAGGAAAACCAGCCCTATGAATGGAATTGTTTCCTGTCAATCAACTATCTAACTGCTCTCTACAGCTTTATGCAATAAAAACATCAGAAGTGCTTACAATAAATATTTGAATGTGAAATTAACATTTTAGCAAGTGTTTAGCAGTGCTTACCTTCTAGCCAGATTGCTTTAAAAAGGGTTGGTTGCTTGTCTCAAATAAATTGCTGGCATAATATAGCTTAACTGTAATTGATATATCTGTTATTTCCACAATAAATAAAACTTCTCTTTCTAATGCATAAATACACAATTTCATAGGCACTTATTTTCTTAAGTAGTAAAAATTTACATTAAATCATAAACATAACTTTTAAAAACATTTTTTGGTCCTCAGTTTATAATGCATGCTTATTTCAAAGACAAGTATGCATGTGTTGCATTCAATGTAATTTTTTTTAAATCTGGTTTTAAAGAGAATGTACTAAAGCATCTAATAGAAGTTTTCTAAGGAAAAAATAATTGAGATTATGTATAAGCATGTAAAAGTATGTTGAGAGCGTGGTGGAACACTTCTATAATCTCAACTCCTGGGTATAGAGTAAACAACACTAGAAATTCAAGGTCACCCTCAACTAAAGAGCAGGCTTGAGGACTCCCTAGAATACAGGAGACTGACAAAATACAACTTCCAAAATAAAACAAGCAAACAACCCCCCCCCAGAAAAACCCCTATGCATGCAAATGCCTGTTGTCTTGTGACTTTGGAAGTCCCCTCAGTTTAGAAAACAGCAAACAGGCATGCCGTTCTCTTTCTTTAGCACCAAGCAGTGAGGTTAAACTTCCCAGCTAACTAGTCTGTGACAGAAGACGACCTGAAAGAAGCAGCATCTAAGATGGGTTATCAGGAACCTTCCCAAGCCTTGGGCCCACCTTGCATGGCAAAGGAATAAATAGACACTTGGACAGAGGTCTTTGGATTGTAAGAGATGGCATTGGGGATGTTCTGGTTTGATTTATTTTGTAGTTTTATTTAAGGAGCATCAAGAGGAGCTGGCTTCCCTACATTGTACACTGAGATTGCTAAGAATCATCTAATAAAACATATTATCCAATATCTTTGCACAGAGTGGGGTTTTGATAAACACTTGATTGAGGCATGATGAAAACAAGGTGCTTAGCTTGTACACTTTGGTATTTTCCCTGATAAAATATTTTGAAAATTATCATATCTGATTTGTCTTTTGCCTTTTATTTTGGCATCTACAAATACATTTGATATGCATAAATGACATGCTGTCTAAACCTCACACTTTCAATCAAAGTGAAATATTTAATATCTGTGAGAATTACTCATTTTTGTCTATTTTCCAAATACAACATCACCAACTTAACTGAAATCTGTGGTGTGTAGGTGCATTTGTTTATGCAGATATATTTGAAAATACATGTGTTTGTGTGTGAACACACATGTCTAACTGTATGTGAACATGCATGAGTGTGATTGTGTAAATATATATATATATATTTGTCTCTGTGTATTAATGAATGTCTGTATGTGCAAATGCATGTGTTAAGTGTATGTATTCATGTGTGTGAAAATGTGTGTATCTTGTGGGTGTGTGTGTCTGTACATTCTAACTGCCTATTCCCTGTTTTCATTGTTTTAAGGATGTGGCACCACCACTTACATTAGCTGGTAATACTACTTTACATTTTCATCAGTTATACTTCTTATGTTGCTGAGAAAAAAAAACAAACAAACTTCCCTTTGTTCTTTTGTGATATCTGCGTATAAAAGCAGAAGCTGTTTCTGCACATTTGAATAACAAGCTTCTCATTTTGTGTCTCATGAATACACTTCACACACTTTTAAACATGTTTTCATGTTAAAATTTAGTTCAGTCATTTTACATATATCCCAACGTCTTGGAAGGTTTTCTTTTCTTCAGTTGCATTCAGTTCAGCAATGTAATAAAAGCTTATATTATAAGCATTTACAGAATGCTTAGAAAAACATGAGATAGGATTTAAAAAAACATCCTGCAAATACATGTTCATGATTAATTTAATGGCATGACATGCTGTCTCAAAACAGAAACTCATGTATTTCAAATAATTAACAGCTTTTCTATTTTAAAAAAAAAATGGGAGAGATCCCCTTCCCTCCCCTTGTCATTGCCATCAATGGTGGATGGGAGAATTGGCCCTGATGAGGTTATGAGAGCAGAAGGGCTGTATTTGCCCCTCACCTGCTACAACACTCTGGAGAGCAGACCCAGCATCTCACCTGGGCAGCACAGTAGAGCTGACCCTGATGGTGGGAGCACAGGCCACCTGGCACTGCAACTTTTCTGACATGTGTGAGCAAGAGATGACACCCACCTCTCCTTGCCCCTTGACACCTATAGCAAGCAAGAGACTTGGCCTGGAGGTCATGAGAGCTGGAGAGCTGACCCTGCCCCTCACCTGCTGCAGTACTCTGGAGGAGAACAGGACTTTCACCTCACCTGGACAGCCCAGTAGAGATGGCCTTGGAGGTGGGGTTTGTGGGCAAGCTAACCCTAAAGGCATGAGTATGGGAGAGTTGGCCCTGCCTTTTGTCTGCTGGGCAGAGGCATAGATGAGGGAGAGACACCCTCTTCCTCTCCCTCATGTCATGAGCATGGGAAAACTAGCCACATCCTTCGCCAGTTGCAACACTTGGGAGAGCAGGCTCTCTACCTTGCCTGAGTAGCAAGGTTGAGCTGGCCTTAGTGTGTGTAGGGGTGGGGAAGTTGCTGCTGAGCTGACCAGAAGGCAGGAAAGCAGGAAAGCTGGTGGGCTGACCAGCTCAGATACCTCTCATGCCCAGATCCAGGGCTTTGAATTGGCCCAACTCAACATCTACCCCATCTATGAACTGTTGCAGTGCATGGAATTACAGGATCTCCATGATACCAGGGCAATACAGGAGTTCCATAGAGATTCCAGTATCGATAGAACTAGCAGAAGCCAGAGAGGCCACATACTTGACCAACAAATCCTTGCAGTTAAATATACAAGCAAAGATGTGTGGACAAAAGGGTCTACTGTCTCTCCCTTCCAAAATAATTAAATCTCTCAGCATCTTAAAAAAAAAAACAACCTCTGGCAAGGATTTAAATTGATATGTTATTAACTAATTTTATAGAACACAAAGCTTAGTCTGCATGGGTACATAGGGAGGGAGGGATTCATTTCCAGGGAAGTTATGGCCAGTGTATGAGTCTATGTACCTCTTTTTTTTTTTTTTAAATCATTTTATAGCTTTAAACAAACAGTTCTTGCCTGGCAGCTAAAGTCACAGCTGAGTCTCTCCCATGCAGGAGGCTACCCTGTCATAGTTCTCCAGCTTTGTCTCAGCGATGCTCACAGCTTCTCTTCTCTCTTCTAGCCCTCTGACCTCCTGTCACACTCTCCCCATATCTGATCCCCACCCTCACTTCCCTCTGCACTCCCTCTCCTACCCTGTCCCCTGTCCTCATCTACTTCTATTGACTATTCTATTTCCCCATCTGAGTGAGATTCAAGCATCCTCCCTTGGATCCCACACCCCCCCCCCTTGTTACTTAGCTTCTTGGGGTCTGTGAATTGTAGTATGTTTATCTTGTACTACATGGCTAAAATCCATTTATAAGTGAATACATACCATGTGCACCTTTCTGACTCTTGGTTACCTCACCCAGGATGACCTTTTATAGAAAAGGGTCCATCCTTTCCTCTGCAAATATCATAATTTCTTTATTTTAAATAGCTGCGTAGCATTCCACTGTGTAGATGTACCACATTTTCATTATCCAATCTTTGTTTGAGGGACATCTGGGTTGTGTCCAGTTTCTGGCTATTATGAATAAAGCTGGTATGAACATTGTTGATCAAATACCCTTGTTGTATGGTGAAACATCCTTTGGGTATATGCCAGGAGTGGTATAGCTGAGTCTTGAGGTACAGCCACCTTCTAGCCAGATAGGACTTCTAGTGGGAGGAGGGAAGCATTATACCACCCACAAAAAAAAACTTGACCCCAAATTTACCTTGTCTGAAAGATGTGCCAGAATAAATTTAGAGTTAGAGCAGAGACTGAAGGAATGTCCAACTAATGCCTGGCCCAACCTGAGCCCCACCTCATAGGAGAAAGCCAAACTCTGACACTATTACTGCTATGCTTGCAGACAGGAGCGTAGCATAGCTTCCCTCCGAGGGGCTCCACCCTGGAGAAGATTGAAACAGTTGCTAAGACTCAGCCAAACATCAGGCTAAGCACAGGAAGTCTTGTGAAAATGTGGGGGAAAGGATAGAATGACTAAAGAAAGAACAAGAACTCCTCAAGAAGACCAACAGAGTCAAATAATCTGGACCTAGGCCTTCCACACATATGTAGTCAATGGGCAGCTTAGTCCTCCTGTGGGTTCCCTAGTACGGAGAGCAGGGGCTGTCTCTGACATGGACTCTGTTGCCAGCTTTTCTATCACTTGCCTCTGATGCAGCTGCCTTGTCCAGCCTAAGTGGAAGAAGATGCATTTAGTCTTGATGCACACTTGATGTGTCCAAGTGAGTTGGGGAGCGGTTCTCCTCTTCTGAGAAGTAGGGGAGCAGAAGGGGTAGGGGAAAAAAGAGAGGAAAGGTAAGATTGACTGGAAGGAGAGGAGGGAGGGAGCTATGATCCAGTGAGTGAGTGAGTGAGTGAGTGAATGAATGAATGAATGAATGAATGAATAAATAAATAAATAAATAAATAAACAAATAAGATTTTTTTTAAAAAAAAGTTACAGCTGTTATTGCACAAATTAAACAGAGGGTGTCACCCTCCTCCTCTTAATGCTTAAGACCTGGCAGGTGTGTGAATTGGAATGGAAAGGAACAGCTTTTCAGGAAGTGTTGTCCTGCCCCTTTCCCCCCACCCCCACCCCAGCCCCAGGGGGTTGACTTAATCTACAAGTGGGGGAGGGTGGCTTTTGCATTCTCTGTTCTGTAGCTGGAGGACGGGTTCCTTTAAGAATACTTTGCTAAGTCACACACACTATTCTTGCTCTTGCTGACAAGATTTCTCAGGATGAATGGCTTTCGGGTTATGCCTATTGCATTCACCATTTTTTTCTTCCTGACAGCAAATCACACAAATTGCTTCAGTTTTTAAGGGTGTGGATGCATTTGGTTATGATGGTGGACTGCTGGTTCCAGGGCTTCTTCTGTGTGCCATATTAGATTGTCTTGTACACTCACAATGTAAACATTTTAATTTTATTTTCTCTCCTTGCTTTTCTTGTTCTCTCACTTTTCTCTCTCTCTCTTTTTTTAATATGGGTGACTGTCTTTTTAAGTTTTTTAATTTATTATAATTTTTTCATTAGATCTCAGTTGATTGTTATCACCTCACTCCTATCTTTCTGTTCCCACCTTCCCTCCCTCTTCTGCTCTATTCCCCTCCCATACACCTGTGACAGGTGGGGTCCTCCTCCCCCACCGTATTACCACAGCTGATCTGGTCTCATCAGGATAGCCTGCAACCCCTTCTTCTGTGTGCCTACAATGTCACTCTACCAAAGAGAAATTCTTGTGATCAAATCTCTGGCAAGTTCATGTCGGAGCCACTTCCAGCATCCCCCCTGGCCCGACATGGAGAATGAGCTGTCCAGCAGCTACATCTGAACAGGGTGCCTAGGTTCTCTGCGTGCATTGTCCTTGGTTGGTGCATCAGTTTGTGCAGGCCCCCTGGGTACAAATTCTCTGGCCTTGATGGTCTCCCTGTAGAGCTCCTGACCCTTCTAGGTCCTTCCATCCCTCTCCCCCACTCTTCCATACAGCTCTCAGTGCTTCTCCCAGAGTTCTGATGAGGGTCCCAGCATCCATCCTGATCTCCGGTTTGGTAAAGTCTCTCAGAGGACATCTATGTTGGACTAATATCCTCTTATGAGTGAGGATATACCATGTGTATCTTTCTGGGTCTGGGTTGCCTCACTCAGGATGATGTTTTCTAGCTCCAGCCACTTGCTTGCAAATTTCAAGATTTCCTTATTTTAAATAACTGAGTAGTATTCTATTGTGTAAATGTACCCAAGTTTCTTTATCCATTCTTCTGTTGAAGGACATCTAGGTTGTTTCCAGATTCTGGATATTATGAATAAAGCTTCTATAAACATAGTTGATCAAATGTCCTTGTGTGGTGGAGCTTCTTTAGGATATATGTCCAGGAGTAGAATATTGGGTCTTGAGGGAGCTCTATTCCCAATTTTCTGGGAAAGCACCAGATTGATTTCCAAAGTGGTTATACAAGTTTGCACTCCCACCAGCAATAAAGGAGTGTTGCCCTTTCTCCACATCCTAGCCAGCATGTGCTGTCACTTGAGGTTTTTTTGTTTTTATTTTTGTTTTTTTTAATCTTAGCCATTCTGACAGGTATAAGATGGAATCTCAGAGTCATTTTGATTTGCATTTTTCTGAGGACTAAGGACACTGAGCTCAATATTCCTCTGTTTAACTCTGTACCCTATTTTCAATTGGATTATTTTATTTGGTGGTGTTTAATTTCTTGAGTTCTTTATATATTTTGGATATTAGCCCTCTGTGAGATGTAGAATTGGAGAAGTTCTTTATCTAATCTGTATACTGCTTTTCATTCTGTTGACAGTGTCCTTTGCCTTACAGAAGCTTTTCAATTTCAGGAGGTCCCATTTATTAACTGGTGACCTTAAAGCCAGAAACTTACAAAAGATGAGTACTAGGGTACTAGAAGTAATAGCAGTTTAAAAAAAACTCAGATGTGTGGGTTCTAAAATAGAATATGGTAGCTAATCATATATAAGCAAGCTTGGGGGTCACTGGGACTGTTATTGTTTGCTTTCTGTTTAAATTACTCACCAAAAACAACTTGGGAAGAAAAGGGTTTACTTAACTTACAGGTTACAGTCAGTCATCCATGGATGCCAAGGCAGGACCCAAAGCTGAGACCCTGGAGGCGTGCTGCTTCTTGGGCTCATGCACAGCTGGCTTTTTTATACAGCTCATGTCACCTTGTACTGCCCACAGTGGGCATGACCTTCACACGTCAATCAAGAGTCAGGAAAATGGCTCACAGACAAGTCCACGGGCCAGTAAGATGGAAGCAATTCTTCCCAGCCAGCTCTAGCTTTGTGTGAAGTTTTCAGCTCACGCTAACTACAAGAGGAATAGAGCACTCCGTCATCACCAGTACTTAAATGTAAATTCCATCTCTACTCCTGAATAGAGACATATGATCTTAACAGGCCTTAAAGTTATTATCTATCTGGAGTTATTATGTATCTCTGATAAAGAACAATATACATATCACAGGCCCCTCCCCTAAATGTTAACCTAAGTGAGTCTTTCAGTCCTCTTGGGTGGGGAAAGCCCCTTTAGAGGAAGCTCTGTGCTCTAGACTTTAGAAACGTCAAGTAGTCTGTTTTAAAAAGAAGTGCACAATATGATAAGTTCAGCTGTGACCCACTCTTTCCCCTCGATAGTCTCTCCATTATTCGGTAATAAACTCCACCTGTTTTCTACGGTGTGTTCTGCATGGAAATTGCAAGACTTGGAACCTGAAGGGCGAGTAGAGGAAGATGCCAGAATTAGGTCACAGAAAGTAGAATCAGTGCCGTTGAGTTTAATGGAATCTGCAGTACTGGAGAGAGGTGGAAAGCAGAACCTCTAAAGTCCAAGACAATGGCCAAGCATCCATGGCTTGTATCACTGGAATCCAGAAAGGGAAGGGACTGTGAAAGAGGCTGAAGGAGTACTCAAAGAAAAAAGTAGGTATGAACCGACAGGTTTGAAAAGGTAACAGACCCAGAATTGGCTAAAGCAAAGCAAAGCAATATGAAAACAAAGCTTAAATGAACCCCTAAAACCTGAAGGAGATGAAAAATACATATAATTGGGATAAAGACTGTGTGCTCTCTACAGGAGAAGAGCCAATGCAGTCACAGTTGACATTCCGTCCCTCAAACAGGGACGCGGAAGCCTTTTTCACCTGATATCAGTGTTAGTAGGCAAATTATGAAGATGAATGAAGCAGCTCATGATCCTCAGGCAGCAGAAGGGAAAGCCTGGCCTGTTTGAATCTGCCACGGACAACAGAATCTTGTCACTTTGCCCAAACATGATAATGCTCACATTAAGGGATCAAGAGGAAGAATTGTTTAGGTGCCACGAAGAATCTTTTTAGCACCAATGTTCTCTTAAGAGAAGAGTGACGTGGACCCATGATGACAGCACTGACACACACTGTCTGATCAGCAAGACAGCAGTGACCACACAGTGACCAAAGGACCAAACCAAGAGCTCCAAAACAATAGTGTTGGCATTTCCCAGGTGTGAGGGGACTACATGGTGTGGAACACTGGTGGGTCTAGCCTTGAGCCACTTGGCTAATCCACAGGAAAGTTCCTGGGTCCCTGCAGGCGTGCACGAAATATTCTGTCTAGCTAGGGCTCAGTGTGGGGACCCATGACAAATGCTGCCATGCCAGAAATCCTGTGCTTAGGCTGTATGCTGTGACCTTCGAGTTGCTGACCTTTACCTCACCACGAGGTCTTGTGTTCTAGGCCATCCTTGAACTATTTACCTTTGAAAGAAGTAGAGAAGTCTCAACTTGGAACCACCCAGAGGATCTAGAAAGTTCTTACAAGGAACTACTCAGAGAACTAGGAAGTTCTACAGGGAACAATTTAGGCTATTGTATTCTTGCCCAGGGGCTAGGGTGAGTGAGATAAGAATAGATCCTATTGACCTTGCCCTATATATGTTCCCGCTTGTCGGCAATAAAGTGAATCTTGATCAGAAATTTCCTGACTTGATTCATTATTTCTCGTATCTCTGTATCCCACTTTCAATCCCTACTCCCTCTTTCAGGTGAATGGAGACCTCACAGTGTGGGTCACAAGTTGACTTGACCCCAGATCACCCGACCAATCCACCAAAAGTTCCCCGGTCCATGCAAATGCAGGGAGGTCTTCAGAGTCTAGCCACACTCGTGTCTGCACGAAGCACCTTTGCTGTTCTGTGTCTCAGACTGAACTGTTGAGTTCAGTGGGCCACACAACAACAGTGTCTGTGTGTTCCAGCCCAGAGGAGACCTGGGGTGTGGAACACAAGTGGATGTGACCTCAGGTCACCCAGCTAATCCACGGAAAGTTCCCAGATTCACAGAGGCACAGGCAAAATCTCCAGAGTGTAGCCACATGTCTACCTGAGCACGGCAACTGCATTCTGTGTCTCAGACTGAACTGTTGGCCACAAAACACAAGTGCCTGAATCTCCCTGTTGAGAAGAGACACCATGGTGTGGAATACAGGTAGATCTAATCTCAGGTCACCCAGCTGGTTCCCAGAAAATTGCGAGGTCTGACATCAGGTCACCCAGCTAATCCATGGAAAGGTTCCCTGATCCCATCAGGCAAGGGATTCCAGCCTATTGTCACTCACCTACTGCAAGGGAAAATTTTTAATTAGCATTAAAGCAACCAGAACAGCAGAGCTCTCTAACTCATAAGTGCAGGTCGACAGGTATTCTAGCCCAAGGTCCCAGATGATAAGTCACAAAGAATGCGGAGATAAGAGACAAAGGCCTACTGAGTGTTCCAGGGACTGGCTGGCCATAAAAGATAGGGAGGATACACAAGGACAAATTCCTGAGAGAAGCAGGTACCGGACATGATCAAGTGAGTAATGAGCCAAGACCCCTCATCCAATTTTATGGTGTTTGCTTAATCCTCTTTGAGGCCCGCACACAATGTTCCAGGTTTGAGTTTAACCAGATGTGTTGTCAGCTCAGATAAAACATCTACCCTCAGGTTCCAAGAAAGACAGGAACCAAGGACTGTACCCATGTGATTAAGTCTGAGTTTACCCCAGATCTGCCTATGCAATTTGCTGATGTTCAAATGTTTGAAACAACCAATAGTGTGTGGCCGCGCCAAAACTTCCCACTCCCCCCGACCCTTGCCCATATAAACCCCTAACCCCTGGGCTTCTGGGTCGACCCCTCTGTCTCCTGCATGAGATACGTGTCGACCCGGAGCTCCGCCAATAAACTGCCTCATGTGTTTACAGCAAGACGGTCGTTTGTGTGTCTTTGGGTGCGCGCCATCCCGAGGCTTGAGTGAGGGTCTCCCTTTGGGGATCTTTTACTACAAGCTGCTCTCAATGGCCACTGGAAGACACTAGAAACTACCAGACAATGCCAGAGACAGCCATGTGTTTAGTATAACTTGTAATCGCTTATTGAAGCTTTTTTTGTGTGTGTGATGATCATTCTATTATCACTGTCAGGTGATTCCGTCATTAGTTTTGTCTGAGTTTTAGCATCAGTTAATTGTAAGTTTATATATACTCACTTAATCTGCATGTTAGCCCAAGGGGCATGTCCCACAAAAGCCTTTACTCACCAGGAAACTGGGACAGAGGGGAGGACATCCTATTGGGACTCTAGATGAGAGAAGCATGGGAGAATGGCAAAGTAGAAGGATCCAGAGGGTCCTAGAAGCCTACAAGTAGAACATTATGATAGGCAGATTTGGGCACAGGGGTCCTGCTCAAACTAAGGCACCAGCCAAGGACAATACAGGCGGTAAACCTTAAACCCCTACCCAGATCTAGCCAATGGACAGAACACTCTCCACAGTAGAGTGGAGAGTGGGATATTACTTTCTCACATACTCTGGTGCCTCACCTTTGACCATGTCCCCTGGAGGAGGAGGCCTGGTGTCACTCAGAGGAAGGACAGCAGGTTACCAAGAAGAGACTTGATACCCTATGAGCATATACAAGGGGAGGAAATCCCCCTCAGGAACAGTCATAGGGGAGGGGAATAAGGGGAAAATGGGAGAGAGGGAAGAATGGGAGGATACAAGGGATGGGATAACCATTGAGATGTAACAAGAATACATTAATAAAAAAAGGAAAAAAATCAAAACTTACTTTATTTAGGGTTCTTAAACACTTCAACCTCACTTCTAACCCACCAACCAGAGGAAAGAGAGAAAAAATGTTAAAAGGAAAAAAATAGCTGTGGACCTGTTTAGAAAGCCTAGCTTCTTGGGCCAATTCCACTCTGCATTGTCAGGATACCAGCAGTCCAGTCCAACAGCCAATACCATATAGCAACAGGAATGTGTAGTGATTGCACAACCCAGCAGAAACAGCAAGGTTCTGCTGAGTCTGCACAAGTCAGTGGAAGTTGCCAGAATCAGCCTGAGTACCATGAGAAGGTCTCTCTAATGTTTCTCTCTGTTGAGCAAAGACCAGTCAAGACTAGCAAAGAATTCCATGATGTAGCAGTGTAAGAAGACTTGTCCCATTGTCGTCGGTTCCCAGCAAAACATCACATGCCCTCTCACAAGACATCTTCCAAAAAAAAAAAAAAATCATATGCTCTCTCTTAAGACAGCTTTCAGCAAAAAACTATGTGACACAACAGAGTCTTCAAAGAAGCCAAAAACTTCCATTTCAGTTAACTATACTTTTCCCTTCCATGTGTGGCTCTTGGGATTGGTCAGTTCTTATTTTTGGACATTTCTCTACTCTGTTTGGAGGCCACAGGGCCAATTTTGAATATTTTATTTTGTTTGTGATTCGAATGAAGTCTCTGGACTGATCTCTTAGGCTGTGGCCCCAAGGAAATGTGATCTTAGAGCTTTAGAAGTGTTATTTGTGCCAGGTGTGGTGGCCCACACCTTTAATCCTAGCACTTGGGAGGCAGAGGCAGGAGGATCGCTGTGAGTTCAAGGCCAGCCTGGTCTACAAAGTGAGTCTAGGACAGCCAAGGCTACACAGGGAAACCCTGTCTTAGAAAAAAAAACAACTCCCCCCCCCAAAAAAGTGTTATTTGTGTCTATCTTGTTTACCTGCCATAGCAAGGGATCCACATTCATTGCTGATGACTCCTAAGGAATAGGAGGAGTTTACAAACACTGGGCCACCCAGTGTGTTTCCAACCTGGGAGCACTTCTTTAGTTGGGTACCATTTATGAAGGAGTCTCTTTTGCCTCCTCCAACCCCATCCTAGCCCTGTTACCTGTTGTCAGCTCACCCAGAAAGGTTTAAGTTTTATAGGATTGTTGTTTGTTGTGCTGACTCTCCAGCCCGTGGGGGCCGTGCAAAGCCTTGTTGGTTGTGTTTGGATTTCATGGTCATGGCTGTCAATGGGGTTCTTAGGGTCAGATCCTGAGCCCTTAGCATCCTCAACAATCTAGCTTGGCCATCCATCCTCATAGGCCCATTAAACAGATGGGGTACAGTGAAAAGCAGAGAAAAGGATTTGTCAGTGTGCCCTCATTGGAAAGAGGAACAAATAAAGAGGTCCAGTGACTTCTCTCCCACAAAAGCCCATCTTCAGGGTCCTGACATAGGCTTAATTTTAGATAGGAAGCAGGAGGCATGCAAAACTAAACAATCCTGGATATCAGACTGCAGTGTCCTCATGGAACCTTCATAGATTATGGCACAGATCTTGTGCCCTCCCGCCTTGCTTTTATCAAGGGATAGTCTTAAAATAAGAATCTTGCCTTCATTATCTGCTGTAATTATAGTCACCTTCCTTCTAAAAGCCACATTAAAAATAGTAATACTGAGAATAAACATTTGAACATAAGTATGCTAATGTGCGGCATGGTCACATCCCTTCATATGAGGGGTAAAGAGTCAGATAGTATCCCGGATTTGAAGCCAAGAGGTCCTTTGTGCATTTATTTTCCGTTTTGTGCCTTTTAAAGACCCTCTCGGTGGTTTCCTAACTCCCTTTCTCAGTTCTGGGGCGATTCCACAGACAAAGACATCTTCATCCTTTACAAGCAATTCATCCTTGATGATCCATCGGGTCGGGGAGCAGTATAAAGACAGACTCCAAGTAAAAGACAGGGGGGAAAGCAAAAGACTCAACTTTGTTAACAATCAGAGCTTAAATGCTTCAGGCCTGACCTAGTGATTTATGCCTATGTGGTGGTAGGAATAGGTATGGCCCTCATAGACTCATGTGTTTGAATACTTGGCCCTTAGGGAATCACACTATTAGATGGGATGGCCTTGTTGGATTAGGTGTATTCTTATTGGAGGAAGTATGTCACTGTAGGGGTGAGATTTGAGGCCTCTTATGCTCAAGTTGTGCCCAGTGTGGCACACAGTCTCCTTGTGTTGCCTGTAGATCAAGATGTAAGAACTCTTAGCTCTTTTTCCAGGACCATATCTGCCTGGATGTTGCCATGCTTCTCATTATGATAATAGAGTAGACTCTGAAACTGTAAGCCAGCCCACAAGTAAATGCTTTCCTTTATAAGAGTTGCCTTGGTCATGGTGGCTCTTCACAGCAATAAAGCCCAGACTAAGACACCTTATATAAATCATTAAAGCCTAATGCCCAGTGGCAAGCCTCAGGAATGACAAAGAGCTGGTAAAGCTAGCTATAAAGAGTTCTCCTCACTCATAGAGTTTGAGGATTGGAATACCAGCTGTGGTGTACAGTGATGAAACTTCAACATCCAGAGCTTGCTTTGGCCTAAACACTTAGAGCTATACTCCTCTGGCTTTTGGAACTCAGAGCCTTAAGTTTCTAACTCTCAGGCTCTACAGCTATAAGCTTATGAAATTGTGAAATCTGGCCTCAAGAGCAAGGAATGTCAACACAAAGGAAAGTCCCCTCTTGGTAATTTCCATCCTAAGAAACTGAGTGATGAATGACCAGGTACTGAAATGGCTCTGCGAGGGTAGGGTTTGCTTCCAAGTCCATATTGTCATTGGCAGGATCTAATACCTTGTAAAAGCCCTTCACTTATCTTTGATGGTCCATCTGTAGTTCTCTTTTAGCTCATTTCCCTATATATCTTTGGAACATGGAAGCTTGCATCATCAGCGTGCATCACCTAAAAGGGCAGCAAAGAGTTAACTATGCTCTTTTTTTTAACCTAGTCATACATTTTTGTAGTGTTCTATTGGCTCTAAGTAAGCTACTAGGTTTGATCGACATTATAAAGGAGAGTGATCTATGGAAGATAACATAGTGAATAAAGAGAGCATAGAGACATATCTTAGAAGTATGCCTGTTTGAAACAGAAGGGGAAAAAAAGGTTGTAATATTTTGTTCTTTGTTTCCACATTTTGATACGCACATCTGAAACTGAGTGAATCTCTAGTGAGGAGTTGTCAATAACCCATGGCTCCCACTTCTACTGGGCTCCCTGGACACTTTTTTTCTTGTCCTGACTCATAAAGAATTTTGCTCTGCAAACAATTTTTATATGGTCAAAATTTCCAATTATGAGTTTTAATATTATTCTTTACATGGTTGTACTTTCAATTTCATTTTTTTTTGTTTCAGATAAAGAGATAGAAAAATGTTATTTGCCTTCTATGTATATTGTTAGGCTGTTTATAGTCTTCTTTATTATACATTTAAATCTTTGCTTTACTGGAAAAACATTAGCTGTGAAGTGACTTTTCGCTTATGACTGCCCATTTATTGCAACATTATTTACTCAACAACATTCATTTTCCCAGTGATAAATGTCACCTGAATCACACAATAAATTCTCACTTATATTTACTTCAACACTCCCTATGTTATTTCATCATGATAAGAGCATATGTAAAAATGGAAAATTTTCAGTTTATTTGATGACATTAAAAAATTCCAATTTCCTGTGTACTAATGGAGCAAGATACTGATTTCATTTCTAGATAGTGATACATAAAATTCTGTTAAAATAAAGTTTGCAGATTGAAAGTAGGGAGTGCATTTGAAAACTGTGAGGCTAAAGTAGGGTCTGTTTTGCCTATGCAAAAATGAATCAGTGTCAAGAAATGCTTCATTGAGGTTGAGGCCCTGAAATTTGGATTTGTAGTCCCAGATACTGATGCTGAGGCTGAAGGATCCTTTGAATTCTGGGCTCACAGCCTGGGCAGCATAGTTAGATCCCATGTGATGAAGATGAAGAGCAAAAGGAGGAGAAGATGAAGAGGAAAAAGAGAGAAGGGATGAGGAGAGAAAGGAGGAGAAAATGCTTCACCAAGATTTATAATGCTAATGGCAATGCGATTAAAATTAGTGTTTTACTTCATGTATGTAAATATGCAAGCACATTTTAATTGCTAATAAGATAGGGGTGTTGGGATGGCTCATCAGTCTAAAGGAATTGCCCCCAAACCTGACCACCTGAATCCAATCCACAGGACCCACATAATGGAAAGATAGAAGCAATTACTATGGTTGCCACACCTCAACACACACATCTCCTCTGATCTCCATATGTGCACTAAAGCATCTGTGGATAGAAATGCACACACCCGAAATAGGTAAATAACAAGTACAAGAAACAAATTTAAGTATGACATAAAATATTTTAAAATAAATTAATGTACAATATAAATTAAATATCTAATGTGTATAGAAGTAAGCAAAAATGATTAATGATTCTAACATCTTTTGATCATGTCATTTGATACTAAAAAGATTGATAACATGGCAATTACTTGAATAAAAGTATGAGATCAATAAAGAGCACATCTTAAAATATCAATTGCAATCATCAATGAAGTTCAAGACTTCCTTCTCACTTCTGTGCGTCCATATGGTTCTTGTGCTCTAAGCTACAGTAACAGAAGAATTTCATGTGAGAATAGACCAAGCTATCGTCACTGATCTGTAGTCTGATTTTCCTTCAGAATTTTCCTATTTTGTCCATGTTGTCAAAATTATTAGCACATTTTTTTTTTGGGTATATGCCCAGGAGTAGTACAGTTGGGTCTTGAAGTAGAGCCAGTTTTCTGAGAAAGTGCCAGATTGAGTTCCAAGCTGGTTGTACAAGTTTGCACTCCTACTAACAAAGGTGGACACTTCCCTTTCTCCACATGCTCATCTGCATGTGTTGTCACGCAAGCTTTCTATCTTAGCTATTCTGACAGGTTAAAGTGGAATCTCAAAATTGCTTCATTTGAATTTCCCTGATGACTAAGGACATTAAGCATTTCTTTAAGTGCTTCTTGGTCATTGGTGATTCCTATGTTGAGAATCCTCTGTTTAGCCCTGGGCCTCATTTTTTAATTGGGTTATTAGGTTTGTTGGTGTTTAATTTCTTGAGTTCTTTATATAGTTTGGATATTAGCCCTTTGTCAGATGTAGGATTGGTGAAGAGCTTTTTCTAATAAGAAGACTGCTATTTCATTCTATTGACAGTGCTTTTGGCCTTACAGAAGCTTTTCAGTTTCAGGAGGTCCCATTTATTAATTAGATCTTGAGGTGTTGGTGTTCTGTTCAGGAAGTTACTTCCTGTGCCAGTGAGTTCAAACCTCTTCCTCACTCTCTCTTCTAACAGATTTAGTGTGTCTGGTTTTATATTGAGGACTTTGATCCACTTGGACTTGAGGTTTGTGCTGGGTAATAAATAAGAATCAATTTTCTTTTTTTTTTTTACATGAAGATATCCAGTTAGACCATCACCATTTGTTGAAGATATCACTCCTGGGCATATACCCAAAAGATGCTCAACCATACAATGAAGATGTTTATTCACCTATGCTCATAGCAGCTTTCTTTGTAATTCCTAGAATCTGGAAACAACCTAGATGTCCTTCAACTGAGGATTGGATAAAGAAACTGTGGCCCAGCTATACAATGGGAAACTACTCAGCTATTAAACACAAGGGAATCATGAAATTTGCAGCCAAATATGTGGAACTAGAAATGATCACTCTGAGTGAGGCAACCCAGACCCAGCATGGCACACATGGTATATACTCACTTATAAGCAGACTCTAGCCGTACAGTACAGGATAAACATACTACAATGCACAAGCCCAAAGAAGATAAATAACAAGGAGGACACAAGGGAGGATGCTTAAATCTCATGCAGAAAGGGAAGTAGAATGGACAGATGCAGTATCTGAAGAGAAGGAACAAGGTAAGAAAGGAACACAGAGAGAAATAGGGTGGATATCAGACGTGGGAGAGCAAGGGTGGGAGGCCAGAAGACCTGCAGAGAAAAGAGAAACTGTGGGTGGGAGAATCTCTGTGACAATCTGGAGACTTATGTCAGAAAGGGCCTCTGGGAGGGTGTGAGGGGCACTCTGGCTGAGACTCCTAGTAGCAGAGTCGTAGGACACTGAAGAGGACACCCTATAATTTGGAGAGACTCCTAGAGGAGGGAGGATAACATCAAAGCAACCACAAAAACCTTCACGTAAAACTTACCCTTGCAAGATATACAGGGTTAAAGACAGAACAGATGGAGTAGAGACTGAAGGAATTGTCTAACCAATGCCTGGCCCAACCCAAAGAGCCAACCCATGGAAGAGAGCTAACCACCAACACTAGTAAAGATACTCTGCTATGCTTACAGACAGGAGTCTAGCAGAGTTGTCCCCATGAGAGGCTTTACCCAGCAGTGGTTCAGAAACAGATGCTGAGACTCACAGTCAAACATTGGGTGAAGCCTAGGGAGTCTAGTGGAAAAGTGCGGGGAAGGATAAAAGAATCAAAAGTTATTAAATTTATTTTTATACAACAGTATTTGTTTCTCTTAGCTCATTTCTCAACCCAGCTATCACACAAGTAATTAAGACTCTTTTATAATACAAGATTGCACAACACAATCTGAGCTGTTTAAGTCTGTTCTTAACCCTCCATGCTAATTTGTCTTACTCCCAGCAAACATTCCAGTGATATTTGTATTTTGTAGCTTTGCTGGGCTCCAACTCCTTCCTCATGATCTTCCTTGGACCTCTTTCATGGCTGAATCACCTACTTACTCTTCTAACTCCTCCTCCTCTGGCTGTCAGGAAGTCCAGACCTATTCTCTCCCCTGCTCATTGATTGGTTGTAAGCTGTTTTATTGACCTATCAGGGAACAATTGATGAGCTGAATTTACACAGAATTTAAACTACACAATAACCTTATGCCTATAAAAAGTGACAAGAGCTCCACAAGACACCAACATATGCAACTAACTAGGGCCCAGAGGGGCTTGTGGAAACTGAAGGACCAACCAAGGACCAAGCATGGACTGGCTCTTGTTCCTCTACATAGATGTAACCAACCAATGGGCAGCTCAGACTTCATGTGGGTCCACTAGTAAGGGGAGTTGGGGTTGTCTCTGACATGGACTCTCTTGCCTGCTTTTTGATCACTCTCCAACTAGCTCAACTGCCTTTCCAGGCCACAGGGAAAGAAGACGAGCTTAGTCCTGGTAAGACTTGATGAGCTGAGGTGGGTGGGTATGAGGGTTCTCCTTTTCTGAGGAATAGGGGAGGGAGGATAGGGGAGAGAGGCTGGGACTGGGAGGAGAGAAGGGAAGGGGCTATGACAAGGATGTAAAGTGAATAAATAAATTAATTAATAAAAAAATCTATTAAAATTCTTAGTGCCGATTTGTTTACCATTTTTACTATTTAGGCTATCGGCATCCATATGACCTCTCATGATAATCTTTTAATTTTGATATAAGTATATGGTGCTTTTAGAAATATTTATATTTTATGTGTATACATCTGTGCTTGAATATATGTATGTGTATCACCTGTGCATGGGTGCACTTGGAAGCCAGAAGAGGTCTTTAGATCTCCTTGAACTACAATTTCAGCTGGTCCTTAGCTGCTGATGCTTTATGTGGGTCCTAAGAACTGAACACCGGTCCTCTGTAAAAGCAGCAAGTGCTCTTAACCACTGACGCATCTCTCCAGACCACTGTGTATTATGCCAGTGTCTTTTTTTTTTTAATTGGTAAGGTTTGCTAGGTATTCAAATATTCTATGACAAAAATTAAGAAGACCAAATTAGAGCTTTGTTGTTTGTTCTTAATATTTTCACTTATTTATTCCTTTTTACAGGTAAATAAAATGGGATTATATAAAGTCACTTAGATGTGATGTGGAAAACAAGAGAGGTGAGAGAGAATTTAAATGTAAATTCTTCTATAGAGCCTGGCCTCCCACCTTCATCATAAGAGCTACTCTAAAGTGGATTGAGGTCATAAAGACTGATGTTGCAGACTTGCAAGTTCCTGCTTTAGGAATATGTCTAGAGTACCTTCATTTTAGTTACAGAATTTGCATCTTCAGCCAACCTTGTGGTAACTTACCCTTAGGCATAAAAAGCAAAATTAATGAGAGAAATACTATAAGTCTATATTCTCACACCAGGGGTTTCTTTCAGAGGCAACAGTGATGCACTGGTTATTGTATCTGTGTATGTGAGGAAATTCAGAAACCCTAGTGTAACATAAAGACAGCCAGGGGAAGAGGATTCTCAACCCAATAAGGAAACCAAGATCAGATCCGAATCTTTAACCTGATACCTGCCATAGTTTCAGAACCTCAAAACCGGCAACTCTAAGGTAGCTCTGGTAACTTCACAAAGATATATTAGACCACATGGTATTCTAAATTGAAGACAACGTTGGGTAGAATGCACCTTCAAGGCTACACTGGAAGTGGCATTATTCCAAAGGATTCATTGTTGAGAACAATATTGTGCTGTTGTCTTCAAGTTACTGTACCTAGTTTCTTTAGGAGTCATGCTATATTTGAGGGAAGTTGTGAACCTTGTCATGACTCATTAGCAGTATTTATCCTTTAGAGGGTCTGTAATGTGTGTTCTTGGCTATTTACTTGCTTATATGTAGGGCTATACAAAACTAAGTCATTAAATTATTTGTTTACCCTTTGTATCTTCTACCATGGATTTTTGCCCCGACCAGTGGAGGTTTGACTAAAGCTCGGGAGGAGAATCACCTGAATGAGGGTCAGAACACAAGACACAAAGAAGAAGAGCAAATATGAATATTGATTAAGCTCCTGAACTTTTATTTTTCAGGCAGCAGTTTTTATAAGGCAGGAGACAAGGAAGCATATTGCTATGGCAACCCAGCTGCAGGCTATCTCAAGACACGGGGAATTTCAGGCAGGGTCATAATGTCCTGCTACACAGGATATCTTGCTCTATCTTTGACTATCTTTAGTCTAACTGCTAAACCACAACAGGGTTAGCTGATTTCTGGTAAAAGGCAAGCTCTGGGAGAGACAGAAACTTAAAGGTGCAGGCTTGGACAAGATGGCGAGACCCTGGCCATATAGCCCATGGCCGCCAGCAGGTTTTCAAAGTTTCTATGAATTAATGTTTTGTTCCATCATGTCATGTGCGTTTTGTGAAACCATCCCATTTAATTTGCAATGAAATCTTCAGGAGTTAGGACACTCAAGTGAGATGGTATGCATTGGATTAAACCCAATAATGTGCAACTGCATAGAGCTGATTGGTCCAGCACAGTGGGTAATGACTAGGGCTCCTTTCGCTACTGATCAAACTTGCTACAAAATTTAGGACAACTTTAATGTTGCTCAGGAAGTGACACTTCTAGGTCGCTGCAAATGAAAGATCCAGACATTGATTGAAATCTATGAGGTTAATCTGGGATAAATTTTATTTTAAGAAAGGAATTATTAAGTTTACATATTTTGAAGTTTTGTTCAGGATAGTTTGGTAAGCCTTTCCCTGTTAGTGGCCACAAGCTGGAATTTTAGAATACTGTACTTCACTTAGAAAATAAACTGGGCAAAATGTCTTCATTTCTGCCATAGACAGAGTTCTGCCTAAAGATGGACAAGCTTAGAAGCAGAGTCGATGGCTAAATTCTGCCAAAATAGGGTAAGCAAGTCCTCAATAGTTTCTGCCTCACAAATATTTCTGTCAGATATAATGGGACAGAAAGCGAAAGATGATGCACCAACATTATAGAGAGTTTTGGGTGACTGTTCAGGCAGCAAACTGTCTCTGTCATCTTCTCATTTGGGGAGCTGCTAACTTTCACTCCCTGTCTACTCAGGTGATTAATTTTATTCCTTCTCAAGTCTCTGATGAGGTTGAAGAACATATAGTTTAGTTGTACAATTAAGCTTAGTTGTTTAGGAGTTAAGATGTTTTTAGGTCTAGATAGATGTTTTAAGTTGTTAGTGAGACGATATGATAGATATTGATTTACATTCAGAGTTTAGACTCACCAAGATAGGAAAGATGTTTTCTTCAAGGCTGCCAAATACAAATAGCCAAAACAATATGAATGTAACATTTATATAGTTCCTGATTGTTTCGTGGTTCTTCTTGCTGCAGCCAGTTTATTGTATGTATGTGTAATGATATAAATGTATATGTAAAAAAAGAAAAAATGTAATAAAAAATTTAAAAAATAAAATAAACTGACTGATAAAAAGAAAATAAAGTGTTTTAAATAATGTACACATCTATACTGTAGTGAATAACTATATTCCTTCTGACTTTGTCACATTTCTCAATGAGAAAGCCATTCCCATAGCAAACTGTCTGTAGTATATGTTTAGACATGCCAGGACGGGAAGTTTAAACATTTTGTTTCTGTTTATTTACTCTTCAAAACTGGGAGTACAGATATAGTTACATTTAGAATTCAGATGTGTTACTACTGTTCTAGTTCATCAATATTGCAAATATTTTGTACTATTTACCTATTCTAGATTCCTGACTTATCTATTTTTAAAATATTATGTAGTATCTTTCTGACTGTTTTCTCATAAGAGCTGGAAAACCCATATATAAAACAAATAAAAATGATTGAAGAGCTAATAAGCCTATCTCACAAATTACAGATTTTTTAGGTAGTCTATTTGAAAGCTGGTATTTTCCTTAATAACATGTGCCCCTCTAAGTGTTACAACTATATTGAATGCACATTGCTGTTTAGGAGAAAAAAAAAGTCTCACCACCTAATTTCTTCCCAGAATATAATTCATCAAGGTCACCTTCATCTACAAGAGCATTTTCAAGTAATTTAAACAGATGGGTAAAGGTGTTGAGCACAGTCAAAGATTTGTCTTGACACAACTTATGACTTCTGATAACCTTTTTCTGTGCTTTTCTCTTGGTGTGACTTAGTGAAGCCATCATGCAGAGGATAAACACCAGTTTAACTGATAGCAAAATTCTGTGGGTGAAAGTCTAAGCCCATTGTTATACCTTTGCTACAATGTCTTAATTTTGAGCGAAAGAGCATTGGCCTGGTACAGAGATGTATTTTTTATTTCTTAAGTATAATAGTTGTCCTGTAACATCTCATATATTACATTTTGAGTTTATTAGTTTCATTTCTTATAGACATAGGGTGTTAAGAGGACATTAATAGATCTACAAAATTATCACCTATGCTTAATTCAGGGGCTTTTGTAATTCACACAGTGCCTTGTGAGTTGGTTGTAAAAAAAAGAACCTATTTTTCTGTTGATTCAGAAAATATAGCTTCCAGTTCTAACTCATTTTTCTAATTCCCTACTATATAAGTAAACAGAGACCTTCGTTGACACAAAATTATACTACCAACTTTCACAGTAAAACTAAAGAGCACAGTGTGACCACTGTGCAAGCACAAAGCTAGCAATTGCTCTAACACTAAGGATTCATATAAAATGCAAATGCTTTCAAACTTCCAGATAGTTCTACGTACAGAAACTGTCATATAGTCAACACCTGGTGGCAAAAGGTAGAATTAGCGTATAAAGCTTGATCTCTCAGTATGTTGGAGTTTTAAATATAACAGATTAGAAGTTATTAAGATAGAATATTGATGATAATAGGGTTTTTGTTTGTTTGTTTTAGCATCCCATTTCAACTTACCCCCTGGGAAGCATTTACTAGGTCTTCTGAATCTAGCCTTAGGGACTACTACCTCTTCCATTAATCCTATGGTTTACTCTGCATCCTAATTACTGGCAATTTCTCTTACCCCTATCAATTCTGACCTTATGTTAAAGAACACCAGAAAGTATTAATATCAAAAAAGTACCCACATAGTAATACGTTATTTTCATCTATTCTGGAATGTTAACGTTATATTCAAAAAACTGTTTGTTCCTCTCTTAACCCAGCTATCACTCAAATAATTGAGACTCTTTTATTTTTTAGTAATAAGCTTCACAACACAATAACTGAGCAGTTACTACTCTATTCTTGACCCTCCAAGCAATCCTGGTTCCTCTCAGCATACATCCCAGAAATACTTGCACTTTGTAGTTTTCCTGCTCCAGCTTCTTTCTCCTCATGTCTTCTGGACCTTTCCAGTGGCTTAATTCCATCTTCCTCCTCTGACTCCTCCTCCCCTGGCTGGCAGGAAGTACGGCCATTTTCTTTCCCATGCTCAGCAATTTTGTGTAAGCTGCTTTTTTGGCATATCAGGAGGGAACAATTGGGGAGCAGAGTTTATACAACATTGAGATAGGAGATTTTCAGAACTAGGCTTGTAACCAGATATGGGAAACACAGAAATCAGCATTTGAATTACACAATAACCTTATGCCTGCACTGGAAGAAAACTGCCACTCAGGAGGCAATCACCAATACCAGCAGCTACTCAGTAAGACTAACACAAGTTCAATGGAGTGGAGAAAAAGAAAGAAATAGTATTAGCAAAATAAAGAACCTAATAGATCAACAAGTAAATCTCACTATGAGATCATAAATTTATTAGCTCAAAATATAAAATGCAGGTGCTGGAGAGATGGTTAAAAGTACTTGCTGTTCTTGCAGGGAACTGGTGTTCTGTTTCCAGCACCCACATAGATCCTCACTACTGTATGTAACCATCTGCTACAGGGTCCAACACCCCCTTCTGGATCCTACAAGCACCTGAACACATATGGTGCACTTGCACATATGTAACATGAAAGCAAGACATTCATAGACATAAAATAAATAGATCATGAAAAAATAAAAATCAGTTGGGTGCAGTGACACACTCCAGTAATCCCAGCACTCAGGGAGACAGAGGAAGGTGGATCTCTGTAAGCTTGAGGTCAGCCTGGTCTACAAAGTCAGCCCAGGACAGCCAAGGCTATGCAGAGAAACTCTATCTTGAGAAAAACAAACAAAGTAATAACAACAAAAGAAAAAAGAAAGAAAGATCTAGAAAATGAAAATTGAGTTGAGATTTAATAAAGAACAAACTTTTAAATTAGATAAATTATTATATCATTATTTCCAGTTATGTTGAGAAATTTGAGGCAAATGTATGTATACAATATATCTATAGATAGAATATGTATGATTATTTTTGTATGTGTGATTATTTATGTGTACATACAGTATGTATGTTCACAAATACATACATATAGGAATCCGTATTTGCAGAAGAAACAGTTTCTGACTTAGAATCTTTCTTTCTTTGTATGTCCTCAGTGACTTAAAATTTTACAGCTATTTATAAATTATATTGAAAGATGTATTTTAATACTGTCATTTTTATGGCATAAAAATTGAAAACTCAGAAAAACACACTAAAAACAAAATTTGATAATACCACAGATAGTTGAATTTCTATTAATATTTTACTCTATTTAATTCCAGTATTGTTCTGTACATATATTTTTGCTTATTTAGACTCTTGAAGAAGACATGTATTTATCAGTAGTTGGGTGGAGCCTTGAGACAACAATCTGTCATACACTTTGCCAAATGTTACTTAATCATATTAATTTCTGAGAACTCCTGCTGTGGACAACACTGTTGACTTGTTGGTCCTCAGCTTTATAAATAACCATCCTCCCTTTTTTATATAGAGAAACTCTGTCAACTAATGTGACTTTTCTTTGTCATTTACACCATCAGTGCCATGAGACAAAAGATAGTGTTTGACTAGTGGACAAGTACTTTCTTGACTTCTAGTTTTCCAAGCCTGATGTCTCTCCGTTTCCTTCTGTGATTGATAAAAATGCATATTCAAGGTATCTTCAAGATCCAAAAGCCTTGAAGCCAGATTTGAAGATGCTTGGCATCTGGCTGGTTACCAAATCCTCTTGATTCCATTCCACCCTCAATAGTCCAGACAGATAACACCATAATTACACCTTTCCAACTCCCAAATCCCTTTCAACCCTAGTATACTTTAGTTAAAGAGGAACTCTGAAAATTAAACAGTTTCACCCATGAAATTTATAGTCCTAAATATAGCAAGGGTAGTAAAGTTACAAGAATCCTGAAGTGTCATAGCTCTGCAGGCTAAGAAAAACATTATATATGCTAAAGCGCAAATAAAGGACAGTACATGAATTCTGCTACAATAAACAATGACATTCATATAGGAAACAGAGGCCTGTTTAATGTGTAAATAAAAAAATTTGCCCCTAAGCAGATTTTGTGTTCTCTTTACTAATTCTTAAAAGCACTAAAGAGAATTCCAAATTTAATCTATATGTGAAAGAGGAAGATGGGAAGGCAAAGACAGAGAGGTGAGAGAGCTGGAAAAATTAGAGGTAGAGTCCTCAGAATAGGGTGTAATTTTTTAAAAAATTTTTTATTATTGCTACACTTCAATCTTATAAGACTGTCTGCACATGTGTATTACTTTCTCAAAAGAATAAAGCTTGGTTTCTTTTCTTTTCTTATAGAAATGTAAAAGTGGAAGAAATGATGTAGAACGAGAAGACTTCTCCATACTCATCTACAAGAAGATAGAATAAAAAAGCGCTTGTTGGGGTTGTCCTCTGCATGAAGACCAGCAGAAGGTCCAGACTTTTTGTGATGGCTTCTCACTTTCTCCAGGGAAGTATTAAGGCAGTGAAGGGAGCACAGGCTACACAGCCGAGCACAGATGGCATGGATGAGAATGAGGCTAAACGGGAGACACAAAAGGGTGTGCAGAGATGATGATTACTGTGTCTCAAATTAGTTACAACTCAAAGACTTGCTTCCTTTAGTGATTTTTACAGTTTATTTATTTACTTATTTGTTTGTATGTGTTTGCATGTGTGTGTGAATGGTGCACATGCCAGGACACATGTGTGGAAATCAGAGGATAAGTTGCAGGGGTCTGTGCTGTACTTGCACCATGTGGGGCCCCAGGTTTGACCTCTGGTGTTTTTGCCTGCTGGGCATCTCAGTAGCCCCAGATACACTTTTCAAGAACCTTCCATGTCCTTATATTATCTAGCACATTAAATGAAAGTGTAGCTTTTCGTCTATGTCTCATTTTCCTCTCTCTTTTATTGAACACTGAACAGTAAGGCAGGATAGCTTTACAACTACAATATTAAGAATATATATTATGTTCCTAGTGAGTTCATGTTTTTATTAAATATAGAACAACATTCTGATCTCAAATGAAATTGCCTGGTGATGAATGTTTTGTCCTTTTAAATTAAGGTATTTCTGCCAGCACTGCTGTGACTAGAATAGATAACTAAAAATAAAAGAATCCCCCCATCTCTCTCCCTCCCTCTATGCCTCCCTCTCCCTCCCTCTCCCTCTCTCACTTCTGTCTTTGCCTTCCCATCTTCCTCTTTCACATACATATGAAATTTGGAATTCTCTTTAGTGCTTTTAAGAATTAGTAAACAGAACACAAAATCTGCTTAGAGACAATTTTTTTTATTTACACATTAAACAGACCTCGGTTTCCTATATGAATGTCACTGTTTATTATAGCAGAATTCATGTACTGTCCTTTCTTTGTGCCTTAGCATATATAATGTTTTTCTTAACCTGCAGTGCTATGACACTTCAGGGTTCTTGTAACCCTTACTACCCTTGCTACATTTAGGACTATAAATTTCATGTGTGAAACTGTTTAATTTTCAGAGTTCCTCTTTAACTAAAGTGTACTAGGGTTGAAAGGGATTTGGGAGTTGGAAAGGTGTAATTATGGTGTTATCTGTCTGGACTATTGAGGGTGGAATGAAATCAAGAGGATTTGGTAACCAGCCAGATGCCAAGCATCTTCAAATCTGGCTTCAAGGCTTTTGGATCTTGAAGATACCTTGAATATTGATTTTTATCTATCACAAAAGGAAGTGGAGAGATATTATGCTTGGGAAAGGTTCTAGACATTTAAAATATGTATTAAGAATTACTGGGAATATTCTGAATATGAAATACTTTGAATCTTCATTCAAGAAAGAGGTTGGGTATTAAGTCGGTGGTTCTCACAGTTAAAAAAAAAAAAGGTACATTGGCCTGGCTTTAATCTCAGCACTCAGGAGGCAGAGGCAGGTAGATCTCTGTGAGTTCGAGGCCAGCCTGGTCTACAAAATGAGTCTAGAATGGCCAGGACTATTACACAGAGACACCCTCTCTCAGGAAAAAAAGGTACATTAAAGATGAATATAACCACCATTTAGATGGTTACTTACCACAAAGAAAACAAACAGCAGAAGATAAATAAAAGTGTAAAAAACAAAAACTCCAGTGACAGCCTATGGACGATCATAGAGAAATGTCATACATGAGAACACATGTCTGTAATCCCAGAACTCAGTTGCCTGAGGCCAGAGGATCATGGGTCAAGGCCAGCTTGAACTACAGTGGGAAAATCTGCCCCAAATGAATACATAATCTATGACTACTATGAATGTAATATCTATACATCAAATCTTGTGCCTGTTCTTATTAGGTTACTCTTGTCATTAATGATGAAATTAGTTTTAAGTAGTCTAAAAGAAGGATGTGACTTAATAACTTAAAAATAACTTCATCTAGCGAATGAAGATTATTTTTTGGTTTTTTTTTTGAGACAGGGTCTCTCTGTGTAGCGTTGGCTGTCCTGGACTCACTTTGTAGACCAGGCTGGCCTCGAACTCACAGCGATCTGCCTGCCTCTGCCTCTCGAGTGCTGGGATTAAAGGCATGCGCCACCACACCCAGCTGAAGATTATTTTTTAATCATACGTTTTTGTGTTTCCGTGTGTGGGTTTATGTACATGTGACAGGTCATAGAAGAGGCCAGAGGTGCCTGATTTAGAGGAGTTAGAGGTGGTTGTGTCTGTGTGGAGGTGCATAGCCAAATTCTTGTATAAGCAGCCCTTCCCAGGTGGGCTATGACAGTGACCAAAATCTGCTCTCAGCAAACATCTAATATGCCTTGGAATATTACTTACTCTTATATAGCAGTGTTTGGCTTTGCTGACTTATTCCCCCAAAATAACTGCATATTTGACCTTTTGATCAACATCTCTATGTCTGGGAACTGCTGACACACTCTGCTGTTATACATTCAACATTTTAACATAGGCAAAGCAATGCATTATGGTTCTTCCCATGTCTGGCCAATTTTCCTTCGGTCTCACCTCCTTCAGGTCCATCTATGTTGTTGCAAACGGCAGCTGCACTTGCCTCCTGGTGAAGACAGAATAAAACACACCAATTCATTTGTGTGTGGTGCCCTCCATAACACCCATGGCTTTTGCAACTCAAGAGGACTCACCTAGCATAGCGTGCAGATCTGTGTATACTCTGGTCTATCGGTTACTGTAAGAAAAGCATCACAAAGGGAAAACAGCTTGGGAAACCATAGGCTGGAACACTCTGGAGGAAGCTGGGCATCTCCCCCCAGTGGACCACCTAATCCTCTGGCATTAAGTCACGGCCATGTGCTTGAAACCATGTTCATCAGGGAGGTTCATTAGAACCCGAGCACCCTGGCTTTTAGATTCAGTGTCCTATGCTGAGCCTGACTCACAATTGCAGGCTTACAGAAGGAAAGCAGGTGTTCAGCATAAACCATTGTTTGCACAAATCCTTAGGTCCAGTGAGCCATTTTTATCAATTATGGAATGGTGGGAACTTTCCTGAAAAGGCATTCCCAGACTCTAGCCAAGAGCTCACCTTACAAGGGTCTGAGAATAACAGGCTCTGGCCTATTAGGTTAACTTTTTCTGTATAATTCGATATCACTAATTTACTCCCCAGAGAGATACAGAAGCTAAAATGACACAAGACATGTAATTCAGGGACAATGAACCTCTGTTGCATTTCTCTCCCTAAAACTTTATGTTTTTAAAATAAAGTATATCACATAAAATTTATCTTTCAAATAATAGCAAGATATACTGATACCAAAGGAAGTGGATAATTACACAGTTGAACCTCATTATATTAGGATGTCAAATCTACTTGCCTGCTTACTACGGACTACCTAGAATTCTCCAATGCACTCTCACCACCTTCATGGTCATTTGCAGCTGGCAGAGGATGGGGAGAAATTTGAGCCAAGCAGCACACATACTCACTCACAGTTGAGTCCAAACAAGCTAGGCCCTGCCTTCTTTTATTGGCTCTCCTGCAGGGAGAACCACAAAAAGGCAGGAAGGACAGCCCTTGCGTTGTAGGAGGTTGCCAGCTTCCAGGTGGACTGAGTCTGCTTTCTTACTTGGGTTTACATTCCTGGGATGTCACGCTAGTTAACGCTTCTGAACATTATTTTATCCTTTGCAAGCTGAAAAAGAAAACGTAGAACACATTAGAATTAGTTAGTCTTAGGATTTACATAACTCCATATTCATAGACATAGATATAGATGAGAGAGAAAGAGAGAGAGAGAGAGAGAGAGAGAGAGAGAGAGAGAGAGAGAGAGAGAGAAAACACCATGAGGAGCAGTGGTTCAGTATTCATGAATTCAATGTTCTCAGCAGCTTACTAGAACATAACTACTGTGAATAATGAGAACCAACTGTGTATATTTTTATCTCATTCTTTCATTATGTGCTGAATTTTCTTCCTGCTGAAATCTGTGCTTTACGAGGTTTAGTGTGTTCAATAATGGTAAACCGTTTTAACCTTTTTTAAAAAAACTATAAACTGATTTAATTTTATCTTCTTCTGGAATAATGATTAGTTAGTATCCAATTTAGCTTTAGGCGGGCAATTTGCATATGGGATTCCATTTTCTCCTGGCATGATTGGGCTGAGAGAAAGCTGCAAGGAGGTGGAACCAGCCTCCTGTGTGAGTCATCCACTGTGTTTATGGGGTGCTGTGTAATTCATCCCTTTTGATGTTTTGCAGTTATACTGCAGTGTGTTTATGCTTTCATTTTTATCTTAATTTTCACTTTTTGTTTCACTCTTTTTGTTTAGCATTTAGACTGCCACTAAATAGAGTGCTAATGAATTTATTTTTGAGAAATATAAGAAGACTTTGCCTCTTAAAATCTTGCTTGCTTTTCCATCAATTCTTCTCTGGAAGCTGACCCCAGAAGCTAACCAGACCAATTGCCTACTGTTGCAAATGAGCTTTTGTTGGAGTGTGTCCACCTATTTGCTTTTGAATTTTCCTTAGCTGTTTTGCCACTGAGGAGGCACAGTGCTGAAGCTGTATGTCCTGTGATGTTTGGAAAGTTAAATCCTCTGACTTTTTACAGGAAAAGCAGTTCATCTCTGTGGCAGACTTTCTCTTAAAGGTGTGTGAGAGCAACAGTCACTCCAGACATGTGAACTCGTTCCTTCTGTCCTTCGTAAAGACTTGCTTTATTTTCTAAACTCTGTGTGTGTGCATGCATGAGTGCATGCCTGTCTGTCTATCTGCCTGCCTGCCTTCCCTGCTTGCTTATCTGCCTGCCTGTACTTAAATACAGGTACCTGTGAAGGCCAAAAGAGAACATGGAATCCCAGGACCTTGAGTCACAGGTGGTTGTGAACACTCAGTGTATTTGGTGAGAATCATATGTGGGTCTTCTTCAAGGACTGCCTGAGCTTTTGATCACTGACCCATTTCTCTGCCCCCTTTCTTCATATTTTTAATCATTTCTTGTATTATTTGAGGTTATAATAAATCACAGCATTTCATAATTCTCTTTCCTTCCATAGGTCTCTTCTTGTTCCTTTCCATGGCCTCTGTTTTTCCGTATGTATTCTGGGCTTTCCAATGTCTTTATTTACTTCAAGTTTTTCAGTGTGAGATTGTTTACAATAAAAAAAATTTAGTGACATTTGTAATTTTTTACTAACAAATATATTTTTCAAATTATATTATTTGAGATCCATTCCAAATTTCAATTATTTTCAAACTTATCAACAAAAATAAATTACAAAACAAGTGATGTAGCCCATGAAGTTACAATAAGAAAACTAATATAACTTAGCAAACTTTTCTAAAAATAAGACAACTCAAAAATCTAATAGGGTGTGGTGGTGCTCACCTGGGATGCCTGTATTCTAGAGGCTGAGCCAAGAGGATGACACATTTCAGGCCAGCTTGAACTACATCAAAACACCCTTCCTCAGAAGAAAAAAATGCAATAAAACCGAAGTAAGACTTAAAAATTCCTAACCTGTATACCATGTATAAGCATTGTTTTTTATTAAACATTTTTATTGTTTACATAAACATTTATATTATTATACATATATACAATAAACTACCTGTAGCAAGAAAAACCATGATACAATCAGGAATTATATAAAGGTCTCATTCTTAATGTTTTGGCTATTTGTATTTGACAGCCTTGAAGAAAACATCTTTCCTATCTTGGTGCATCTAAAATACTGAGTGTAAGTCAATCTCCATCACATCTTGTTATTATCAACTTAAGACATCTATCTGGATTTAAGAACATCTTAACCTCTAAACAACTAAGCTTCATCATAAAACTTAGCTACCTCATCTTCAATTCCATCAGAGACTTGAGAAGGAATAAAACTTGACAGAGACAGTTTTCTATCTGAATAGTGACCCAAAACTCTCTATAATGTTGTAATATCTTCTTCAGCCTTCTGGCCCAATATATCTGACAGGCATGTTTATGAGGCAGGACCGATTGAGGACTTGTTTACCCTGTCTTGGCAAAGTTTGACTGTAGACGCTGCCTACATCCAAGCTTGTCCACTTTTAGGCAGAATTCTGTCTGTGGTAGAAATGAACACATTTTGCCCAGTGGCTTGTCTGCCACATTTGAAGCCATCTCCATAAGGAGATTCTTTGATGGTCATCATCTTCTTTTGAGGTAGGCTGGGTGTTGCCAGGAGTTAACTTGTCTCATTGTCAGTGAATCTTTAAAATAATAAAAACATTTTAAATGTCAAATTCTGCATGTCTCTGAGGTTTTTGAAGACCTTATATAACTATCCTACCTTATCTTTCTATAGAATCATATCAATCTGCCACACCAAGATGTATATTCTTGTGATAAATATAGACTAGCAATGGACATGATTTGATCAACTAACAATTAACTTATATAACTTATTTCTCCTAAACAGCCTACAATAGTACTTTCAAATTATTGGAAGTTAACCTTGTATTATAGGTACAATACTGTATATTAGAGGTGTGTGTGAAGAAAATCTTGCATTTGAATTCTTTACCACTGTATCTAGAATTAAAATTATTTTGCATCTATACACAAAATTCTATACCAGTGAATTAAAAATAACCTTGTGAGTGACAACTGAGGCATTAAGTTGAGGAGTAGATATTCTAATCTACTTTTTGTTCTATCTTCCTTATATATTCCTATACTTCCCTTCTTTCTTTTCAACCCCTATCTCCAAACCTAAGAATGTAAGATAAAGGATCGCTGACTCTAACCTTATTTTCCTTCTAAATAAGACCAATAACTTGTAACTAATTCCCATTGAAAATAACCCTCTATAGCCCAAGAATGCAGCCAAAAACCTACCTACCACCTCTTAAAGGAAATGGGAAGTCCTTCTCTTAAGGTTTCTTCTGGCTGATTTGGGATGAATAATGCCTTTGTATGGGCCCAAATAAAGTTGGGGAAATGGTTAAACAAGCTGAGAACAACATTTGTGGTCCAGTTTCTAAATGTTGAGAAATTCCAGGCTTAATTAGAGTTCTGTGTGGGACAGTATAAAATGCTGGACCAACTGAGATTGGAAGTTGACATTTGTAATGTTTTAATTGATTAACCAAGTACAGGTTACTTATGGTTAAATTTCTTTTTTCCCATCCAAAATAATGGTTACATTTTAGTAGATACAATTAGCTAGTTTTCTGTATCATCTACTAAAAACTTAAACTCCATGAAAGTAATTACTTTTATTCTGCTTTTCCTACTATTCATCTAGGCCTGTGTCTGTGCATAGACATTTACTGTACGTCTGAAATGGTTGTTAAATATCTAGGACCCAAGATATAGCTTTTTTAGTATTATGCGTAAACTGTTCTAAAAGTTTTATGTCAGCCGGAGTAAATTCTTTTCAATTTGTTAATTATTTTCCCTCAGTGTTTAACATAAAACTTAGGATTCTGTGCATACCAAGCAAGAACTCTTCTGTTGAGGTACACTGGGTGGCAGCCTGTATGTACAACACACTGTGTGTATGCAGTTCTGGAGGAGGCCAGAAAGGGTGTCATATACCCTAAAGCTGGAGTTACAGTGCCATGCGGACTTTTGGGGAACCACAAATCTTTGTTCCTTTTTTCTTTGCCTTGGCATTCGTATTGTGCTGTGATGTTTCCCAACCTGCAAAGACCTTCTGTTGTGTCCTACTTTCTTCCACCACAGTCAGTAGATTACAGTGTGCCTCGCTCGGGAAGGTTGACTTGCCTGTTCCATTTCAGGTCCTTCTCTCCTATTCCTATTCACATTGCATCCCTCTGTTCCCCTGGTGTGATCACACAGTTACGATCTTACAGAGCTATGGACCTGAGATTTGCAGGGTAGCTGTCAAACTCTGCTTTATGAAGAATTAAAAGCATGTGAGATAGGTGGTCACATTTCTGTCCTTAAATGTCTTTGTTACTGTGACAAAGTACTCAAGGAGAAACTGGAAGACAGATTTATCTCCGTTCATTTGGGTTTCACTCCACTGCTGCACTATCACTGTGGGAACATTATTGAGTCAACATTGTCATGGCAGAGGCAGGTTGCAGAAGAAATCTGTTTATCACATGGCAGCCAGGAAGTAAAGTGTCAGGAAGGACAGAGTTCTGATATACTCTTGCAGGGCACACTCCCAGTGAATGAGCTAGGGTCTACCACCTCCCAGAAAGGCCACTAGCTGGTGAGAAAGCTTTTGGGAAACTTTATACCAAAGTCATAGTGATATTTTTGCTTCTCAACCTTTCTTCCCATCCCTTCATGTTTTTCACTCATTCCTGGGCCCTTTTATGAACTCTTCTTAAGTGTCTCAGTGTTTCACCAACAATAATATGGGTTTTCTTTCTAATTGCTTTATTCTTACTCTTCTGAGTTGATTTCTTTTTGTTTGTTTTTGTTTTTGTTTTGTTCTCTGTATTTTATATCCCAGTACAATAATTTATGGTTCTATTGCAAACATTCATTTTTAGTGGAATGTGACATCCCCCTTTTAGGTTTTCATTAGGTGTTTTCTATCTTGGTTTGTTTGTTTGTTTTCTGAGCTAAGGTCTCGCCACCAAGCTCGGGCTGACCTCTTCCGATGTGTTAAGCCTGAAAATCAGCCTCCCACAGGATAGGATGACAGGTCTGCATCTCCACCCCCATGCCCCTGTATTTTGTAGGTCTAAATAAAAAGTTTCTATCTTAATTAGATTAAGAAAAAAAAAAAACAACCAAATAACCCACTTCAGATACTCTGTAGTAATAGTTGATTTTTATTTTTCTGAACTACCATGAGCCTTTCAGAAAATCCAGTTATCCATTTAGTATCTGATCCTTTATTATCCTCTGCAGCTCAAGGACACTTCAGCCACAATACACCCAAAGGATTCTACTTCCTCTGTTCTTGGCTTTCATATCTTGATCTCCTCCATTTCAATTTGCACATGCTTGCCAGAATGTTCCTTTTAAACTGGAAACATGCCTCCTTCCTCCACTCATAACGTCTCAGCTGTTTCTTATCACCCCAACCATGCCACTTATGAGTGATGTGGTACTGATTGCCCTACCAAACCTTCAAAGTTCTTGCTTCAGTTACTTGAGGGCCTATTTAATGCTATTTTCTTTAATTTTAAAATTAACTTATTTGTTCACTTTACACCACAATTGTAGCCCCCTCTTTCCTCTCTTCCCTGGTTCCTCCCTCCTTCTCTCCTCCCCCATCCTCCCCCCTGCCCCTCAGAAAAGAAGAGCCCCCAGAACATCAAGTCTCATCAGCACTAAGCCCATCTTCTTCCACAATGGCCTGGCAAGGCAGCCAGGAGAAGTGATCAAAAAGCAGGCAACAGAGTCCATATCAGAGATAGCCCTCCTCCTTATTAGAGAACTCACATGAAGACCAAGCTGCCTGTCTGCTACATATGTGTAGGGACCTAGGTGCAGTCGATGCATGGTCCTTGGTTGGTGCTGTAGTCTAAACAAGCCCCCTTGGGCCCAGTTAGTTGGCTCTGTTGGTCTTCTTGTGGAACTTTTGTCCCTTCTGGGTCTTTCTATGCTTCTCCCAACTTTTCCTCAAGGCTCCCTACACTGTGCCTAATGTTTGGCTGTGAGTAGCAGTATCTGTCTCTGTTTGCTCCAGGGTGGAGCTTCTCAGAGGGCAGCTATATTTACCAGTTGATCAGTGGAATCAAATCAAAGATCCAGGAAAAAAACCCACACATCAATGGAGCTTAATTTTTCGACAAAGTAGGCAAAACTATACAATGGAAAAAAGAAAACATCTTCAACAAGTGCTGTTAGTCTAAATGGATGTCTACACATAGAAAAATACAAATAGACCCCGATTTATTACCCAGTACAAAATTCAAGTCCAAGTAGATTAAGATCTCAATGTAAAACCAGAAACACTAAATCATTAGAAGAGAAAGTCGGAATCAGCCCTGAACTCCTGGGCACAGGAGAGAATTTACTGAACAGAACACCAACAGCTCAGGCTCTGAGATCAACAATTAATAAACAGGACCTCATGAAACCGAAAAGCTTCTGTAAGGTAAAGGGCACTGTCAACAGAACAAAATGGCAGCCTACAGACTGAGAAAAGATGTTTGCCAACCCTACGTGCCTCAAAAGGCTACTATCTAAAAATATATAAAGAACACAAAAACTTAAACACAAACAAACCAAATAATCCAACTGATATTATTTTATAATGCTTCACTTACTCACTAGACCTTAATTCTATTGTTTCAATTTTATGCCATAAATATACCTTTTAATTCCCATTCTCCTTCATGTATGTTTCAACAATATAGGACAGGATGATGTAACACAAAGTTGCCTTAGGTTGATGTGGAATTCTTAGGAGATAGGAGACAAAATGGAAATAAGACATTTATGTAACCATTTCCATAAGAATGAATGATACTGTCACATAGCCTAAGCGTCAGGTGTAAGATCCGACTCTGAAAAAAATAGTAAGTCTCCATGTACCATTGTGTCCCACCCAGGCACTTGTCACTGCCTGTGGGATTGCACTGTCTAAAAATGCTTACTCCACTGTTGAACTATGATTTTACAACTTCATCACTTTCTTCATTGTTTGAGTTTTTGACAGCATCATTATGGTGGTGCTTGCCTCTAACACCCAGCTACTACTTTTGGTCCCCGGTTAGACTTCACTATGTGTTTGGGGGGACCTGCCTTGTGGTGTCAATGACTTCTCACTTTCTGGTTTTAAAGATGTAAGATTTTACATGATCTGCCCATCATGTTAACTCCCCTCAAAACCTAGAAAAATTCAAATGCATATTTACCAAAAATTTTGCCTCCCCTAATCAGCAAAACTCCACCCCAAATAGCCTTATGACCATGCTCCCTACCCTACCGCTAAAGGACACCTTCTCCAAGAGGCCTTCCTAGTGACGTGTCTAAAATAACCCCTGACCCCTTTTCTCCGTGTCCTGCACTCTCTATATTGTCTCCGGAACCTTTGAGATTGTGTCTTTAATTGTATGTGGATTAACTCTCACCCTCAGTACAAGTTCCATCACCACAAGGCTTTCTGTGTTGTTCCTTGAAATCCAAATATTTGGCAAATAGCTAAACAAACATTTATGGAGTAAATAAATGACTCCAGTCTGCAAGTATCTTCCTGTTCTAAAGACAATTGCTGCCTTAAATAGCTCCGCTGAAGACCACATTGGAGAAATTGTTTCTCATTTTAAGCTACGTATTACATAAAAGAAATTATTTCTATTCCTAAAAGTTAATTTCATGAATTAACAGTCAGCTACAAATCAATGATAACAATGTAAATATAATTGCTAAACTTCTTTTAACTAAAAGGATTTGTCTTAAATGTTTAATGATATCATTAATAATTGTATGCCTTAGCAGGAATATCATGCCTTTAAATCGGGAAAATTAAGTCTGACTATAGCTAGAGAATTAGTCAAGAATTGTTACTTTTAGCTTACTTATAGCAATATGTGCATATGTATTTGAGATGTGTGTGTACACATATGCATGCATGTAGGTTAATGTGTATACACATGCATGTGACAGCTAAGGGGCAACCACAGGTATTATTCCTCAGGAATTACCATTTCCCAGAGCTGCCTTGGCAAATGTTACCTTATTTAAATATTCCTTCTGCTTGAAAGACTTCTCTGTCATGTGATTGGGAAAGGAGATGCCTACAAGGTTATGGTGGATAGAGAGCAGATGTAGGAGGGAGAAAGGTGCAGGAATCACAGCTCTAGGGCACCCTGTGTGTGTAACATCTGACTCACACACACACACACACACACACACACACATATACACACGCACACACACACACATACAACCACTCTCAAAGAAGATGAAATAATATAATCCTGAGTTACTACAAAAGTGAAGCTTTCATATGAATACTGTCTCAAAAGAGGAGCAGTAATATTGGAGGTAGAGTTGTTGCATTTACAACTGTACCTCGGTATAAAAGCCTAGTCATATTTTCAAATGAGATAATAGCTGTTCATTTTCTAGAAAAGTCTACTCAAGCAATAAATGCCTCCATTATCAGGCCTTCCATGGGACCTGCTCACAGAGATTTGAGAAATGTGTCCTCCGAGAATGCTTGGCTGAGTCTGGTGTGGTGGCACATGCCAGTAATCCCAGCACCCAGGGAGGCAGAGGCAAGCAGATCTCTGTGAGTTCAAGGCCAGCTTGGTCTACAAAGAGAATCCAGGACAGCCAGTGCTACACAGAGAAACCTTGTTTCAATACAAAACAAAAACAAAACAAAAAACAAAAAACAAAAAAAAAAAAAAAAAAAAAGAAAGGAAGAAAGAAAAAGAAAAAGAGAAAAAAGATGCATGGCTGCTCTTGATTACAAACTTCCTTTCTGATAGTTTTCTTGAAATGTATGTTTTATTTCTAGTTCTTCAAGGTCCAGTCAATTTTTTAAAAACAAAGAAATAGTAATAAGAACAAAACATTGAGAGTATAAATAAATTCTAAAGATCTGCATTTCCCTATACATATGGTAGGGTAGTCTGTAGGCTAACAGAGACTGTCATTTGCCTGACTGGATTCCACAGCTTTCTCTGCTAATATTAGCAGTAGCATTCCAGGCAAGCATACCTTTCATTTATGTATGTATAAAAATTATATTGTAAAAAAATCAAAATATTAGTGTGATTATTAAGTAAATAAATGAATTAAAATATATAAAACAAAGCAGGAGGTGGTGCCTCCATGCCTTTAATCCAAACCTTTGGGAGGTAGAGGCAGGAAGATCTACATTATGTGAGTTCATGTAGCAAGTTTGTCTACACAGCAAGTTCCAGGCCAGATGGGGATATACAGTGACATCCTGTCTCAAAAAAGTATTTTCAATCATTGGTTTTTATGATAAATATTTACTCAGAGTATTGAGGCTTTGCTGGGATTCATTTTTCCTCTTAAGTGAGACTGCAGTAATGGAGATGAGAAACAAAGAATGTAAAAATGCCACAAAACAGCATTAGCTAAATACAAAGCCACCTGGCATATAAAGAAGGGAGCAACCCTTTGTTTTTTTTAATAGCAATTTGAGAAGAATATTCATCTTTTTTCTTTTCTTTTTTCATGAATTATTTTATTTGTTCACGTTACAGCCTGATTGCAGCCCCCTCCTTCCTCTCTTCCTAGCCCCACCCTCACATCCCTTCCTCCGGCTTCCCCTCCCTTTCTTTAAGTACCAACCCATCCTCTGTGCAGGTATTTTGCCTGGATATATGTTTGTGAGCCAGATGTGCAGTGTCCACTCTGGCCAGAAAAGGCCACTGAATCTCCTGGAACTGAATACAGATGGGTGTGGTGAGCTGCCATGAGGGGCTGGGTATTGAAGCCTAGTCTTGTGGAAGAGCAGCCAGTGCTCTTAATCAGTGAATCATCTTCCCAGATTTATATGATAGATAGATAGATAGATAGATAGATAGATAGATAGATAGATAGATAGATAAATAGATAGATACATAGATAGATAAATACATAGATAGGTACATAGATGGATATATAGATACAGACAGATAAATAGATAGATGATAGAAAGAAAAATATATAGATGGATGATAGATAGATAGATAGATAGATAGATGATAGATGAGTGACAGAAAGACAGATGATAGACAGATAGATGATAGAACTTTTACTAAGTAGATATAAAAGGGTACTTGACTTGTTAAAATGAGGAACTGCTCTTGAATCTCCATATTATAAATAAGAATAATTAATGAGACAAAGGTCTTACAAGTGCTGCCTGTATGGTACACAAGTGACATTTCTATCATAAAAACTTATTTTGGGGTCTTATGATTTGGTCATATTTTGTCTTTAGGCTGAAACCTGGCATATGCTACATTCATTCAAAGCAGAAAGGGTTTCTTATAATTTAGAATATTTCACTGTTATATTCTGAGAAGCAGGAAAATCATTAGGTTTATATAACAAATTTATTAAAGTCTAATGGAAAGTAGAGTATTATTGTAATGGAAATATTTTTTGTTTTAAAAGTTATGATTAAATATTAAAGGCTGTAATGTAACACATGTGCATAAACCTAATGGAATTCTAGATTATAATTAACTTGGCAATAGCATGTTTTGGCAGATAGAAAATTTGAAGGGCAAACAAGACAAGTGGCAGTAGTCGCTGCTTGGGCCAACACACCACGGGAGCTTCATTAGGGATAATAACTGTAGAGTCCTTTTGAAAAATTTATAAACTTTTAGTCTGATAATTAGAATTAGTCTCAGAGTCATGTGAGAGAAAATGACTGGGAATGTGTTTGCTGATATAGAAACAGCTTTTGACAATTCTGAGTTAGAAAAATATGTGTGCTGAGAGAAAAGCTACAGTTTAAACTGAATAGTATTGGTTAACATATTAGGATGTTTTTGTATAATATGCTGTTGGAATTATAAACTGAAATTTATGACAGTAACCATAAAGTAAATATGGATATTGAAAAATTATGTCCATAGAGATAAAGAGAGAAAGGAAAATACAGAGGAGTATGTGTGTGTGTGTGTGTGTGTGTGTGTGTGTGTGTGTGTGTGTGTGTGTGTCTGGGTAGGAGTTCTCCAATCATTTAAATGACAGGTATCACTTTTATTTGTCACTAATTCTGGCTGATGGTTTCACAACCACATCTAGTGGACTAAGACTGGGCTGAGATATTTTAATATTTTGTCAAACCTGGGGTGCTCACTCATCTCAGAGTACTTGCAAAGCTCCCCACCCCATGTGCAGTGGCAGCAATGGAAGTGATGTGTCTTCTGTCCTGAGTTGCTTAGCATCTAACGCCACAGAGACTTGGACTGTGGCTGCTGTAACCAGGCAGCTTTTCTAAACGCTCCTACCATCTCAGGAGTCCTCCATCCCTCTCCAGGAGGGCAGCAGGCATGACAGAGCCCCCTGCCTCCTGGTTTCTTTTTGTGTGTGTGTGTGTGTCTGGGAGACTTCACCAGGGAGAGAGGCTACATCATATCCTTTGTTGGAATCATTTTGTTGCAATCCCTACTGTGTTGTGGGTTTAAACACCTCCTTGTGTTGGCGCCTTCCTAGGTGTTGACCAGAAAGAAGCACCCATGTACCTTCTTCTTCTGGGTTCTTTCCCCCACATTTCTGCCATTTCCTTGAAGCTGTCACCCTAACTTTTGGTTCACATTTGGTTAGGTGGTTTCGGAACACCTTCTTTAACCCTTGCCCAGAAGGATGTAAGTGCATTTCTACACATATAAGAGTAAGGAATCTGTCCAGAATCTGGGGGTATTTTAGAGTGTTGACTGAAAGGATACTGAACTCTATGAACCCCCAAATGATACCAATATATAGCAGGCAGAGTGGGGTATCTGAAAATGGAAGGTGATGGGCGAATCCCCAGTAACTCTCTTCTCTAATGGATATGCAAAGTGCTATTAACAGCACAGAATGGTCTGTTCCCTCAAAGCTCCTTAGGCACTGGACCCTCTGAAGTCTTCATGTTATTTTAGCTTTTCAGCAGTTGGCAGCTTTCTCTGATATTTTCCCACGCCCCCCCACCCCCCTGCTCTCACTTTGTGCAGAGTGGACTGGCTAGATTTAGGATTTAGGCAGGAGGACAGTCACAGGATTCTTACTCCTATATTAGTCACTATTCTATTGCTGTGCCAAAGGAAATAACAACAAGAGGAAGGATTTATTTGGGTACATAGTTTGAGAAAGGATTATAGTCCTGATTTAAAAAAAAAAGCATGTGAAAAGGAGCCTGAAGGAGCAGGGTCACCTTGTGTTTGAAGTCAGGAAGCTGAGAACGGTGAACGCTGGTACCTGGCTCAGCTTTATTTTAAACTCAGGCTCCAACCTACGGGACAACGCTGTCTATAACCAACTTGTGTCTTTCCTCATACGAGCCTTTCTGAAACCCCTCTTGTGGATCAAATGAGAAGTGTATTTCCCTGAAGATTCTAAATCCAGTGCAACTCCAATGATACTTAACAGCAACATTATCTATTCCTTAGCAGGAGGCCCACCTCATGAAAAACTTATATTCTCACTCTTTTCCACTTTCTGTAACTATAGGATAGTTATGGCCAGTCTGCTTTGCTGTTGTCTCGGAGAAAAAAAATGTGGCAAAACCAATAACCCATTAGCTATCTGCAGTGATACATTCCTATAAATAAGGCTGAGTAAGATCTTGTGAAATGTGCTTATTTGAGTCACAGTCAGGCTTGCATATCACTCCATTCATTAGCAACTGTGTGGCTCTGGGCAAGTTATGTGAGCCAAGTCACAGTGGCTAAGAAAATGAGGTAAGACAATACAATAATAAACATCGAACCCCTACTCTGATCTAGCCAATAGACAGGACATTCTCCACAGTTATGTGGAGAGTGGGGCTGACTTTGACATGAACTCTGGTGCTCCATATTTGACCACCTCCCCTTGGTGGGGAGGCCTGGTGGCACTCAGAGAAAGAATAAGCAGGCTACCAAGATGAGACTTGATAGCCTATGACCACATAGTGGGGGAGGAGGTGCCCCTCGGTCATAGACCTAGAGGAGGGGAATAGGGTGAAAGCGGGAGGGAGGAATGGGAGGATACAAGTGATGGGATAACAATTGAGTTGTAGTCTGAATAAATTAATAAAATTAAAATTAAAAAAAAAAAAGAAAATGAGGTAAGAACTATTCATCAGAGAGATCTGAGAACGGGAAAGTGCCCAGCCTGATTTATGATAGTGATCGGTAAATGGCTGGTTGTGGAGGCTGCTCTGGTTATTGCTCAAAACCTTTCCAGGAAAGCGAAGCAGCGGCGAATAAACTTAGAAATTAGCAAGTGGCCGTTCTCATCCATCTTTGCAATAGCACAGCTAAGAGCTTTTCCATTTTCACTCACTGCTTTATCATTTTGACTGAAAGACAATTCAGGAGATCTGGTTGTGACGTGTGTGTGTGTGTGTGTGTGTGTGTGTATGTGATCAAGTGTAACCCACATTTTCCCCCACCCCGACCCCTCCCCTCTCTCCTCCCCAGTATTTCCTCCTAACTTTAAGGGTTTTGTTCTGGTGGCTTATCCTTTCTCACTGAATCCACTCAGTGCTGCCTCTATGCGCACGGATGTAGAGCCATCTAGTGGAGCACGACAGCCTCTCAGGGACCACTTCCTTGAGGAAAACCTACTCTCCCACCCTGTGCAGGTATCTATTACCAATAGCGCCTCAGCAAGGCTTCACGATCCCTTCTGGCACCCACGCAGAGGCTTTATCTGGCTTGATCTTGCACCTGTTTCAGGGGTACACATTGGTAGCGGATGCTGATGAAGCAGAGGCAGGAAGGAGAGCACGTCTTTAAATTACTGTGTTGGGCTGATGAAAGTTTTACACTGCAGTGCTAAGTTCCTATTTCCAGGGAGAGAAAGGAAGAACTGAAAAAATGCAAATGCTGTAAAATATGAGGAGGCCTGTGGTATTAATGAGATGTTTATGCATGAGTAGATGAGACAGAAAATCTGGCATCCATAATAAGTCAAAGTCAGCAGAAATCTCCTTGCTTTTGTATGTATTAGTTACTTGGTTACTTTCCTCTGTGCTGTGGCAGAATGCTGATCAAGAGCAGCTTGATGGGGGAGAGTATCCTGGCTCATCATTTGAGATTCTATTCCACACTTCCAGGAAGACACAGCACCAGGAGCTGGAGGCAGCTGGTCGCATCATGTCTACAGTCAGGAAGCAGAGAGAGAGATGATAACAGATGCTCAGCACACGTTCTTGTTTTCACTCAGTCCAGGGTCCCAGCCCAACGAACGAGCTGCCTACACTTGGGGCAAGTTTTCCACCTCGCATTATTAGCTCTGCTATAGTCATGCCCGAATGTGAAGATCCATCTGGTCGGTGCTCTGACTCTCTTGTCTTACACATGGGTTACACTCATTGCCGATCTAAACACTGTGCTCTGACTTCCTACACGCTTTGCCATTCCTCTGCCTGTCTGCACCATAGAAAGTTATATTTTTTAAATAATTCTTTTATTTAGTGCACACAAAATGGGTTTTCTTATGAGTGTCATACTGTACCTTGCTCATATTCTCCTGCCACTACCCTGCCCCATCTCTCTTTGCTTGGAATCATTGACATTATTATCAGGAACCTTTGCTTCATGTAGCCATATACATTTATTTGTCTTTTTAACATGGTATAACTTGAAAGAATAATGGAATACAGTAAAAACTCACTTTAGAGTAATACAGTCTGAGCATGTCATCTGATATAGGTTTCCTCTAATTCAGGGAGAAAAATCACCATATCTGTGCTATAAAAAACATAATGCTATCTATTAAAGAACTGAAAGATCTAGAGGGTCCTAGAAACCTACAAGAACAACATCATGACTGGTGGATCTGGACCCACAGGGGTCTTCTCAAACTACTGCACCAACCAATGACAATGCAAGTAGTAAACATCAAACCCCTACTCTGATCTAACCAATAAACAGGAAATTCTCCAACGTTGTGTGGAGAGTGGGGACTGACTGTGACATGAACTCTGGTGCCCCATATTTGATCATTTCCCCTTGGTGGGGAGGCCTGGTGGCACTCAGAGAAAGAATACGTAGGCTACCAAGATGAGACTTGATAGTCAATGACCATATAGTGGGGGAGGAGGTCCCCCTTGGTCATAGACCTAGGGGAGGGGAATAGGGTGAAAGCAGGAGGGAGGGAGGAATGGGAGGATACAAGTGATGGGATAACAGTTGAGTTGTAATCTGAATAAACCAATAATAAAAAGGAAACTTAGCTAATCACATGTAAATCTTATACTTTCAGTCAGTCTTTATTAAAAATGCTCCACAATTTGAGGCTATTATCTGGGCTACAAAATAAATATGCCAGGCATAGACTCAGAAGCGGACGCCAAACAGATAGTGTGTAAGGTGCTAAGATGGAAGGAGGAAAGTCACTCTCCAGGATAGATAACTACACATTACAGAAGGTGAGAACAGGAACATTTGTGGTGTACTTTAAGGGCTGCAGTGGTGTGCTTTAGCGCCTAAACAGAACTAAAATAGTGACTTTTGAAGGGTAAAAAATGGCCTGATTTTAAATCGTATGTAAATATAGCACCTTGGTAACACTCCATTAGAGGTTCTTTGTAGATATATGCCAATGCGGATTATCTTCAAAATTAAAATGTATTGATTTGTTATGATAACTTAGTTTATGTAAGCAAATGCTAGGGGATATTTGCCCAAAATAGTTACTTACTTTTGAAACATTGGTATCCTATCTCACATGTAAAATTAGATAGTTCTGACCATCTTTTGATGATCTTTCTGGTATGTATTTAAAAAGTATCTTTTTCAATGAAGAAGATGTTTCAGAGCATCCTCTCAGACAGATGTGAGATGCAATGAGGTAACCTAAAAAATAGATCCTAATAATTCCTAGGTCAATTTACAAAGGCACCCAGGCAGCTCTCGCTGGATCTAATACTTGAGATATCTAAGCATTGCTGGGGCATAGAGAACAGCTGACTGTGTCTGTTTTTGAGACAGGATCTATGGATCCCAGCTAGCCCTTGAAATCACCCTTTAACCAAAGATGGTTTTGACCTTGATCTTTCTGCCTCAGCCTCGGGGATGCTAGGAGTACAGGCTTGCACCACCCGGCACAGCTTTATATAAAGATGTCTTAAGCACTAACAGACAAGACTAATAACCTAAAGCAAAAGTGGGTGGAGCCTGTTGCCTACTGACAAAACTCACATTTCATTTCAGAGCCCCCATGCACTACTTTGTTCTTGAAGCACATCATTAAGGCTTGGTCTCTTAACTAGAATTTTTAGCTCATTGAGAATACATTTTTCTTTCTTTTTTTTTTGGGGGGGGGCTCTCATTCTTGATTGCTTTCTATGGGATGTATCTTTTTATTCCTTCTGTGTCCTGCTAGCTTATTTTGCTACTCTTTAACTTTCATTGTTGCCATGAAATAATCTGTTCTTTTTTTGTTTGCTCTAATTCTTTCTAAAAACTCTGCTTTCCTACTTAAGACATAGACCACATTGTCTATGTAAGAATACAAAATATATTTCCTGTACACACTTTATGTTCATGACTGAGATCTTTATAACAAAGGGGAAGTTAAAAGGAAAATTAAAAAAAAAAAGAAGCAGATTCATTAAGCAAATAACTTGAGAGTCTTCAGAACCAAAGGCACAAAGCTTTCAGTCTGTGTTTCTTGTTCTGCTGGGATGAATGAGACCAGAGGTTGCAGGCAGCACACAGCCCATAGTAACAGGCCAAGGGGTGCCTGGCAAAGCCTGGTGGGCTCCTTTCCTCCTCCCCAGACTCCAGCAAAGAGGATGCTGCTCACATGAACGTCTGAGGGTGAGATTCAGGATTAGTAAGAAAGTCCCTCCTTGGAGTTATGACCTGCTTCAAGAGCAGAGGCTCAGACCAAGGTGATCTTACTTTTGCTGTTTTCTCAATAAGTAAAATGGCTCAATGAGTTTTACTATTTATTTATTTGTTGAGATGGAGTCTCACATAGGCAGGGCTGGCTCTGAATCTCTCTGATCCTCTGCCTCCACCATCTGAGTGCTAGGGTTAAAAGTAGGTGTCATAGCCGGGCGTGATGGCGCACGCCTTTAATCCCAGCACTCCGGAGGCAGAGGCAGGCAGATCGCTGTGAGTTCAAGGCCAGCCTGGTCTAAAAAAGTGAGTCCAGGACAGCCTAGGATACATAGAGAAACCCTGTCTCAAAAAAAAAAAAAAAAAAAAAAAAAAAAAAAAAAAAAAGAAGTAGGTGTCATTATAGCCAGGGCAGGTAGTTCCAAGACTCAAAGGACCTCACGTATGCTAGGCAGGCACTCTCCCAACTGGGAAATAGCTCTAGTGCCTAATGAAGCCTTAGCCAAGTGTTTATTTTGACTGAAAATAGCAAAATGTAAGCTGCAAGGATTAAAGCTGAACTGTGTTCGTGTTTGGTCCTTCCTTTCCCTTGTTCCACTCCAGCAGCCTTGATTTGAACAATATAACATGCTCCCTTACCATCCATCAAGGGTAAGCTGGATCACTGGAAACACGAACTCCAGATGGCCAAGTACAACAAAGTCAGCATACCTGACTTCAGACACAAAACCTCTAGAGACTGCTGCAAGGTACTCAGCCCTCACCTACACACACCCAGGCACGGTGGGTACACAATCCCCTCCCCCCAAAAGAGTGTATGAAGCCTGTGGAAATGCTCCCACAACATAGATAAGAAGCACATTGATTTATTTTATTTTCCAAAATGTCCCTCCTTTTCACTGACTATTAGGTAAGCTAACATTTCCTATAAACAGAATTTCTACTTTTACAATAAAAACTCAAGTCGCCAAGAATTTCTTATCAAACTAACATTAACGTTGTCAGTGCCAAGAATGTGGAATAAATGCGAATGGGCAGCTACTGCTAATTTTTAACAAACGGTCCACTATACAGTCTTTATATTTTCTTGTGGTGGATTTTTATTTTTAACTGTGCATATATGTGTATGGCTGTGTAGGGCTCTGAGGATATAACTGCAGTTGGGTGTGGACACCGCAAGAGGGTGCTGGATCCTGTGGCGGAACTGGAGTTACAGGTTGTTGTGAGTCACTCAACTTATATTCTGGGAAATGAACTCCTTTACCCTACAAACCAGTGCCCACGTTGACCGCTGAGCCACCTCTTTATTCTCCATGTCCTTTCCATATCCTAAGAAAATCTATCTCATATCAGAGAAGCATTTCACTGGCGTTTCACTAAAATTTTAACATTAAATTCTGTAAAGCCTTGAAACAAAGCAGAAGTCGGCAACCATGTTTCTAGTGAATAGCAAAGTTCTATTTTATGATAAAAACTTAGATATTTTAATACATTTACTTAGACATTTTGAATCTTCACAGATACTTTTACTGAGATGCACACGATTCACTCAGTTTAAGATCTGGTATTGTATTAAAGATTGATATTATCTTGTTCTGAAGTCAATTTAAGTAACTAATGCAAGGACAGTGGGGAAATGGAGAAACTGTGCTGGAATGTTCCTGCACATCTTACGTGGAGAGTGAGAGCCTTTGCAGGTTCACTTTTCTTTGTCATGATGCCATCTTCCTGTTAGAGAGCATCACTCCTTGGATGCGTTGTGAGACCAGTAGTTTGTGCCGATGAACCTTGGCAGATATGCTACATGGTTCTAGTGTTGCGAGGAGACTGTTATCCTGGTGAATCTTTATCCATGGCCTATCATTTTTACCATCCTGTTTACAGACTCCTGTTTGTCTTCATTCAAGCAGGCAGTTGGTGAACAATGTTAAGACCCTAGTACCTTCATTTAAAGCCTGTTTTAGGTCACAGGATACAAAACTTAGGTAAATATAATTTATATCTCTTCATGTTTTATGAGAAAAACCAGCACTTCAAAAAATTTTGTTAGAAACAAATCTTTATACAAATGGCATGACAGAATGAATCACTCCCTTTCACCACATCAATCTTGACACAGAAAGCGTAATGAATATTTAATGAGTTAGTGAACTCGGCTGAGGGCTGTAGTACTAACAGTAAAATATCACCTTAAATCAGCAACTAAACTGAACCGGGAATACACCTCTTACAGTGTTCCTGGGGCAGGAGTCTCAGTGCTGAGAGCCCCTGCGTGGAGAGTGATCGGAAAACAGGATGCATGCCTACAAATCTGTGACAGCACCAGGGTCTCAACGTCCTCTCGGATGTTTAATGAACTCGGCCAGCTTGTCTGTCTTAGGATATCTTATGTAGAAAGGGCCCTAGCTTCATCCGCATTTGCTTTGGAGCGAAGGAGAAACGAATTCTGCCAAGCAGGGTAAAAGAGAAATAAGCAGGGAGCGGCTCCTAGTTCAAGGACGGCTGATCCCGGGTCCTAGGCAGCAATGAGAAGGTCGCTGGATGAGTTGGGCAAGGCAGAGAGGACGCTTAGGAGAGACAGACAGGCTAAGGAGGTGGAGCGGCCTAGCAGAGTGCGGAGACTGGACTGGTATAGAGGCCCGGGAGGCGCGAGCCACTAACGGACAGACGCCAAAGCAGACGAGCTAGAGCTGGTATAGAGGGTGAGTTGGGGCTATAAGGCCTGAGCCATGGACCGTCTAGTGCCCTCTGCACACTAGGGTGGCAGCAGTGGCCCTGGGCTACTACCTCTTCTTCTTCTGTCCCTTGGCCACCTAGGGATGCTAAGTCCACTCCTTTAGCTGACGAATTTCCTGTGTCTGGAGCAGAATTCAAACAGGAAGTTTCAAGCTATTTTACCCTATCACTTGTGAGGCTCCCTGGTCGTGGCTCACATGTTATTCTTTTGAGTCGCTAATGATTGGTTCTGAAAAGTGTGTGTGTGTGTGTGTGTGTGTGTGTGTGTGTGTGTGTGTGTGTTAATTAAAAGGTGTTCCCACTGAACTCCATAGTGAATAGCTTCTTTGGGAAAGATGGTGAGTTTTCAATTTCCCTATTTACTCTAAATCATCAAAAAGGGAGCCAGCCACTACCACATCTCCAACTTCAAAGGATAACAATGTCCAGTTCTTCCTTGACCCAGGTCCCACTGGCCACCTTCAGATCCAGAGCTCAGCCATCTCCTGGCATCAAGTCAGAGCACGTGACTATTGCTCCATTGACATCCTTCCACTGCTGGGAAATGTGTGAGCTGGCCAGGTAGCTCCCATTCCTGCTGACCACAGCATGCTCTGTCTTTGGTTTCTTTCGGCCTCTTGACCCTCATAGAATGTTCTTGCTGAAGTTCATAACTCCTGTAATTCCCTTGAGGTTTCTTGGACCTAGAGAGGAAATAGGATTAAAATCACCACTTACACAGCAAAGAACTGAGAGGAGTAAATGGCTCATCTCAAACCGCATCCAGCAATTTGTAGGACTTTTAGCTGTTTATGCAGCACTTGTCCATTTTATCGTGAATATACAATGCTCCTCATTTTATTATTGACTTTGAGGATTTATTTGTGAACCGTAGCAAGATAATTCTCGGAGCTGTCAGGGACATGACATGGAGACTTAACGGACTTCACGGGCTGCCCTCAGAGGGTGCTGGCTTTTCTACTTTCTGTCACACAGTCTGCAGACACCCCTCTTTCTGTCCCCCTTGGAATATAGAGGGTGCCATTACATTAGCTTCATCTAGCACTCTAGAAATATGATTTCTAAGAGATCTAGATCCCCCCTCAACACACACACTTAGTACCTAAACAGAATACCTAGGCACATGCCAGATTCTTTGTCCCAGGGGATTCTTCTGCGCATTTTAGATCATCTTTTTTACCCATGGGGCTGCTAAATGTAAGTGGATCTCTGATGAAATAGGATGAAAAATTTCCTTAAAAGTGTGTGTGTGTGTATACATCCATGTCCCATGTACACATGTGTAGGTCAGAGGACAACTTGCTGGAATCAGTTGTTTTCTTCCACCATGGTGGGTTGAGAGAATATGACTCATGGCAGTCAGGATTAGTAGCAAGCAATTTTACCCACTGAGCTGTCTTATTAGCTCAAACAAGACAGATCTTTTGTTTGTTTGTTTGTTTGTCTGTCTGTGTGTTTTGTTGTGGTAGGTTTTTTTTTTCTGTTTTGTTTTTATTTTGGTTTTGATTTTTCAAGAAAGGGTTTCTTTGTGTGGCCTTGGATGTCCTGGACTTGCTTTCTAGACCAGGCGGGCCTTGAACTCACAGAGATCTGCCTGCCTCTACCTCCCCAAGTGCTGGGATTACAGGAGTGTGCCACCACCGCACCCAGCTCAGCAAGACAGTTTTAAAAGAGCTCTTCTTCATTACAATAAACTAAAGCCAGTACTTCTTTACTCATTCTTTTCCTAGGCAGATGGGACTGGCAGCTACTGAGAGTGTTCCCTGCTAAAACTCTAGGCTGGAGTGCACAGAAAATGGCAAAGAGGCAGATAGATGATGATTAAGGAAAAACAGACCGAGCAGCTGGAATATGTGAAATAGTTGAAGACTGTGTATTCTTTGTAGCCAGAAATATAGTGAGAGAGTTGATTTGATAGTGTTGTAATCATATGGGTACGCCTGGTAGGAAAACAGCCTGTCTACAGCAGATTCTGTGCATCTGAGCCCTAATGGCCATGGTGTTGTAGAGTCTAATTTCTGCATAGTAATGCCGGCAAGGAAACATGTAGGAAAGCACTCACTCCCTTGCTTACAAACAAGGCTTTGTTTTATAGTGCAGGCTTCTCTTAAATTTGTAGCCTCTCACCTGAGTCTATCATGTGATAAAATTACAGGTGCATGTCATCACACACAGCTAATTCACATTTTTAAATTAATATTTAGCTCAGTTTATTAGCTATTATCATACAATATATTTTGACTGTATTATTTCTCCTTCCCAAATCACCCCAGCTCCTCCTATACCCATCCTGCTTCATATTATCTCAGGAAAAAAAAACCCAGACAAACAAAAGTAAAAAAGACAAAGAATACCAAACAAGACACAATAAAAAGCACATACAAAATACCATGGAGTTCATTTGTCTCCACCAACCACTTCTCAGCATGGGGTCTAGAGTCTGGTTGATATGCCCTGTGGCACACCATCAGAGATCGATGATGGCCTATCCCCCCCCCTCTCTCTCTTACTCTTGGTCTGTCTCTGTCTCTCTGTCTCTCTCTCTCTCTCTCATAAAGATCAAGTTGCAAGTAGTTTTTTGGTTAGGTGTGGAGCTTTTTTCCACTACCTCCTATTTGTGCTTTGATTTTGTTCAGATTGAATTTTGTAGGCATATGAGCTGTCACATTCACTATGTATTTATAGATGCATCAATTCTCTTTTTTTTTCAAGATGTTCTTTCCTTGGAGTCATACATCACTTCTGGCTTTTACAATCTTTCTACTTCCTCTTCTTTGCATACGTTTCTTTGGCCAATGACCCAACAAGATGAACCCATTCCTAGTATTGTGGGGTTCTCAGATAACATAAGATGTCTAGTTAGGGCATTGTCTCTCCCATTACATGGTAATTGCACTTAAATCTCTCCCGGGTATGTATTACTGAGCTCTTATCCTCAGTTACAATGCCATGTAAAGAAATGAAGATCTCACACATGAGAGTAAGAAGAGACTAATTATTTAGAACCTTCTACACATGGGACTCAGCCACTGATGCCCACACTACACAGAGACCTGAAGGCACATGTGGTGACATAATGGGAAGGCTCAAATGATGTGCTGCTGGAGGAGAATGAAAGAGGCATGGAGCATCCAGTGTTATGAGTTTTGGGGGAGCTAATTTGGGTTTCCCCGATGGCTCTGAGTTGGAATTAGGGACCTTGTCAGGTAAGATGCTGGTAGTCACTGACACAGTCGAGCCTGTTCTGAGTTGATTAATGACGTTTATCTTTGATTTTGCAGATCAGTATATACATAAGTTCCAGACCAAAGTACTATTTTCATGAATGTTCTATATATTTGGTCTTTCGCTGATCATAAAAACTCATCCATATAATGGAAATCTGAGATCTGAGGAAGATAACCATTGTTTTTACAAACATAAAATGGGTTGATAAAACCTAGTTCATAGAATTTAAATAAATAATGTTTATTGATTGTTTATGACACACTGGGTATTGAATTAACCTATGAATGCTATTTTTTATTATAGCTATGTGGTGTGTGTCTGTGTGTGTGTGTGTGTGTGTGTGTGTGTGTGTGTGTGTGTGTGTTCATATGTGTGCATTGTGCATGTGCCATGATGTGCTTGTAGGGGTCAGAGGACAATTTGAAGGAGTTTTTCTCTCCTTGTACCATGTGCATGCCTAGGATCAAAATCAAGTCATCAGTGTTGGCAACAAGTATCTTTTTTCCCTGCACCATCTAGCCAGCCTTGTGTAGGCTGTTTCAATCCTTTGTAGTAGGATTATAAGGCATTATAACTTTTACCATTTTCAATTTCAAGAGGCAAAGGTCAGCACTCCACATACTTTAACTATCTCCTCCAAAGCCTTATTGCTAGTGATAGGGCCTGGGAATTTAATCCCACATGTAACAGATTTTTCAAGCTACAGTCTTTGATACATCATTAAGCTGACTAATCCCCTATTTTCTCCACAATATCTGCCTGTTTTATATTATGTTTACCATCACTTACATTTTGTTCCGTTTTCTGGATACTCAGGGCATATTTGTGTAAATATAGCTAACTAAAAAAATATTTCCTTGTGGACTGAAGGGATTCAGTCTTTTTTCACAGGCTTGAAAAAAAATGTTGAATTTATATAATCAAACACCAGGAAAATGGATGAGAGGCCTGTCTATTAAATTATTAATATTTAGAAATTAAAAAACAGTGATGTACAGGTAACAAAATGGATGGAGGCAGGAAACGATACAGCTGAAAGGATGCAGAGTTCCTGGAGTTCTGCCAACAGAACACTCATGCTGATGGCTAGCAAGACGGTCCTTAGACAACATAGACAGTTATTTTTCTGTCACTTTTGTCAAATAAAACTTTAGGAGTTGTTTCTTGAAAGAAAAGTTGTCCTTAATTCTGATGGTTGTATCTCTTTTGATTTATCCAGTAAACACCGTGTGCGATGGTACTGGCCATAGGACTTCTGTCTTCTAGTTAATATGTTCCTGTGAGAGATTAAATGATTACATACAGCTCTTGAGTTATTTTTACATTTTAATGTCAACCATATACTACTCAGTGGATATATTTGAATGTAAATTTGGAAAATAGACATGCCAGCAATATGATGCTTGAATCTTCTAGAACAGCATTATCAAACCACAATGCATGTAGCTGCATGAGGTTATTGTGAGTCAAAGGTGGATAATGGAACCAGAGATTTTTTTTAAAGTTTGATAAGCTCAGTGGCTATGGTATTAAATAACATGGAGGCTCAAAAGCAAGTTTTTTTTTTACTTTAATTTGCTGTTGCGTAGAATGAATTTTACGTCTTTGTTGCTCTATGACCATCACTACTTCAACCCAAAACTTTAGAGATATTATCTCACAAAGCTCAATGACCCTTTCAAAGAAACATTTCTGAGCCTCTCACATTTATCCAGTGCTATAAACATTCAAACCTGAATCAGAGAGAATTTCTGCAGTCCAAGATACAGCAAAATATGCTGATGATTTAGGAATTTGATATCTGAACTATCAGAGTGTTGGTAGGCCCAATAAGTGGCAATTAAACACTTGCAACTGATTTCCTCTTAATCCTCTTTCTTCTATTGCATCTAGACTCTCACATGACAAGGGGGAGTGGAGCTGTAAAGATGGCGCACAGTGATGAGAACTGTTTCTGATCCCACTGTTTCCCCCCCAGGTATGGCGATGACAAATGTTTGCTATCTCGGTTGAATTTATATGACCAGAAGAGCAGTTTTCATTATCCCCACCCCATCCTTTCCATCCCCAGTTTTGTTTGTATCTGCTTGATATCTCAAATGCATTCAGATTTATTAATTTCTTTAAGTTCAGTAATACGATGCCAGACACGAACCAATATCCTCCCCTTCTGGGCCTAGATAATTCTGTCATACCATTTCATTCATTGTTAATGGTTCCTTGTGGCATGGCAGCAAACCATACCAGCACGACAGAATTTATAGCTAAAATAATTTAAATTAGTTAGCAGATATTATGCCATAGGATATTGTATAAAATGTCACCCCTGGCATCCAAATATGTACTGTACAATTTACTTCTTTACCTACTAATTTGCACATTTTGAGAAAATGACTCTAAGATGCTTTCGGCATAATTTCTTTGTAACAAATCCCCAATTGTTTCTTATTACCTTTGATTTTCTTATTCTCCAGATGGCAAAATTGCGCTGTTTGTCTGTTGTCTTACTAAGCATAGATTTCTTACTCAATACTATTATTTATATCTTTGTATTATTTTTCAGCAAATGAAAACTGTTTCCCCTGACTCAAATTTTAAGAACATAGAAAATTAGTCCAAAGTTCATTTTTCAAGTCAGGCTTAATGATTCTCAACAGCTATATTATTGTGTGTGTTTTGTGTGTGTGTGTGGGGGGGCAGTGTGTTTAGGCCAGAGGTCAATCTCTGATATTTTCCTCAACGCTCTCCCTACTTCCTTCTTTTTTTTTTTTTTTAAATGTATTTTTAGTGTGTGTGTGTGTGTCTAGTGTGGCATTATTGTGTATGAAAATGCTATGTGTGGTGTATACCAGTGTGTGAAGGGATACACGTGGAAACACAGGCAATCATTTTCTACCTTCAGTTCTTGAGAGAATCTCTCAATGAACCTAAATCAAATTGATGAGCCTGGGTTGGCTGGCTGCTTCCACCTCCACTTTCATCTTGTGAGACAGAGTCTTTCAATGAACTTGGCGTCAATCAGGCTAGGCTAGGCGTCAATCAGGAAGGCTGCTGACCTTCAGGGGTCTGCTAGAGCCTAAGCCCACAAGTCTGGGTTCACAGTCTTGTACGACCGCACTCAGCTTTTACATCTATTTCTAGGGCCTGAGCTTCTATCTCTGTACAGCCTCCTTTTCCTGGGGGGAGCGCTCTCCAGCCCCTTCTCCAGATTCTCTGACTGAGACAGCAGCTCACTGGTTTGCCTTAGCTGGATGGCCACTGAGCTTGAGGGGTTCCCTCTTTCCTCCCCTCCCCCCCACATGCACTAGGGTCCCATTTTAGGGGTGCAAGGACTCCAAATTCAGGCCCTTATTATTGAGTGACAGGGACTTGATTTACTAAACTATCCCTCAAGCCCTTGGATGATTTTAATTTCTATTTTGGGTACTAACGTATTACTTAGTATTCAAAGTGCACAATTTGTAGGAAAATATACTATGTTGATCTATTTCTAAACCCAAATACGTAAAAAAAGAATCTGAATATTTGGATTTAAAATGCTTCAATAACAGTAATTTGTAAGAGCCTTATGTTTTGCCCCATGTCATAATGATGACCTTACAATGACTTTCTTTCCAAAATATATAGGAAAGCCTGTCTTTCTATCAATCAAAAATGTCCAAAGAAAATTGCTGTTGAATTATGGGCTAGTCACGGAGTGGAAAGCCATTGAGGTGCCCCACTGTTTAGAATGAAGCCTGTAACAGAAAACCTCAGAATTTTATTAAATTTTCTTAACTAATAGCTTATAGCTACAGTTAGGAAAAAAGTGAGGCTTCGCAGTCCAACTTCACCCTGCTCCTCATTTTCTGATGGAGCTCGGCCACACATCTCCTTTCCCTGCAGATCACTCACTGGCCTCTGGCAAGGAACCAGAGGCTGAAAATGGAGTGACAGGTAAGAGGGGGCAGAGAACAGAGTCAACCTGCTTCTAATTTAGCTCGCAGGCTCTGCAGCCAGGAAAGACCCTGTGACCTTCCACAGAGGTCATATTTAGGAGGAGTTGGTCTTTCCACGTTTATTAGATTTTAATTTTGGAACTCACATGAGATAGAATTCTTTTCTTACTTAGCAACATGTGCTTCGCATTAATTCAGTAGTCTACGGTTTTGAAGAGGATCATTTCGGGAATCTTGATGCACAAAAATCTGATACGCCCTGGAGACCCTCCGCCAATGGCTCGGGGTCCTTTTGCACAAGTGGGAAAATCAGCCCCAGGTAGCAGTTCTCAGTAGAACAACAGAAGCTGAGTCCATAGGAAGGCAGGGACTACTGGAGGCTTATCCAGTCTTTAAGCCCCACAGGGCCTTTAAAATGCACTGGCACAGTGAATTGCAATACCTCCAGAGAACAAACAGATTCAGCTTTCCAAATTGATGTTAAATACTGACTCGTATAGTTGTATAGTTATTACCACAGGATGGTTAGGAACATCACTGTTTGTTATGAAGACACTCATTAATCTTCTTTTCCCCTTAAGGCCACAATAATCATTGAGAAGCAACTTTCTATATTTATTTCCTTAAAATATTCAAAAAGACTGAGAAAAGTCAGTGTGTGCGCATAAGGGCATCTTTTAGGGAAAGTAACAGAGAGAGGAGGGAGAAGAGGAAAGATAAGAGAGGGAAAGGGAGTGAGTATATGTGGGGGAGAGGCCGGGAGAGAAGCAGGGATCGGATTAAACACTAACAAGTACGTAGGAAATATATTGCAGCCTTCCTTAAGTGGCCTTCATAACTTCAGCAGAAATATTTGTGACGAAAGAAAAAAGTGTAGTCCCATTAGCAATATATGTTGCTGTGTAGATGGCCCGGATCTTAGGCTAAAAGCTGAGGCCTACCAAGAATATCCTGCTCTCTAAGGCAGCTAATCTTCCATCCCACAATCTTCATCCACAATCAAACCAAGGTCCTGCTAACCCTCTGGGACTTTTGTTTCATTGCAGTGTGGTCCTCGGGGCCACTGAGCACCCTCTTGCCGTGTGCCATCTTCTCCAACTTGGCATACCAGCAGTGTTGTAGATTTCTTTATTTTTTTAAACTTTTAATTTGTTCCCTTTACATCCTGATTGTAGCCCCCTCTCTCGTCTCTCCTCTCAGTTCCACCCTCCCTCCGCCATTCCCCTGTTACTTCTGAGAAAGGGGTGCTCTCCTCCCCTATAATCTGACCGCAGTCTATCAAGTCTCAGCTGGACTGCCTGCATCCTCTTCCTCTGTGGCCTGGCAAGGATGCCTCATCAGGGGGAAGTGATCAATAAGTGGGTGCCAGGGTCATGTCAGTGGTAGGCACAACTCCCCATATTATGAGACTGTGCTGCCAATCGAATACATCTGAGCAGGGGCTGTAGGTCATCACCATGCATGGTCCTTGGTTGGCTCCAATTATCTCCTTGTGGAGAGTCTGACGCCTCCAGGTCTTCTATGTGCCAGGTCATTCAAAAGACGCCCTGCGCTGCAACACATAGTTTGGCTGTGAGTATCAGCACCTGCTTTGATCTCCTGCTGGGTAGAATCTTTCAGAGGACCTCCACCGTAGGGTCTCACGCTGCCCCATCTCTTCGACCACTTCCGGTGTCTATTCTATTTGTCCTTCTGAATAAGAATTGAGCATTCTCTCTAGGGCCCTGCTTGTTTTTCCGCTTCTTTATGTCTGTGTACTGTAGTGTGGTTATCCTGTATTGTGAGGCTAATATTCACTTATAAGCAAGTATATACCATGTGTGTCTTTCTGGGTCTGGGATAACTCACTCAGGGTGATCTTTTCCAGCTCCATCCATTTGCCTGCAAATTTCAATGTTTCCTTGTTTTCAAAAGCTGAGTAATATTCCATTGTGTTATAAACCACAGTTTCTTTAATTATTTTTCAATTGAGGGACATGAAGGTTGCTTCAAGATTGTAGCTATTACAATTAAAGCTGCTATGAACATAGTTGAGCAAACGTCCTGTCCTTGTTGTATGGTGCAGCGCCTTTTGAGGGTATGCCCTGGAGTGATATATCTGGGTCTTGAGATAGAGTTGTTCCCAATTTTCTGAGAAAGTACCAGATTGATTTCCAAAGTGGTTGTACAAGTTTCACTCCCATCAGCAATGAAGGAGTGTTCCCTTTTCTCCACATCCTCGCCAGCATGTGCTGTCACCTGAGTTTTTGATCTTAACCATTCTGAAAGTGGAATCTCAAAGTTGTTTTGATTTGCATTTTCCTGATGTCTAGGGACATTGAACATTTCCTCAAGTGTTTCTTGGTCATTCAATATTCCTTTGTTGAGAATCCTCTGTTCAGTTCTGTACCCGATTTTTGATTTTGATTTTTGCTTCGGTGATGTTTAATTTCTTGAGTTCTTTATATATTTTAGATATTAGCCCTCTGTGAGATGTAGGGTTGGTGAAGATCTTTTCTCAGTCTGTAGGCTCTCACTTTGTTCTGTTGACAGTGTCCTTTGCCTTAGAGAAGTTTTTCAGTTTCATGAGGTCCCATTTATTGATTGTTGATCTTAGAGCCTGGGCTATTGGTGTTCTGTTCAGGAAGTTGTCTCCTGTGCCAATGAGCTCAAGGCTCTTCCTCACTTTTTCTTCCAACAGATTTGTTGGATGTCTAGTAGGCTGAGGCTTCCAAGTATGGGTGTGGCTGGAATCCTCTTGCCATGCCCTTATGCAGCATAAGTACACTAGGAATGGACCCCTGAGTTCTGTACACTTTCTCGGTCCTGCCACAGCCTCCTAGGGCTTAGTCGCAACTTCTCTTCCCAGATGTTGCATACATTTAACTTGTAGTAGCTAAAATATGAAAGCTCCTTTGTTGACATCTATGTCTGAATACTTCCTCACCAACAGTAGGATGTGTCGGAAGGCTGCAGCAGGATTTTGGAAGTGGAGACTCCTGTAGGAAATTGGTGTCCCGGAGCAGACCTTAAAGTTTTATACCCTAGGCTATGTCCTGCCTGCTGTCTACTACTGATTACAAAGACACCAGTGGCCTCACGTTCTCATAGCCATTCTTTGCCCACCATCATTTGCTATTTTTCTTTTTAAGGTTGAGGTAAAATTGACCCTTCCTCCCTACAGTTCTTTTTTTGTTTTGTTTTGTTTTTGTTTCTATGTGTGTTTTGTTGTTGTTTTTGATTTTTTCCTTTGCTTTGTTTTGTTATATTTGCCAGGTGCTGTGTGTGTGTGTGTGTGTGTGTGTGTGTGTGTGTGTGTGTGTGTGTGTTTGGTTCTTTGTTTTTTTTTCCTTTGTTTTGTTTTCTTATGTTTGCCAGGTGCTTTGCCATAGCAGTGGAAAAAGTAACTAACATATGCCACCAGAAAATAAACACAAAACACTCTTTCATTACTCTTACTGTTTAGGATACTGCAATTTAGAGACTGAGTAGGATCCAGGCAATTACTGCTTTTCTCCCCTAGCCCTAACCCTGAGATGAACTACCACTCAGTCTTTCCCTGAGAGCAAATGCAAACTGCCATCTCCACATACTCATCTGATGGACTGTTTTCACAAGCATGCTCTCCCTAGCACGAAAGAGAAGCTTGGTAACCCAGGAACTTAACAACCCTTCCTTTGAAGACTGGTTCCTGATGGAGATGGTGACATCACTGGCAGTGGCACCAGTAACAGGATGAGTTTGAGGCTGTATATAGAAATTTACATCACAATAACTGTGAGTTTGTTTTAGCATCTGTTGGAAAACACATTAGGAGGAGCTGCTAATTTGTAGTATTGGTTCAGCAGGTGCTGTTGGCAGGCTGTGGACACAGGAAGTGATGTACACTGTCTAACAGTGCCCAGATGTGAAACATGGAGAGATGGTCTTACTCTGGTGAAAGATCAGGTTCTTGAATTTAAAAGAGAAGCTAATCATTAGGTTCATAATTGAGATGGTACACACTTCAAATGCTCCAAGGAATATGGGGAAATTATATAGCTGTTAGCAAAGAGAATTTCTCAGTAAACAATTTTTCCTATGCTATATTTGTTTAATCCTTGTCTTTCAGTTAGATGCAATTCATTGTTTTAGTTCTGAGGAGAAAGGTCAGCAACAACTGGATGTATTTCTATTACTAGTTTCCCAGCTCATTTTAGGCAGTAATGTTTGCAAGCCACTGATGAGTACTTTTGATCAGTTCTTCAACTTAACAGGGTGAAAGTTATACAATCAATGTGCTTTAGCAGAACAAAGGTTACTTTTTGATGAGGTCACACCACTGAGGGTGAGCTTGTCCCATAGTGGCAGCTCTACCATCTGGAGCACATGGCTTCCTTGGTTGCCATGGGAAGAAGAATGGAAAGGCAATTGACATTGGCATGCTCTGGTCTAACCTACTCCCCACTCCAATGACCCGAAGGCCAGGTTTACGGTCCATCTGACACTATCTTCAATTAAATATAGTTCTCCTGTGAAACAAGCAAGAGGAATTTACATGGTGACCAGACAGTGTTCTCTCTAACTCAGTGCCCAAATGTAAACCATAATAATTGGAGAATGTTAAATTAAACTTTCTTCATTCTATATCTCATATTATATTTGCTGATAATTAGTTATAGGTTGACAAAATCAGAATCTTAGAATACATTGAATCCCAAATAGGTTTATTATGTTCAGGCTTAGAAGCTAATTGAACGTTTGCCTTTCAAGGACAATTTGGATTTTTTTTTTCATTTTGGTAAAAAGGTTCATCTTTCTTAGAAGATCATTCTGTGTGGATAAATTAAAGCTGAAGAGATTAAAATAAGTTTATAAAATAAGTTTATAAAGCCTGCCACTTTCTTCTAATAGTGTCTACATTTTATCACGTGTCATAGTTTAGGCTTCTGTTGGATAGCCAGTGGTTCTCATGCTTGGTTTCCTGCTTGAAAACACTGTATCCGCTCTGCTTTGCAACCCAGTGATGAAGGCTAGTGAATTATGTCATGCTCACCCCGCACATTTATAGACAAACCTGACCTTTGTTCCCATTTGTATTCTTTGTTAATGGGCAGCTCCTTGTACTGAAGGGGTGACTGGAAATATTTTCATGTGTTTTTTTTTTTCAAGAGGGATGTATACTGATGTTATTATAACTTATTTTCTCTCTTTTAAATGATTCACTTAAGGTATCTGTCCATAGCAGGAAAATGTGGCTTTAACGCTCTGGCCCTGTCCTTTCCTAGTCTCCAGTATATTTTGCTGCATAATGACTTAATTTTTGAGATATTATTGTAAATTCTATAAGAAAAGACATTTCATGTTACTCATTTAGTAGATTTCGCTTTGCTCCCTAGCAGCTCCCCTGCTGCCCCTTCTGCGAATGTCTGTTTTACGGAGACTGCCAGCTCTAACACATGTGCTCATATTTTCTTCTTGAGTATTGCACCTTTTTCTAATCATCCTATCTCTCATTCAGAAAGTCTTTGTTATTAAAGTTTAATCAAATGTCCCCTCTTCGTTTGTAAGACCATTTAGGCAAATAGCTGAAGTGCTTTATAATGTATGAAGTCACAGCCCTCATGTCTGTATGCATGTGTGCATATTTAGTGGCATGCTCACTCATATTATTTTTTCTATAGTTTCATCTCTGAGTGTCTTATTGTTTTTGAGATTTTTAACCTACCTTGTATTTGAGACCATGTAGTTCAAAAATCTTAAGCAGGAACTGTAGTCATAACCCGTGAACCCATTCAACCACGCTTCCATGTAAAAACTGGTTGGGGAGTGCCGCCCACACTACTATCATTTTAATACACACAGCAGCCCATTGAGACGTTCTGAGAATTGTATTTATTTTGTTTCACTGCCAGGACAGTAACTGTAACCCCTCCCTGAGACCTTGCTGGTCTCTCCAGCAGGTGTACTTGGAGTCAGATTTCTGGAGAAAGCCGGCCCTGAGCCGCCCAGAGGCAGAGTCTTCCCAAGAGGTTTTACTTAGGCGTCTTGAGGACAGCTTTGTAACATGGGGCCAGTGGGCCGTTGTGAGAAGCAGATGCACCTATAACATGTTTCAAGTGTAAATTCTTGTGTTTACCTTTCTTGGCCAACATTCCCACAGCTGTTTCTAAGTTTGTAACATGTCTGATTTTCTAGGGGAAGGATTGGTGTAGATGATTTTTGTATCACGTAATGTGTCTGTCAGAAATATGCCAACAAGGTCAATAAATAATTACTGACATTCTAAATAAATAGAACCAAAATGCACATTTTGGGGAAACAAAAGTAGTGTCTGAAAATATAATGTACTTTCTAACTTAGAAACTTATTGATTACATTTAACTTTGAAACTTCAACTTTGCCATCATCTGTGGTTATACATTTTAGACCAAATACAGTTATTAATTGTGAACACGTGAAACACTCTCTATTTTGTCAGATGCTGTGTTTCTGTGTGACAACCATAAAATTGTGTGATGTGAGTCAGCAGTGAGTTAGGATTTACTGCGTGATGTCGACCTATGAGATAACAACAGGAGGAAAGTTGGTCCAAGCTGCTTGTCATTCATTGGTTCTCAGGTCATTACCAGAAGATGCAGGACTCATCTATCCACTTAGATGACTTCTGGATACAGTGGGAGATGAATTGTAGAGTGCATATACAGAAAATGCCTCAGTTCTAATTTTATTTCTATAAGGACAATGCATTAATCCTTCCTAAGATGTGGATTACTTTGTCAAAACCATGAGGTATACGATTTAGTGTGTCTTAACTGGATATGATATAGGTATAAAAGTAGTAGCACACTATCAAGGAAAGAGTTTAGAAACCACAGTAATAGAGTTTAAACATTCAAAGAATAAATCATTATAGATGGGAGTAAGAAAGCTGTTGAGAAATCTTCTTTCTATGCTCTTATTTATTGGTTTCCAATACTTTCAGCATTGTCATGAAACAATGCATCAGTATATAACAGAAAACAAAAACACCTGAGGGTATTCCCTGAGAAATTGATTCAGAAGCCACAAATTATTGTTTGCTCCCACTGTGTTGTGGATTTTCTAGAATAAGATCCTAAAATGTGCAGAATGTGTATGAAACATGTAATTCAGCATTTGATGGGCGCATGCTCAGTATTGCTTTCAATGTTTTTGCTGTGTTTGACAAACATTTTTCTTCACTGTTTCCTGAAATATCTTTGGAAATAGACACCAGGGATGGGTCTTGATGATTGCATCTGAAATACAGACTTAAAAAAAGCCTTGTCTGCAAGCTTTATAGAACATACGTCTGCCCAGTAATTTTCTTTCTGTGTTAGTGACTCAATTTTGACATATAAAAGCATGTTTTCAGAAAAATTTCTACTATTCACAGTGCAATTATTCTTGATTTTTAATCTGTTAAACTTTAATGACAGAAAATGCGAGTGAGTGAGAAACAGAGACAGGGAGAGGAGAGAAAGACAAAATGTTTTAGGCCTCTCAGATCTTCAAATTCTTGGAAAGAATTCACACAGACTGACATATTCAGGGAGACTACGGACAAAGCACAGAATGAAGCTGAGATATTGAGCTGTTGAAGTTTTAGTGAAGTAGGCAGATGTCTTACCTTGACAGGTAATCTTGCATAGAGACCTCAGCAGCATCAAAATGAGTACACAGAGCAATAGCAGGCCTGGTGCCTGTGGCTTGCTTCTGTGGGTGCCATGGGAACGGTGTAGACTATGCGACAAAGAAGCACAGGATGACAACCGTGTAACCAATGATATTTCAATTCTCAGCCCCATGTAAAATTGCCCTACTATTAGCAAATACATACAAAAAGCTGGTCAAACTGGTAAATACCTTCTCAAGGTACAGATTACATAGTTTATCCTTATTCCACTAAAACATAAAACAATGATCTAACCAAGACGCATGCTAAACTTTGGTAAGTGGATCAATGCCTGGATGCAGTAGAATAGGCACACACACACACACACACACACACACACACACACACACACACACACAATAGTCTAGAACATAAAAGTGCATGTGGGTAAGAGGATGCAGTCTAATATCTTTGTTCCTTCCTGATTCCTTCCTATAGCATCCCTAAGAAAAGGTTTTGTAGCCGCCTCACCATTTCTAGTGATCCAAGGCTGCTGCCTTACCACATAGCCTCGTTCATTGTTGAAAAACTCAAATTACCAGAATCACATCTGCATGGTTGTCAAACATGCCACCTTCTGGTGTGCACCACCACCTGTCATGCACACTGCCATTTTGGAACAGCCTACAGAAAAGGAAAGCAGCTCTAGCTTTCTTCCATCTCTGCTCCCCAGCCCCACCATCTGTACCATGATCACTGTGAGGCACTTGTTGGCAGACAGCAACCTGTTCCTAGCCATAGTTGTGGCCAGGGATTGAGACTAGACTCAGACTTCAGCTAGCATCCTCGTTTCCTGGCAACAGTTTATTGACTGGATCAGATTACAGACAGATGACTCAACTAAGACTAATTAAAATCCTCTGAGGGCAGCTGGAATCATATCAGAGGAAGCTAGCTATTTTTGAAGGCCAAAGTTCTGCAGTGTAAAACTCAAAATATCAGCAGCCAAACTTTCTATCATCTTCAAAAGGCTAAGATACAGAATAGAGTGATAATGAAGACAACTGAGGAAAAAATGTGAAGCTGGGGTCTAGAGAATTCTGAGGACACTCCTGTCCCCAGTTTTTTCATTCATGGACAAGAGGTAGATCTCACTATATGTTCTCTCTCTCTCTCTCTCTCTCTCTCTCTCTCTCTCTCTCTCTCTCTCTCTCTCTCTCTCTCTCTCTCTCTCGTGTATGTGTGTGTGTGTGTGTGTGTGTGTGTGTGTGTGTGTGTGTGTGTGTAGTGGATGTGCATGTGTGAATTTGAAGCCATGTACATGCAGGTGTGGGGGCCAGGGATCAAAGGCATCTGTCTCCTATGATTCCCCACCTTATATTTTGAGACAGGTCTTGCTGACCCTACATTTCAACCTAATATGACAGACTGGCTGGCCAGTGATCCATGGAATCCTCCTGCCTCTGCATCCTCAGCTTCAGGCCTCTAAGTACAAGCCCACCACCTCCTTGGGGGAAGAGCACATCCTGTTCTCTAGAGCTAAAGTTTGAGGTGTCTGTTAGGGTGCTGGTATGCATGCAGGAAACTGAACTCTGGTCCTGCGGAAGAGCAGGAAAGCATCTCCCCATCTCCTAATCCACATTGTTGTAAGTGGGTGCTGGGTGTTTGAACTCCGTTTCTCACGCTTTCTCAGCACACACTTTACCAACTTGGTGTCTATCTCCCTGCTCCCACTGTCTCTGCTATAAATGCTGCTTTTTACGCTTCTTCGTTCTGATTTGACTACACTGGGTTTCTCTCACCAACAACTGTAGAAGAAACCCTTGGTATTAGTATCATCTGGATTAAGGTCTTTTCACTGTACCTCTGTGAACATCCAAATCCAACTATGGACCTTGGTCAGGGATAGGACTTTGCTTTCTGCCTGCTGTCATTCTTCACCATCTAGAGGAACACGGAGTGTTCACTCCTGTCTTTATTCAACACCCTACAGGGACTTAGATGTCTCTTAGGATATTTTACACACATCTTGTTTGAATCATGACCTTCAGTATGTTTTAAATCTTAGTTCTCGTTATGCAGTGAAAATATGGAGACAAGAGAAGTTCTAGCAGGAACTGTGAAGGATGTAATATTTTCAGCTTCTTGGCAAGCTAACAAACTGTCTTTTCTCTGTAATAAAGAAAGCCTGAGGGTTCCAGGCAGGAGGGTAGGAGGATTTTGGTAAATTGTCAAGTGAAGTGCAATAGATCCTTCTGTTGCTTTTAATTTATACTTTAGCATTAGGGCTGGTTCTAGAATTAATAATTACTTACCATTGCAATTTCTGTGACATTCTGAGCACATTCTTTCTTTAGGAGCCATGAATTTTCATTAGCTATGCATGGGAAATTCTTCTCTCCAATTGACATATGCCAGACCTGCTTATTCTAGTCAGATGACACTTCCTCCAGGAAGACATCAAAGAGTATCTTCAAGTATATATATATGTGTGTGTGTGTGTGTGTGTGTGTGTGTGTGTGTGTGTGTGTACATCATGTGTGTGTGTGTGTGTGTGTGTGTGTGAGAGAGAGAGAGAGAGAGAGAGAGAGAGAGAGACCATTGGACAAAATGTTTTCTAAATTTCATTGTGATGTATTAGCTTTTTTTTTTTTAAAGATGAAGATCCATGTATCCCAGGCTAGTCTTAAACTTACTAAATAGATGAGGATGACCACGAACTGCTCCTTTGCCTTCATCTTCTAAGGCTAGGATTATAAGTGTGTGCCATCACACCTGATTATGCAGTACTACGGCTAGAACTCAGACCTTTGTGCACACTAGACTGGCACTCTTCCATTTAACCTACATCCCCAGCCCCAGTGTGATGCATCCTTCCCAATGGGTCATTTAGAGTGCATTTCTTCATTTCTATAAGTAGAATAATTTTCTAGTCATTTTTCTCCTTTTTAGGACTTCATTTTGAGATAATTATGGATTCACAGAAGATTGCAAAGAAATACAAAACAAGATGCATCCTCTTTCTTACAGATGACCTCCTCAATGTCTTCTTAACATCATAATGTTAGCATAGCAGTAGCATATAAGCAAAGTAGTATATTCAAATTTTACTAGCAACACTGATCGATATAGTGTGTGTGTGTGTAAAGTAATGCTGTGCAGCTCTGTAGCTAACACCACAGTTCTTTGCCTGTACCACCCATTCCTTCATCTAAATATTTGCACATCTTTAGCTCTGGACAACTATTACTTTTTTGTTTCTTAGTAATTTGGTCATTTTGTGACTATAAATGGAAGCACACAGTTTGTACCCTTTGGGGACTGTCTTATTTTTTCTACTCAGCATCTTAATTTTCTGTTCATCCAAATATTTGCCTACATAAGAGTTTAAATTATCTGTTCCACTCCTTTCCTTTTTTCTAGATTGTATCTCATGATGCCAGTTTAATCTCTAAAGAATGTTTCATGTAATAAGCAAGTCTTGATCGTTAGGGATACAGCTACTGAGAAGGTTCTTGTACATGTGTGAGTGAAAGTGTGTGCTCTCTTAGAGAACGTTCAAGAGCTCAATTGTTGATTCCGTTTGATAAGTTCTTTGCTTCTAATGTTAAAAGGAACTGAAAAACCATTTTCCAGAACAGCTGTACTGTTTTACAATCTGGAAACAATGACCAGTGACCCAATTTCTCTGCATCTCTGCTAGAAGCTGGTGTTCTATTTTAGTCATTCTGCTGGGCATATTGGGGTTTGTTTGCACTTCACTCTTCTATTAGGACCACATGTTAAGCTTCCACTTATACCTTCCTGATATTTTATTTATATGTAAAATATATAAATACACTTTACTGAATACATTTGGTGTTGCTTGTATAAATATGTATTTAGGCCTGACCAATTTGGATTGGATAACCTGTTTGATTGGCTATCCAATTCCTTTTCATTTAGCACAGTTTGCTATTAATTTTGGATCTGTGTAATATGTTCTACAATATTAGAATTTTATTCTCACACTAGCAATATTTTAAACTAATAACTACAGATTAATTTTCATTCACAGCATTAAATTATTTTTATTTGTAATTAGGTTTTAGAATACTGTCAAAAAAAATCATGCCAGAAGATGAGGACAATCCAGTTCATCCTACAAGTAATGAAGATAAGAAAGAGACAGGTGATTTCCTTTCCAAGGGCTTCCCCTCCCACAAACAGATGTGTAAACAGAACCCGGTGCTTCACATAACACAGCAACTGCAAAGCTGGGTCCGGAGTTTGGAAAAGCAAAACTTGCAGTGATGAGGAAAGGGAAATGACACAAAGGAGCATATTGCCTTATGAATACCCTTTGTCTGAATTTTTCTCCTCTCATTTCTGTTGTGATATTTACCACTTAGCAAGGTACTGAGTGACACAAGCAGTGCCATGGTATGCTTGACTCAGGTCTTCCAAGATCATGGCCATCAACTGTCTATGACTCTCCCCCTGGTATCTTGAGACTGGCCATGTGGTATTAAATGAATATTTTGACGTCCTAAATTTTATAGCATTATCTATCAGTTTGCATTATTTTTACTTCCATTATCACTGGAAAGATATCAATACCCTTTTCCTATTGGAGAGTGAAATGTTGATGGGCATGAGCTGGGAAGAGCTGAACCCAAGCATCAACCCTTGTATCTTCAGCATCTTACCATCCCTAAACTCTCTGTTTTCTGTGTACACCAGCCAACCACTGCACAGAACATAAGGCTCCTCTATGCAAAATTCTGAGGTGTCCCTGCTGTGAAAAGCCTCAAGAACTTTGTTTGTCCTTGTACCTTTGCACTTAAAAATACCAAGTTTTTAGGTGTAAAGACATCTTTCATAATGACATATCAGACTTAATTATACACCATTTTCTTAAAGAGGTCTGCCAATGTTAGGTTTTTTTTTTGGCTGACTTCTGGGCACTGTATTCTGTATCTGGCACAATATTTTTACTGACCACCCTAGGCCTTCTTTCTCTCATGTTTCATTATCAATCATGATGAGCAACTATGGTCAAAAAGAAATATTCATAATATTTCAAATAAGCAAAAGATTGTATAATAATTCTCTGTCCTCAGTTAAAATAAATGACAGAAGATATTACCAAAATTTTGCAAGTTTTGTAGCTATGTTATTTTGTACATGCCAACAGTGTTTTCAAAAGACTTCCATTTATACATTATTTTGGACAAGAATTTATGATACAATTAATTTCAATTTTATAATCAAACTACCTTTTTACAAACCATACATTTTAAAGCTGAAGGCAATAGTTTTACCAAGTAAAACACTGCATTTTACAATACAATAACATCTATATTAATTAAAATATTAATAATGAATATCTATTTCTATTAACTTTTATATTGCATATATTTCATAATACAGAGTGAAAGTATTATGAGATGCATTCACACTGGGATGTTCTTACCTTGCTGCTATTAGAAGACACACAAACTTTTAAAGGATGGGTCTTAGGGCTTGGGATATACCTGTAGCAGAGCTTGCTCAGCACTTGGTATGCCTTGAGTTTGACCTCCATCACTGAAGAAGAAAAAGAAAAAGAAAACAATACAATAGTGAGTTGAAGGCAAACTTCCCATTGATTTCTATCAAGTTGGCTCTACAATCAGGTTGATGATTTTCACGGAGTGGTACCCTGTGAGTAGGTCAACTGTTTTCTACGACAGCAGCTCTAGCACTCAGAAATGGGCTGCTATCAGCTTTCCAGATAAAAGTCTCCTGTTGAAAAAAAAGCCTAGATAATATGTTCTTGGAATGCATGTGAGGTGTGTATTTCCAAGATTCACCCTGCTCTCCTCACCCTGAGCCTCTCTCAAGGGAGACTGTAGATGTCACATGTGCAGTAAACTTTTAGAGGTCATTGAGTGCTGAGTCATTCTTTGATGCTTTGAAATGTTTTGGTTATTATCTGTCCAATTTGTGCCATAGATTATGTAGCTGAGATGCAGTGTACATCCTTAATAATTCTTGTTCCTGCCATCCTGATTATATGAAGCAAGTTTATTTACCTTTCTGTTTGTAGATCCCTTCCTGGTCTTCCTTTTGTCTCTCACAGTTGGCTCTAGCTTATTGGACTATGATAGTCAACACAATAATTTTATTTTATGTAATATTACAGTAATTTTATTTTATACAATATTTTATATAGTACAATATTATAAAAATTTATTAATTCTATGTTTTCAGATATTAAAATAATATTCTATGTATTTAATTTGTTAAGTATATGTTCTCTCATCTCTCAATTTTTAAACTTACTGAATCATTTTATATTCCTATAAAACATATGGTTAAATTTCATTTGATTATTTAAACAGAAAAATCCACTGCTTGTGATCTGAGCACATTTATAATTATGAAACAGTCTAGTGAGTTCTAATATATATATATATATATACAGGTAGAGCAACAATTATTTCCTGTCATTACTAGTATTGGTGGGAACTTGTCATTATGTTAATTGCTCCAATAGTAATGCATTTCTTTTCTCTTACTTAGAAGCTGTGAGCTTGATCCATATTATAAACAACACCCGCATCAGCTTGGGAGCTTTCCTCGCCCTTCCATTACATTTATTTAACACCTAATGTAGGGGAATGTCCATTTTATTACAAGCTCAGATTTACAAGGTATACCTGTTTTATGTATGCTTCCCACCTTTGTGATCAACACCATCATTTTTACAGTAGTACAACTAGAGTGTGCCTGTCAGAGCACATGCACGCAACCCATTTTCCCGTTAAACTCCCATGTGATTTACAGTGAGTTGAAAAGCTAACGTATTCAAAGCTAACTTGGCAATGTTAGTGAAGAACTTTCCAGTGATTTTTCACTGTGCGATGGCCATTTCCCATTGCCTTCAGCAGAGAAGGATGACAAAAACACTTTTTTCACAATTTTTAAAGGCTCATAGGATTTTTCCTTCAAACTTAAATGGAAGTTTTGCTGTACATATTTGTTGGCTTAATATGATGGAGATCCTCTTTTCTTTTAATTTTATTTTTGGAAACTTCATCCACCCATAAGCACTGTGTGTTCACACATGATGGCGAATCTTACTTGTCAGATTGTTTGAGCAGCTCCTGGGATATAAATAAAACCCATCTCTGGTTGTGTTTTAGGACACTTCCAGAGAGATTTACTAAAAAGAGAAGACCGGCAGTCAATATGGGCAACACAATCCCCTGAGCTAGGAACCTACATGGAGTTAAAAGGAAAAGGCATGATAGTCATCACAGCAGGCTGAGTCATCTCTACTCTCTGGCTACCTTCATGGGAGTTATTCTACCCCAGCATGCCTGCGCTCTTGGGATAGACTATGATGTTGAATCTCAGCAATCTTAACCTTTAGCTTAGATTTCTTTTTCCCGGTACAATTTTCTACCCTCACCTTTACCATTGGTACTACGGGACACAATAGTCGACCTGCAAAACTAACACTTCATTTTGTCTTGCATTTCATAGGTAAAACATGTCTTCAAATAAAGGCTCTCAGAGACAAGGCGAGGGCATTAACAATTGCAGGTATCACAAACACAAACAATTTCCATCTCTATGTTTTTCTGTAATTTATTTGTCTTTTTAAAAATTGTAAATAAGAAAATTTGTGTTTATATCCTTGTGTTTGTAATGTTTGTTAAGCAGGAGTGTTGTTTCTATTTTAAAATCTCATTATTATTGATAGGGTATGATGTGTGTCACTTATTTTAATATCTTTGTTATTTTGTGCAATGTGCACTTGAAGAATAGTGGGTACATCAATATGAATGTTTTCAGAAATGACTATGATAGAATATCATATATTTATTGAGAACTGAAATGCCTTATATATTGGATGACATTAATTTTTCTTATATTATACTTCAATTTCCCATTATAATAAGAAATATGTTAGTTTTACTAATATAAAGTGTTATTTTTTATTAAACTTCTCCATTATTACTAAATTTTCCTCCTTCAGCCTTTCATCTTTCCTTATCTGTTTCCTCTTTCCCTTTTCTTCAGGTGATGGATTCTGGGGTGAACTATAAAATAGCTGATGGTAGTCCATCTTTATCATGGGCTAATGGTTCGCCTCCCTCAGCTTCCCAAGTCTTGGGGTCACAAGTGTGTACCAGATGTGGCTTAGAATTATCTTTTCCTTTGTGAATTTCCTACCACTGAAATCATAAAATCCCCACAGTATTTTCTGTTGTTTCCTTTCTTCGGTACAGTGTCTAGATTCACTAATTTTGAGATAAATTTACTTGTCCTTTCTCAATGCTTAGTATTATACCATGCAAAGTGTGCAGAATGCTCTTCCTGAAATTAGCAATTTTTCTAACTTACATCCTGTGAGTAAATACCAATGTCCTGAAGTGATAATCTAATTCTGTTTAATAAAAACTTGAGGCTACAGTTGCTTATGTTATAGATCAATTTAAATTTATAATATATGTTCCCAAGTAAACAATGTACTGTTATCTTTATGAGTTTCTAGGTACTCTGGAGATTCTAAAGTGACATATAAGGCCCCCCTTCATCTACGTATCATCTTTTCAAAGGTGATCTGACTTAACAGCTTCGGCTTCTTGAAGTAGAGATTTTACTCCCATCCAAATTTATTTATTTATTTATTCATGCATTGGTTTTAAAAGGCAGAGTTTCTCTGTGTATCTATGGCTGACCTGGACACACGATGTAGACCAGGCTGGCTTTAAACTCACTGAGATCTGTCTGCCTCTGCTGAGATTACAGGTGTGCGCCACTGCACCCAGATAATATTTATTTCTTATTAATACAATAATACATGTATTTCTATTTAAAAATACCAGAAAGGACAGTTGCTACTTTTGGTTTGGACTAGTTTCCTCAGTACACAGTATCTAATGTATTTTCTTTTAATAACTTCCTGTTATGATGAATGACTTCTTAGGAGAGTTAAACAAATGGAGAAATTTCTACTGTGTCCCTTAACGTTTATAGTACAGCTGTAGTTTTCGAGGAGAGCAGTTTTACTATGTAACTTTAGACTTTTTTAATATTGTGTCACTTGTTTCAAATTGTATATGAAAAGCACACTGGAACGTTTGTGTTTGTTTTCTAAAGAAAATGCCAGACTGCGAGGGTTGTCAGAAGTAGAATTTGACAGCTCCAGTGATGCAGAAGAAATTCATTATGAAAGTAAAACAACAAATACAGAAGGTGAGAGCTGAATATAAATAGCACACCAAGCCCCGCTGCCTATGTTTGTGATCACCCACTCACTAGTTTGTGATGTCAGCACTCTGTTTTCACTAACAAATATGGAATAATCTCATCAGGCTACAGTAATAGGTAACAAGGGCATAATATTGTAATATAGTGCACAGTTGATGAATAGCTAATGATCAGTATTGATTGCACCATAGACTATAAGATTTGCTACATAATTTCAGAAGTGAATAATTTTTCACCCCTTTTGAATCCTGCTCATTACTTGCCAGCTGACAGGAAAGAAGCTTTTTAAAATCTGCTAGTCTACCTTGTGCCTGCAAAATCTAGAATCCAGACATTGTCTGGTAGTAAGAATCTGCACTTTATTTCTAAAAGTGTTTTTACTATTGTGTGTGGGAAGAGGCAAAAAGGGTGGATGCATTTTAATCTTTATGTTGGGGAACTTCTTCTCTGGGGATTTAACAATGTGACTATGCTATCATTAGTTACATTTTTTTCTGCCCAACACTAAACTTGAGTATAATATTATGGTCTTGACTTAGAGTTTATTTTGCATAATCACATTTACAGCAAAATTTGTTTTGAGTAGATTTTCCAAATATAGAACATATGATTTATGAACCAATCAAGACACTTGGCCTGTTCAACTTTTATTAATATTCAGAGGTATTTAAGAAATGGCCATCTCAAGAGAATTACAGCCTTGCAATTTAAATAAAAATGTGAGTAGATACAGCAATTTTACTCTTTGACAGAAATAACAGATAAACACATTATTAGCAGACTGACCCATGGCAGCAGACACCAAGTAAATATCACCAACAAGAAGTATCTCAGTGTTTTGCAGAAAGGCAATTTATGTGGTCTTCAGGCATTAAGATAAACATTAAATGATAAGAAGAGAGCTGAGTGAAGTATTAATGAATGCATCTGCCTGTTAAAAGTGAGGAGTCGACTTTTGCAAGCAGAACAGACGATAGGGAAAGTCATATAGGACGGAGTGGATACAAACAAGGAAAGACAGGTTTCAAATAAAGTGGCAACCATATTGGACCATGTCCCTTGGATGGGGAGACCTGGTGGCACTCAGAGGAAGGATAGCAGGCTACCAAGAAGAGACTTGATACCCTATGAGCATACACATGGGGAGGAGGTCCCCCTCAGTCACAGTCATAGGGGAAGGGAGTAGGGGGGGAAGCAGGAGGGAGGGAGGAATGGGAGGATACAAGGGATGGGCTAACTATTGAGATGTAATATGAATAAATTAATAAAAATAAAAAAAAAACAAAGTGGCAAATGTCCAAGCCACGCTCAAAAAATGCTCAAGACTATGAAATTATTTCTCAGCTTCTTGTCTGATGTTACATAGCCAAAACCTTTTCATGATTTGTCTGAGCAGACTAAACTCTAACTCCGGCGTACAATGTGGAAACCGATTACTGATTATCATGCTTATAAAGCCATTGACCTAGGAAGAATTAATGAAGCATCTAAAGGATTACCAAAGGTGAAAGACATCTGATACAGTTCATGAGAAAGTAGAGGACTCTATTAATATAATAAAGAGATTAAGTCTCATTGTTGGACCATCCCATATAGGGACAGACAGACTAGGTAGACACCAGGAGTTGAATGGCAAGTGGGAAGTTGGCCAGGCATGAATTTCCACTTGAGAGGCTGAGAAAGGGGGCATGCTGTGACTGTAAGTCCAGCTTAAGATACCTAATGCATCCTTCCTCAAAAATTCAGGGAGGTGGATTCAAAAGTGATTCAATTGTTTTAGCATTGGCTACGAGTAGAAAGAAGAAAAGTTAATTTTATAGATACAGAGTTTGCAAATGAGGTTGGAGCCTTCAAGTCGGCCTCTAGCTGACTTTCCTGGAATGCATACTTTAAAAACCAGGCAGATAAGAGACAAAGAACACCCAGAAATTTCTTTCTTGGAATGTAGTTAATATCTATAAACTTCTTCTTCATGGAGAAATGGGAAATATATTAAAGAAAGTAATAAAAAGAGAATATTTTACATTTAATTATTGTGTGTGGGAGGGTATGGAACACATGGCACAGCATGTATGTGGAGGTAAGAGGACAACATTTTGGTGTCAGATTAGTTCTTTCCCCCATGTGTGTTTCAAGGAGCAAATTCAGGTCATCAAGCCTAGTGACAAACACTTTTACCCACTGAGATGTCTCACTGGTCCCACCACAAGGGACCATTGCCTATAATATTTTGTGGAGATGTGTGGGCTTAAAAATTTTAAAAATGATACACACATTTAATTATGTCCCCAGAATACAAAGAGTGATTGGTTTTAAAAGTCAAATTTATTAAGATAAAATTTAAATACTGTAAAACCTACCCCTTTTAAGTATCTAGGTTAATGACTTTTGACAAATGTGTTTGTGTGTGTGTCCATTTAATTACCAGTGCAAATATGATGTGACAGATCTTTGTGTGAAAGATAAATAGGGAAACAGATAAATGTGACACAGCAAAATGTGACCTGACCACCTCGATAGAGGAAAATAAAAAGTAGAACCAGTTCACTCCAAGTCTAAAGAGTCAGAGATTTCTCATGGATAGGAGATGGATCTGAACATGTTTACAGAAGTCACAATTTGAAGAAGGGATTTGGCAGGCATAAGAATATTTTTGGTGCTCCTATAAACTGCTCATTTGAAAAGAAACACAAAGTCACAACAACTTCAGTATTGAATATGAGCTCCAGGTAAGTATTCAGGCCAAGTTGTCAAAAGACTTGTGATTGCTTGAATGAAGGAAAAGGTGGTTATTTTGAAACATGAGATTTTAAGACTCCTTTTTTTTTTTTTACTTTTTTCCTCCTTTATTAATTTATTCTTGTTACATCTCAATGGTTATCCCATCCCTTGTATCCTCTCATTCTTCCCTCCCTCCCATTTTCCCCTTACTCCCCTCCCCTATGACTGTTCCTGAGGGGGACCTCCTCCCCCTGTATATGTTCATAGGGTATCAAGTCTCTTCTTGGTAACCTGCTGTCCTTCCTCTGAGTGCCACCAGGCCTCCCCCTCCAGGGGACATGGTCAAAGGTGAGGCACCAGAGTATGTGAGAAAGTAATATCCCACTCTCTACTCTACTGTGGAGAGTGTTCTGTCCATTGGCTAGATCTGGGTAGGGGTTTAAGGTTTACCGCCTGTATTGTCCTTGGCTGGTGCCTTAGTTTGAGCGGGACCCCTGGGCCCAAATCTGTCTATCATAATGTTCTACTTGTAGGCTTCTAGGACCCTCTGGATCCTTCTACTTTGCCATTCTCCTATGCTTCTCTCATCTAGAGTCCCAATAGAATGCCCTCCCCTCTGTCTCAGTTTCCTGGTAAGTGAAGGCTTTCATGGGACATGCCCTTTGGGCTAATATGCAGATATAAGTGAGTATATACCATTTGAGTCTTTCTGCTTCTGGGTTAACTCACTCATTATGATCATTTCTAGCTCAATCCATTTATCCACAAATTTCGGGAATTCCTTGATTTTAATAGCTGAATAGTATTCCATAGTGTATATGTACCACAGTTTCTTTATGTCTATGTGTAAAAAAATGCAACTGGACTCCTATTTGTCACCTTGCACAAAACTCAAATCCAAGTGGATTAAAGACCTCAACATAAAACCAGAGACACTAAGTCACTTAGAAGAAAAAGTGGGGAAGAGCCTGGAACATATTGGCACAGGAGACAACTTCCTGAACAGAACACCAACAGCCCAGACATTAATGTCAACAATTAATAAATGGGACCTCATGAGGCTGAGAAGCTTTTGTAAGGCAGGAGACACTGTCAAGAGAACAAAGCGACAGCCTACAGACTGGGAAAAGATCTTCACCAACCCTACATCTGACAAAGGTCTAATATCCAAAATATCCAAAATCAAGAAATTAAACACCACCAAACCAAATAACCCAATTGAGAAATGGGGCTTGGAACTAAACAGAGAATTCTCAACAGAGGAATATCAAATGGCTGAGAAACACTTAAAGAAATGCTCAACCTCCTTAATCATCAGGGAAATGCAAATCAAAACAACTCTGAGATTCCATCTTACACCCATCAGAATGGCTAAGATCAAAAATTCAAGCGACACCACATGCTGGCGAGGATGTGGGGAGAGAGGAACACTCCTTCATTGCTGGTGGGAATGCAAACTAGTACAACCACTTTGGAAATCTATCTGGTGCTATCTCAGAAAACTGGGAATAGGGCTTCCTCAAGACCCAGCTATTCCACTCCTTGGAATATACCCAGAAGATGCTCCAGCACACAAGAAAATTTGCTCAACCATGTTCATAGCAGCCTTATTCATAATAGCCAGAACATGAAAACAGCCTAAGTGTCCCTCAATAGAAGAATGGATAAAAAAAACTGTGGTACATATACACTATGGAATACTATTCAGCTATTAAAATCAAGGAATTCCCGAAATTTGTGGAAATGGATTGAGCTAGAAATGATCATAATGAGTGAGTTAACCCAGAAGCAGAAAGACTCAAATGGTATATACTCACTTATATCTGCATATTAGCCCAAGGGGCATGTCCCACGAAAGCCTTCACTTACCAGGAAACTGAGACAGAGGGGAGGACATTCTATTGGGACTCTAGATGAGAGAATCATGGGAGAATGGCAAAGTAGAAGAATCCAGAGGGTCCTAGAAGCCTACAAGTAGAACATTATGATAGGCAGATTTGGGCCCAGGGGTCCCGCTCAAACTAAGGCACCAGCCAAGGACAATACAGGCGGTAAACCTTAAACCCCTACCCAGATCTAGCCAATGGACAGAATACTCTCCACAGTAGAGTGGAGAGTGGGATATTACTTTCTCACATACTCTGATTTTAAGACTCCTAAAGGTGACCAGGGTAAGCAAACATCAGGGGGACATCTGTGCTTCGGAGGAGGTTGGATCTGTGTCCTTAGTGAGCTCCAGCGCTGAAGGCTGGGCATAGTGCTCTACCATCCAGCACCAGTTACCCCAGAATGATGAGGTTCTATGCAGATGTGGCACCACTCTCACTGCAAAGGATGTTTTATTCCCTGCACCATAAACGATAGTTTGTTTCTCATAGAAGATGGAAGATCAGTCTACAACAATTTAATGCCATACTATTTCATCTTCCTTACTTTACTACATTGAAATCATACTTTGGAAGAAAATGAAGATGTGAAAAAAATGAGACAGTGTGAAAAAATGCCAAGCTAAGTTTTTCCTAAGATATAAAATGATAATAATCAGTGTGGTGGACACAAAGGAAACACACACAACAAGCATATGGGAAACGGCGATAAAATCTGGAATTATCAGGAATGTGGTGAATACATCATGTGAGAATCAATTCACAGAGAATGAGGAGATGTTTGTTTACAAACTCGGTGTCCCTTGACCATAGTTAGGTCTTATCTCAGATAAGAAGGTTGCAGAAGACCAGGTGACCTCACTCTCATTTATGGAGAGGAAAAATCTTATTCGTTGGACAATGACTCTGAGCAAGAAAATTGTAGTTAAGGGCCAGGAATGGTGGCTGTCTATAATTACACTCAGAGGGAGTTGAGGCTGAAGAGTCACTATAAGTTCACTCTAGTGTGGGCTATATATTAAAAATATATATCAATGAAGACAGACAACAAATGGATGGAGTTGGAGACATGTTCATAACCAGTGGGAACATGGCCTGAGCTTACCTCCTAAGCATCTTCACTACTTCACTACTCTCCAGAGTCTCCATAAGATGGGGAAACATCAGATTATACTGCACTAAAATTATTAATTCATCTTACTTTGGAATGTTAGGTGGAAAAATCTTACCAGCCCAATTAATGATACCTGGAAGTTAGTTAGATTTTTAATAAATGCCCAGGCAGAGAAAATAGATGCACATGGACCTATATGTAGCCCAGAGACCCTTGCATTGTAGCCTAGTGCTTCTTAGGCACTAGACAATAAAAAAGGGGGGAAGTAATAAAATACACCAAGCACACACTAGTTAAAAACAGCCACAACAGCTGAATTCTGGGCCTACTCTGTCCTGCATATGATGCCATGGTTTTTCCAGATTTTGACAACAATTTAATGGCATACTATTTCATCTTCCTTACCTTACTACAATGGAATCTTAAACCCACTTCATTAGAGTGCGATAGAAATTTATTAGTATTCACAAATGAGGCTGAGCATGGTACAGTAAAGAAAGACTTGGAAAGAATCATTCTGATACTCATTTTCCTGGCACTGAATGAAGCCAAGCGAGTGTTTTGAGTGTAATAGCAACTGCCTGCTTGCTAACTGTCTATCAAAACCATCTCCCGTCTAGAAAGGACAACATGGCTTTAACAAGATGTTTGGAAAGAAGATCAATATGTCCTTTTCAATTTGTATCAGCTTGTATATGGCCCTTTGACTATCACAGAGCTGAACATATGTGTTTGCGTATGAATTTAAAAAGGAAAACATGGGCTGTACCACACAAATAAACACAAAGAGTATCAATGTTTAGAGTGTGCTCAAATCCAGTGAAAAAACACAAGAGTAGCAACACTGATAAATCTGAAAGAAAACCCAAATATTAAAAAACAGGCAATATGTGAGTTGTTTGAAATGTCTAGAAAAATACAATTTAGGAATGCTTCTCTTTTTATCATTATAATTTAAAAATATTAAGGCAGCCCTCATAGTGTAGCTTATAGGCAAGGAAATGTTCAAACTCATCTCTCCCACCACAGCTCTCTGCACTGGTGCTGGGCATCTTCTTTAATCCTGAATCATCTATGAAGTCGAAACAGCATTCTGAATTCATAAAATGGATGTGCGTATTGAATAAAACGTGGTATCAGAAGTGCTTAGCTTGGCCTCATGCTTGCTGTACACTTTCTATACTCAAAAGTGTTAGCCAGTGTGCACTATAAAACTCCCAGTGAATGTTAGCAATATATACACATAATCAAAATCCCTGGGAAGACTGGACAATTTTATGTAATAATGGCCAGATGTGTCTTTTATTAAGACAGAGTTTGTGGAAGAGACTATTATAAGATTTCATTGAACATATTTAAATATACACAATCTAGATTTAAGTGTGTGTGTGTGTGTGTGTGTGTGTGTGTGTGTGTGTGTGTTGGGGAGGAAGAGAATCAGTTGAAGATAAAAACGGACAAGAGAAGTTAAGAGGACAGTGACTATGAATTTAATACAATAATACGTGAAAAGTCACAACAGAACCCCATTTTGTATGTTTTAAATACATAAAATACTAACGTTGTAAAGACTGCAGATGAGGCAAAGATAACGAGAATCATCACCAACTCCATCTGGCAGCAGTAAAACAAAGGGCAATGACACTGGCATCAGTTCCTTCTTCTCCAAAGTGAACTGATGTGGGGGTACCACAGTGCTGTCATTGACACCACCCACGCATCGTCTGTCCCGTGCATGACTAGTAATTGCTGCCATAGTGCACCCAGTGAGGGCCTCACTTTGGAGAAGTTTCATGAGCATCTTTGCTGCACTTCTGCAACCTTCAGACCGTTTGGAACATGGCAGGCTTAGGATCACTGAGGCACACCAGCACGAGCGGGTTTTATGAGGAGTGGAGCCTGAATGATGGAGTGAGAACATCAGTCATTCTTTGCACAAGACTCCAATCTTCAGAAACAGAAGCCAGAATATGAGGGTACAATGAGGAAGGAGATCTGCCTTTATTTACTTATTTTTCCACAGGAACATCTCACACTGGGTTCCAGGAAGGAGTTCTTCAGTGTATAGGGAGGGCCGCTAGTCACATGGGAAGATGTGAGATCTCCGGGAGGGGCAAATTCAACATATGTCTTTCAGGCTATTTTAACATGTGATTTAGGATTAATTTTAGGAATGAAAACTTTTTTTCTGTTGTTTTAAATTTCTTATATCAACGGTTAGTCCACAGTGCTGTGGATTGTATTCACTTCTTTTGTGTATGTATAAGTTCTGTGTGCTAATGTGTGTGTGCACACATATGTGTATGTGCGTGCACATGTGTATAATTGAGTGTGGAGGGCCATGGCTGATACTAGGTGTCTTCTTTGCTCACGTTCCACCGTGTTTCTCAAGCCTGGCTCTCTCCCTAAACCCAGAGTTTACAGGTTACAACTGGTCTAGCTAGGCAGCTCTTTTCTCCAGCTCCCCAAACTCTGCCTTCCATGCCTGGGGCTTCCCTGCAGCTGTCACACTCGCCCAACGTTTACATGGGTTTTGGGGATCCAAACCCAGATTTCCATGCTGCTGGGGCCATCTTCCCATTTCATGTGGGCTTATCTGGTTCACTTCAATTTGCTATATTTTTATCCACTTATCCTAAGAGATTATTTTATTTGAACCATTAAAGCTTGAAATACCGTTCAGCATTTTAACACATTGATTAGATATTTTGAGTCCCGAGACAAATATACAGGAGCGCCGCTGCATGTCTCAAACCATGTGTTGTTCTGTCCCGACCCCTGACTTCTCCCACTGTCTGCAACCCTGTAGAGGTGAATAAAGGCATCTACTTCAGCTACCCGAGCCGGCGACACAGCTGTGCTTTGGTCAACATCCCTTCACCATGCGTCAGCAAAATGATCGCCCACATTGAAGATGTGGAATCCAAGATACAGGAACATTTGAAACAAGTGAGTGGCTTATTTAACTACTGTGGATAAATTCTATAAACACTAAGGCGTTGCTATGTAAGGACGATAGGGAATTATTTTAATCATTTCTATAAAATTCAGAATTTTAGCTCAGATGATTACTTTACTTGTCTAGACATGGTTTTTGAAAGTCTTACTTCAGAGGGTGCAATGACCTCATTAAACAGATTTTCCCCCCTATCTGTGTATTCCTTAACATAAACCATAATGCTAAGCTGTCATTTCCATCACCCAATATGACTAAAAGCCAAACATAATTCACATCTTAGAGTGGGAGGCACCAAACTGATTAAGTGATAAGTAAGTTTGTAGTCTAAAAGGTCAGTTTGCCATTTTCTTACTGCTAAATAAGTACACTAGGTTTGTGGATGAAGATGTAATGGCTCTTTCTTGGTCATGTTAACCTGTCAAATTCTAAAAAGAATTCATATTGAATTCTCTGCAATTTGTGATCGTTTCACTTAGGAATGGCTTATTGAAAAAAATCAAAAACTTCTCCTACCTGTTACTAAGATAGCACTCTGAAAAACTAACACAGTGTTCAGACGGAGGAGTGGACTTGCCACACATCTGTCCTCTTTCTGTTACTTTATTTTGGCCCCTGGATCTGACCTAGAGAATTTTCTGCTGTAGGCAGCCATCTCTTTTGAGAGGCATTAGATCAATGGTTAAGATCCCAGGCTTTGAAGAGACATGCTGTATGACCATAGGAAGGTATGAGGAGACCCTGACAGCATGTTAGGTCAAGTGACAGAATAAGAAGGACCATAGTGCACACACATGAGCTATTACTGTGAATATTGATATACATTATGATTGAATAAGATTGTTCAGTGTTATCCTCTGACAGCACCTGTTTTCCTATATACCTCCAAACTTAGTACAGTTGCATATCACATAGCAGGTGAGTCCCTGGGTGTGTAATCATACATAAAGAAAGAGAACAGAATGATGTCTATCGATGGCCAGATCTATCGATGGGGTGTGCTACCTAATCCATACACATTCTACTTCTCAACTATGCATGCTATTTTAAACAATAAAAACAGAGCTGTAGATGCCTTGACACACAATTAGGATGGGTACTGTGTATTGAAATCCTCATGTAAACCACAGCAGGTATTTTTCTGTAGTATATCTCTTACATGAATAGAATTACCGTTGCATGTTCTTGTGAAGTGACACAGTGTAAAATATAATATAAAATAATTCAGCATCTTGTTTAACCAAAAAAAAATGTATCTGTTGTCATCCTGTGACAGAATACTAACCGAAAAGCACCATCAGAATGATTTACTTTGGCTCACAGATTGAAAGATATACCTCATGATGGCGGCGTAGACAAAGCATCAGTCAGAGCGCACCACAGTGGCAGGAGAGTGCAGCTAGGACCCTAGATTATTTCTTCACATATTGGCAAAATAGGAAGCAGAGACCCAGTAGAAAGTGTGACTGGCTCTACTTCCTAAAGGCACCATTGACTGTGGATTCAAACACACTAAGCTGGTCAGGGACATTTTAAGTTCAAGCCATAATGACCTTGGAAAGAAATATCTTCACAATGGATGTTTGATTATGTTTTCTGTATATTTTATTTCTCTGAAGAGTAGGAACCATGACAAATAATATGAAAAGAAATCACAGATAACTTTCCATACAAGTAAATAATTATCTTTCTCTTCCACTTTGCTGTCCTAGGTTACCTAAGGACCTAAGATAACCTAAGATATCCTAAGGTTATCTTACTTAGTTTAAAATGAATTTTATTGAGTTTAAAAAATTCTCTTTCTTTAATTCAAATTATGACTTTAAAGCATGTTATAAAATATATAGAAAACATCTAAAATGTTGATATAATGCTGCCCAAAGAGAATAATAACAATATTATCAATAAGCTGACAATAGACTATCTTGATGAGACCTGATAGGCAGAGGCCAGACAGTGAGGGAGGAGGGTCCCCTCCTATCAGAGGTTCTAGGGAAGCAGAATAGGATGGAAGGTGGAGGGAGGGCGAGAACAGGAATATAAGAGCAAGGGGATAGCAATCAGGTTGTAACTTGACAAATTTATAATGAATAAAAATTTAAAAATTGTCCATATCTGTTTATTAATCACTTTCAATGACCTCAGCATCCTATGTTCCTTAAGATCACATAGTCATTGCAGAGTCAGCCTCCAGGACAGGTGTGTCTGATAGCTGAACACCTCCTCTTAATGCTGTATGGTCACATCTATCCCTGACAGTCTGCCAGCAAAGAGGTTACAAAACAGGAATGTGGAAGTGCTCCAATTTTAACTGGAAGATTTTTCATTGTTTATGATGTTCTTTAACCCTGAAGCTTCACATTTATTGACTGGTTCTCTACTAACTCTTGGAGCCTTGAGTTCTCTCATTCTGTTCTTGTCTTTACTTAAAGCCTGTGTCTTCAAAACCTGATATAGATATTGTTTCCTTTCACTCATTGCCATCTGCCTTAATCCATCTCTTAGAATCTATACTGACTGCTACACGTGCTTGCATGTATTTTTCTATTCTACCATCCTTCTGAAATGACAAAATGCAAACTGTGAATCTCTGTGGTGTCTCCCAGATTCACACCTAGACCTGGAATGCTGAAGAGTACAGCAGGGCTTTCTTGAATAGTCCACTTTATAATAATCTACTTGTAATGACCAAAGTCAACCCTGATGGTGTCTTTAAGGGTATTCTGAAATTATTCTGGTTGTCGATCAGAACTTCCCATAGTAATCTATGCTTGTAACTCCAGTGCTCCTCTCTGTACAAAAGCTCATGTCTCTTCCTTCACCTCAAACTGCTGTCATCTCACCCAAAGACACCGTTGAATATGAAGAACATCAGTTCTTACCCCCTAGAGAAGCTTCTCTCCCAGCTTTGGCCACACCCTCTGTGGATGTCATCATCTCTTCTGCAAGGATGCTTTCTGTCAGTTCTGTCTTCTCCTCATGCAATCCTCAAAGTTCCCTTCTCAAGTCAATACTGTTTCCATTTGAAATAAAAAATCCTATTGTTCTATTTTTGTTTTGAATGAGTCTTACTATGTACTCCTCAGTGGCCTGGAATATGTTACTTATACCAGGCTGTCCTTGGAGTCACAGAATTCTGCCTGCCTCTACATTCTTAGTGCTGGGATTAAAATTGTGTACCATAGCACCCAGCCATCTTTGTAAAGAACATTACAATCCTATACTTAGGTATTTATTTTTTATCTTCCCATTCTGAAAGTTAGCATCCTATCATATCTCCAGTCGCTCACCCACCCCTCGGTGATGCACACGTTTTTGCAATCTGAATTTATTCCATATTTTTATAGGTTTTGTGTTTAGCATGCTTTAGCAGCACATTAAGACTCACTAACTGCACCTATAACTGTGTGGCAAGTATTTTGGGGATAAGAAGCATTTAAATGGTTAAGGTTTGGAAGTACATGGGTTTTAAAATGTGGAAAAATCTTGTAATAATGAAAAGAAGTGGGATTGATGTATATATGTATATACACATACATGCATATATGTGTATATATAATATATGCACAAATTTCATGAAACAACGGAAAGTATAATATTACCAATTATATGAAACAAAGAACTAAATTTTATCAGTGAGTTTAAATTTCAGTGGATTTTAAGTGAAATTTACCAATTGTTTTTTTGATATGTTAACATTTTCATATTATTGCACTCTTTTGTTTTGACAGTTTGCAGCTTCTTTTGAAGAATGGTAAGTAACTGTAATGATTTCTTCATTTTCTCTAAGATGTCGAACTTTCAGTTGTACACAGGTCACAAATTTTATTTCAGAATGGGTGGAAAACTGAACTATTTTCCATGTTAGATATTAAAATATGAAGGAACTGGAGGAGTTGTTGAGGAGAGAGGGATGGGTGAGATAGAGTACTCATGTGAGAACGAACGCTGTCAGATATCTAGAATCTAGCAAAAAGTTGGCATCAACCGTGGAGAAAACCATTAACGGAGCAGCCCACTGAGCTAGAACATCAAGGCAGTTGACAGCGCCGGTTTTCCCTTCTCCTGTGTCAGCGGCACCCACGAGAGTGTCCCATATTTGTGCTGTGAATTTCTAGTGCCAGAGGAAATGAAGTTTTATTTCCAAAAGTTTCCGCTTGGAGGTTTTGGCCTGCCTGACTAGTTCCTATCGCAGCTCTTGCAGGGCTTCCGGGCAGTGTATACTATGCTCATGCTCGCTACAGCTGCCTGTGGCGACGGATAATAACTGGAGCAAGCCACAGATAGATCAAAATGCCTGGGAAGAAAGGGGTTGGGGGAAATGGATGTGATATACAGAATGAGGTTTTCCAAAACTTTTAAAGTCAGGGATTCCAGAAATAGGCAGATGTGAAGGTTAGAAATGTGCTCAGAATAACTGGTGATGCGCTCATCTTTCCTTTCTGGCTGAACTGTGTATGCCGTGGGCAGGAACCTTAGGCAGAGACAAGGTTGTAATGAGGCTGGACAAATACGACACGGTTCTAGAGAACAGAGCCAGTTTGCTGAGTTGGACAGTTCTGTTCTATTCTGTTTCCCTTCCCTTCCCTTCTCTTCCCTCCCTTGCCCTCCCCTCTCCTCCCTTGCCCTCCCCTCCACTTCCCTTCCCTTCCCTTCCCTTCCCTTCCCTTCCCTTCCCTTCCCTTCCCTTCCCTTCCCTTCCCTTCCCTTCCCTTCCCTTCCCTTCCCTTGCTTTGCCTTCCCTTGCCTTCTCTTCCCTCCCCTGCCCTCCCCTTTCCTCCCTTGCCCTCCCCTCCACTTCCCTTCCACTTCCCCTCCCCTCCCTTTCCCTTTCTTTCCTTTTCATAACTGACACGAAGCCATAGCTCATCAGTGAGGCAGAGAAGTAGATTTGAAAAGTGCACATGATACTTGACCAAATGTTTAGATGAATCAACAACAATCAAGAACCAATCCACTCCTGAGTAACTTGATATCTATTTCATGTTAAAATACTTAAAATGGTCACCTCTCTATGAAACTTATGATGCTTTAAAGAAAAATAAATACACTTTCTCTCTCAAAACCAAAGAAAAACATTAACAAACTATCTTTGAGAAAACCCAGAGTTTGGACTTATTAAACAACAAAAAAATTAGTATCAATTGTTTTAAATATCTTCAATGAGACAGAGGGAGGCAGTAACAATAAGTTATGCATATCAGAATGATAATGACTCAAAAATAAAGAATATTGATAAAAAGGAAATTATGAAAGACTAACTAGAAAGAAATTTGAGGATAAGATGTAAAATAATTGAAATTGTAATCTTCACTGAGCTGTCTAGGGCAGATTTGAAGAGAGGGAGCCATCAGGAAACTTGATAGGTCGTCAGGGTCTGAGCAGTGAACACAAAGGATAAAGAATAGCAAAGGCACCACATAAACCTAAACACGGAAAACACACTGTAAGTCCATGCTACTGATGCACACACGAGTGTGAGGGAAGAGACATAGACAGGAAAAAGAATCTTGAGGGGCAAACTTCTTTCTGAAATGTTTCTATACTTGTCAAAATACATATACCTATACTTTATTAAACTCAGTGAGATTCAAATAAATCAATTCAAAGAGATTGACACCAAAAGCCATATTAGTCAACTTAAAGAAAGACCATTAAACATTAAGGAAGGAGGAATTGGCCAGGTATAAGAAACACTCCATCAGTTGGACAGTCCTCTTGTCACCTGACCCTTTGGAAGCCTGAACACTTCTGAAGAAATCTCACACAAGTCTATGCCATCCAAGATTTCTCCAGTTTTATAAAAGCGTCTTTAAGTAAGAAGAAAATTAGACATCTCAAAAAAAAATTAAGCTGAAAGGTATGCTTCAGTAATAGACCCACCCCCTGAGAAATAATTCAGGTCTTTTTGGGGCTGAAACAAAAAGATAGTAGATAGTTTAACTGAAGGCCATGTTAAGAAATAAGGAAAAATGATAAAGGCTACAAAGGTACATATAAGATTCAGTATAACCTTGGATTCATAGCTGCTTTCCTATATTATTTAAAGGACAAGTGAATAAAACCCAGCATTATAGATGTATGGTACTGATCAAACAATACATAAATGCACTATTTGTAGTAATGAAATATGATGGAGGTCAAAGATGAAATGAAACATACTAGAGCAGTTTGATACTGTTTAAATAACAAGACCCTTTTCATTATCATATAAGTTGAATTTTGTTAAATGTTAAATGTCACCTCACTGACAGTGACTAAACAAATCCTTAAAATTACACCAGAATAATTGAAAAACACAAAAACAACACATAAAATAGGCATAAAATAAGACAGTTATATAGGAACTAATACAAATATTAGTACTATAGAAAACAGCTGTAAAATTGTAGAAGTGAATCTTTTGTTGTGAGTAGTTGACTTCTATGAAAATAGATTAAACCTTCTAATTAACAGATGAAAGTGGTGGAATGGATAAAATCACGTGATCCTGTTAATTTCTAGAACTATACAGGCTACCATAGCTGAGTCAAAAAAAGAAAGGAAATCTGACTGATACATGAGACTTAAGGGGAGAGATAGTACCAGTAATCAAAAGCCTTTAGTCAGAACATAGCAGTAAAATGATTCCTAGTGAAATATTGCTATACACATAGATCAGTGCCTTGCTCAAGTATGATCAGCTGAGTTTCTTGGAGTAAGTAAGATTCGACACAGAGACTCACAATTGGACAATGTGCTGGAAGTCAGAGTATTTTGGGGCATTAAATCCTAAGTGGAATTTCTTCCTCAAAGCCCTCTCAAGGTTCAAGGATCTATGGATAAAAGGAAGCAGAAAGATTGTAGGAAGCAGAATGTATAGTGGTCTAAGGAAACAGTGTCTTCTAGACACAATGGGCCTGATGCACATATGAGTTCACAGAGACTGTGTAAACACGCACAAGACTTGTATAGATTCAATCCAGGTGGGGTCATAGCACTAAGGGGGAGGGAGAAGAGTAAGCATGGAGTACATCCCCAACAAGAAGCTATTTGGAAGTGATAGGTGCTGGCAGAGGGGAAATCAGTTTCCTCCAATGGAGTGCCCCTGGGCATATCAACTACACTCCAGGGCAGGCCCTGTGCTATAAAATAGTTGGACAGCACAAACTTAACCTCATGGGTTTTGTTTGTGTGTTTCTCTCTCCTCTCTCTCTCTCTCTCTCTCTCTCTCTCTCTCTCTCTCTCTCTCTCTCTGTGTGTGTGTGTGTGTGTGTGTGTGTGTGTGTGTGTGTGTGTTTAAAAAGAGAAAGAGAATGAAGATAAAATTTGATGATAAGAAGATAGGGAGAGAATCCGAGAGGAATTGAGGGAAGGAAAAACCATGATCAAAATACATTGTATAAAAATTTGTCAATTAAAATATAAAACCTTTAGCCAAGTAGAGCCGTCACACTCTCTAAGCTAACTCCTGTATCAGCAGAGGCTAAATGGCGGTCAGCTGGTTCCAAGCGTGAGCTACTTCGTAAGGCCTTCCATCAAAACCAAGACAAGACAAATAAACAAAGAAATCTAACCCTGCAAGATCCTAAAAGCCATTTACCCTCTAAAATTTATGTTCACGAATGATTTAAAAGATGTTTTCAAGTGAATCCTTAAACACAAATGTTCAAAGTACCAGTCTTTACAGTAGCTAAGAGGCGGGAAAACTGACAGTTAATTAAAACACGGTGGCTCATGTATGCAATCAAATATTGTTATACCATAAAAAGAAATGAATTTCTATAATAATACAATATGGATAAAGATCATACACATATATACATATTTATATATTACATACAGGTATATTATATATCTTGTAGAGGCTGGGCACAAATGGTTACCTTTAAATAAATATTTTATAAGGACTCTTTATCATAGCTGTATACATAGACAAAATATCAGCTTAGATATTGATAAAGACTAGAACGAGAGAGAAAAGAGACTGCTTAATAAAGTAATTAACTTTATGTAACTTGATTTTAAAGGTACAATAGAAAGATTAATTAGAATTAGAACAAAATTTCAGAAGACAACACACAGGACTACAGTTAGCCTGGTGTGGTGATGTATACTTTGAATCTTCTTACTCAGAGGCAGAAGCAGGCAGATCTCTGTGTGGTGGAAGCCAGGCTGACCTACATAGAGAGTCTCAGGGTAACCAGGACTGTACAGCGGGTACTCAAACAAACAAACAAATCCCTCAACAAACAACAACAAAACCCCTCAGAACTATAGCTAATTCTGTATGGTAACATGCCACAACATGAAATGAAGATTGCAAGCCAAAGGGAAAAGTGTTACTTAATCATTGATTTAGGGACAATTATCATTTTTTGTGCTATTTTAAAAATCCAAGCACAAATTGTAATTTTCAATAAAATGTTCTGAAATTTAAAAGACCAAAAATAAAAGGAGATGATGGATATAATTTAGGAAAAACCAGGCTTTTGTAATAAATATTGAAATGTATTGATATGCAACTATTGCAAATATTAATGATATTAAAATGTATAGGAATGATATGCACCAGAGCAAGATGTGAAACTTGATGGTGAATTTTATAAAAGCTGAAGTATTACTGCAGGGTGATATTACATATGGTCTTTAAGATAATAACTGAACATGAGTCATTTTTATGAGCTCTAGTGATATTTGGTATGCATAAAGCTTTTGTTAATTTTAATGACTCTTCAATAAAAATGAATGAATTAGTAAAAGCTTTAAAAAATATCAATCTTTCCACTGATGCTGATTTATGTTAAATTTTTTATCAGTGAAAATATAAAATTTTTTAAATGCAGGAAGACTTGGTTTAGCATCCAAGCATTAGACTAGAGAAATACTAATAGTAAGAAATATTGTATTATAGTTTCTAATATATTATATTGTTGTTATAATTATTACTACATATATAAGGCTAAAATATATAAATAAAACCTGCTGAACCCATCCAAAAGAAATACTGTATTAATCAAACCCCAGAAAGATTGCTTTGGAAAGGAAAGGACATTTTTTTTCTGGCTACTTTTGCAAAAATTTTGTGCTAACTTTAAGTCTGAAGTTGTTAGCTTCATCCTTTGTAGCTTATACTGACTACTCAGATCTCAGTAGTCTGAAAACAAAGTTTTTCTCATCCAATTGATTGTCAAGCCAACATCTCTTGGTACGGGTGAGATGGCTCAGTAGTTTACAGTGTACTCTGCTCTTACAAAGGACCCTAGCTCAGCTCCCAGCACCTCCACTAGGCAGATCACATCAGTGAACCTCAGCTCCAGGGGTCTAATATTGACGTCCGCTAGGCAAGAACCCACAAATACATACAGGGCACGTGCACACGCATGCACGCACACACACACACACACACACACACACACACACACACACACTTTATAAGTTAAGCTGCACCTCACAAACTCTCTAGGGAATAAGAATTTCTAAATATGCTCATAGGGTATCAAGTCTCTCCTTGGTGACCTATTATCTTTCCTCTGAGTGCCACCAGGCATCTCCATCCAAGGGACATGGTCAAATATGGGGCACCAGAGTTTGTGTGAAAGTTAGATCTCCTTCTCCACTCACCAGTAGAGAATGTCCTGTCCATCGGCTAGTCTGGGTAGGGGTTCGAGGTTTACTGCCTCTTTTTTCCTTGGCTGTTGCCACAGTTTGCAGAGGACCCCAGGGCCCAGACTCGCCTGTAGTTCTCCAGGACCCGCTGGATCCTTCTATTTCCTCTCAGACACAGACATAGGGGAGGGGAGGGGAGTAGGGGGGAAGTGGGAGGAAGGGAGGAATGGGAGGATACATGGGATGGACTAACAATTGAGATGTAATATGAATAAATTAATTTAAAAAATAAAAATTAATAAAAAAAGAATTTCTAAATAAAAATAGTTTTAATGTCCTCTCAAGAAAGTTTAAGACATTCATGATTCATTTTAGAAGTTGTTATTAATTCTAGTATAACTAATATTAGATAGTACAATTGTCTTATTTTTATTCCACTATTGAGTAGGGTTACCATGTAAATGACATTTAACATTCCACACAAATGCTTTCCCAAATTTTGTTTACCTAATTTCAATGTCTTTTACAAGTTGATGTTCTCTCTCTTGTTATGTTTGTGTATATGTAGGACTTCTGCCGCAAAAGGTGAAAAAGGAGATTTGGGTGTCTCTGCTCCAGAGAAAGTAGTCCACCCAGAAAAAGGAAGGGGTAAGTTTGCTTTTCATGCTTAGATATGTATAATTGCTTACAGGTCTCCGACCTTTTATTTAGCATATTTCTAATATCCACAGTTAGTATTTTTACAAGTTTTTTGGATATCGAATATGGAAAGAGCCCTCTATCCCATTCTGACGAGCATGCCTTCAGCTAGTGTTGATTATTATTAATGACTTCTGTTCCAGACACTGGCCTGAGTTGTGGGTACATAGTGACACCTGCCCAGAGCTCAAGGAGCAAATAGCAACTGAAAATCACTGATAGAACTTTCTATGTGACCAAGGTGCTGTCTGTCTGTCTCTCCAGTGTGGCAGCCATTATGCACAGAGAGCTACTGTTTCAGTTGCCATGTGATCACTAAGACTGAAGAAGGTAAATCTAAAGTTTAGTCTTAACTCAAATTGAAATATAAATAGCTATGGTTCAGTCGGTTCCATATGATCACAATTTACCACAACCTAATAAAACAGTTGCACATTTTAAATGTTGGCTTAATATTATTAATCTTATCTCAACATATCTGAATATATGCTTGAGTTTATACTAAATTTCTCATCTTTGCCTGTCACAAAAATTCACAAACGCTTTTACTGGAGGAAAACTAATGAACTCAGGACTTTTCATTAAAAGGAAGAATGTAAAAAATAAATAAATAAATAAAATCAAATACATAAAAATAAAAAAAAATAAAAGGAAGAATGTTTTGTTTTCAAAGCATCATTCATTCTGAGGCTCAGTTTGAGTGGTTAATTTTATTTAATTATTCATTTTCTGTATTAATGCCTATGGAGAAGATGAAAACTTCCATGTTTATACATCATACATGGGGAAGAAAAAAAGATTAAGCCATTGATGGCCACAGTCACAGTAAAAGTACCTAGCCTAACATTCATCAGAAATATGCAGATGTGAAACTAAGACGTACATGTTGCCAGGAACATAGTGGCTTGTTAAACGCCTTTGTGTTAAAAAGTGAAAACCATTGTTTGCACACACACTAAGTGAGTTGATTTGGAGGCAGACAATTACAGAGATGTACATGACAACAGATCCAAGGCACCACAGGTCACTTACACATATAATATTCATTTGCATGCCACTAAAGAGCGAGCGAAAGGTAATCTGTAAAAACAGAATGAACAGCTTTGGGGAAACACATGCGGATCGGTGAACTACAGTGCCGTGGCTGTCAGTGGCACGAGCATCTTTGCGTATTTTAGCCTTTGACTTCTTAGGGAGATGGATCATAGAGTCACTCACAAATCTTTAATGTTGCGGTGAATAGTTCCTTAAAACCACACGCAGGATGAAAGCAAGCAGCGGGTTCAAAGAGACCAAGATAAAGCTGGGGTTGCAGAAAGTTATTTTCACCCATGAAAATTAGTTCTTTTAAGGGTACATGTCAGTGTCTTCCACAAGGTCTCTAGGATAGGAGCGAATATGCAACAGTCTGTCTTGCCTTTGTAAGCACTGTGCCATTTATACTGCCTTGTAGCAGGAAAATCACTGTCATTGTTACTCGAAAGGAAAAAAAAAGGGGGGGGATGTATCCACTGCTTTCCTCTTTTATGCTATTTCACTGTCTTACCTCCCACCTCCGCTCCGTGGTGTCCTTTTCTTTCTTGACGCTGTGCTTATGTATTCTTGTCATGTCACCTGTTGGCAAAAGTCAGCATTTATAGCTACAAATATGAGCAGAACAGGCCTCTCGCCTATCTTCCTTACCTTGTTTTCTCTAGAGGAAAGAATATTATTGTTGTTGGAGAAAATAATAAGCCTTGTACACATTCTGTTCACAAGCAGATGAATGAATACCTCTGGTAATACTATGTTAACAGTAAGCCATATTATTCCAGACCTATGAACCAGAGATCACAGGCATCTCTCATTAACAGAGTTAATTAAGGCTGAATAAATAGAATTTAGAAATTTCTGCCAAGGTTAAGTGGAGAAGTTATTATCTGATAAGGGTGAAGAATATCAATGCCTTCTTTTCCAGGAACTGAGTAATCTTCAGTGTTGATTTAAATTGCTCCGTGTGTCCAGAAAGATTGGGAGGGAATATGGCCAAGACTTAAAAATAAAGCAGCCGGCGCGGTTCTCTTAAAGTTACTGCTTGAGGCTTCGCATTCGCTTTTTATGTATTCACTGAAAATTCTGCATCCAAAGAACATGACATCATCTTTATAGTATTCTCATGCCTGGATTATATAATTTTAAATACCTTTTGTTTGTCTTCAAGGCAAACCTCTTTGCAGCCCAGACTGCCCGTGAACCAATAGGAACCTAGCAGCATCTGCCTCCCAAGTGCTGATGCTACAGGCCGGTGCCATCATGCCCGGCTCTGTTGTACATTACAAAGGGCCTCTCAAAGATTGCTTACCTTTTCTAACGTTCTCTTAAATACGCAAACATTTGACGGACTGCTTCAAGGAAGAGCCCCGTCCTGTCACATTGCTGAGGGCCCTGAGTGATTAACGAGGACGAATGATGTTCCTATTTTAAGATGAGAAGTGTCCGGAGCTGAAGAGGAAAATGGAGTCGCTGCTCTCCGAGGCCATTCACCTCGTTAAAAGTCTGGAAACCGACAGGGCCGAAGCCGAGCAAGCCCTGAGACAACAAAAATCGAGAAAGAAAAGAATTAGCATGAAGATCGACTCTTGGTCCATTTGGAAACTCCAAGAACTCCCAACGGCTGTGCAGAAAGGTAATCAAGGCTTCTCGGCTCTCCAGCAGAGAAGCCGGACCCGTGCTGTGTCTACACGGCTTACTGTCATGTGTAGCTTACAACCCGGATCACGTGTCAAATATGGTATTATATACTGGGATGAATCCGGAGACACATGTGGGTGGCGTGGGAACAAACCCTGATGTATGCTTTTAAGTGTGTTGAAAATCCCGCTCGTCAACATATCTTGGGGACAGGCAAACATTTGACATACATTTACTTACCGTGGTGGTTGTATTTGAGTTATTAGAAAATTCATAAGACTGCTGCCCAGTTGGTATCGTTAACCATGTTTTGGGGTGTAGGAAAATTCAGATTCAGGCGTAAAATGTTGGTATGTCACACATTTGCTTTTGAGAAGTAAGCTACAAACTCAGTTTGGAAGGAACACCTAAGAGGAAGGCAGCCCCATCCACCGTGTGCTCAGGAGGGACCTGGGCATTCACCGTTTAAAGGGGAAACTGGTCAACAGAGCAGGCAGAGGAGGAGCAAAGGTGGAATATTACACAACCTCAGGCTGGTGGCTGCTCTGTCTCCTGTATCGTTAAATTAAATTTTGTGTGGCACTCAGAGGAAGGATAGCAGGCTAGCAAGAAGAGACTTGATACCCTATGAGCATATACAGGGGGAGGAAGTCCCCCCTCAGTCACAGCCATAGGGGAGGGGAGTAAGGGGAAAATGGGAGGGAGGGAGGGAGGGAAGAATGGGAGGATACAAGGGATGGGATAACCATTGAGATGTAATATGAATAAATTAATAAAATAAAATTTAAAAAAACATTCCCGACCAGTCCACAGGCTAGAAGCTTCTAACCCCTTCGTGAGGTAAAATTTGGAGTTAAGGAGTCATTGGCTTTGAAGTAATGTTTTTTTAAAAAATATATGATACTCGTACAACTTCTCACTTGAATAAGAAATTCTTAAGAGAAAGGGCCTGTGCCCTTAGTCATTGCTCTGTGGTAGCAGGCCTTAACTTAAAGTATATGTCATGCTGAACACATGAATAAACTATTCACTGTAGCACCAAAATTTCCAAAACTGTGATCTCCAAGGCAGACATGTACCTTCTGAGGAGTTGCAAGAAAATATAATTTACATGGTACTTTGTATAATTCTTTTCTTAAACCTAATTATTATTATTAACATTCCACTAACGCATCACTGTATTGATAACTGACTTGTAAACATGGTATGTAAATATGATGAGACAATGACGGGGTCAGGACAGGCACCTTAGGACACTGTAGATCCTGGTACGTCCCTCAGCTGCCTCATATTCACGTCCACAGAGCATGTGCAGCTTTCCTAGTTGCCGTTCCTCACTAGCAGTGGTAGAGAAGGGTGGTGTTGAGAGCTGATCTTTTAAATGTTGTTCTGATTACCTTATAAGCCATTCATAACATCATTTAGATACCTAAGCTTAAGTCTGTTTGGAGTTATATTTAAGGAGTTGTGGAAATAAAGTTAATATAGATGTGTATATATCCTACTGACTAACGAATGTAATAAATCCTTATGATGAGTAATAACTTAGGATTTGGATTAACTTTTAATCAATACTGCTAAAGGTCTACTTAAATTTCAAATGTGCATTTACTTATTTCATTTTACTTAAGTGGGCTACACATGCAGTACAATTTAAAGTCATTACTATATACTTCATGAGAACACTCTTTGTGGAAAGGGGCTTCTGAAAAGTTATTTCCAGGGATCAGCTGGGTTTGTATGGATATAAATAGGACACAATCCTTAAACGTTATTAACCTGTTTATAAAGTATAGAATTACATATTTTCTCCTTTTACAACCTTAAAGCTTCTTGTATAGCAAAATCTAAAAACACAATCTTTTTTAACAGCTGTACGTAGGATGTTTGTCAGAACAAACAGTTAAAAAAAAAAAAAACAGCGACCCCATCTGCTGTTTTCCTAGATCTCTTTTAGGGCTTTCTCCAGTCTACCATCCTATCTGCTATGACACATAATTATTTTTGTCACCCAGAAATCTGGTTCCCAATGCCTTGTGCTAAAGATGTTTTCTAGAGTCTAACTTCCTTCTGGGCCAGTGAGCGAGCATTCACATGGTACACCATGAAGAGGTCATCAAGGAGAGTGGCCCCATGACTTCCTTCCTATCCGGTCACAACTCACCCTGAAATGACAGCTCTTCTTGTCTGACATCTGGTGCTATCTAACAATTTTGGTTTTTATCTGTTTTTTGTTGTTGTTGTTGTTGTTGTTGTTAAAAAAAGATAACCAGAAATGCCTTCCAACATAAATTGGGTGTTATATAATCCTATAGGGTACATATTGGGTTGTCTAGTTTTCTTCGCCTATAAAACAAAGTGACACGTACACTTTATCATGCACCACGGGCATTCGCAGGCACAAATGGATGAGTGCCTCAGACTCATCCTGGTGTTCCACATGCCTGCCTTTACCACGACTACATCGCTGTGGCTATCTAATGGAGGAGGAAGAAACCTTGGACCTTACAATGAGCATATTTGACAGTATGTGACACACTTTGTAGAACTGGCATGTTCTGCTCACTTTAAAAACTAGAGGCAGCTTTCCACAGTGAGAACAAAGTATCCCCTGAAGGATGGATGCGCACGGCACAGGCAGGAAGTGGGAAATGGAAAAAGAGGCACTCAAGGGATGGAGAGTAGGAACGTGAGATAAAGCAGCACAGTGGAATACATAGGATTTAGAAGACACAATGTAAAACCGTCGGTTAAAAAGACAGGTGTGAAAGCAAGAGTATGGAAAGTCAGTGGAAAGATTAATCAAAAACATGGTATAAAGGAATCAAATTTAAAGTTTAGACTCGTTCGCATGGTTTCTTGGTGTCCTCTAAGCCCTCGGGATATTATTCTCTTCCTGCTTCTTCTTCCACGGGGTTCCCTGAGCCCGGAGGGAGAGGAATTTGATGAACATGTCCCTTTTAACGCTGAGTGTTCCATGTTCTCTCACCCTCTGCCTAATATCTGGCTGTAGGTCTCTGTATTTCTTCCCATCAGCTGCAGGAGGAAGCTTCTCTGATAGCAGAATGTCATTAGGAGCCATTTTATTGCTATTTATTTTTAGACCAGTAATATTTGGTTTTACGCTAGGTCCTTTGGCTATCTAGTCTCTAGTTGTTGGTCACCCAAGTGTTACTAAGCTTGGGTCCCATCTCATAGAGGGGGCCTTAAGTCAAATCAGATACTGGCTCATTACTCCTATAAGCTTTGTGCCACCATTGCTCTAACATATCTTGCAGGCAGGATGGCATCGAAGATCAAACATTTGAGACTGCTTTGGTATTTATAGTTGTCCTTGGGCAGCATGCAGAGTGTATTTGTGTGCCAAAGATGCTGAAACGCAGCGGTCAGGGCTCTATGTAGGCACCAGCTTAACTTCTCCATGTACAGTGACTTACAGATCAACATGGTCAAAGCTCATATAAACTCACAGAGACTGAGGCAGCATGCACAGGGGCTGCACAGGTCTGTACCAGGTCCTTCGCATTACAGTTTCCTGTTTAGTGTTTTCATGGGATTCCTGGTTGTGCTAAAAAGTGGGTCTTTGATTTTTCTGTGTTTGACTTGTCAAACTCTAATGTAATAGGTTTTTTTTATCTTATTGATTTATGTGTTATTATTGACCCGTAGAAAACTGTCTGTTTTCCAATAGATTTGGATAGGAAGGGAGGTAAAAAGGAACTGGGAGAAGAAATATGGAAAATCATACTCAGGATATATTATGTAAGAAATAAATTTATTTTAAATAAAAAAATGTACACATGGACCTCTGAGAATAAAGCAAAACCTCTTCTTCTTCTTCTTCTTCTTCTTCTTCTTCTTCTTCTTCTTCTTCTTCTTCCTCTTCTTCTCATCCTCCTCCTTCTTCTTCCCTTCCTCCTCCTCCTTCTTTGCTTCTCCTTCTTCTTCTTCTTCTTCTTTTCCTCCTCCTCCTCCTTGTCCTCCTCCTCCTTATTGTGTCTTCACTCATCTTCCCTTTCTTATCTTTTTAGTACACAATCTTACTGTGTAACCCAGGTTGTACTGAGTTTGGCATCTTCATACTTCATCCACCTGCATACTGGGAATACAGGTGTGCACCGCCACAACCAGTCTGTGGCTCTGATTAGTGATAATGAAAACATTCAGAATGCATTTCTGAGAGTGTTACTTCACTATGAACATTTATAGAAAAAGAAGAATGAGTAAGTAAACAGATCATCAAAACATTCCTCTAGATATTAACAGAAAGACTAGAAAGACTAGCATTTCAATGACTAGAAATGCTTCCATATAAAACTTTCACGGGTTATTCAGATGTCTATGATATTCCACAGAAACAGAGTCCACAAATGTCGTAAGAAAGCACTTTAAACTATACAACAAAGTTAGAGGGACTCAGTATAAATATGAAAAATATATGGACCTAACTCAGGAAAGGGAGACACAAAAAAATCCTGAATGTATTTGTCAACAAACCTCTTGAGAAAATTTATTTTAATTATTAAAAATTTGATTTTGTTTTATTTCAACAATGCAAGATGGCTTTACCATTAGGAATGTCCTGTCATCTAATTTGCTTATAATTATCTAAGTGTATTTTAAATATATAAAGTAATTATAAATAATTTCCCATGTCTAAAATTTCAAACATTTCTATCCAAACAGGTAATTTTTATTCAATTTTTAACTTTAGAGGTTTTTTATTGTTATTTTCTTTCTATAGGCTTTGCTCCGTGTAAGGATTATTATATACATATTCTACATTTATTCTATATTCTTGTTACTTGTTTCACATTATATTTTTGTTTTGAAGTTATTTTTCAACATCTTTGTATTAATTCATCAATTCATCCATCCATCCATCCATCCATTCATTCATTTATTAATAGGATCTCATGTATTAGTTTGTTTGTGGATGGTATTAAATTTGATTTGTACTAAAGATGATCAAGATTTAGTGCTAGGATTACAGGGATGCCAGGAATCGTCATGACTCTTGGTGCTGGGGATCTAACTCGGTTTATTGTGGATGTGGTCAAGCACTCGGTGAACTGAGCTATATCTCTAAGCCTGGCTAAATTCATCTTATATGTCAATTTTAGATAAATAATTATTCAATTCTTTATGTTTAGCAAATCAATTGCACACCTTATAATAATTTTCTGTTTTCTTTTTTTATTTTTTATATATAACTGGAGTACCCTAGGTAAGAATCATGGTATCATGGTCACCCATTCATTTATAAGTCCCATTTTATCATTTTAATTTTATGTATTTCTGTAATAACTCTATTCTTTTATTTTATTTTCATTTTAGCACAATTACATAAGTGTCTGTGTGTGTGTGTGTGTGTGTGTGTGTGTGGTGTTTGTGTGTAAAATGATCAATATGTTGATGGTAATAAATTGGATTTATATTAAAGATTATCCATTAATACAGAGTGTTTTAGTCCTCTTGGTGACAAATAAAGAAAGCAATATGTTTTAGAATTTAATATTTAAATAATCTTTCTTTCAATTCATAGATGAATAATTTCTAAACGAAAGTAGTTCCTATATGTAATCAAGCATTTCTTTCTACATTGTCTGCTGCTAGCTTTGAATTTTGTGTTGCTCTCATCAATTTATCTTCAGAATATGAGAACTATTCCAAAGATATTGAAGAGCTGAAGCTCCATCTTGAAGACACAACCCAACAGGTGGAGTATCTGGAGAAGGAGAAGAAGCAGCTGGAAGAAGCCAATGCCAAGATCCAGAAAGACATAGACTACATGACTAACCATCGCCCCCTGCTGGAGAAAAAACGGAAGCAGGAGGTAGAGGCTCTGAAAGAACGTTATTATAAAAAGTTTGAGGTGAGTGAATGTGGTGTATCTTTTTGCTTATTCCAAAATATTTCAACTCTAAGAACTTAATGTATCTTGTAAATTTGACCTGTAGTTTATTTATCCAATAACCTGTTCAATAACAATTTATTGGTATTCATTTAAACAGTATCTTCAAGACTTATCTATATACCTAGGGTGATTAATAATATTCAATTGACTCATTAAAATTGTACAGGCTCAAAACGGCCTTGTGGTTTTTAAACATTAATTTGAACTGAGGGATAAAATAAGTACAACCTATCAGTAATTTAATCACTAATGAAAGTTACAAATGATTGCAGAAAGATGCTGCAAATGATTAAGTGACAGCAGTCACACTACGAAATCAATTCTATGGAAAAATAACTTATTTGCAATTCTCCCACAATTAACAAATTTACTTCATATTAGTAAATAAATAAAGCAAATAAAACAAATCTTTGAGTTTTCCCGTGTTCATCACACGGGCTATTCTCCTCATTCTTTTATCAAGAAACTAGTATAAATGTCATCTATTCATAGAAAAAAAGAGAAAATATAAATCATGTTTTAAAACAATGTCACATTTTTAAATTACACACTACTACTATACTTTGACTATGTCAACTTCTGCATTTTCTTTTTTAAGGTAAGGTTTTACTTTTGAACTTTTATGCTTAGTTTTGGGTATGTGTGTGTGACTGCTAGTCTGTAGGTGTAGCATATGCACTCAGGTTTGTGTGGAGGCAAGAAGATGGTGTCAGTTCCTTGGAGTTAAAGCAGGTAGAAGCCACTGGACATGGGTACCTGGGACCAAGCCAGGCTTCTCTGCAGGAGCAGCAATTGCTCTTTACCACTAATCTATCCCTCTAACCAACCACATTGTTTTAATGTAATTAAACTACTCGTTATAGATATAAATGTAGCTTATTTTAGTTCTGTATTCCACCATTACATCTATATGTAATTTCTATTTAGAGTTCTCTCTCAATTGCATGTGAGGGGTTTTCCCCGATATTAATTGATAAAACTACATTTTTCGTACACAACAATTTCACATCAATATTTTCCTTTCGATGTGCATATGAAGTTTCCTTGGCTGTATACCTAGGAATTAGTTAAAGTGAGTCTGTCCCTCTTGGTTTCTGCAGAGGAAGCTGGGAAACGTGATGAACCTGTACTCTGGCTGAACAGAACCAGGAAAAGTAATTCCCCATAATACAGTTGAGGCGCTGCTAGCGAGGGTTACATACATCACGCAGCCAATGTAAGAAAACTTACAGTGACACAGTAGAAGAAAAGTGGTCTTTTGAACAAGAAAACACATCTTCCATTTATAAAATGAACATAACTGACAAAACTCAGAAATGAAAAGTAGAGTTATGAGCACTGCAGGGACCCAATGCCTCCTCAGGGGGAAGCAGGAGCACGCAAAGCCGCAGGAAAAGAGGCTGACGAGCTTTTCAGAGCGCAGGCTCGGCAGTGCGAGTTCGTGTGCTGCGTGTTTAAATCCTCACTACATGTGTTCAGCTCTTGAGTAATTTTTATAAACCTTTGTGCCTTGGTTTCTTTATTCACAAAATGAGGAGATAAGAGCCCTTGAGCCATAAGCTTAGTGTGTACCTGAATTAACTAACAGGGATCAGAACAGAAACTACCATAACACTCAAAGTGCCATGAAAATAATAGTCATAGAACAATTCCTAGTAATAGATGTTTACGTCGAAAACGAAAGATCCAGATTAACAGTGTTCATGGGAAGAGTTAAACCCCAGCTCAGAATGCAAGGGGTGGCAACAGTGAGAATGGGGTAATGTTGGGGCTCAACTGAGGGATGCCCGTTGCTCTCCATAAGTCGTAGTAAGCCTAGAGCCAACTAATCCCTAGCGTCTCACTGCTCAGCCACCACACACCTGTCTGTTCTCAGACATTTGTCCCAGACAGGCAGAGAACCGCCCATACACTTTAGAACTGCTAAAATCACTCTACATTGAGTGCCTAAAACTTAACAAGCTCCACCTTGCTGGCGTGCCTGGGTGTGCAGCCGCATGGGGAGGGTGGTAGCCCTGTATTGCAAATGACCCTCAGACTGATGGGTTGTACACTTTGGCATCGTTCTTTTTATGTTACATGTGTGTTGGCTAAAATAAACCTCCAAAAGCATAAACTATAAAGGGCCTATCTTATTTAACTTAAGAAGTGGATACTAACTAAAACATGGTTTAACTTAAGGAAAGTTAAAATATGGAGACATTGCCCAGACATCTGAGGAGAAATTCATAAAAAGAAGCCTACTAAGATAGTAATGCATTGTACCTTAAATGGACCCTGGATTTAGTGGCAGTGTAGTTGGATGAGACCCAGCCTATGAACAACTAATCACTTCAGTATTATTTTTAAACTCCCAGTCCATAGAAAAGGAGGTTGTCTTTAAACGAACTCAAGTTGATATTTTCAATATCAGAACTTGTGAAATTTTTGAAAAAAACTATTAATGGAATACATACATCTAAAGCTATGATGCAAAATATTTGCCAAATAGTCCATTAGCATAGCAGACAAACAATAAATCACTCCTTGCGTAACTCCTTTTAGGAGGCTAGAAATGGCTTGATATTAGGAGATCTAAGTGTGTAACTCATTTTTTCAACAAAATAAAAGAATATGGTTTTTGTCAAAATATTTCTGAAATATACTTGTCATAATTAAGAGCCAGCATGGAATATATTCACACAAACTGGTCTTCAACCCCATCAGAGACTTGAGAAGGAATAAAATTAATTACCTGAGTATACAGGGGGTGCAGTTTAGCAGCTTCCCAAATGAGACTAGAAATAGAGACAGTTTGCTGCCTGAACAGTCACCCAAAACTCTATAACGTTGGAGCATCATCTTCAGCCTTCTGGTCCAGTATATGTGACAGACGTATTTGTGAAGCAGGAACCATTGAGGACTTGCTTACCCTGTCTTGGCAGAGTTTGACTGTCGACTCTGCCTACATCCAAGCTTGCCCATTTTTAGGCAGAATTCTACTTTCCAACACTGGTTTGAGAGATGGTTTAAAGGTTAAAAGTACTTGCTGCTCTTTTGGATTATCAAGGCTTGGAGCTGCCTGAAACTGTAGCTCCAGCACTCCCGGGAGCCTCTTCTGGCCTCTGCAGGTACCAGCCAACCCATGGTGTGCAAATGTCCTGCTTTCTCCTGGAGAGTAATTTGCTAACCAGTCCTGAAGAAAGCCCTCACCGTCCACCACAGCACATCATCTCTTTAGCACTGCATTTGGGAAAAAAAATTACGCTTGTAAAGTTTCTTTGCACATCACCTCATTATGGTGGCGTTTCTGTGTTCCTCACGTGTGCCCATCAAGTTGTGCACAGTGTTTATGTGTCTAGAAATAGGAAGAGCAGTGAGCATTGTGTGACATAATTCAGACAAGAGAGGTGGATATAAAAATGGAAAGGAGAGATGGAGACAGGAAGGAACTGCCGATGGCCTTCATTAATTAATAAAAATAAACGATTTTGGACTATCATCGGAAGAGAGCAATAGTTATTTCTGATTAAAATGGGTACAAGTGATTTCATTTTGTTATTCCATGTTTTCATATTTTTTGTAATATAATCATATATATACATTAAAAATCAACTTGCTTTTGTGGTTTAAAAGGTGATTATAATTTGAGCATGTAAACCTATAGCTTTTATGCTTCTGTGGCACTGATGTCAATTAGGGTAAAGTAAACATGGAACACTACACATTTAGACAATTAGTAATGGTAAGAAAATATATGTTTATAGCTTTAAGCCTAAATTATGAGTGACATTGAAATTCTTTTCAATAATCATTTACATATATATGGGCAAAAATGTTGTTAATTTCTAGGTAATGGAACTATTTCGAGCAGTGCACGAAGAGCTTAAGGACTCTGTGGATCAGTGTGAATGTACAAAATCAAAGCTTAAGCTTATGAAAGAAGAGGATGAAAGAGACATTTTCCAAGAGCAAATAAATATAGAGCTCTATAAGTAAGAATTCACCCTAAATACTATGTGTAGTATCGAGAAAGAAAATGTTAACCAAACTATAATAAATACCACTGCTCAAAAGCTTTCAAAAAGCACAGAATTTAAATTGCTTGTGCCTATATTATCACCTAGTTTATGCTGATTGAAATTTGAATATTTAATGTATTAATCTATGTATCCACGAGTAGTATATTTTTATTTTAAAATTTCATGAGAATTAGCTGTAACAACAATGACATCAATATGCAAAAGTGACTGCCTTGTTTTTAATGAGATCACACCTTATGAATCAATGCAGTGATTATGATCACAGATGTTAATATTTTAACCTGTATTTAATTTCTTACTAAGAGAACAATATTTTAAATGCACGGATTATCTCTTGAGTCTTAACAATTGAGATTTTTTTCTTATTTCCTTAATTTCTAAGGTAAATATGTCTTCTGCTGCCTTCCTGTATTTCTCAGGGCTTCTATTTCTGAGGTAAAACACCAATGGTAAAAGCAATTTGGGGAAGAAAAGGTTTATTTCATCTTACAGCTTACATTCCATCACCAAGAAAGTCAGGGCAGGAACTGGAAGGCAGAGAAGCTGGTGCAGAGGCCACAGAAGTGTACATTTTACTTGCTTGTTCAGCCCACTTTCTTATAGAACTCAGGACCACCGGTCCAAGAGTGGCATTGCCCACAGAAAATTGAGCTTCATATACCAGTCATCAGTCCCCGCCACCCCCCACCCCCAAAAAGAAACAAATATTTTCCCACAAATGATTCTGGTGGGGACACTGTCTCAACTGAAGTTCCGTCTTCCAAAATGATCCATCTCTATTGTTTTTAAATTACATGTATTATCTGTAGGCCCGCCTAGCGATCAATCAAGACACAGACACCTGTTATATTTTAAAATAGTCTTAGTTAACGTGGGGCAGGGCAGAGATCAATCCTCTAAACTACTTTTTATAGTAGGGCCTTAGTCATGGGATCCCTGTCCCAATCGAATGCCATCTGTTTCCAATAACCTTTATCAAGGTAGTTCCCATCCATAATCCCAAATACTTGTTAATGTTCTTCATCTGGGCTGGATTCTCCATCCATGCCCGCCATGTGTTTCTCCTCCATCTAACCCACGGTAGCCTTCCTTTCTTCCTTTCAGGTCTCTCTCCTTTCTCCTCATGGTGGTCTTTTTTTCCCCCAGAATTCTTTTTTCTTTTACCCTCACCCATTTCTTTTGCCCTGCCCAGTTGAGATGTTTTTCCTATTCAACAAAAGGTGGGTCAGAGACAACAAAAAATAATTAACATCAAAATACATCAGACTATCCCCCAACATATCTCTGTCAAGTTGACATAAAATTAGGCAGCACACTTCCCAGTTTCTTTCATTGACTTAAAATTCCTTTTGGCTTAAGGTAGCATCAAAGAGTTTTCTTTATTTAAATTGATTCATGATTTAGCAGGACCAATTAACCTCAAGTTAAAATCACTATGAATCTAGAGTCAAATGAATATATACAAATAAATACAATCAGTACAAATCTTATCAACTAGATAACATCCTAGTTTGTTAAGATTTGTATATTTTCTCACATCCACTATCACTGTACTTAAATCGGGACTGAAGTAGTGGGTCAGCAGTTAAGATCACTGGCTGCTCTTGAAGAGGATGAAGGCTCAATTCCCAGCACTTGGTTGGTGCTTCACAACTATCCGTGACTACAGATGCTCTCTTTTGGCCTGCATATGCACCAGGCATGTACATCTTCCTCTATGTCAGCCTTATATATAACTGGAAAAATATTCATTCTCTGCTTATTGAGTAAATTTCTATGCTTACATATCATAGACACTAGACACTAAGTTTTACACAGCAACATAGGTGCTATTTAGATGCTTGTTCAAAATTCATAATCTCATGCTCAGCCCCGACCTACTAAATATGAAGCTGTACTTTGAAAAGATCCCAAGACATTGTTAAAGCAATTAAAAATTTTTAATTGCCTTTTGCTCCCTCTTCAGTTAAATATTGGTAAGAGACCATAAAATTCTATCATGTGGCATTGGGGCTGTGGAAATGGCTCAGTAGGTAAGAGAGCTGCTTCTGCAAAAATGAGGACCTTTATTTGAAGCTCCCAAATTTATGTGAAAGGTTGTGTTTATAACATCATCATTGGGAAGGCAGACGAACCAAGCCAAACTCAAGAGAGCTTCCTGTTCAGCAAGGTTCTGTTTCAAGGCAATAAGGCTGAGAATGACAGAGAAAGATTCCCTGCTCCAGCCTCCATATAGGTGGATGCATTTACGTACATATGCTTACATGTATCAGCACACATGAGTCATACACACACACAAAACACATTCTAGCCACAGGAAAAAAAATCACACGATGTTATCATGTGAGGCAGCATATTTTGGTACTCCATTATAGCTTTAGTTCATATATTTGATGGTATATTCTCATCTGCCACAAGTTTAGAGTGATTATGATGTTCTGGGATGTCAAATAGCCTCTTGTCACTGTGAATTCTTCTTGTTGCTGAAATTCTTTTTTAAGCTTATTTATAAATGTAGTTTTACTAATTTTTACTTTTATTAGTATTTGGAAAATAATTTCAAGTTCCAATGTGTTGGATTATTTACATTTTATAGTCACTAATAAACATCACACTGACAGAAATATTTATTATTTTTATTAAGCATGATTTACTCACAGAATACACTCACAGATCACTAATATACTCCTTGAACATAAACCATTTAATTCATTTTGCTTATTGGACCTTCTTTCATGTTGTTATTTTTCATCATTTCATTCTCTCTGCTTCTCTTTGGGTGACTACAATTCTGTTTTATTGCTTTGTAAGACGAATTAATTGTCAACTTCAAACTTACATTGTCAGATTCAAAGCACACTGGGTGCTGTTAATACATTGGGTAATAGAAAAATAGTTAAAAGACCGCTATATTTATCCGTTTCCTCTAAATTAAACATTTGTTAATTGTAGAATGTTTTATGACCTATGAGAACTCTTTTATTACTTTTTATAGGAGGAATTTTAAACATAAATTTACTGTCATGATAACTACTCCTTCCCCGTCTGTGTCTTGGCCTTTTACATCTTGAATCCTCCTTGACTGATAGATCTCTTAGAATAACAGCTTCAGTGGGGTTACCTTGCCAAGTTGAGGTTGATTATGAAAGAAGAGAGAGTTTTGTATAAATAAGACATCAGGGTTGGAGAGATGCAAAGTTTAAAAGGGTCCTTCCTGAAGGGACCCTGGCTCAATGCTCAGCAACCACATGTAATTCCAATCCTGAGGAATATGATGCCATTTTCTGGCTCCTGTGGGCAGCAGGCACGCAAGTGTTACACATATATATGAATGTATGAAATATTCATATGCACAAAATAAAGCTTATAGAATAACCTAAATAAATTAAGCATTGTACAATCTCTGAATTTTAATTTTCAACTAAGAAGGAAGTTCATCATGTGACTTCTCTACTGTCCTCTTAAAAGATCACCTATGCTCTTGAGATCTTAAAGATTTATTTATGTATGTGTCTGTGTGTGAGTGTGTGTGTGCCACAGATGTTCAAGTGCCCAAGAAGCTCAAAGAGGGCAATGGTTTCTCGAGATGTAGTTTCAGGCAGCTGTGGACCACGCACATAGTTCCTAGGAGATGAAATCATGTCCCCAGGAAAAGCAGAAAATTATCTTAACCACTAGCCCTCTCTCCAGGCCCCTTTTCTTTGAGACTTTATTTATTTTGTTTTTATAATACTCCAGATATAAACTACCTACCCAATGAAATAAATAAATAAAATGAAAATTAATGTCATCTAGTTGGGCTTTGCCGCCCCATGTTCTCATGGTTATTTTTTATGCATTAAGTGCTGAGGCTTCGGTGATCATTTATACAAATTTCACACTATTCTTCACTCTTTCAAGTCTCTCACTAGCATTCTCTCCTGTTCCTTGGCTTGTGTGTGGATCTGTGAGCAGAAGTATGTTCAAAGGTACACCAACATAACATTCCTTAATAAATACGATATAGTCATGTTTTCTGCTTTAGTTACGCTGTTATACAATGCTTTCCCCCACATGGTTGCTTTCTTTGGTTTTCTTCATAAGTAATTACAGACCGACAGAAGCCTATGGAGTTCTCAGTTCCCTTCTCCAGGGTTCTCCCAATGGTGGAGATCTTAGACGTTAGACCTGTCATGATAGGAATAGGAGACAGGCCTCGTCCATTTTTCTCCATGTTTTTAAATGGAGTCATTAGTATATATGTATGTGACTGTATGTGTCACTGTATGTAAGTTTCTCTTTTGTGTACATTTAATAACTACTGCATCAATCCAAATACAGAAATTTTTACCCCCATGCTGCCTCCATGTCTGTGCCGCTCTTTCTCTGATCTCCATCTTTAATGCTTCATTGTTTAGTCATGTTATATAAAAGCATCATCGAGCAAGCAATGTTTGGATTATTTCTTATGCCATTAAGAATAATCCAGCTTGTGGGAAAATTTCAAGAAGGCCTTGGAATTTATTAGTAAGTGGGATTTCATAGTGTGCGTGTGCTGGGTTTGTTTAGTGGGATTTCATAGTGTGCGTGTGCTGGGTTTGTTTAGTGGGATTTCACAGCGTGCGTGTGCTGGGTTTGTTTAACCAAGCATACTGTGGGGGACATTTGGTTAGTTTTTTGTTTCTTGTAAGTCTGACCAAAACTACTTTTTAAGAAATTCATGTACAAGGTTTTGTGTGAGTGTTAAATTTTATTTTCTCTGAAATGCCCATCTCTGAATATGATTGCCTGACTGTGTGCTAAGTATATATTAGTTGGAAAAAAAAAACCAGCCAGCTCCAGAGCATGGAGAGACCATTTGACGTCCACACCAAGAAAAAGAATCACTTTTTAAAAGAAAAATGTTCAGCTCTTCTAGCATGTTTGTAGCATTGAAGTATGAGTTCACATTTCTTTTTCACATTCTGTGCTTACATGATATTGAATTCTTTCTTTTACAAAGTACCTGGCCAAGTGATTTTCCTGGCAAGTGTAGGCAATTCTTTCTTTAGAGAGAATACAAGTTTATATTTTTAAAATAGATATGCAAATTGCAACTGTCTTATGCTTTTTAAAGGTTTGTCTTTTAATATCATGATGGGGGTATTCTGTAGTGGAAAAGCTTTAAATTATTTTAGAATTTAGTTTGCAAATTCCTTTTTTTATAGGCTTAGTGACGTGGGACCCTTTTATTCTAATGGTCAATTTCCAGAGTGTTTTCTTCTGAAATACTGTATGTAGTTTTACATGTTTTACTTAGAAGCATGAAGGCAATGATGCTTGAGATTTAAATGGAGTTAGCTTCTTTTCTCTTCCTTGAGCATCCATGTGACCTGGTACCCTGTTTCAGGCTGTTTTGAATAAAGCACATGTGAATCACTTTCAAGAATCACGTCATAGTTTCAGAGTTCTGCCTGTATGCGATGGGCTCTTTGTCACTGCTCCCCATGCCAGATGCCCTGCTGGTACCACCCTTCTTTGATCAATATGCCTCTGTGACAGTTCTTAACAAGAAGGTGAGAGAGAATGAATGGCTCTCGCTAGTTTGTTTTCATGACTCTTCTTGCTTAGCAAATGGAAAAAATGGTGATATTAGAATGCCCAGCAGCTTTCTATCACTTTATTACCAGGCTCCTCCCACAAGACAATCCAAAGCAATCCCCCCAAACAGTCAAACAATGCACATACACCTTTTCTCTCTATTCTTTTCCATGTGACACAAACAAAAGTTTGCTTTTGTTCTCACTCATTCCTTAAAATCTGAGCTTTTTAGGAATTTGGAACAGCTGGGTGGTAGGAGAAGTTTTAGAACAAATGTCATTGACTCCTCATAAGTTAGAGGCTGGTTTAAATATAATTTTCTTTTCAATGTCGATAAAGTCAGCTTTGCTTTCATCTTAGGAAGGAGCTGGATGAGCTTAGTAGTCTGGAGACTCAGTACTCAAACTCGATCGAGTCCGCGAGCTTCGACATTGAGGAGGACGAAGAAACAGTGAGTGAGGCGATGAGAGAAACAGAGAGCACAACAAATGAAATATCAACTTTAATGAAATCAGTGAGTTTTTCATATTTTAAATTTCTTAGGAAATGGTTTTGTGCTATAAGTAGGGTTATTTTCTCTATCAATGATTGAATAGCAGCCAATTTCCTGCCTGTATTAATTTCCCATTTGGGAAAAGCAAAACAATTTGACAGCTCAACAGAATGCTTATTTCACCAATAATTTAAATTTCACCAGTGATTTGTATTAGTTTATTACATAAACTCATGTGTTTCTTAGGGACGTTTTTACACAAGTATGTGATGTATGTTGGCCACAACCAATCACCTTCAGCAACCCTCTCCTGCCCTCCTTCTCCCTCCCATAAATCTTTTTCCTAAATAATACAGAGTCTATTTTCCTATAGGTATATATGAATGTATACGTGTGTTTGTATATGTATGTACATGAATATAGGCCTTGGATAGGTACATATGACATTGACAATCCACACATGATTGAGAACATGATATTTGTTTTTATGTATTTGACCTGCTTTACATTATATAATCATGTCCAGTACCATCAAGTTTCCGGAAAATGTCATTTTTTTTTGTTCTTAACTATGCACAAGTAAAATTCATTATATCTATATCATCTATATCTATGTCATCTATATCTATATCTGTTCTATAACTTTCTATCTACGTATTTGTAATTCCAGTTTCTTGATGCATTCACCTGCTGGTGGGCACTTAAGCTCATTTCAAATTTGGCTATTGTAAATACTGCCAAAATAAAAGTGGTTACATAGGCTTGTTTGTGTATGTTAACTTATGGCTCTTTGTGTCTGGACACACATGTGGTATACTGGGATCGTACAACAGTTCTATTGTTGCTTTTCTTGAGGGATCTCCACAGTGACTTCTGTAATGGCTGCTGGAGGTTTAGGAAGATTCACACCCTGTAGTTGAAATAAGTTCTTTTCTTCCCAACTTTCTTTTTGGTTACAGTGTTTTATCACAGCAATGGAAACTAACTAAGAGAGAGATTGGTCTCAGGCCATGGAGTACTGCTGTAACAGATCATGTAGTTTGGGAAGACTGTAGAAGGACTTTAGAACATTGTGCTTGAGAAGCCATTGCATACCCAAGGCTTTGTAAACTACCCTGTGGGGACTTGCAGAATAAGTCTGAGAGGGAAACAGATGACAGAGGTCTGACTTGTGAAGCGTTGAAGTTATTTTTTTTATAAAACTGAGTTTGTTTCTCAGTTTTTTTTCTTAACATGGCTATCACACAAATGATTAAGAGCCTATTAAATTATTTTTAACAAGCTCTGAAGCATAAGAAGTGAGCAGGCATATTACTCTATTCCTAACCCTGTAAGCTAATTTGGCTTCTTCCCAGTGTACATTCCAGAGATACTTGCACCTCGTAGCTTTCTCTGTTTCAGATCCTCTCTCCTGATGTCACCTGGACCTCTCCTATGGCTGAGTCCCCTACTTCCTCCTCTAACTCCTCCTCCTCCTCCTCTGACTAGCAGGAAGTACAGCCCTATTCTCTCCCCTGTTCAGCAATTGACTGTAAACTGCTATACTGGCAAGTCAGGGGACAACTGGGAAGAGAGGAGAATCTCAGAACAAGGATCACAACCATATATGGGGGGATACAGAAATTAGCATTTGAATTACACAATGACCTTATATCTGTAGAAGGAAGCAATGACCCTACTGGGACCATTTGTATGTTTTTCCTTTGTTAACTTATTTATTTGTTCATTTTACATCCCAATCACAACCCTTCTTCCTCTTTTCCTACCAGTCCCATCTTACTACCCACTCCCCTCAACTCAGGGACTAACCCACTCTGGCACATCACGTCGCATCAGGACTAATTGACTCCTCTTTCACTGAGACGAGACAAGGCAGCCCTGGTAGGGAAATGGGATTCAGAGGGAGGAAAGGGTCCAAGTCAGAGACAGACCCCACTATAGTTGTTAGGGGACCCACTTGAGAACCAAGCAGTCCATCAACTTCATATATGTAGGGGATCTAGGACCAGCCTATGCATCCTCTTTGGTTGTTGGTCTCTATGAGCCCCCATGGGCGCAGGTTAGTAGCCTATGTGTGTCTTGTTGTGGTGTCTTTGACCCCTCCAGATCCCTCAACAATTTCCCTAACTCTTTCTCAAATCTCCCTGGGTTCCATCTAATGTTTGAGTCTCTGCATCTATTTTTCTTATCTCCTGGATGAAGCCTCTCAGATGAAAGTTATGCTAGGTTCCTGTCTGCAAGGATAGCAGAGTACCAATAATAGTATCAGGGGTTTGGTCTCTCCCATGAGGTGGGTCTCAAGTTGGGCTAGTCATTGGTTGGTCATTCCCTCAATCTTTGTTCCATCTTTTATCACTATATCTTGTAGGCAGGACAATTTTGGGTTGAGGGTTTTGTGGATGGGTTGGCATCCCCATCCCCTCACTGGAAGTCCTGCCTGGATACAAGATATGACCACTTGAGAATCCATATCTCCCTCTGCTTAGAGTCTCAGGTAGGGTCACCCCCATATTTTCTGAGGATCCCCATCCTAGGTCTCCAGCTTGTCCCAGAGATGCCTCAATACCAATTTACTTTCTCTCTTCCAGCCCTCTCATGGCCCATACATACTCTCCCCACACCTGATTCCCTCACCTGTTCCACTCTCCACCCACTCTCTAACTCAGTCCTCTCTCCCTCCAATTCTGATTCTCTGACATCTATTTTATTTCCTTCTCTTAGCAAGATTCAAGCATCCTTTCTTGAATCCTCCTTGTTACTTAGTTTCTTTGGGTGTGTGGACTGTAGCATGGTTATCCTGTACTACATGGCTAATATTCACTTATGAGTGAGTACATATCATCTGTTTCCTTCTGGGTTTAGGTTATCTCACTCAGGATGATCTTTTCTACTCCATCAATTTGCTTGTAAATTTCATGATGTCCTTGTTTTTATTTCCTGGGTAGTACTCCATGGTATAAATGTACCACAGTTTCTTTATCAATTCTTCGGTTGAGAGAGTTGTTTCCAGTTACTGTTTATTACAAATACAGCTGTGATGAATATAGCTGAGCAAATATCCTTGTAGTTTAGTGAAGTATATTTTGGGTATAGGCGTGGTATATACCCAAAGGAGTGGTATAACTGGATCTTTTTAAAAAAATTTTTTTAATTAATTTATTCTTGTTACATCTCAATGGTTATCCCATCCCTTGTATCCTCCCATTCTTCCCTCCCTCCCATTTTCCCCTTACTCCCCTCTTCTATGACTGTTCCTGAGGATATTTCCTCCCCCTGTATATGCTCATAGGGTATCAAGTCTCTTCTTGGTAACCTGCTGTCCTTCCTCTGAGTGCCACCAGGTTTCCCCCTCCAGGGGACATGGTCAAATATGAGGCTCCAGAGTATGTGTGAAAGTCATACCCCACTCTCCACTCAACTGTGGAGAATGTTCTGCCCATTGGCTAGATCTGGGTAGGGGATCTTGACGTATAACTATTCCCAATTATCTGAGGAAAACACCACATTGATTTGCAAAGTTGTTGTACAAGTTTGCACTCCCAGAAGCAATGGAGGAGTGTTCCCCTTGCAACACATCCTCACCAGCATGTGGGGTCACCTGAGTTTTTTTTATCTCAGCCATCTGACTGGTATAAGATGTAATCTCAGAGTTGTTCTGATTTACATTTCCCTGATGACTAAGGACATTAAGCATTTATTTAAGTGCTTCTTGGTCATTAGAGATTCCTCTGTTGAGAATTCTCAGTTTAGCTCTCTGCCCCCAAAGAGGTGCTAATACCAAGACTCTCAAACTATTCCACAAAATAGAAACTGAAGGAACATTATTAAACTCATTCTATGAAGCCACAGTCACCCTGATACCTAAATCACACAAAGACTCAACACAGAAAGAGAATTTCAGACCAATTTCCCTTGTGAACATTGATGCAACAATACCCAATAAAATACTCTCAAACTTATTCAAGCGCTCATCAATTACACCATCCACCACAATCAAGTAGGCTTCATCCCAGTGATGTGGGGATGATACAACATATAAAAATCCATCAATGTAATCCAACATATAAACAAACTGAAAGAAAAAAAAATCACATAATCATCTCATTAGATGTAGAAAAAGCCTTTGACAAAATCCAACACCACTTCCTGCTAAAAGTCTTGTGCCTCTCCCCAAGACCAGCTCTGGGAACCGGTGAAGAGGGGAGAAGAGAGGTGGATCCACAGGAGGGAGAATTGAGCAGGCGGTGAACAGCTCGTTAAGGGAAAACAACCACTGGTTAAAGAACTCACTAGAGAAACAAGTTGTTGAGGAGTAATTGAGGAACGGAGTAAAAAGAAACACTTGGAGACTCAGGCATATGTGGTAGGAGCTGAAGATCTTAAAGCCCAGGAGAACTTTCCCTCTGGACAGAGTATCTGCCTCTGTCCCTGCCTCGCTTACTGTCTGTCTGATTCCTTCCTCGTTGTTGCCTAGATTAGTCTCTCATGTCTGATACTTGTTTTTCTCATTCTCCTTGGGCCAATCCCAGTATTTTATTGAAATGGAGTTCAATTTTTTTCATTACAAATTATACCATGAATTTTTTTTTTCATTTTCACAATCACTATGGCAATCGAAAATCAGCAGAGTAATAAGGAAATACAAAAGGTTCTGTAACCTACAACAAAGCATACAAAAAATCAATTTCCAAACAACATTTAGCATAACCTGATTATTACTTTTGGGCAGGTTGAGACAGGGTTTCTCTGTATAGCTTTGACTGTCCTGGACTCACTTTGTAGACCAGACTGCCCTTGAACTCACAGAGATCCACCTGCCTCTGCCTCCCGAGTGCTGGGATTGAAGGTACGCACCACCATGTAAACAATACTCAGGAAAGTTTAATCATAAACTTCCTTGGGCTAAAGCTATTGTATATACAAGATTGTCATAACAATATAGCTTGAGCTAAATGTTCTCTAATAAAGAAAAAACTTGACTTACTCCCAGTCCTAAGCAAACAGGTATGTTATCCAAGCCTACGCTAAGTGCCAAGGGGTCCTCTATTGTAAAGCATGACATTACACGGCCACCTAATATGGCTTTCAAAAAAGATTATAAGGAAACATTTCTACAGGTAACAGTATCTAGCCAGGTACTGTTATGTCTAGGTCTTACCTTTCTTATATGAATTTTTTGCTTGGGTGCTCACAAGCCTTTGGCCAGACACCCTCTTTCAACATTCTAGGTGGGAAAAAAGTTTTTCCTTCTAAGATTATCCATAGGGCTGCGAAATAAAGAAAAAAAACAGTTTTAGGAGAAATAACAGATTTCTAAACAACATTACACCTGGACTGTACATAATATTGAGGTGCAGTGGTGATCAGTGGGAGATCTTTGGGACTCTGTCAAGCAAAGCCTCAACAGCTGCTCTGGATGTCTAGGGATCATGCTGGACATTTAGGGGGTCTCTGGAACTTTATCAAGCAAAGCCTCTATGATTTATCCTCATGTATGCGACAGTCTTGGAGATATCAGGGATACAATGCCCATACTTAAACATAATAAAACAATATGCAGCAAGCTGATAGCCAACATCAAATTAAATGGAGAGAAACTTAATGCAATTGGACTATAATCAGGGACAAGACAAGGTTACCCGCTCTCCCCATATCTCTTCAGTACAGTACTTGAAGTTCTAGCCAGTGCAGTGAGACAACTAAGGGAGATCAAATAGAAAGGAAGAAGTCAAAGTCTCCCTATTCGCAGACAGTATGATAGTGTACACAAATGACCCCCAAAATGCTACCAAGGAACTCTTTCAGCTGATAAACACCTCAGAAAAATGGCTGGATACAAAAATTAACCATTTGTGTGATGTTTTGGGTTAAATAAACATTTATGGCTCTAATCAGCTGGAGATGAAAAATAGGCTATGATTAATAGGAGACCATCTCCTCCATAATAAAACCTTTGCTTTGCTGGGAAAATAGGTGCTAGTTATCTGGGACTGAAGAATCCACTGTGACTAAGATTCTGGGAAGCTCTTGGAGACTGAGGTCTGAGCAGGCCAATGTGCCACCTCATGCTGACAACCGACTTGGTAATGCGTAAGAGTCCTCTAAGTGGTACTTGTTTTGAAGGCATGAAAACATCAAAGAGAGAAACTGAGACTTGGCACTGTGCAACAGGAATAGGGTCCCTGAAGAGATATTAGAAGACATTAGAAATTTTAGAAAAGCCTCAATTCTTATAGAAACCTCAGAATTGAAGTGGCCATAGTGAGAAGTTTAGGTTTGGTATCATGTAACAGTGTCAGAGTCTCTAAAAGAGCTTAGGAGAGACAATTGTTTATGGTGAGGTCAGTGGCAGAAGGCCCAGAATTTTGGAGATGCCAGGACCATAAGGCAACTACCAAAGACAGCATCATCCATGGGATGGAACAGGCCTGAGCCTGGGTATATGCTATGGCCCTTAGAAGGTCCACCGTGAGTCCCAGAAGGCTGACCCAGACAATTGGAACTGTTGGATTCTTACGTTTGTTTGTTTTGTGCTTTGGTTTGATTGTGATGGTGTCCTGGTTTTGTTTGTCTGTGTGATTGTTTCTTTATTTCCTTCCTTCCTTCCTTCTTTTTTTTTTTCTTTTTTAAATAGGAGCCCACAGTCAAAAGACCTTGAACTTTTAAACAATCTTTTGAGTTTTATAGATTGTAGATATTTTGAGATACTTCAGATGTGTTAGAGAGGTTTGTACTTTAAAAGAACTTGAGGGTTTTAAAGACATGGAACTTTTAAAAACGGTGGGACTTTAAAAGTTGCTTGTTTTCTATTCAAATATTGATTTTGGCACACCAACTTAGAAACAAGTGGAAAAGGAAATGTCCTAGTTAACTAGTGATGCGCCTGCATGTCACACTGGCAAGGGATCAGTAGTGCTGGCTAGTTTTGACTACATGACACAAGCTAGACTTGCTTTGGAAGACAGGGCCTCAGCTGAGTAGATACCCCTGTCAGACAACCTGTTGTCGAGTCTGCAGTACCTTCTCTTTATGGACGACTGATGTTTGAAAACCAGCTTACTGCAGACTGTGCTCATGGTCCTGTGTGCTATAGGAAAGAAGGCTGAGCAAGCCATGAAGAGAAAGCCAGTAGGTAGCATTTCACTGTGGATTTTGCTTCAGTTCCTGCCTGTAGGTTCCTGGTGAGCTATTGTCCTGATTTCCTCAGTAATGGACTGTGAAAGTTTTAAGATGAAATAAATCCTTGCCTCACCAAGTTGTTTTTGGTAATGGTGTTTTATCACAGCATTGGAAACTCTTACTAAGACTGCATGGATGTAACGTCCCAAAATGTATAATTCTTTGCAAGATATGATCACAGGCACCAGGGAAATGGAGCAGTTGCATGATGGCACATCATTATTCAAATAGATATAACTTTTTATAATTTGCTGATGATAGTTCAATTTGTCATGTGTAAAATGATCATCATTGACAAGATATTTTCAAAAGAGGGGGAAATTATTTGCAAAGCCTGTAATCTTTATTTTATACATCATCTTTAAACTGGCAACCCTACGCCTCCTTAATTTGTTGTAATAACACAATATTATTCATGACAGGGAATCATGAAACCATTTAAAGATTCCTAGTAGTTTCCAATTATAGAAATTGTTTGGACTAGCACATGTTCTGGGGAAGATGAGAGCATGATGAAATGTAAATATATTAATTTTTCTACATTTCTCTCATTATAAAACTCTTAAGATACATTTTCAGGAGCACACACCAAGCACTCAGTTAAAAGCAGTGATGTGCATTATCATCGAGCCTTGTGTTTGGTATGCAACTGAAACTTCCAGTTCAAGAGAAAAATTAGATTTGTGCTGCCTAATTGAACATACAGGTTCACAGAGAATTTATATTCAGATTTCAAGGCATAGTTTGGTCCCAATTGAGTCTTCACCTCATTGACATAGGCTTTTCTCCAAACTATGCCATCTTTAATCCTTAATCTATGCAGGGACATCATCTGCATTTCTTTTCTACAAATAATAGCTATAGTAAATCAAATACCATTGACTAGTTAATAAGTTTCAAGTGTTCTGATAAGTTATTTTTAAATGTGAAAACTGGGATTTCTGTGCATTCCTTGTTTTATAAGTAATCATACATTTTCATACATGTTTCATACATGTTCATACATAGTTTCATACATGTATATAATGCATTTTTAGTCTTCACTGGATTTACATATTTTCCACCTCAGCCTCCTCTCCGAGTTCCAATTCCTCCATGTTACTTGACTCTGCCTCAGGATCACGACTCATTTCTTAAATAACGTATATATCTTTGTATTATTATTATTATTATTATTATTATTATTATTATTATTATATGCACACATAATATATATTACATACAGCAGGATCAATCTTGTCCATGAGCACACATACACCCATATACCCCCACTCCCCACACAAACATACACACACATACAATTTTCATATATGCATATATATATATGCACACTCAGGTATATATGAATGAAGCTTGCTAATATATAAATTGGTGTTGCTCCTGTGTGCATTCATTAAAGCTGACTACTTAGGATTGGACAATCTGCTAGGGATGTTATCCATCAAGAAGATTGGTTCTGCCATTTTCTGCAGGCTGTAGTTCTTTATCTAAGGTTAGTAATATTTCACCATCCATCTTCAAATGTCAGCTGGTTTTATTAAGATGGTCATGCTTAGATGACTGTTTTTTTTTTTTTTTTGGCATTTCTTGAGACGACCTTCACTCTCGAATATGGAAGACCTACCTTGGTACTTTGTGACAGTCCTTGAGCTTCACATTTTGGGAACCCCAAGATCAGTTGCACATGTCTGTAAGGAGCTCCACATTCTTCCCCAAAGACGCTTCAGTCTGATGCGTCTGTTGGCTTCATACTCCAAACCTTTCCTTCTCCTTTCCCCGCCTCCACTGAACCTCTTCTTCCTGAAAAATCCCCCTTTTACTCCCACCCTCTTTCTGTAAGAACCACTAAAAATTATTTACTTTTGTCATTCAGTGCAGATAAAGAAAAAAATTATTTGGTAAGCAAACCACATTTTAAAAACTTTTCTATACTCTTCTTATAAATAAATAGTTACTTTTGTGAGTTATTAAATTGTCATCTTTTATATGGTATGTTAGGTTTTTCTACTCATCTACACCTTTTTTATTTCATATTTTACCTCAAAATATTTCAGATGAAGCCATTTACTTATAAAACCATGAACAAGATAGTAAATTTAACTATCAATTTACTGATTAGGAAACCTATCTAGATAGATGGGGAGAGTTCCTTGTAGACAAAGCTATCATGTGGCACAGCCAAATGACAAATTTATATTTGGGTGATGAAAACAATGTCACTTTACCACACAATGTCTAGTGTTCAAATGAGCCATCATGAAAGAAAAAAGTATATGTTGATATTTTTATCATTGTAGGGTTTCTCCCTCTTTTCTCATGTGCACCACATATATAAAATATTAAATGGCATCTATAAATTGCTTCTCATATTCTATACGTAATGTTTGCCCTCATGTCAACCTCAAAGGTATATCCGATATCACACTTATGGTTTTAGAAAATGCAAAGCTGTTTACTAATAAACCTGGACTTCTGAAAATCTGTTCTGGGCATCTGTGAAGGTAATATGGAGTTTTCCACTTGACCAGTGAAAATTTTTGTTGTATTACTATCAAACTGCTTTAATTCTACCCTGTTATGGTTTATTATTATTATTATTTATTGCTGGGCTTGACTTGCAAATATTTCACCTAAGATTTTACATTCATACTCATAAGTGAGTCTATTCTGCATTGTGTGTAATTTGTGCCATATTTGATAGGTTTTCTTATGGGCTATGCTAGCTTTATAAACTGAACTTTGACACTTTATTTTTTCTGATTACATACATAATTAATATATTTAAATAATTTCCTTAGAAATATGGTAAAACATTTTGGTGAAAATATAGCTGCTTTTTCTTGGTTCCTTTTTATTGTTTGAATTATATTTATTATAGGTATAATTATATATATAGGTATATATAGGTATAGCATATGGGTAATATTATTTTATAATTTTAACTGACTAGAAAATAATATAAAGGATTAAAATTTTCAGATGTATTTATACCCTATACTACTAAAAACAAGGACATCTTACAAATTTGAAGGCAATGGATACAACTAGAAAAGATCATCCTGAGTGAGGTAACGCAGACCCAGAAAGACACACATAGTATATACTCAATTATAAGTGGATATTAGCCAAATAATACAGGACAGCCACACTACAATACACAGACCAAAGAAACTAATCTTTTAATAAAAGGGACCCATTTACCTTCTATCATGTGGTCCCCAGGGATTAGACTCAGACCATCATGATTGGCAGCAAGTGCCTTCACCCACTGAGCTGCTTCTGAGGCCAAACTTAACTCACTGTAGTTGAACATTCAGCTATTCAGCCTTTCCACAGCTTGCAGTGTTTGCTCCTTAACTTCAGTTTATGGTGGTTTAATCCTGACAGCTTTTCCAGCCCAGACATTTAAAATATGCCTTTTAACCATGCTCAAGCATCGTGTATGTTGCTAGGCCAACAATGTGTATGCTTAGCTTTAATAGACAATGTCAGAAAGTTCTCCTAAATATTTGCATATCTTTTTACTCCTATCATCATTCTTAAGAAACCCAGCTTCCAATTAACACCATCTGTTATGTTTTTATTTATTTTTAATTATGATTCTTTCGAAGGAGTTATCCCATTATGGTTTTAAATTTGCATTTTTTTCCTGATGACTAATGGGGTTGAGCATTTTAAACATGCTTCATTTAGAAAATTTCTGTTTCAGAAGCTATTAACAGAGAGGCAGATTTCACTTCCAGGTGGAAACACCGTATTATCTACATCTATTTTGCAGTCTGCTTTTGACTTGAGTAACATGGATGTATGTTAACTTTCCATGTTACTATAAATACATGATAAGGCACAGACAGATACATACACACACATTCACATATACATAAAACAAAGAGCAAAACAATTCTATGCCTCTCTGTCTCTCTGTCTCATTCTCTCTCTCTCTCTCTCCCTCTCTCCCTCTCTCTCTCTCTCTCTCTCTCTCTCTCTCTCACACACACACACACACACACACACACACTCACACACACATTCACATATACATATAATCAAGAGCAAAATAATTCTCTGCCTGTCTCTGTCTCTCTCTGTCTCTGTGTGTGTGTCTCTCTTTCTGTCATTTTCTCTCTTTCAGGCACAACACACACACACACACACACACACACACACACACACACACACACACACACACACGAGGGGGCACACACCAGGTATGTCCTGTGAAAACACATAGTAAATCACCCTTTAACTTGAAATGGCATTGTGGTTATCCAAGAAGGATGGCGCACATATGTCTAATGTAGACTCCTTAACAGAAAACACATACAATAGTCCCATCTCATGACATCAATTAGGGTACATTATGGGAAAAAGAAAATTTTCTGTTTAGACCAAAGGGGTTTCACATATTCAAGATGTCCACAAATGCTATATCTATACTTGCTGGAATGTTCTTTTGGATGGACCAACGTAGAGGTTACAGTTGCTGAGAATGCGTGTAGACCAGGGATTTGAAGAACATTTTCTCGGAGCCCATTCTTTGCAGTGCCACTTATTCCATGGGCTGTCAACACTAACAATTGGCAGTGGACACAAAAAACCACCCACAAAATAATTATGTCTCCATAACCTCCTTTTCCAAGTAGGTAGACAGCAGGATACTCAGAAGTAGTGTAGCTAGGCACAGGGACAAGCACCTGTAATCCCAGTACTCAGGGATGATAGCAGGAGAATCAGAAGTTCCCACACCAGAATACCCTGTGTGAAACAAAACACCAGAAAATAAACAAGACCAAAAAATTAAGTCCCAAAGAATCCAAACTCAGAAAGGTGCCTGACTCCTGTGTTAGGCGTGTTGTAAAATACAGCCTCGTCTCTGAATGATCCTGCCACCCTGCATAACTAGCTGGAACTGGAAATGGTGTCATTTGCCAACCTTTTTTCCTGCCCTATTTCTTTCTCATGCTCTGATGAATAGAAGTGCACATGTGAAGGGAAGTATGATGGAGATTTGCTGAAATCTTATGCATTCCTTGCCTGAAGAAAAACTTTAATTATTGACCTTTTGAATATACTCAGATAAAGCATAGTCAGTAGTCACTATACACAATTAAACAATAAATAAGTTCATACATCCTGTCAGATACAGTTTCTTTCTGTGGTATAGATTCTCAAAAGTTACACTGATGGGTAAGAACTAAAATTACATTTCCAAAATAGCTGTTGCATCTTTTCTAAACAGTTTAGTATGTGTACAGAAGCCAGCAAGCCAGCACCTGCATCCATGTTAGGGGGAGATTAGAAAACTGTGGCCTCTATGATTTTTCTAGCACTGAAGAAATACTTTTATCAATCACTGGATGAGAAGATCCATTCCCTGATCATAATCAAATAAAAAGGATTTCCCATTTTATATGGCATTTGGAATACTTCATTTTTTATTTGCCAAGACTAAATTTGTGACATTGCGTATAATTTTAGATGCATCCATAATTAGAATTTTCAACCTTGTGTGTATATTATAAATTTCATTAGGATATGTGTCAGCCCACAATGCAAGTGATTCCATGGGCTTGAGGATTCTTAATCCAGAATTATAGACTGCAAGAATCACTCATGCAATGGTTGAGTAAGCTGGAAGATTTCATAACTTTATCTAGGGATCTTTCTGCAAACATTTAGCAGCAGAATGGTAGTATAGATAACCTTTAACCTTAATTGTTTGCATGCGTAAACACACTGAAAAGTTATTTCTAGAGATGGGCAGTTGGCTGATAGATGAAGTTGTAGAGGAATGTTAATTCAGAACATGGCTGTTCAGGCAAGAGATCACATCCAAAGAGATTTTAGGTCTGTGTGATGCAGCTGTAATTCAAAATAGATTTGAGTTCAAGGCAACCCTGGTATAGAGCAAGTATCAGCTAAAGAAAATCTTAGATCCAGGCCTTTAATCCCAAATGAAGGTAGAGTTAGTTTGTAGAAGGATGCATCCATGTTTGAAAATGATGTCTAATTGAGTGGCAGAAAAGGTGACAAATCAGAGAAGATTTGACAGAATAGGATACGCCCAACTCTCACCAAAAGAGAGAGAAAATGGAAGCTACTTAAGAGGCAAGGTTTTTTTGGGGGGAGGGGAGGCAGTTTACCAGGAAAGGAATAAAGAGATGGATTGCATGGAATGAGGAAAAAAAAAATGAGAAGCCAGAAGATTAGATTGCTGAGTTAGTTTGAGGCCAAGCAGAGCAATTCCAGGCCCAGAGAAAAGCCAGATTAAGTAACTCAGGTGGGAGAAGAGTTTGAGCCAGAACAGCTGAGTTGAACTAGCCAGCCCAGAGCTCAGAAAGGACAAGTAATGGTGAGCTTATTAAGCAGTAGTGTCAGAGGCTGAAAACATTCTAGGCCTAGGTTAGAGTGTTCGGAGGCTAGAAGCTTTCAGGGCTAAGCCTAGGTTAGAAGACGGAGGCAGTAAGCCTCCCAGACAACAACTGAGCCAGGAGAATAAAGTTCCTTTTATTTGAAGTATATATAACTTTATGCTCTATAATCACATCTGAAGCTTGAAAACACATTGGGAGACATACTGGCCTATCCCTAGTTTTTACATGCCTGCAGACTCAACCATGGATAAGAGTTTGAACAAAGAGTATTAAACATGAGGAACATAATAGTTACATTTTTCAGACAAAATTTCAAGTGAGCATTCTTTTTTAAAATTAATTTATTTGTTTATACATTTATTCACGTTACATCCTGATCATAGCCCACTCCCTCCTCTCCTCTTGGTCACACCCTCTCTACCTCTTTCCCCTACTCTCCCTTCCTCTACCACTCAGAAAAGGGGAGCCCTCTCCCCGCAATACCAACCCACAAACCTAAGCACATCAAGTAAGAGTCTGTTGGTGTGGTGGCACATGCCTGTATTCCAAGCACTCAGGAAGGCAGAGACAAGCAGATCTCTGTGAGTTTAAGGCCAGCCTATTCTACAAAGTGAATCCAGGACAGTCAAGGAAACCTTCAAATTTATATAAAGTTCTCATAAAGGTTATAGGACTAGCCTTGCAGAACCAATAGCTGCAGGCCAGCATAAACACAATCAACAAGATCTAGGGCAATATGGCTTCACAGAACCCAGCTATACCACTCTTGGGCACACACTCAAAAGATTCTCTACCACATGACAAGGACATTTGCTCAACTATGTTCACAGAAGCTTTACATTAATAGCAACAATCTGTAAACAACCTAAGTGTCCCTCAACCAAAGAATAGATAAAGAAACTGTGGTACATTTAAACAATGGAACACTACTCAGCTATTAGAAACAAGGAAATCTTGAAATTTCAGTGAAATGGATGGAAATAGAAATGATCATCTTGGAGCACAAGGAGTCCTGTAGAAGAGCTGGGGAATAGAAGGACCTGGAGAGGTCAGGAGCTCCACAAGGAGACCAATGGAGCCAACAAATCAGGGCGAATGAAGGGGGATTACAACAGAGACTGATGTACCAACCAAGGGCCATCCATGGTAAAGAGCTAGACCCCCAACTCAGGTGTAGTACATAGGCAGCAAAGTCTCCTTGTGGGTATCAGAGTATGGGAAGTAGTGACTATTTCTGACATGGACTCTGGCCCCCACATGTTGATCACTTCCCTCTGGTGGGGCAGCCTTGCCAGGACACAGATGAAGAGGACACAGGAAGTTCTGATGAGACTTGATAGGCTCTCCCTTTCTGAGGACTAGGAGATGGAGGTTGGGGTAATGAGAGGAAGGATGGGACCAAGAGGGGAAGAGGGAGGGGGCTACACTCGGGATGTAAGGTGAATAAGCTTTTAAAAAAATTATTTTAAAAAAGAAAACAAAGAGGAAAAAATAAAATAGTTCTTTTCTGAAAAAAAAAATATGTTCTGGTTATGTTATTTTCCTCTCTTTACTCATCCCAGTCTGCCTCCCCTCATATTAGGTTGCCTTGTACAGCCTTAATTGGAGGGCCTTTGCCTTGCTATATCTTGTTTTGTCCTGTTTGGCTGTTGTTTCTCAGAGGCCTTCTCTTTTATGAAGAGGAAACAAGGAGAGTGGATCTTGGGAAGGGGGAGGTGGTGTGGATGAGGGTATCTGGGAGAAATGGAGGGAAGGAAAACTGTCCTTGAAGTATATTATATAAGAAGAAAAACTATATTAAATAATAAAAATATCTTCTTTCAAGGATAAAAAGAAAACAAACAGGCTTCTAGTAGATAATAATTTTAAAAATCATAAGATAAAACAAAAACTGACACATTCAAATTGGAAAAAAACAAGGAAAGAAAAGGTAAAGAGCCCAGAAAAGGCACACAAATGAAATCCCTCTTATTTGCACACCCAAGAATCCCCCCCTAAAAACATTAACCTGAAACTGTAACATTTATGCAAAGCACCTATAAAAGAAGAAAAATATAAATAACAAAAAATTAAAAGAATAAATATTAATATAATTTTTTCAAAAGGAAAAACCCCAACAGCACTGTATGATGAAGAACCTCCAAAGTTTCCAGTAAGTTTGCTTCCTGTTGGCCATCTGTGCTGGACATGGAGCCTACCCTTCAGAATAGTTTGTTTCCCCATGAGACTCCCTTGGAAGACATTACATTTTCACTTGCAGCTAGGCCCAGTGGCACATCACTGTAATCCCAGCACTTGGGGAGGCAGAAGGAAGTGTATCTCCATGTGTTCAAGGCCAGCCTGGTCTACAAAGCAAGTCCAGGACATCCAAGGCTACTACTCAGAAAAACCCTGTCTAGAAAAACGAAAACCATTGATTCTTTGTGTGCTTTTTGTTGTTTCTTTGTTTCTATTTTGTTGACTTGAGATTTTGGTTTGATTATTCCTTGCCCTCTATGCTTTTTGTGTGTGATATTTTTTCATTCTATAGTTTTCAGTTGTTCTGTTAAACTACTGGTATGACTCTATCCAATTTTATTAATGTAGGCAATTCATGGTATGAACTTGCCTCTGAGAAATGCCAACATTGAGTACCATAAGTTTGAGTATGCTGTGCATTCATTTTCAGTCAAATCTATGAATTCTTTAATTTGTTTCTTTGTTTCTGCATTGATGCACATTTCATTCAGCAAAGATGTGCTAAATTTTCTGAGTTTATAAGCTGAATCCTATTTCTGTATTGTTGATAGCCAGCTTTAGTCCATGGTGGTATGAAAAGATGGAGGAGTTGTTTAAATCATCTGGTATCCGGTGAGACTTGCTTTGTGTATAAATATCTGGTCACTTTTGGAAAATGTCCATGAAGTTCTCAAAAGAAAGTATATTAATGTGTGCTTAGGTGAAAGTTTCTGTAATTATCTGTTATGTCCTTTTGGTTTATGATGTCAGATAACTTCATTTCTCTCTTTAGTTTTTATCTTGATGATATCTCTATTGGCAAGAGTAAGGTATTGAAGTCACCCACTATTCAGTGTATATGGGTCAATAAGTGATTTAAGCAGTAGCCTCATTTCCTTTTACAAACTTGGCTGCCCTTGAGTTTGGTACATAGATGTTACGAATAACAATAACCTCTTGGTGGATTTTTCCTTTAAGGCTATTGAGTGTCCATCCCTATCTCCTCTGACTACTTTTGATTTGAAGTCTATTTTGTTGGATATCAAAATGGCTACACCAGCTTGCTTCTTATTTCCATTTCTTGGAATATCTTTTTCCAACCTTATATTCGGAAGTGGTCTATCTCTGATGTTAAGGTATGTTTCTTGCATGCAGCTGAAGTATGGATCCTACTTTCAGATCTATTCTGTTAGTCTGTACATTTTTAATGAGGAATTGAAACCATAGATGTTGAAAGGTATCAGAGAGCAGTATTTGTTGATTCCTGTTATTTTGTTACTGTTGGTTGTGGTAGTGGTGGTGCTGGTAGTGTTGTTGTTATTGTTGTTGTTGTTGCTGGTGGTGGTGGTGGTGGTGGTCTAGAATTATTTATTCCCATGGTAGTGGTCAAGCTCCTCAGGTTAGAGTTTTCCCACTAACTCCTTCTTTAGGGCTGGAATTTTTAAAATATATTGGATAAATTTAGTTTTATCATGGGATGCTGTATTTTCTCCATCTATTGTGACTAAAGGTTTTTCTAAGTATAGTAGTCTGGGCTGGCATGTGTCATCTCTTAGAGTCTGAAGCTCATCTCTCAAGGTCCTTCCAGCTTCCATTGAAAAGTAAGGTATTATTCTAATAGTTCCACATTTATATGTTACTTGGTCTTTTTCCTTCAAAGCTTTTACCATTCTTTCTTTGTTATGCACCTTTAGTGTTTTGATTATTATATTCTTCAGGAAATTTATTTTCTGGTGCAGTGTATTGATGTTCTGGAAGCTTCTTGTATCTTCATAGTTATCCCCTTCTTTAGGTTAGGGAAATTTTCTTCTATAATTTTGTTGAAAATAATTTCTGGGTGTTTGATCTGAGTTTCTTCTCCTTCTATTCCTATTCTTCTTAAAGTTGGTCTTTTCATAGTGTCCCAGATTTTATGAATTTTTTGCAAGGATGTTTTTAGAAATAATGTTTTCTTTGAGTAAAGTATGCATTTCTTCTATCAAGTCTTCATTGCCTGAGATTCTTTCTTCCATCTCTTGTATCCCATTGCCTCTGAGGTTCCTGTTGAAGTTCCTAAATTTTTCACTTCCAAATTGTCCTACATTTGGGTTTTCTTTATTGATTGTCTATCTACTTTCAGGCCTTGAACATTTTTTTATTCATTTACTTCCACTGTTTGTTTGTGGTTTTGTAGATTTCTTCAAGGGATTTATTTCTTTCATAAGGACCTCTATCATATTCATAAAGGCTATTTTGAGGTGTTTGACTGTTTGCTTCTTCAGCTGTGTTGCTGAGGGCTCAGAGCCTGCTGCAGTAGGATTGCTAGGCTCTACTTGACTCATATTTTCCTTACTATTATTGATTGTGTCTTTACACTGACATATAGACATCGTGGTTTGTGGTTTGAGATGACTGAAATTCTAGGTGCTGGTATCTCTTCTTGTCTTTGTTGGCTAGGTATTGACTTCCTTGTTTCTATTGCCCTCTCTTGTTCTTATGAGAGGGTGGTGGCTGTGTGTTTTCTGGTAGAGAATTCTTCTGGGACCTTGATGGTTGTGGCCATTGTGGGTCTCAGGCAAAATGTGTCCCAACGTATTAAAGGTTGACATTTAGAAATGGGGATGGTCTGGGAGGAGGATCCTGAGAGATTCCATGGGATGGAAAAGGCCAAGTGTTATACCAGTATCTGGGCAGTTCCCTAAAAATGGAGGCAGAGATTGAAGAGAGGGCAGAACAGGCACGGTGCTTCATAGTAGGGCATGAAACTGGGGCTCTGGCTTTGGAAGGAGGGAGGGAGGGAGAGAGGGAGGGAGGGAGAATGAACATCTTCACCTCTCTTACCTGCTTTGCTAGTCTTCTAGCTTCTCTGTCAGGCTTGGCTGGGAAGCTTCCAGGGAATGCCTACTGCTGTTGGGGCCTGGAGGAAGAAGGTCAAAAAGGAAGATCTGTTTGATTCACTGGAGCTGGGGGTAAAAAGCAGATGACCTGCTACAGAGCTGAAGATGAGACTAGGGCATTGGTTTGGAAGAACAGAGGGAGAGGTGAAGATCTGTGGCTAGGCTAGCCTCCCTGCACCCCTGGTTGGACTTTGGGGTTATTTTTCTAAGATACAGTCCTGGGCTGTGTGCACATATTGGGGAATATGTTTATCACATGTGTACAGGTACCTGTGGATGCCAGCAGAAGGTGGAGGATGCCCCAGAGCTGGAATTGCAAGTGAGCCACCAAATGTAGTTGCTAGAAACTGAACTTGGGTCATCGGCTAAAACCATTTCTTCAGCACCTATATACAAGTTTATGAACTCAGTATTAAAAAATTTTTGTTTGAATATCTGTTTATTACTTATATTTAAGTTTTATTTTCTTGCCCCAAAATATACAGGGAAAATGTAAAACCATGAAAGCTAAGTGGTAGATTATCAAATAGTTACTGTTTGAAGTGTGGAAATATCTATTGTTTTTCTCCTTTTGCTTGTCAGTGTAAGTAATTATGTTTTAAATTTTCCTGGTGTTTTTCCACCTTCCTGTAAATAAAACACATTGTATTTTTGTCTTGATTATTTGCCTGAATATTAGAAACACTGGACTTGATTTATATCTGATTTGTTATGTTTTATCAGCAATCTAAATCTGATTTCAAAATGACAGAATTGTGTGATATTGTTTTATACTATGTTAGTCAATGTTCACTAGGGAAACTATATAATGTAATTGCATTGTCTTTCTTACCTATAAAAATGAAGAAAATCTTCAAAGTTCACTTATTTGCTGTATATTTTTTAGATAGATACTTTGAAGAAATTGTTTGATCAATATTTGTGGAAGCAAAGAAATTCTGAGAAGCAGTATATGGATACACTTAATAATTATTATTCTTCAGTAAGTGGACTGACTATTCCCTTTCCCCCAACAGAGCACTATACACTGTACCTAATTATTGACTAGAGTGATTAAAAATAATTTTATTAACATCTGAAATTTAGTTTTCATTAATAAACATTTGTAAATAGCTCTTGTATTCTTTTTATCAAGAAAAAAACGTGGGATATTGAGCTTTCTAATGTTTCGAAAGACTTCACAGATGTTTCAGCAAAGTATACGGAACTTTTAGAAGAAAACAAAAGGCTTCAAACTGATATTGACAAGCTAACAGTGGATATCGGAGAAAGGTAATTCCGATGTTTGTTTGTTTGTTCCTTCATTTCTGTTTTACTATGCAGCATCCCTGCCAACCAGGGTCTGCTTCTGGCCTCTGATATCCAGAAACCATTGTGCCCTGGGTCAGACTGGGCCAGGAGATGAAGTTTAGCCAGGCTGGTAGATTATGCAGGATCTCAGTCCATGGTGAGTGAAGGAGGAAGCAGCCTTTTCTAATTGAAATGGTTTTCAGGGAAACAGCTGTCCTTTATTGTGTGTGTATGTGTGTGTGGGGGGGGGGGACAAGGGCTATATAAACCTTGGAGAGTAGGAAGAGGTATTTGGGGTGAGTGTACATCATTGACGGGGGCCAAGGTACTGGGAAAACTTTATTTGCATGAAAAGAAATTCCATACACCAGCTAGACATATTCTAAAGGATGAAGTTTAACCTAAAACCTGGCCACCAGGGTGTGTGACTACCTCAAGTGTGACAGTGGTTATGGTTGTTTAGACTACTTGTGCCAGGACACACAGGCCCAGAACAAAGAGGGAAAAACTTACTCCTGCCAGTCTCAGGATGAGATTTTCAGGGTTTGGACACATCTTGACCTCACTCTTCCTTCAGACAGGCTTCCCAGTTGACCCACCCAGCCCAGTCGAAGATATGTAATAAACCCAACCAGTGTGAGTCCCTGAGGTCATATGACAATGTCCATGCTTAATATCAATTTAAGTATGCTTGGTTCTATTCCCCTGTACACATCCAGAACATTGTTAGCAAAAGTCCCTTCGAGATATCATCTAGAGGCCAAGGATAACTTATGACACAAAACACAGGTGGCGAAGCTCCTCTTCTCTTCCACCCTACCCTAAGCTGTTCCCTGTAGTTACCAGCCTGGCTTTCTTGGATTAGAAACAAGAGTCTTCTTTGCACCACTTTCTATCTCAACTCTCCTATTCAATATTTCAACAAAGACTGTTCCATGCTCTAAGCATCATTTAAATCCACCCATGGTCCCAACATCAATCAGCTCTTATGTGTGTCGTCAATGACTTCTGAGATGTCAAGATGTTTCTTCTCTACCCATGACCAGCATTGAGAAAGCCATGCTTTCTTCCTCTTTTCAAATAGAACTATGGTCAGCTAACTGTCCCATCAGCATTAATCTTAGAAAGGGAAAGGGGCTACTCTCCTCATGTATCCGTTAGCCCTCCTGACTAGGCCACATTCTATTTGCTACATGATGCTATACCTAGTTTACTTTTATGACTTGGCTCAAGTTTGTAATTTACCCAAACTCTCCTTCTAGCCACATTTGGCATATTTATGGCAATGTATTTCTAGAATGTTTTTACTGCTCTTTCTGTACAATGATTGCCTATCCGTAGGATCACAGTGCAGGAATATGAACAAACCACTGTCTATTGTGTTCAGATGGGCACACGTGTGCCTCTCTCATGTCTTTGATCATGCTTAGTGTTATGTTATGAGGATAAGAGATTGATGTCTCTTTCCCTCCTCCACCCCTCCAAGGGAATTCAGTGGGCCATGACGTTTGTGTTTGGTCATCATACTCTCATCAGTTGATTTAATGCCTGAAACATATGTTACTGATGGTAACGTCCTGAAGGAAAGGAGGAAGGAAGGAGAGAAGGAACTGATCACAGTACTTGACAATGATATGTAAACTTTGTCAAAATATGTAGTGACTGTTTTATCTTTAGTAATGATACCATAGAGTCATTGTCGAAATTAATCATATATCATAATGGGCACAAAAAAGCTAATCATCTTTCTAGTTCTAACTCTGTCATTGAGTTTTCATGTTTAGAGATGGATCCGTATGTAAAAATAGACTCCATAGTAAATGGGTTAAATCCAGTGTAAAGGTATTTAGATATACAACTTTAGAATGGCTATTCTAACTTTATAGATGTTTGTTGAGATGTGTAGAGCACAGCTTTACTTAAATTTGATATCTGGTGCTTAGTTTATTTACAAATTTTACAGTAAGGTTTGCAAATTAAAAAAAAATACATTAAGGTGAAGAGAAAAACAACAACAACAAAGCTACTTTAAAACTGAGCAAGGCAGAGAGGAGACTCATCTGCAAGAGAGGGTAAGTGCGATAGTGGGCAGAATCAAGCGGCCTCCAGGTCTCAGTGGCACATAAGTGGAAATCTTTAGTTACCACCCATGTTTCCACTTAGCCGTATTTGTGGTCTCGGCTTTCATGTTATTTCGGCTGAGTCTCAGAACAAAGGTGGCGAGTGGATAAAGGCCCTTGCTATGCAAGCCTGATGACATAAGTTCAATTCCTGGACTCCGCATGAAGGTTTATAGAAAGAGCTAACTGCACCTGTTATCCTCTGACCTCCACAAGTGTGGCATGGCTCGTTTGTCCCACTCCACACAGCACACACTTGCGCACACACAAGTAAATAAATAAAAGCTACTATTAACTCCAGTGAGCATGTCAGAGAAAAATAAGATTCACACACTTGTCGTCACTACTAAAATACTTCTTCAGTTTCCTTCCAAATCACATGATCTAGGTATGTCATTCCTGGGCAAAGTGTTACCGCAGGCTGTTTAGGATAATAATAATAAAAAAAATTATACAAGCTAATTGTTAGTTGATCAAATCATAGTCATGTCTATTACTAGTTTATTTATATTACAAATATTTACATCCTAGGTATAACAGATAGATATGATTCTATAGATAGATAATGTAAATAGTTAGATAAGGTCTTCAAAAACCTCAGAGACCTACAGAATATGACATTTAAAAATGTTCTTACTATTTTAAAGATTCATTGACAGTAAGACAGGTTAATTCCTGGCAACACCCAGCCGACCACAAAGCAGATGATGAACATCAAAGAACTTCCTTATGGGAGATGGCTTCAAATGTGGCAAACCAGCCACTGGGCAAAATGTCCTTGTTTCTGCCACAGACAGAATCCTGCCTAAAAGTGGGCAATCTTGGACATAGGCAGAGTTGACAGCCAATCTCTGGCAAGACAGGGTAAGCAAGTCCTCAATAGTTACTGCTTCACAAATATATCTGTCAGATATAATAGGCCAGATGGCTGAAGATGATGCTCCAACATTATAAAGAGTTTTGGGTGACTGATCAGGCAGCAAACTGTCTCTGTCATTTTCTCATTTTGGAAGCTGCTATCTTGCACTTCCTGTTTAACCAGATAATGAATTTTATTCTTTCTCAAGTCTCTGATGGGGTTGAAGACCAGATAGTTTAGTGTTACAGTTAAGCTTAGTTGTTTAGTGGTTAAGATGTTTTTAGGTGTAGATAGAAGTTTTTAGGTTGATACAGAGACAATATGATAGATAATGATTTACATTCAGAGTTTAGACTCACCAAGATAGGAAAGTTGTTTTCTTCAAGGTTACCAAATACAAATAGCCAAAACACTAGGGCTGTAACATTTACATAATTCCTGATTGTTTCGTGGTTCTTCTTGCTGTATGTAGTTTATTGTATATATGTGTGTAATAACATAAATATATATGTTAATAAAGAATAATTGTAAAAAACAAAATATGCATCTATAGTTTAGAAAATCCGTATAAACAAGCTCAAAAGGATCAAAACCTAAAGTCAGTTTAATACACAGAGATATTACTATAAATGTGTATATATAATAAATACCTTTGAATACATTTTTTCTCTCAACATGAGATAATGAAATATTTATTTATTATTACATAAATTCCAAATACACTTAACTATATTTATGATTCTGTTATGAAGGAGATTGATGATTTATGAATAGAATGGTTTTAACTTTATGATTTGTTACAAATACTGTTGTGATGATTTTTTTTGTGTAGAAATATTCTTCAAAAATCATTGTTCTCTTAAATGTAAGGCAGGCTTATGAAAGTGTATTGGGTATAATAGTTTAAAACCCTTAATTCATTATAATACTACCTTGCAAAAAGATTGTCTAACTTATTGAAAGACTGGGAAGTAAATGAACTTGTTCTGGTGTCTTACAAAATGAAGTTTTAACCTACATCCCTTTGATTACCACTGAGGTTGGATATTTTTGTAACTTCTCTAGAATTCAGATTGTATAAATTATTCATGGACATTTCCCAGGGACAAATGAAGAAGAAGCTAAGATTTCATTCCCCCAAAACCCACAGCTATGTGCAGCTGGAATCTGTATAGAAAGCTCATTTTGAATATTCACGTTAAAGTTTTCTTCACTTATCAAATTATTTGCAAGTTAATCTGGTTTCAAATTAAGTGACATTTAGTGAACATTCAAATATGCTTAGTATATTGACAATTTCAGATATAAGAACTAATGTTAAATCAGGGAATAAGTAAGATGATGAGCCACATGTTTCTGCTTATGCGTTTGTGTGTACCCTCCCACTCCGTGTTGGTGAGTGTGTGTGTGTGTGTACCCTCCATAAGTGTGTATGTGTGAGTGACATGAGTTTTTATGTGGTCAGTAGCCATAAGCAAGCACTACAAACCTAGAGACCAATGTGGCAAATAGATACTAAGTCATTTAGTATATTTGGATTCGGTTGAGACATATGATCTGCTCTGTTTTTTTAAAATAGCCTTGGCACAAACCTAGACATATCTAAGAAGATGGTACCTCAGATGAGGGATTGCTTACATTAGGTTGGCCTGTGGGCATCTCTGTAGGGCATTTTCATGGTTGCTGATTGATGGGGAGGGCTCATTTCACTGTGAGTGGTGTCATCCCTGGGCAGGTGATCCTTAGAGATATAATAAAAGTAGCTGAACATGAGCCTGGAAGGAAGCAAGGAAGCAGCTTTCCTCTGTGTTTCCTGTCTCTGCTCCTGCTTGCGTTCCTGTCCTGACTGCGATCAATGATGGACTGTGATCTAGATATATAAGCCAAATAAACCTCTTCTTCTCCAAGTTACTTTTCATCATGGTGTTTATCACAGTAACATAAAGCAAACCAGGGCAGAAATTGGTACCAGAAATGGGGTTTTGCTGTGATGAGCCTGACAAGGTTGCCTTTTCAGTAAGCTTATAGAAATAATCTTAGAGTGTTGGGCTAAATTATATTCCAGATAAACCCTTTCTTCCCCAAATGGCTTTTGGTTGTGATTTTTTATCACAGGCACAGAAACATACTTAGAACATGCTGAAAAATATCTGCAAAGATTTCATAGTAGTGATCATTGCACAATTTAAGGTTTGTGAGAGAAAGAAAGAAAGAAAGAAAGAAAGAAAGAAAGAAATTGAAAATATTGGAAACAGGGTCACATATTTGATATCACTTTATGGGAATTAGGTATGGAAAAGTAGAAGGGTCATTGTCTAACAATTATCTTGACGCATGTTCTAAACAATGTAGTTTATGAAGATTGTTGATAGATGTTAAATGTAGAAGTACTTTGAACTCCAAAAATCTTCATATTTATGATTACATATCTCTTAAAATTCTGAATTTTCAAGATATTTAATTTTGTGGGGTAAATTAAGGCTTTGGTCACAGATAATATAAATTTTCCCAAAAATATTGATAGGCCAGAATCAGTAAATAAAATTATCTTTGGCGTCCTTCAAATGCATACACCTTGGTTGGTAATGACACTGATATTTTCTTTAAAAATATAATGAGCTAAGGTGTCTTTTTTGTTTAGAAGATTCAAATAAAACACAAGCAAAAGTTACATCATGAACAGGAAATAGGGAGTTTCTAGGAAAGAAAATGACAACTACCATTAAAAGAAAGAAATTAAATAGTATCAACTTTTTAACCATGAGTCAATAACAAGAAGTAAATTTCCAAATATTATTACAACTTAAAATGATGACATTCTAATGGGAATGGTGAAGGGAATCCCAGCTTGTGGAATTACAGTAACATCGTTGTCACAAATCTCAGTTCCTATGGTGAGTTTGTTTGTTTGTGTTTTGATAGTGTCAGGTTGGTCAGTGGTAGTCAAGGTTCAGCATCAGGACCCATGTACATTCTTTCATATGACTCATAGTGACAGAAGTGACGCTTCGGTGTAGCAGAGAATGGACGTCGTCCCAATAAAGAAGCAAATCCTTACCCCCTACCAATCATTGCAAACAAAAATCTATTTTGGACAATCAAAGTTTTCATAAAGTCAGAAATTAACGCCAAAATAAAGAAAAAAATTTGCCAAATAATTCACATCATTTCATGAATGATGTGGTACGCCACAGCCACCTGAAAGATATATGTAGCACCTTTATCAAATATAAATCAATACAGAAAATCTGACAGATAATAAAACTGTGAAAACCAGTGTGTAGTTATAAACACACATCATGGCATTAAATTATTTCACGTTATTTGTCAAAATCATTGAGGACAGATTTCAGGAGCAGACAGCCTACGAGAACCTGATAGTCATAATGTTTTCACCAGGCAAAACCTAGTAGTGTCAAGACGACTAAACATCCTAATAGTGCCTAGGAAAGCACACCAGCAGCTCCCATTGACCATGATATGTGACCCTCCCCCCCCCCCCCAAAAAAAATCAGCCACTGGCCTATAAGGGTAAAGGGAGTAGGGGCAATGTACAAAGGGTGAGGGGGTTCAAATGGCTGCTGAGTACGAGTGACCTATGGGGTCAGCTTCAGTGAGACTCTTCACCTTTATTAGGGTGAACGGAGGCTGTATAGTGCTTAGGGAATGAGCGTAGGGTCCCCAGGGCAGGGGTACACTATGGACTGGGGCTTGCAGTGCAGTAATGCTTTATTTACATGCCAGGAATTCCATATACTTCTTGGGAACGGTCTTATCAGGAGGAAGGAGGTTGAACCTGCACTTTGGCCATGGGCTACGTGACTTCTCTCGGGGGTGGAGGTCCTACTTAGAGACCCTCTCCAGATGAGTTCAGACAGAGAACGAAGCCCCTGCTGAGAAAAAGAGGCCTCCACTCTGCATCAAGCTCAAGACAGCTGTCTGGGCATGATGTCCTGAGACCTTAAATAGCAGGGCCTTCCCACAACGGCTCATGTTTGTCAGGATGAGGCGAGTACCTGGATGTTCATTTTGAAACCAGTGGGAGCTGGGATACCCGTATAATGGTTCTATTATAATAAATCATTAAATAAGATGGTCAATTCAGTCCAACAACAGTGCATTTAACCATTTGTTCATATTTTTAATAAGTTAGTATTATATGCAGGCTACAAAGTCGCTACATGTACAGACTTCTTGCCTCCCACGAAGCTAAGTGGGGAAGAAGTTACTACAGAAACAATGCTTTCTCTGTTGGCTACTAACTAGGGAACACAAACAGGACGAGATTACTTTAGCCATTAGTGATGATGATCACATGTGAGTGTGTGAAACTTAAGTTAGCACACAAAGTACTTGCCTCATCAGGGCAGCACAATATTTCTACTCTGACCCCTCCCTGACTGTCCTCCATAGCCCCTTGCATCGTCTCCCGTCTTTAGATACAGCCCTCCTTTCTGTTTTCACACCAAGCTACACATATTCTGCTGCTTTCTCTTCACCCGAGCCCTTTCCACTTAAGATCCTTTGCTTCCCTCATGCGGTCCCACGGCTAGCTCTACAGTGCGTACACTCATGCACACCTACAGGCATGCCTCCCTTTTAAAATGCATTTGTGTGCTTTCCTATCACGTTCCCTTTTCTGTGAAGATGCTGAGCTTGTTTAATTCTTTTCCATTAAGAAATCATGCAGGCTTAGTGAAGATTTTACATTCAAAATTTAAAACAAAACTCAAACAGCCTTTTCATATCCAGTTTCCTGTAACCACTCTGGAAAAGTCAGTAGCTACTATTCGTATCATATTTCCTTTTGATTTTATATCCTCAATGACCATCTTAGTGCCAGATGCATTGGGAACATGCTTTGTTTGTTTGTTCATTTGTTTTGTTTTTCAAGAGAGGGTCTCTCTGTGTAGACCTAGATGTCTTAAAGTTCTCTCTGTAGAAGAAGTTGTCCTCAAACAGAGATCTGCCTGATCTTTGGCTCCAGAGTTCTGGGATTCAAGGTGTGTGTCATGGCTGGCTTGTGAACATGCATTAACTATGTGTTGAAAATATTTTAAGATGAATAATATTCTAAGTAGAAGATTTTCAATTTCATTATATTATGTGACATCCTGTAAGTTAAAATTTAAGATAGAAAGGCCAGTGATTTCATTGTGTAATGATTTTTCTGAGAAATGGCTCTAGAAAGTGCTATTGTTACTTATTGAAGAGCAAGTCTCCAAAGAGAATTTTCATAGCTTCATCTTTATGACAACATGTATTTGCTAAAGGAAGAAACTCTTGATTGAGGCCTCACTTTATCTCCTTAAAGGAAAGGGTTTTTTAATGGGCTCATGCAATCATAAAACACATCAGAAAATATCTATCATGAATGAAAGTTGATAGCAGTTTATTTACCTCACAAAATGTTGAAATAGTAGACTACTTGTATAATTTGAACATATATTCTAATACTATTATTTTAGAACTTAGATAATGAAAATATTAGATACATCTCTAAAATGACTACAGGAATGGAATAAAGTAAAAGAATAATATTAGAAAAAATTAGACAAAAGTGGTGGTAAATAGTCCTGTAAAATTATAAGATAAAAGTGAACTCTTGACTACTCAGGATTCTCCTACAAAACTGCATGTTCAACTGTCATGATGAGAGAGAGAGAGAGAGAGAGAGAGAGAGAGAGAGAGAGAGAGAGAGAAGGAGATTTATAGATAATGGGATGGGAGAAAGTTGATCCAAAGCTGAAGTCTTTAGATTTACATATTGCAGCAGATCTCATACAAAGGTATATGCAGAAATGAAACTTTTAAATTTATACTGTAGCCTACTCATACTAGGAGGAGAATGATGGCTATGACAAGCTTCATGTTGAATTTATTCTACAGTAACAGTATTTCTTTGCAGTGTTCACTCAAAAAAAATGGAAATTCCTATTCAAGGCCATTAGCTGTCTCTGTCCTCAGTTGGTCTCAACCCATCACTTCCTGTTCAGAACACACTTTAATTTCTGATACAGTCTCAGTGTGAATCAAAGCCTCTCTGTAATCCTATGATCCTGCCCCAGCCTCCAGAGTGTTGGAGTCAAAAACGGTATGCTAACAAACAACTTTAAAATATGTTTCATATTTCCTTACTTTTTTGTCATTAATTTTTGTGTGTATGTTTGCATATTATTTGTTTGTTTGCCAGTGCACATGTATACGCAGGTGTATTTGGAGGCCAGAGACCAACCTCAGGTGCCATTCCTCAAGTACCATTTACCTTTATTTGAGACATAATGTCTCACTGGCCTTGGGTAACAAATTCAGCTAAGTTGGGTAGCTATTGAACCCTGTGGTTCTTTTTATCTGTGGGTTCTGGAGTTCAAACTCATGTACTAACACATGCTCTCGAACAGTTTACTAACTGAGCCATCTCTCCAGCCCTTGCATCTATTTGTTATATAAACATAGCTGTTTCCATTTCTCTGGTCTTATTCATACTGTCATATTTTTATCCCCATCCTTTTTTTCTCTACTTGGTATTACTTGATTCAATCTAGTATTATTGGAATCTCCATTTCCAGTGCTCTTGTGAGTCATAACAAACATCTCAGATGATATCAGAGACAATATTAATGCACCAAATGAAACAGAGTGCAGGTTAAGTTTTGCCTTCAACATCTGTTTTTATCAGTGCCCTCACTCCTATAGGCAATATCTGATTTGGGACTTGAGTCTTTTCCCCACAAGCACAAGCTCACGGGTACTTCACTATACAAAGACACCTTCCCTGTTCACTCTCTAATGGAATAATTCAGGAAGGTTTCTGATGGTTGTCCCCCACTGCTGCTTTGACTTTTTTGTGTGTGTGTGCCATTTATTATTCCAGACTTGTGAGCCACACTGTCTTAGGCACACCTTGAACGAATGCATATTCTTATTCACACATATTTATTCTTCTGGGAACAGTGCAGCTCAACACCAGTTGTATTTACAGCTTGTTTTCCCACATAGGAGTTGGCCACGTCGTTTACTCTTCCCAGTGCCCTGGGGGTTGTTTGTTTAAGCAAAGCTTCTTGAACAGTGTTGTAGAACCAGGTTTTAGCAGCGCCACCTGGGGGCTAATTCATGTCTAGTCCATGTTTAGTCCTGATTTCCTATCCAGAGAGCCCAGCCCAGCAGTCTGTGAGTCTTAAGGTGTTTGAAAAAGGCCATGCTGGAGCTTTGCCCCAAGTCAACTACAGCAGGATTTTCCAAAGCACAGAGTCATGTTAAATGTCTTTTATGAGATTGTCATATACTGCTGGGCCTGAGAAGCGCTGCCTTCATCAGGAGTTATATACAGTTCTCAGCTGGCGAGATGTTGCATCGTATCCAGGAGACACTGAGAAGTGTCTAAAGATGCTTGGTTGTCAAACTGAGATGCTGCTTGTCTTAGTTAGTGTCTATTGCTGCAACCGAACACGATGACCAAAAAGCAAGTTGGGGAAGAAAACGTTAGCTCAGCTTACACTTACACATTGCTGTTGATCGCCAAAAGTCATGGCAGGTAGTCAAGCAGGGCAGGAACCTGAAGGCAGGAGCTGGCGCAGAGGGCGTGGAGGAGTGCTGCTCGCTGGCTTGCTTCACATGGCTTGCTCAGCCTGTTACCCTACAGAACCCAGGACTGCCAGCCCAGGAACGGCACCAGCCCACAATTGGCTACATCCTCCCTCATTGATCACTAGTTGAGAAAATGCCTTGCAGCTGGATCTCACGGATCCATCTCCTCAACTGAGACTCCTTTGTCTCCGATGAATCTAGTTTACACCAAATAGACACAGAACCATCCAGTACATTGTTGCGGGGGAGATGCTGCATGCGGGAGTCCCCCACGCGGGACACTCTTTGTTTACAAACATTTTTTTCATCCGGTGCAAAATACCAATAGTGGTAGAGTCTGGAAATCATCAGAGCCCAGGCTATGCTTAATGTTTTCCTGTTTCCATTTAAAGCATTCGTTAGGCAAAACCACCATTTCTGTGAACCAAAAGAGTGATAAGCACAAGACACTCAACCACCAGAACAACGAACACATATGTGATGGAGAAGTGGGAAAGAGGGAGGGGGCAGGGGAAAGGTGTTGTACATGTGCTGTGGAGAGAGGCAGAAGTGGAGGTGTGATGGCAGTGACAGATAAGACCGAGGGCTGATGTCAACAACCTGTCACTGCCTGTAGGGTCAGCAGGGTGATGGTCAACAGGCTGGAGCTTATGTAGATGCAGATTCAGCCTCTAAACCCACTGTCAGGCCTTAGGATTCCCATGGCTCTGAGCAGCGGTGGAGGTCAGAGATGAGGAAAGGTTCACTTTCTGGACTGGACCTCCTCAAAGGATCACTTAGTCCAAGATATCACCAGAGGCCATTTGTTGTCTGTAGTCCATGCTGCTGCCCCGGGGTCTGATGAAGGCTGAGATCCATGTAGACATATGCAGTCTGCACCACTAACTGAGGGGGGTTGCACTGATGTTCAGCGTGGCAGCTGTACTGAGTGGTATGGGTAGCCGTCTGAGGCCACACTGAGGCCTGTGGCCCTGCCGAGGGCATGAGTAGGTTTGTGGTCCTGATATGGCCAAGGGCTGTGTAGATATCTGCGGGCCCCGTTATCACTGAAACCCATACAGATGTGGTCTGGGCTGCTGCCTGAATCCATGTTAGTATCCCTGGGAACAGGAGAGCTACCCCTGCCCCTCTCCAGCCACCACAGGGCTTTCTTCATTTGATGGAGGAGAAAGACGAATCCTTCCTTGGGTGGCCAGGCACTAGGGATTTGACCATGCTCCAGCGAGTATTCAGACAACACAAAATGGACTTAAAAAAATTTTACCCTTCTTTTGTTGTTTTTGGGGGAGAGGTTGGGGGATAATGGAAGAAGGGTAGACATGGGAAGACTAGGAGGTGAGCACAATCACGGTGTGTGACATGAGATTCCAAATTAATAACATAATTTTATTAATTTTTTACAAAACATATTATTACATATATATACAATAAACTAGCTGCAGTAAGAAGAACCATGAACACAATCAGTAATTATACAAATGCTACATTCTTAGTGCTTTGGCTATTTGTATTTGGCAGCCCTGAAGAAAACATCTTTCTCATCTTAGTGCTTCTAAAATTCAGAATATAAATCAATATCTATCATACCTTGTCACCATCAACTTAAAACATCTATCTAGACCTAAAAGCATCTTAACCCCTAAACAACTAAGCTTAATAGTAAAACTAACTATCTGGTTTTCAACCCCATCACAGACTTGAGAAGGAATAAAATTCTTTATCTGAGTGTACTGGAGAGCAAGTTAGTAGCTTTCCAAATAAGATGATGAGAAACTTTGCTACCTGAATGGTCACATAAAACTCTCTATAATGTTGGAGCATTATCTTCAGCCTTCTGGCTCAATAAAACTGACAGACATATTTGTGAGGCAGGAACTATTGAGGATTTGCTTACCCTGTCTTGCCAGAGCTTGGCCGTTGACTCTACCTGCATCTAAGCTTGAGCTTGTGTGTGTGTGTGTGTGTGTGTGTGTGTGTGTGTGTGTGTGTGTATGTGTGTGTGTGGTTTTTCGAGACAGGGGTTCTCTGTGTATCCTGGACTCACTTTGTAGACCAGGCTGTCCTTGAACTCACAGTGCTCCATCTACCTCTGCCTCCCAAGTGGTAGGATTAAAGGCATGTGCCACCACACCCTGCTCAAGCTTGCCCTTTTTAAGGCAGAATTCTGTCTATGGTAGAAACAAGGATATTTTTCCCAGTGGCTTGTTTGCCACATTTGAAACCATCTCCATAAGGAGATTCCTCAGTGCTCTTCATCCTCTTTGAGGTAGGCTGGGTGTTATCAGGAGTTAACCGCTCTCATTGTCAGTGAATCTTTAAAATAATAAAAACAATTTAAATGCCATATCCTGTATGTCTCTGAGTTTTTGAAGACTTTATCTATTTTACTTTATCTTTCTAAAAAGAAAAGTGGTAGACAAGAGTGCCAAAGGTATATTACTTTTAGGCTATGATCCTAGGGCATCAGTAGATCTCAACATGTGTGCACAGGTATTGTTGAGAACACATTGCTCTGGAAGCTAAGCCTTTCCTGTAACTCATATACCTCTAAGACTAGGTGTAGTTGCCAACTTGGACTAACCAGCAGGAATGCACACGGACATCTTAGACATGGGTTATCTGTTCAGAGTTAAGTTAACTGCTTGCTCATTTTGTAATTTTGCCAAGACAAAGTATAATCTTTTTATTATTATTAAATATATTTGTAAAATAAATATTGTCTTAGAATAAGTGCATTGGTTTTTTCCCCCTTTTTTATAGCATAAGGAAAAAAATGGAATATGAGGAAGAAATCCAGTCATTGCTTCAGGAGAAGATAAAAAACAACGTTTACCTCAAGCAGCTCTACAAGCAGGCTTACCAGATTGGGGCTATATACCATGTAGCTAAGCAAAAAACGGATGAGCTGGAAGCTAAAATAGCAGACACGAGAAAAAAGTTCAAGGTTAGGCATCATTGCCATCTCTTAACTGTACAAAAGGAATAATTAATCTGAATTTTCTTAAGTTAATCTTTCTTTGTAGTTAGATTTTACTTTAAGGTTTAAGAATTTTCTCAGAGCCCTGGTAAAATGCCTGCTACACAAGTGTAATGACCACACACACACACACACACACACACACACACACACACACAGAAGTGTATATTACCATGTACATTCAATACACACCACAAAAAATCTTACAATCGTATGGTTAAGATGTGTGTAGGCATGGAGTAGCATTCAAAATCAAATCCAGATCTTTTTCGCACACATTAGACAAGTGCCCTACCAAGTGAGGTACATGCTAAAGCATGTCATTCTTTTTTTAAGTAATTTATTCAGATTACATCTTAATTGTTATCCCCTCACTTGTAATTTTCCATTCCCTCCTCCTTCCCTCTTTCATCCTATTCCCCTCCCCTAGGTCTGTGGCAGAAGGGGACCTCTTCCTCCACCATATGATCACAGCCTATCAGGTCTCATACTGGTAGCCTGCTTTATCTTCCTTTGAGTGCTACCAGGTCTCTCCACCAATGGAAAGTGGTCATTAGGGGGCAACAGAGTTCATGTCTGAGTCAGTTCCTGTCCTCCACACAGCTATGGAGAATGTGCTGTCCATTAGCTAGATCTGGATAGGAGTTCTAAGTTTACTGCATGCATTGTCCTTGGTCGGTACAGTAGTTTGAGCAGATCCCCTGGGTCCAGATACGCCAGCCTTAATAGTCTTCTTGTAGGTTTCTAGGACCCTCTGAGTCCTTCTATTTCCCCATTCTCCTATACCTTTCTCACCTGGAGTCCCAGTAGGAAGTCCCAGTATCTATCTCAATCTCTGGCTAAGTGAAGACATTCCAGGGACATCTTTGTTGGGCTAGTGTCCAAATATAAGTGAGTATATACTGTGAGCATCTTTCTGGTTCTGGGTTAACTCACTCAGGATGACCATTTCTAGTTCCATCCATTTACCTGCAAATTTCAGCATTTTCTTGTTTTTAATTAGATGAGTAGTATTCTACAGCATAAATGTACCATAATTTCTTCATCTACTCTTCAACTGAGGGACATATAGGTTGTTTCTAGGTTCTGGCTATTACAAATAAGGCTGCTATGAACATGTTGAGTATATGTCCTTCTGTGGTGGACCATCTTTTATGTATATTCCAAGGAGTGGAATAGCTGGGTCTTCAGGTAGCCCTATTCCCAGTTTTCTGGGAAAGAACTAGAGGGATTTCCAAAGTGGTTGTACAAGTTTGCACTCCCACTAGCAATGAAGGAGTGTTCCCCTTTTTCCACATCCTCTCCAGCATATGCTGTCACTTGAGGTTTTGATCTTAGCCATTTGTAAGATGGAATGCCAGAGTCATTTCAATTTGCCTTTCTCTGATGACTAAGGACATTGAGCATTTCCTTAAGTGTTTCTCATACATTTGATATTCCTCTGTTGAGAATTCTTTGCTTAGTTCTGAGCCCCATTTCTTAATTGGGTTATTTGGTTTGGTGGTGTTTAATTTCCTGAGCTCTTTATATTTTTTGGATATAAGACCTTTGTCAGATGTAGAGTTGGTGAAGACCTTTTCCCAGTCTGTAGGCTGTTGCTTTGTTCTGTTGACAGTGTCTCCTGCCTTACAGAAGCGTCTCAGCCTCATGAGGTCTCATTTATTGTTGACCTTAGAGCCTGGGTTGTTCAGGAAGTTGTCTCCTGTTCCAATGAGTTCCAGGCTCTTCTCCACTTTTTCTTTTAAGATATTTAGTGTCTCTGGTTTTATATTGAGGTCTTTACTCCACTTGGACTTGGAGTTTTGTGCATGGTGATAAATATAGATCTAATTGCATTTTTCTACATGTAGACATCCAGTTAGACCAGCAATATTTGTTGAAGATGTTATCCTTTTTCCATTGAATAGATTTGGCTTCTTTGTCAAAAATCAAGTGTCCATATGGATTTGTGTATAAATTTATTTCTGGGTCTTCGATTCAATTCCATTAGTCAAACAGCCAGTACCATGCTATTTTAATTACTGTTGCTATATAGTACAGCTTGAAGATAAGCTATGGAGTTTCCTCTGGATGATCTTACATTTTACAGGATAGTTTTAACTATTCTGGGTTTTTTTTCCCATGTGAAGTTGAGAATTGATCTTTCAATGTCTTTCCCCTGAGGTAACATCTATCCTTGTGACTGAGATGTGCTTCTTGAATGCAGAAGAATGTTGGGTCTTGTTTATGCATCCATTCAGTTAATCTGTTCCATCTTATTGGAGAATTGTGACCATTCATGCTGAGAGAGATTAATGATCAGAGACTGTTAAGTCCCTTGATTTTGATGTTGATTGCAGCAGAGTATTTGTGTGGTTATGTTTTGCAACCATGAAGTTATCTATTTCCTGTGTTATTTTGGTTGTGGCTTGTCACTTTGGGATGGAGTTTTCCTTCTAGTAACTTCTGTCGGGCTGGAATTGTGGATAGGTTCTCTTTGAATTTGTTTTTGTCATGGAATATCTAGTTTTCTCCATCAATGGTTATTGAAAATTTCACTGGGTATAGTAGTCTGGTCTGGTATCTGTGGTCTACTGGGATTGCAAGACCTCTGCCCAGGCCCTTCTGGCTTTTATGGTCTCTGCTAAGAAGTCAGGTGTAGTTTTGACAGGTTTGCCATTATATGTTACTTGGCCTTTTTCCCTTACCACTTTTAATATTTTTGTTGTTGTTGTTCTGTACATTTTGTGTTTTGGTTATTATTTTGTGGGAGGATTTTCTTTTCTGGTCTATTCTATTTGGGTGTTCTGTAGGCCTTTTGTATGTTTATATGCATCTCCTTCTTTAATTTGGGGAAATTTACTTCTATGATTTTGTTTAAAGTATTTTCAGGGCCTTGGAGTCAGGCGTCTTCTTTTTCCTCAATGCCTATTATCCTCAGGTTTCATCTTTTCATAGTGTCCTTGATTTCTTTGATGTTTTGTGTTAGGAATTCTTCAGAGTTAATATTTTCTTTGATGGTTGCATCAAGTTCTTCAATTGTATCTTCTACTCCTGAGATTTTTTTTCTCCATCTCTTGGATTCTGTTAGAGAAGCTTACCTCTGCATTTCCTGCTTTCTTCTCTAAGTTCTCTGATTTCCACTTTTCTTCTGTCTATTCCTTTATCATTGTTTCCATTTTCATCTTCAGATTTTGAACTGCTTTCTTGATTTCTTTTATCTGATTGTTGGTATATTCCTGAATTTCTTCCAGTGCCTCTTTATAGGCCTCTTTAATGTCTTCAATCTCTTTGGCTTTCTTTCTGCATTTGTTTATGAATTTTATTCATTTCCTCCATTATCATCTTCATTACTAAAGATTTGAGGTCATTTTCTTGTGCTTCATTTGTGTTTGAGTTCTCAGGGTTGAATTCTTGCTGTCTCTGATGTTGGGAGGTAATTTCTGCTTCACTTCACTGGTTGTTGAGAGTGGTTTGTTGGTGAGTGTCTATCGGTCTTGAACCCTCACATGTGCATAACAGGGAACCCTTCCCTGGATCAGGCAGGTGATCTGGTTTCAGCTCTAAAAGACTTTGCTCCACACCCTGGCCTCCCCGCTGTGTCATCAGAGGCAGGTGATGGTGCTCTGCAGCCCACGCATCAGTTCTAGGTAGTGTAGATAAAGCTCATCATGTTGCCTTAGGCTGGGTTTTGAAAACCCTGCCCTCTAGCACTGGGGCTTTGGGGGCCCAGGATCAGTCTACTCCAGAGTACTGGAACCCCTGCTGGCCTGTGGCAGTTGGCTAGGCTTCTGCTTCATCAGTCCAGGTTGTGGGACCTAAGTTCAGTCCCACCTGAGAGAGCAGATACCACCCTTAGGATTGTGGCTGTTGGCTAAGCTTCTGTGTGATCCCTTCATATGGATTCAGTCCTGTCTGAGTGTTCTGGAACTCCCGCTGGGTTGTGGCTGCTGGCTAGACTTCACCTGAGCTTGCAGAAGGGCTCCCTGGGTTGGGGTGGCTGGCTAAGTTTCTGCTGGATCCCCTCAGGCTGTTTCAGTCTCTCCCATGAGTGTGGGAACCCCTGCTGGGCTGTGGGGGCTGGGTAAGCATCCAGGCTGATCCATTCAGACCAGTTCAGTTCTTCCCAAGTGTGCAGGAACAGTCCACTGGGGAGGCTGGCTTGGATTTTGCCCGATCTGTTTAGACTGTGCCCCCTTAGATCAGACAACCCAGGAGTGAGACTATGGAACTGTAGCTGAAGAAGATGTCCACATCTGCCTGGGCCCCTGTATGGGCCTTGGGTCCCTCTGTGGACTGGTGGGATGATTTGATGTCAGATCTATTCTAGATCCACATTCTTGGCTCCCCCTGGGCCAGCAGACACTAATGCTGTTCCTCTGTGGCCCACAGTTTAGTCAGAGAGCGAGAAAGAAAGAGTGCTGAGTTGGGCTTTTGATATTGTGCCAGCATAATGCAGGCATCTGGGGCTTTCTGTGGACTGTCAGGGTGGTCTGAGGTCAGATCCACCCATTTTCCTGAGTTTTCCCCAGGCCAGCAGCTCCAGACTCTGGTGCTTCACCACCACAGTTCAGTCTCAGATATCGAGTCCATGATACAGAGCAAAGCTGCAGCTCACAGGTGGGTACAGGTCCAGACTCTGTGGACTGGACACCTGTGCTCAGTGGTCTAGCTGGATGGCCTGAGGCCAGATCCACCAGTGTTCTGCACTGTGGGGACCCCTCTCACTCAGGGCTCTCCAGATCTTGCAGTCTGTAGCTCCCAGCTGGGTCCCTAGTCTCCATCATGCAGATCAGATACCATGCATATTTGGCACTGCCATTCTGGATCCCCTTCAAGGCCCATTATTCTTAAACCACATCTAACATGCAAGAAAAAAATCATATCTCTTCAAAGGATCAGTTAACTGATCAACTTTTTATCTATCTTTTGCTATGACCAGCTCTAACTTCTGGAACCAGGAATGTGGAACTGGGTTGAGTTTTCTCATGTACACATAATTTATATGTTAGTGAAGATGCTATAACATACCCTGTATCCTCTATAACACATGAATAGGGTGTGCCTCATCAGGTTTGCAAGTTAGTATGAGGAACTTTCTAGGCCACAGTGCTACAGAATCAAATGCTCATATGCCTTGAGTCACCCCTATTTGAGTAATAACCAGTTAGCCGTCACCGCCTACCATTTGTCGCTGTGTCAGTAGTGGCTTCTTGAGCTGGAGAACACATGCAGAGGATGTGTCCCTCTATCACACAATTGTCTTTTCATCGACTGGCCTGCATCATGAGTGTGGTACTGATGACTGGACCTGAGTCCGCGTTCATTCTGGGAAGCTCTCTACCTCTGAATTATGTTCCCCACCATGGTTTTCTTGCAGGCACATTTTAATCGTTGTTGCCATGTGCTGAAATTAACACAGAAGATAATTACAACCATGTCACTTGTGGGTTATTTTAGAAATGGACTAGCTACAGAGGTAGAATTTCTGAATAACACTCTTATAAGTTAATACATTAGTAAAATGCCAAGTATGTTTTAGGCAATTAATCCTGAGTAATCAAAGATATCAAAGAACTTCTAGAAATTTCCAACCATATCAGATGACCTGTCCCAATTTCTCCAAACTTCAGTATATACAACCAACTTATTCAAGAAAAGAAGTGTTTTCCTAGATGGCAGGTTAAGAGTCAGAAGCTACACTACAGCAGGAGACAGGTCATAGCCATGCATCTTCAGTCAAGTCTGGTGTGGTGGTGCATGCCTTTAATCCCAGGACTTAGTAGGCAGAGGCAGGCAGATCGCTGTGAGTTCAAGGCCAGCCTGGTCTACAAAGAGTGTCCAGGATGGCCAAGGCTAACACAGAGAGACCCTGTCTTGAAAAACAAAAAAGAAAACAAAAAAAGCTGTCACCAGATGTTAAGTTCTTCTCAGCCTTTCAGTTGAAAGCTTCTAAGCAAGCTGAGAAATTCTGGTATTATTCTGAGTTTAATGCAATCCTGTGGAACACTGGATAGATTGAGTCTCTAGCTCTGGATTAGATTAATAGTGGGGACTCACCTTGAAGGGAGGAATGGGGTAGAAGGAAAACCTTATCTGCAAAACTACTTTTTGTGAGGCTGTGTGCTGGTTCATCTTGTCAACATTGCAGGATTTACAGTCACCAGGGAAATGCATCTCTGACAGACCTGTGAAGGATATTTTAGATAGATTAATCAAGGCCCGAATGCATTCCATGGGCTGGGGTGCAAGACAGAAGGAAAGGAAGAGAGAAATTGAGGATCTGTTCACTGCTTTCTGTTTCTTGACTGGAAAGAGTGCAAATGGCTGCCTATTGTTCCTATTGCCATGACATCCTGTCATAGTGGGCAGACAGAATGTGCCCTTGAGCCTGAGTCGGAGTAAGCCCTCCTATCCATTGCTTACTTTTGCCAGGTGCTTAATTGCAACAAGAAAACAAGTAAGCAATGGGAGCTATTTATTTATGGTAATTTAATTGTTTTAATATCCATGCTACTGCATAATTGTTATGAGCACATTCATTTGGGATGTAATTGTGCAATATGGAGAGAACTTCTGATTCCGGCTTGGTAGCTACTGAAGCACCACACCTACACTTTGGCAAGCAAAGTTTTCTAATCCAAGCTCAAAATTTAAAAGTAACCACATGAGAGGACACACTTTTACTACAAGAAGTAAAAGAAAATGATCCTTGGAATATTCTAATTCACACTAATCCATTACTTATCTTTTATCTTTAGAGAACCATGATTTCTAGTAAATAATCTTTCAATTATTCCAACTAGTCTCAAACTCTTTGCTAGAGAAAATCCTTGGCCCACATTCCACATTCCATAGCTGCAGTAGACTTCTATATCTAGCTTTGTTTCCCCCACTTTCAGTAGCTTACATATAGCCAAAGTCCAATCACATTACATGGAGAATTCTAGAAAAAAATATTGTTCAAACTCAGGGTTTGAACAATGTTCCCTGAGTGACATGGTAAAACCTGTGCAACCTGCTCTATTGGTTCTGCCTTATGGGCCAGTCATCCCTCTGTCCAGTGTATCTGCTTTGAGAATCTTGCCTGCCAGATGTCATCTTACATTCCAAATTAACTGTATAATTTTGCAGTGCCTTTATCACATATCAGTTTTTCACATATATGAAATTGGGAATCTTCTTTTCTCTAAAATTATTGTGGGAAGAAAGAGATGCCTTTTAGTATTTATCCAGATAACACAAACCGTTTTTAACTGTTGCAGCAAACAATTATTATTGTATATTGTTTACAGTGTGTTGTTAACATTCTACACACTTATCCCATTTGTAAGTAAACAAATGCAAGAGCTAAATGTCTGCTTCGTTAATTTTTTTTTCTTCAGCCTGAATAGCGAAGTCTTTATGTTTCTCTCGGTTACTTTCTTTTCTTTCTTTCTTCCTTTTTTTTAAATTTAATTTTATTTTTTTATTGTGGTGTTGTGGTGTTTTGTTTTTACATTAATCGCAAAATGATTTCAAACTTTACATGAATTCTACAACATTCTTAGCTCCTGTCCATCATTATTTGGTTAATGGCGGCCAACTTCCTGATTCTAAGCAGAGCTTTGTTTATGCTGAGTGTTTCCTCCGAGTTTCTGTTTGGATGTGTGTTTCCAGACAAATAGCGCACCAATTGGCTTCTGCTTTTCAGCGGTTTTTATTCTGGCACAGCGGTCTCCAGCAGTTTCACAGCTCTCTGCTGCCACCTTCTGGTTTGTGGCTGCTAAAACCAGGCAGCAAGCTGGTTCGCGGTGAATTCTTGCCTGCTTCCACAAGGCTTGCGTTTCTTTTAAAGCCAAGGCTCCTTACATGTTCTTTGAAGTAATCTTTGGATATCTTTATTCTTTTGCTCCAAAAATCAGAATTCAACAATGTGACAGAGACCTTATGGCCTTCTCAGCTTAAAATACTTACCCTCACACCCTTTACCAGCAGCTTCCCTGATCCCTCCTCTGAAGAACTCGGTAATTGCAAATGTAGACAGAGACACTGCCTGAAGCTGTGTGTCAAAAGTGGGCACAGAAGGGGTGCTGTCCCACTCCAGAGACCTCACTGCACGGTGTCCGCATCTCTGTGGAGGGCACAGTCCCAGCTAATCTTTGGCCAAACCCGAGGGCAGTAAAATGTAGGTCATGGACAAAGAACCTCAAAGGCCCCGGGCTCCCTGCAGGAAGAAGACTGAAGACGCCAACCGCCCATAGATACAGGGTGTGGAGCCCTTTGCCAAGCTCTTGTGTGTCCTCCCACTGGCCTCTTCTGAGAAAGCTTAACTTTCCCTCAGCGGCCGACGAACACAGGGGCCAGCAACATGTCCCAAATCGGAGTTCAAAAGAGTAGATGGCGGGCACATAAAAGATGCCAACGTGGAAATGTTCTGGACATTTTGTTGGTGTGTGATGAGCACTGCAAAGTGTCTTTATCTATTAAAACGTTTTGTTTTCCCCAGCAGTGGCCTTCAGCATTAAAAAGAGGCGGCTGGGTAATGCTGAGATGGATGGTAAAGCCCTTTGCTCTTGCAGAGGATCTGAGCTCCACTCCCACTACCCACCTGAGGTCTCACAAATGCCTGTAACCCTGGCTCCAGAACACCCAATGCCCTCTTCTGACCTCTCCAGGCACCGAACACACACACACACACACACACACACACACACACACACACACACACACACTTGTACACAAACAACAGCAGCCATCTTTCATCCCATTTACTTTTTAGTAATCGCAGAGCAGACAGGGTTTCTCTTGATGTAGATTTATTGTTTTGTTCATCCCCAGTTCAACTCAGGTTGAGATGCCCTGGAGAGGAATGTGACATTTGTCATAACAGCCTGTCAATTAAGCATATCAAAAATCACATGACAAACGTTATTTTTCTGATCAAAAGGGGTGTTAATTCTGAACACTTGGTCACAGTTACAGCCAATGTCGACCCAGCCCCACCCAATATACATAACAGGTAACCAACTTCATATTTTGAGATAGATGGAGTTACTAGCAGACTGATCTCTTCACCCCAAGTCTCAGTTTTAGCTCTCAACAACTTCTAATATAGGCTCCTAAAGCACACCATTCCAAGACAGACCCCTGCAGTGAACGCCTGGGAAGGCTGGGTCCTCCAGGAAAGGGATGAGAGAGAATCCGTGGCCTTACATAGGACTGCCTATCACTCCGTAGGGTCTTAAGAAAATCATCAGGAGGCCAAACCACTAAATCAAATCCCTTCGATGCACCAGGTTGTGTGAATTAGCATTCCAATTCAGGCAACCATGGGCAAGGTGCTTGGACAAAGACGCTGCCAGCTTTATGTGTTTAGATAATTTAAGTATTTGTCTCCATTTTCCCATATGGAAATAACACAGGTAATAACAGCGATTTTGTATATTTAACCATGAAGTTAAGGTAAGGTGGTCACACACAGTAGGATGTTCCTATTTTAGCCACCTCTATCCATAGTGCCATTGGGATTGGCCTGTTGAGGGCACCATCTCTGTCTGGTTCATTGAGAGTTACTGCCTACATTCTTCTCTTTGCTTGAAGCCATCTCCTTTCTCATGCAGATTAGACCTGGGAGCTGATACTCAGCAGGTCCCTCTTGGAAACTTAGCCCAATCTGGAACAAATCTGATGGCCCATACGTGCTCATTGGCTCTATGTGGTGTTGAGCAAGAAGGATGGAGAGACTATATTACAGTTCGTCTTGTCTCCCTCTACCCAGTCTTACCTCATTCTTCTTGTGTCCCCAGGGTTGATGTACACAACTTCTCAATATCCCATATACCGACCTGCAGCCCATACTCAGCCTTCAGGAACACGTCCTAGGAACATAAGCTGTCCAGAGAGGTCACCCTATTCTTTAGCTATACCCAATAACCTAAAATGTCTGTTTATACAGGGCTCATCTTGTCTTATTCATCTTTTGTGCTCTCTGGGGTGTCTTGAAGGAAAGTGGCAGAAGTCTCTTCAGGAAGTTTCCGCCCTCTAGGTTATCTCCAAGGATCCTGTGGTCCAGTTGTTTTCTATAAGGAGAATGCTGGCCCAGAAAGCCCTTAGGCAATGGTGCTGGAACATTCTTTTTTATTATTATTAATTTATTCTTGTTACATCTCAATGGTTATCCCATCCCTTGTATCCTCCCATTCTTCCCTCCCTCCCATTTTCCCCTTATTCCCCTCCCCTATGACTGTTCCTGAGGGGGATTTCCTCCCCCTGTATATGCTCATAAGGAGCATTCTTAAGACTTGGGTAAAGTGTGACTTTAGTTGCCCAGTCAGCATTAGATGCTTTCCTTCTGGACAAGAGAGGTTGTAAGCAAGACAGAAAACCTAGGTAATCCCTCTTAGGCCCTGAAAAGGAACCTGTGGGACTATGGATTCCTTTACTGGTAATTGGGTGCATAGGTTCCATATAGATACCAATTTAAATAGCACCATCTCTTTTTTCCCTTCTTTACCTTTTTTCTTTGAATGTGCACATTCATGTCTTTGAAGGTTTGTGTGCATGAGTGTGTGTGTGTGTGTGTGTGTGTGTGTGTGTGTGTGTGTGTGTAGGCTTCTGCTTTCTTCTTGGGAGCATCTGTCTTATCTTATGAGAAAGGGTCTCTCACTGACCTGGAGCTCACCAAGTAGGCTAGGCTGGCTAGCCACCAAAGTGCAGGGATCCACCTATCCCTAGCTCCATGCTGTGGGGGTCAAACACAGGCACAGCCATGCCTAACTTTGTACTTGGGATGTACTTCTTACATCCGATCACTTTGTTCGTTGAGGAGTACCTCCTCTTTCAATAAGGTGGGACGAGCTGTGGTGGCCTCAGGACTCTGTGTTTACTTTGTAATATCTCATCCACTGCCTACCTTCCTTCTCCTTTGCATCCACAAGCTCTTTTGATGCAATATTAATTTCTCTAAAAGAAGACACTTAACATCACAGAAAACACTGGTTTACTCTCTCAGGAAATGACAACTTAAAAATGAAACAAACTTTGAAAAATGAATTCATTTTAAGGAGAAGGAAAAACACACTAATCTGCCTACATTACAGCCAGTGGTCCCGAAAGTACACTTAATGTCCTTTCCTTAGTGTTTTGATGAAGAAAGGATGTACCTAATCTGATAGTTGTTTCAGTCTTCAGCTCTGTTTCTCACCATTCACTGTCTTATGACTGCAACACACATGCTCATGTGCATGCATAAACACACACACACACACACACACACACACACACACACACACACAGAGACACACACACACACTTTGGATTATCTTTGTAGACCAGGCTGGCCTTGAACTCACAGAGATCTGCCTGTGCCTCCCTGGAAGCTGGGATTACAGGTGTGGGCCACCAAGACAGGCAAAAAACGCATCCTTTTATTTTAAAAAGTTACTGTGTTGCTTATCACCTTTGCATCTTCTTCACTGTAGCTACACTTTGTTGTTACTGTTGTTTTGGTCAGTGTAAGAGCTTTATTGTCAACTTTGCATGATCTTTTTACCCATAAAAGAGCCTCAGCAAAGGATTAGTTGTTTCCATTACGTTGGCCTCTGAGCCTGTCTGATGGGGAGTCTCTTGACAAAATTTAATAAGCTCTAAAGACTTGCCCACTGTTGGTGGCACCATTCCTTTGGCAGCAGTCTTGACTGGTGAACAACTGAGAAAGTGAACTGTGCTCTAGTGTGATGCATTAATTATTTGTCTTTGCTCTTGCCTGTCAAAGGATGTTTGACTAGCTGCTCAAGTTCCTACTACTTTGACTTGCTACCAATGATGGACTCTAACCTCAAATTTTGAGCCTAATAAACTCTGTCCTTTAATATATATTTGCCAGGGTACCTTATCACAGCAGCAGGAAATGAAACTAAGGCACTTCTGTGTTAGTTTGTTTTTTTCAATCAAAACCACCATGGTTTACAGGATTTAGTAATCTGTCTCGAATGCAAGTTAACAATCAACAAATAGTGGAAACCTCTATGACAGCTTTAATGATATGGAACCTGGATTCAAAGACTTTGGGCCCCGGCTCTAGCCCTACTGTCTGTAATGTGAACAGTCTGCTGCCTCAGTAAACAGTCTTAATTCTCTTGTTGTCTAGGGGGAGGATGGGCTAGAAGACAAATCTGTGTCCTTGCTCCTCCTCATGGCCTCCGCAGACCAGGTGACGTCACTGCCCAGTCAGCAGTGAAGTGGACAAATCCAGAACCTTTAAGAACCTGTGGTCTCTTTTTACAAACCTGGGTGTCTCTTTTAAATCTGGAGAGCAGCGTGAGAGTAGGACCAACTCCTCTCTCAGACCCTGGACTACAGTGTAATCACAAGGCAGAGGACCTACAGAATGACTTCCAGCACTGGGTTGTGTCATTTTAAAGCCAGACTGAATAGCTAAAACCATTATCCAGGGGAAGAAGGAAAGATGATTTCTATCCTTTTCGACTAATAACTCTTAAAGAATGCATTTTTCTCAAAAAATAAAGAAATTGCTATAGTCAAGTGGAGGTTCTAATAGCATGAATTATCCTTGACTATATCTATTTCGTGTTCAACATTCAAAGTATTTATGCTGGAAAGTAATAATAAAAGCAACCCATTTTTTTCTCAGTTGAGGGGAAGAGCCAAGGAACATCTAGATTTTACTCTTTGGTTCTTTTTAAGGTCAGGAGTTTATGACATAACCTAGATGAAACCAAATCCTGCTGTATCACTTAAATGCTTTGCCACAAGTAATATCAATGCCTTTAAAATAGTATAGCAAGCAAATAATAATGACTATTTTGTCCTTTATTTTTATACAAGTAAACTGTGTCTTGTATTGGTAACTACTGTTTACATTTTAATTTTTAAATATTCTGTGAATAAAGTCTTCCTTTGACAACTTTTGTGACATACAGAACAGAGAGGATTTCCTGAAGAAGCTCACAAGAGGTGAAATGACTGCTGGGATAGAGATTCAGGTAATACTAATTTGGCGGCTTTTGCATTTTCTTCTTCCTTTAATTTGCATTTCACTTAGCATTTTAAATTTGCCTGTAATGAGGCATCTTTTGTCACTGCTTGGTTTGCAAGCCAGCACTTTTCTCTCCTTAGCTGATGACAGTTGGCCTCTGTGTACAACTGGAGTGTCTGATCATGCATAAAGAAACTGACCTCCCATGCACATATCTCATTTTGTGACTTAATGGGAATTTCTGCCAGTCTAGTGAAAGGGCAGTAGACTCTTATTCCTAACTGTCTAACTCTTTAGTTTGCTTTCTGATGATGTTACGTTTTCTTTACTTGTACTGTCTCTCACTGGGATTTCTTTATTTAACCCTTACAAATGTGCTATGATATTTCTATTAAAAAAAAAAGGCTTTGGAATGGAAGTATGATAATTAGCCAAACCGAGTTTAGTTTTTTCAATCTTGCTCATTCTTTGGAACCAGGATTTGACTCTTTAATCGGTGGCAGAGTGCTTCCCTTCCGGAAGTACATACGTGTGACGTTGTGATCGTTATGATAGGAGAATTAAACTTGCAGTGCAAAAGGGACCACATCCATGTGGTGTGAGACTCTCTGCACCCTTTATCTAACTCTGCAAAGCCAAAACAAATTCAGGCGTCTATTCTGTGGTTTTTATAGATATTTTATCTCAATATTTTCATAGTCAGCCAAGTCATTTTTTTTTTTACCTAATTTGCTTATAACCTCCCTGCTCAGTGGATGCTTTTGTCTTATACCGCAGGAATAAGACACATTCAAGTATGCGTTTTCAGCATGCACTTTCACTCATTGTTCCCCAACAAGTGCTTAAGAATGTTTGACCTTTGTGGTCCATTTATTTTTCTCTCTCTCATTTGTTCAATAGCTACACAATGTCTAAAATACTGGAGTCTCACCCTTATTTTTTCCTACAGAGGACTGCAGCATTTCATTTTTACATATCACTCAATCAGTCTTAATAAACGCGTGTGTGATTAACAATGAATGAATGAATGATTCACAGTCTTGGTTGGCAGAAAAGACTGTACATCATTGAGGAAACTCAGTTCGTGGAGATGCAGGAGTTTCTGAGAAGGAGGGCACTCTATAATTTGGCGTTGTCTGAAGTACAGTTTCCACTGCGCCAGATAGAAGCAGATGCCGTGAGAATCAGATTGCTCCACCGACAACACTCCTCTGTAAGCACTTACAGTTATTTGTTATATAAACATGTATCCATAATTAATAACTTATTTTCAGTAATATAGGTTCCTGAAATTCAGGTTACTAAGTAATATATGTGAAAATATATACAGAAAATCAGGGGTTTGTATAGGAAAATCACAAGTCTTCCAAGTTACCCTTTCACAGTCTCACCATTAGTCCATTTAAGAACTGTCTGTCAAGACACAGTGTCTACAACTCCATCTTACACTGTACTTAGGGCAAACTAGTTTGAAACTGAGTGAGCAGTGACTGACCTGTTGAGACTGCACAGCACAAACCAAGCGCTTCATTCAATCTCCACCGCTTCTTAATGGGTTGCTAAAAGTTACGTTGACTTGAACATAAAATATAAGGAATCTTGACATTTTCCTGGTAAGTTTTTGGTGCACGTAAAAGTTAAGACAGCAAGGGTGAAAAATAAAGCAAATGTAGATAAAATATTTTCAAAACTACAAGCTTCTGTCAGTAACTGATATTACTGGCCCTTCCCAGAGGAAAAAAGTCATAGAAAAATATGTGTACATGCTATCATTTATCATTGGGAGAAGTGGAGGGTGTGGCAAGAGCGATACATTCTTGTCTTTCTCTGCGGGGAAGACACACACATACTTGGGGCAATTTTGCAACATTGTATTTTATTTTCCTCTTTCAAATGATAGCATGACTTTGGACCTTTTGTTCTTCATAATTTTCAAATTGTCTTTGTTTTTAAACGTGAGTTACAAAGTATTACTGTTAACTGACTTTCCCAATCTCCTTATGAAGTAGGCAAGAAGGCCTTTCCTTGTATTATAAACTAACAGAAAACTTGAGCCTTACCGGCTAGCAAGTAGGGGTTTTGAAATGGGATCCCTATGTACATGTGACAAATAGATAACCAGTACTAAGTCTAGAGAGATAAGTGGTTTTAATAATGACTCTCTCTTCATTAATGGTGAGGATTTATTAATTAAATCAAGCATCTTGATGTCATGTCTGAGTATAATAATGATCTGCACCAATGATTAATGACTTTTGTTTCCCCTTCATATTGTAATCATCATGAGTTTATATCTTCTTGCTCACCAATCATCTCTTATTTTATGTTTTAATAGCTAATAAAATATAAGAACTAAATTGGGAAAGAATAAGTTTTTTTCCCTTTTTCTTTTTGACAATGGTTTCTGACAATTTGTGTTTAGACCTTTGGTTATAAGTGAAATATTTTACATATTATAATGAAGTATCATAATTTCTAGGTATGGCCATCCTTGTTGCTTACTTAACTGAAACAGGTTAGACTTTTCATATCTTAGATAATTCCAACAGAATATTGGGACTTGAGGTGTCATAGTCTAGAACCCATAGGCCTAACCCTTTCCTTTCATGCACTAATATAAACACTGTGATTATTAGGGCAGCCACTACATACACTTTCTCTAAACCAGAGTAAGTGCATCACAAATGCTATACAGTTTAAAATCTGAGTGCTTTCTAGATACTTCATGAGTTAATGAAGAAGAAAGAATTTGTTAAAAAAAAAGTAGAAGCAACAAAGAAAAAATTACGAAAAAGAAGCAAGAAAAGCCGTAAGGAACTCACACAAACAGAGGTAAAATTTTCAATTTTCAATTTATAATTTCTTACTTCAGTGAAAATGTATCCAGCAAATGTAACTGTGGGGAGATGCCTTGTGATTTGAATTGCTTCACTAAATGGGCTCTTCATACACCTGTACATACATGTCAGACATACACACATACACACACACACACACACACACACACACACACACACACACACACACACACACCCTGCATCCATGTAGCCTGTCTTTTTTTAAAAACTGCTTTAGTCTATAAGGCATACAGTCTCTAGCAGGAAAAATGTTCCAAAGCAACACAAAATTTATGCTGGCCTTGTGCAAGAATCTGCTGTTCTCTGCAATCACACACTGACCTCTACTTTCAGCCTCAAGGAAACAATGAATAAAAGGGAGATGAAAAGAAGAAGGAAAGAAAGGCCCGTGAGAAAGAGAAAAAGAACAATATTGATGCTCTCTCATAATCCTTCTCTCATAACAGCCTCTTCTCTCTTCTCTTTGGGAGGTTGTTTTGAGAACCTAGAAGACCTTAGCAAGCTGTTGAAGTCGTGAGGACTTCACCACTGTAACTGGGATCGATGCATTTAAAAACTATTCATGGAGGCCAACCCCACTCCTTTCTCCCATATCATCACACAAAAAAAGCAGATAGCATCTTTGAAAAACAGCAAGTCCTTAGCAGACACCAGACCTACCTGTCCTTTACTCCTGAATTTCTTAGGCCATTCTACTGTAAGAAATAAACGTTCTCTGCTTATAAACTACGCATCTCATATTTTATTACACTGTATGAGTGACCTAAAAGAGGAGGAAAGAAAAATAGAGAGGAGTCAGAGAGAAGAAGGAAGTGACACAGGGAAGGGAGAAGAAGAGAGAGGAAGGGCTACAAAAAGTTGAAACCCTAAATCTAATAATCTGATTTTATTCAACTTACCAAATCATTTGTCAGAAATTGTCTTATCAACTAGAAAGTGTATTCAGACGCAACACTGGGAATCGTTAACATAAATTATAATCACAATGACCTATGATTTAGCAATATAGGCTATTATTTTTTAAAAATTAAAATTTGATGTCTTTTGCTAGAAAAAAATGTTGGTTTTTGAAAGCATCATCATTTAGATAGCTAAAGTCATTTCTTTCCCATCCTTTTTATTTTGATCATGCATACAAGTTCTTTAATTTACTCACCTTTGGCCAGTAATATGATAACACACCACTCTATTTTGCTACGGTAAACATGGTAACCATGTTTTTATTGGTGATGATTGCATTGAGTTTAGGCTTCTTAATCTTCTAATACCCTATTGGAGGTGATCTCACCTAAAAGACATCTCACTACAGAATTCATTTCCCAGAATCACCAGAGGAAATTGTGCTGATGAAATGTTGTCTTGTGCTGTTGTTCGAAAGATAAGGGCCTCTGTGTGTACTTATCCATCTGGCCAAGTCCATAGTGTGTGTGTGTGTGTGTGTGTGTGTGTGTGTGTGTGTGTGTGTGTGTGTGTGAAAATCCAAGTGTTAAAGATCAAACTTCTTTGAAACTATTTTACAGGGAAAAGGCTCAGTTATTCTTCAAGAAATAGAGGAAACCAAAAACAAAACAATTATTTTCAATGCAAAAAGCAAGGAACTGGGCAAGGAGATAAAAATGATGGAACAGGAAAAAAAGATTTATGACGATAAACTTGAAAAGTTGAAGTAAGTTTCGTCAAAGTAATGATCATATTTATTATAATTAATAAAATCAGATTTCCATATTTAAAATTTATTCTTAAGGTGGCTCATATTTTTCCTCAGAATTTTATCTGAAATAGATATATGATATTCGATCATTTTAATTCATATTAGTATAATTATAAGTTGCTTTCATTCTTTACTTCTCTTGTGTTTATTTTCATTTGAATAACTGGGGATATTTCTTCTTTTCCACATATGTAAACAATATCTGTTTAGTATTACTAATATCTTTCATTAATTCAATAGAATGCTTGTGAGCCATGTTTAAAATTTTGTGGTTTTCTTCTTAATAGCTAACATGCGCGCGCGCGCGCGCACACACACACACACACACACATACACACACACACACACACACACACACAAAATCAAACAACTATGTGCATCCTAGTACCAGATCTTTTGTGGAGTCAAGCCAGTCTACCCAAGAGGATTTATTTAGTGATTACTCTAAGGAACAACATGTTTTCACCATGATGGTGGTCATAAAGCTATTATCTGCAAGAGACTAATTTATTTTTGTCGTATTTTGTAAGAAATAAGGAAACCCTCTGCTTAAATTATTAATCCATGATTTAACACATGAAAACATACTGTTGGTCTGAAAGATATTAACTTGTAATGGTATAAATTACAGTCAATTTATAAAGGCCTGAGATGGAATGTGAATGTTGTTCAGGTGTGGTAATAGGTGCTTGTGTCATTGCCCTGACCAATTCCTGACAAAGGTTGCCCCTGACTGTGTTGCTCGTCAGTGTTCAGCCCTTAAGCTTGTTTACTCTTGGTACTGCTGTCTTATTTACTCCCTGGTGCGTTTGGATGACTAGCATTCTCTCTTTGGTAACCACTTCATTCCCTTGTGCCACTCTTTCACCATAGGGATGAGTTTATAACGTTGAGATTTGATAAGGACAAGATGCAGAGTGTGTACGACCATCTCAGGCACGAAAAACAGATGTGTGAGGAGAGAATGTTTCAGGAGGAGAGGCTTTTCAAAACATTTGTTGAGGCAAGGCAAAGCGCCCTGATGAACATCCAGGTAAGTCCTACTTGAAAATGCTTGAGAATGGAAGAGCCATAGCAATAGTCAAATAAGCAGCACATTCTTGTGTGTGTGTGTGTGTGTGTGTGTGTGTGGTGTGTCTGTGTCTGTCTGTATGTGTGTCTGTGTATGTGTGTTTCTGTATTTGTGTCTATGTGTGTGTGTCTGTATTTGTGTCTGTGTCTGTGTGTGTGTGTGTGTGTCTGTGTATGTGTGTTTCTGTATTTGTGTCTCTGTGTCTGTGTGTGTCTGTATTTGTGTGTGTGTGTGTGTGTGTGTCTGTGTCTGTCTGTGTGTGTGTCTGTGTATGTGTGTTTCTGTATTTGTGTCTGTGTCTGTTTCTGTGTGTGTGTCTGTGTATGTGTGTTTCTATATTTGTGTCTGTGTCTGTGTGTGTGTGTCTGTGTGTGTAGCTGTGTCTGTGTATGTGTTCGTGTATGTGTGTGTGTCTGTATCTGTGTCTGTGTGTGTGTCTGTATTTGTGTCTGTATGTGTGTCTGTGTGTGTGCATGTGTGTGTGTGTGTGTGTCTGTGTGTCTGTATCTGTGTCTGTGTGTGTGTGTGTCCGTGTGTATGTGTGTGTCTGTGTCTGTGTGTGTGTGTGCTGATACAGTAGTTAGACTTAGATTTTAAAAATCATTGTTTGTGCAATAAGCCTGTGACTTTGCATTTTCTTTCCAGAGTAATTGTTTATATTCACCCAAGGCATTATAGTTTTCAATGTGCTTTGAGTGGGCCCCAACCTTAGTATTGTGCTTCATTTTGTTTTCAAGTCTACTGATGTAAAAATGTAGGCTGCATTCACTCCAGAACCATTTTTAGGCTTTCAGTAGAATAATGAAGATGGTTCCATTTTATTTCTGCATAAACATTATTTGATGTTATAAGCCACTTTTATTGGGTAGGTGAGAACACTTCCTATTCTTTCCCTTAAAAGTGTGCATGACATTTTGAAGTTATATGCCAAAACTTATGTCCTGCATTAGAATTTTATTAATCAAGTTACATAAAATTGTACATATTATTAATTTTAGATAGTCTATATAAATACATCCATTATTTCAGCAATTACTATCCCACTTTACAATTTACAATAGTTTTGTTATATATACTTTCAATGAACTAGTAAAAGTTTAAAAATATATCAAATTATAAGTTTTGAATCGCACAATGAGACAGTTCTTCTGAAATGAGAATTTTATTTATCAAAACTAATTTTTGCCAAACTATTTATGTGTAATATTATATAATATTTTAATCCTGTTTATATACTTGTATACTCTATTTTGATAAATGTATTTCACAATTCCTTTCTTCTTACATAAAGAAAAATAGGCTTGATAGCTTTTAGAAAACTGAGCAGAATGTCCCTCAAATGAGTGCTTGTGGTGGTTTTGATTCATATCATGATGGAAGTATTATTAAAATAATAGTAGTTTCATAATTAGTGATGGTAAGTAACAGTCTTTTACTGGAATGTTGCATATATATAAAGGTCCCTCCATCCTTAAACAGTGAAAATACTGGGCGCCATCTAGTGGCAACAAACGATGTCTCCTCCCTTGTGGAGGGATTCTGGGAACTCAAATAGTCTCAGGCATGTGACTCACAGGGATTGGGAAGCTGACGCTGAAAACCAACGTTGTATTTACTGATTTGAGCATCGTTCCTCGTCTTGTGTGTTACTGCAACCATAGAATCACTTTCCTCATTCAATCACATTTTAAAGTCCTCGTGGTGCTCAACACACATTGGGACCTCAGCAATCACTCCTGACAGGAGGTTCAGCACTTCACTGGAGCAATACTTAGTGAAATGGCAAAACAAAATGAACAAACGAAGAGGTTAGCAGGAGAGAGATTAAAAACCAACTGAACTAACCAGCTCCTAGCTTACAGAGATTTGCATTTCTTTTCACCCAAAAGCTAGTCCTTGCCTTCTTAGCCCCAAGTCTCCAGGCCTGAGCCCCTTAGGAGCATGGTATAGCTCTGATGCTTTGCTAAGTGGTGGTCTCCATCTCAACCCCCTTTACTGACTCACTGGTGCTTGTTTCTTCTCACCTAGCCTCTTTTGATCACAATGCTTTTTTTTTTGCTGAAAGCAGCTATCACTCTTTTCCTCTGTGTCTTGAAAGCACAGACCTCAGAGGAGGAAGTCAATAAACTTGGGAGCATGAATGGATGAACAGATATACACAGCCAAGCATGGGTGGATGAATGCTGCCTACTTTGATAAGTAGCTGGCCACATACATGCCTGATAGTAGCTAGAAGCAGGTGTGCTTTTCATAGGAGATGATTTTCATGTGCATCAACCTGATAGTCTGGATACTTCAAAGAACACTCATGCTATTTTCTGGCATGATTCTCTTTTTCTCCTCCTCCTTCCCCGACTACTGCTCCTCGCTGTCCTTCATCACATATGAAATGCTTCCCACCCTCATATCCCCTCTTGTGAAATAGTTAAAACCTCTAATGCTCTCTAACCTTAACGGACGCTTCGACATACCTCAATAGTGCTCAACAAGCTGACTGCATGGAGTTGATTCTTAACTGTTTCTTGGACATATCTGTCTTAATGGTTTGTGATATGTGACCCAAAGCAAAGTGTTCACCAGTGTGGTGGAAAACTTATGGCACACTGATTACAAAGTCTCCTCGTTAAGGATTTTTTTTTATATGCGATTGACATAAGGTGTTTGGTGGTAAACAGTGTCATAATACAGTATGATCTCCCCTCCCAGTGAGCATGATGTCATTCCTCTTTAGAAGAGACTTGATACCCTATGAGCATATAAGGGGGAGGAAGTCCCCCTCAGTCACAGTCATAGGAGAGGAGAGTAAGGGGAAAATGGGAGGGAGGGAGGGAGGAATGGAAGGATACAAGGGATGGGATAACCATTGAGATGTAATAAGAATAAATTAATATGTACCACAGTTTCTTTATCCATTCTTCTATTGAGGGACACTTAGGCTGTTTCCATGTTCTGGCTATTATGAATAAGGCTGCTATGAACATGGTTGAGCAAATTTTCTTGTTGTGTGTTGGAGCATCCTCTGGGTATATTCCAAGGAGTGGAATAGCTGGGTCTTGAGGAAGCCCTATTCCCATTTTTCTGAGATAGCACCAGATAGATTTCCAAAGTGGTTGTACTAGTTTGCATTCCCACCAGCAATGAAGGAGTGTTCACTATGGAATACTATTCAGCTATTAAAAACAAGGAATTCCCAAAATTTGTGGATAAATGGATTGAGCTAGAAATGATCATAATGAGTGAGTTAACTCAGAAGCAGAAAGACTCAAATGGTATATACTCACTTATATCTGCATATTAGCCCAATGGGCGTGTCCCACGAAAGCCTTCACTTACCAGGAAACAGAGACAGAAGAGAGGACATACTAGTGGGACTCTAGATGTGAGATTCATGGAAGAAAGGCAAAGTAGTAGGACCCAGAGGGTCCTAGAAGCCTACAAATAGAACATTATGATAGGCAGATTTGGGCACAGGGGTCCCACTCAAACTAGGCACCAGACAAGGACAATACAGGCGGTAAACCTTAAACCCCTACCCAGATCTAGACAATGGACAGAACACTCTCCACAGTAGAGTGGAGAGTGGGATATTACTTTCTCACACACTCTGGTGCCTCACCTCTGACCATATCCCCTGGACGGGGAGACCTGATGGCACTCAGAGGAAGGACAGCAGGTTACCAAGAAGAGACTACCCTATGATCATATAGAGGGGGAGGTAACCCCCCTCAGGAACTGTCATAGGGGAGGGGAATAAGGGGAAAATGGGAGGGAGGGAAGAATGGGAGGATACAAGGGATGGGATAACCAATGAGATGTAACAAGAATAAATTAATAAAAAATAAAAAAAAATTAAAAAAAAAGAATAAATTAATAAAATAAAATTTAAAAAGATAAAAATTAAAATTAAAATTAAAAAAAAAGAAAGTGAATGAGTTAATAAATATCTACATTAAGCAATCCAGGAAAGGAAACTTTTTATGAAAGGAAAACTCAGTGTTAATGATTTGGGCTGTCCCCCTTTGGGCAAAGAATTGATCACAACTATAGATCACCTGTAGATATTGTTTAAGGAAAAAAAGACTATAATATCTACTATAGGATTGAGCAAGAATGTAAAAAAGCACCCTGGAGTTAAAACTCAAGTAACAGAGCTGCCTACTACACTCTGCTCCGTGTTCTCTCGGCAGCCCAGTCTTTCCCCACGCCAAAGCGTCTCTCTCAGGGTTTTGCTTTTATTGTTGTTGTTTGTCCGTTGTTTCCTACATTCATGCTGCGCTCTTTGTAATTTGTGTTCTGAGGAAACAGCAATAAACTAAGCTGGAAAGACAACCTCCACATGAACCCATACCCAGGCCGCACCCTCAATGCTTTCTAAAGCTTACTTTCGCCATTTCCACCTTAACACTGCTTCCTGTCTCCCTGTGTAAGGAGACACCACCTTCCCTGGTTGGAGGAGCCCAGCATTTGCCAATTTTTCCTTGAGCTTTTCACATGAGAATGTTTGACTTCTAACAAAATGGAACCCTGACCCCGTTCCACAGCCAGACACCTAAACAGCAAAAATCTTTCCTGTTGGCTCTGGTTTCAAAGTTTATTACAGTGTGTGAGTTTGTTCGCTTACTGACTGCTCCTCTTTTCTTCATTTCCCAACCATTTTATAAGGAGTACTAAGTCCACTGCATTAGTTGCTGAGTAATGAAATCCTGAAAACTTAAAAATCTGCACCAGGAGGAAGAGAGACAATGTGCCAATAGGCATGAGCAGAGAAACAACACTCAAATTGCACATGGTAAATTGAGATCCCCCCATCCAATGTCCAGAAATACGAATGGATATTATATGGATATTATACAGATATTGAGATGACATAGTTTGTGGTCTCAATAATGGAAAACTGACAGGAAGCAGAGGAATTTGACCAGTGAATTTCCCTAGCATGAGTAATTTTCCTTGCTGACAACATCCTGACACAGAAACCACTTTAACATACCATGAAGGTTCTCAACACGAGGAACATGACCCACATAATTAATGTTTCCGTTACAAGTGCTTCTGATATTATTAAGTACCAGGTAGCCACACATAATAGTGCAAACTTGGCACATTAGTTTAAAATCGTTGGCTGATTGGGAAAAGAACATTTTATTTTGATGACAAGTGACAAGAAGTACTAATTTTGTATCAAGGGGCACAGCGTTTTCACCTAGGCCTAATGCTAAAGTGATCAGAACCTCTTAGAAATCAGGAGAAGGGTGCTACAGGAAACAGTGCTTCTTAAACACAAACCTAGAGGAGTTTGAATGTTTGATTTACTAAAGTAAAAGAGCTTTTCCTTCTTTCTGCATCGTTCTGCTAGGTCCTGTAACTATTGCTGATGCAATGTTAAACCCCATACATGAAATTGGAATATAATTTTATTTATGCAGAAAATTGGCCACCATTTTTTGCTTAATTTACCCACAGCAACTTAGAGGCACATCTTACAGTCTTTGGCTATCATCCTTTTTGAGTTTCCTATGCATATTTTTCTATGTAATGATAATATTGTATGAACATAGTTTATATATTATATTTTACAGTGGCTTTTCACTCTCCAGTAAATTGCCACTTTTGCAGTGCCTCATCTACTGCATACTATCAGTAAAAAATACATAGTTTCTTACATTTTTATTAGCATATATTAATTATGCACTATGGCAGGCTTCATTATGACACTTTCAATACATGTACATAATGGATTTTGATCATATCTACACCTCATTAGCACTGCAAAAACCAAACACAGTGGTGAAATCTGCAACTCCAAAGCTAAGGGCAGATCCCTGCAACTCAACAGGCAGGCAGGCCAGCTGCATCACCAATTTCTGGGAACCTGTCTCAAAGGGTAAAGTGGAGAGCAATTGAAGATAACACCCAGTGTTGACCTCTGGCCTACACACGCTCACACACACACACACACACACACACACACACACACACACACACACACTCACATGAACACACATGTACTCACATGTACACACCCAAGAAACACGTACATACACCACACACAGATACACACAGACCTGATCTTTTTATATTCTGGTGTGATAACATGAATATTTCTGTTTCCTATGGCATAAAACTAATTAACTTTTATTGATTATATGCACTACGTTGGAGAGGAACGCATGATATTAGAGGACGTGACACCAGTTAAAAATTTTTTTAGTGACACCCAGAGCTTGTAATGACTGGGGCCCAGATTTTGTTGATGTTTGTGTAGACAGAATACAGATGACTCTGTTCCTGGTGCTGAGAAGCACTGCCCAGATGTGAACGTGAGGATTCCAATACTGATATCAGGATAGTTTACTGCATGATTATTATCTAGAAGTGAAGACTTCAGATTAAAGAGTGCATGTGTATCCGGATAGGACTGAATGTGACACACTTGGAGGAGCTCCGTGGGGCCCAGCAACAAATCGAAGCTGAGAGTCTAGAACCCACGGAACAAGAGTCTGGGCACGGAAGCCCTTGTAGAAACCTCAAGAATAGATGTTGCACCAGAAGCTTCAAGAAGAATTCAACAGCACAGAAAAACCCATTCCAAAACGTAGCCTAAGTTGAGGGCAAGAACAGAAGCCCCAGGCCCCGAGACTGGAGCCTGCAAGTGAGGTGGGGAGCGTGCTACCTCCGAGGTGGAGCCACTCCGGAAGGCAGCAAAGTAGGAAGGGTGACCACGGGTATGAATGGCTAATGGCTTGTGGAATTGAAGTTAACGTGATTTGAGTAAGTCCATAAACTCCAAGATGAAAATGTTGCCTAGGTCATCCGGATTGATATTGAGCTAAAACAGGATGGTGACAGAATGAGGTACAGGCAGAGAGAGAAAGCCCAGTGTGTTAGCAGACTCTTTCCCAGGAGTGTGAAAATGACCAGAAGGCCATTCAAACACTGCGTTTGGGTGACTGGTGATGCACTGTGTTCTTTAACCACGTACAACAGAATAGAAGGCATCACTTCTTGTTATCGTAAGGAATTGGGGTTTGGGAGCAGTAATGGAGAACCAGGATGGTACAAAAACTAAACAAAAACCCTAGGCTTTCTAGCAGATGGAGGCTACAAGAAGAAAATCTTCATTATATTAATTAAGTCATAACGATTGAGTTAAAGCTAACAGGATTCTATAACAAGGATGAAGGACGGATGTGTGTCCGAGCTGCTCTGCCAGGGAATGGCACATTCTGAGTTCACTCTGAAAGGTGTTGACTGGGAAAACTCTCCAGTTTAATTAACAAGTAGACACCGAGTTCTTACTATGTGCGGTAGGTAAATCTTCCCTCCTTATTGAAAATAGATTCTTTTATCATGAGATATATTCAGATTACAGTTTCCCCTTCCTCTACTACTTCCTCACCTCCTTCTCCATCAGGATCCACTCCATTTCTGTCTCTCATTCCAAAAGGACAGGCTTCTAAGATACCAAAAAAAAAATCTGTAACAAAGTAAAATATAATAATATAAAACAAACCCCATTACACCGAAGTTGAAGAAGGAAAACTAACAGAAAGGAAAAGAGTACAAGATAAAACACAAGAATCAGAAAGCCACTCATTCACACACCCAGGAGTCCCATAAAATAACCTGAAAGCTACAATATATCAAAGAGGACCTGGTACAAACCCGTGCAGGCCTGTGTTTGCGGCTTCATTGTCTGTGAGTTTATATGAGCTTTGCTCTGTTAATTTAGAGGGCCTTGTTCTCCTGGTGTCCTCCATTCCCTCTGGCTCTTACACACCCTCTGCCTCCTCTTCCACTCTTCCACAGAGTTCCATGAGGAATTTGGTAGAGACAAGTCTATGAACTGCGCTGTCTCCTGTGTCTGTCTGTCTCTGTGTCTCTGTCTCTGTCTCTGTCCGCCTTTTTTTTCTGTCTGTCTGTCTCTGTCTCTCTCTCCTTTTTTCTGTCTCTCTCTCCCTTTCGCTACCTCTGTCTCTGTCTGTCTGTCTCTGTCTGTCTCTCTGTCTCTCTCTCTGTCGGTCTCTCTCTCTCTCCATAATATCTGCATGTGAGTCTTTGTGTTTATTCCTACCTGCTGAATGAGGAAGCTTCTCTTACCCTTGCTGAATAAAGCACTAATCTATGAGTATAGCAGAGTGTCATTAGGAGTCATTATATCACTGGTTTCATGTTTTAAAATGTCTTTTAAGACCAGCAGTGTTTGGTTTGACCCTAGACCTCTGAACCACCCAGTCTCTGGTTCCTGGTCACTCCACCAGTATTGGGAATGGGTTCCATATCATGGAGTGTAATTCTTAATCCTTAATAATGATCATAGGCATAAATCATAGATTTGTCATTCTAAGAGGTAAGGACAATCTTGCTCAAAGACTCTGAGGCATAATTTTCAAATGCTGTTTCTAAAGAGTCAATCAAAAGAAGAAAGGATGTGCATGTACATCTATAGGGGTCGGAGATGTATCCAGTGGTAGATCACTTGCTTAGCATGGACTAGGCTATGACTTTTCTCTTCAGTGCCTTATATGTGTATACACATGAGTGTGCGCTTGCATGCACATACGTGCACACAAACACGTGCACACACACACAAATGAAAAGAAAAACTTTTCCCTTTATCAAAAATATTTAAAAGAAATAAGTAAAGTTATTGGGACCTCTAAGCCTTGCAATGGGGTTGTCTAATTATACCACTGGTTATTAAATATATATATATATATATATATATATACATATATTAGTAAGTATAGTATAAAGAAAAGCTCATCTCATAAATGAGCAGTGGCAGGTAGCATACCTCATTTTTTTTTTTGCTTTGACTCTTGATATCTGTAGGAGGACTCCCCCATCCCCACCCCCACCCCACCCTGCTTCCCTTATCCGATTATCCTGATCACTTTCTTTAAATGTCATCCTTATACTCAGGAAGTTCTCCTCAGCTTGCTTTTAAAAATCTTGGTGTTGCAGAAATGAGAGAATTCTAGGATTGCAGCGTTTATAAGCGTAGATGTAACTGACATGATCTGTCAATCGGGATCAATTTGCAGATACCAGAGGTTTTAGGTATCAGAGGCTCCCCATTGACGACACAGCACTGTATGATTTCTGTGAGAGTTGGAAATGTTTAAAACTCTGGCCCCGGCACTCTGACGAAACATCACACAGTGCTCTGCTCACCATTCTGTGTGTGTGTGTGCGGGGGATTGTTAATACAACCCAAACCGCTCTTCCACTGTCTGATTTATTTGCTCGCAGAGAACACAGATACCTGACCTCCTGAGGGAACCGCAAAGCTCAAATTTGGGTGCCATGATAATCATAACAGTTTGAAAGAAAATGAAATAGGCTATAAAGAGGGAGGAAATGAAATATATAAACTGTTGTACGGTGTCAAGTTCATTTTCAGTACGATATAAAATAATGAAAATGCTTTTCGATAACCTTTGTTGATTTTTATAATGTGAAACACACTTTATGGAAAAAGACAATGAATGTGCTAAATAAAAAAAATTGTGAAAAATACTTTTATCTTTTGAGTCCAATTTCCACATTCTTGCCCATAGGTTTACATTAGAGTTGAGTTCTGAGATAGAACAGCTCGAGACAAAAGAGCCTTCCATGCCCTGACCTTTTCTAAATTCAAACAGCTCTTTTTAGTCTCAAGTGTAAGGGTCATTTTCCTCATGGGTCAATTCAGTGGATCATATTTTTATAATTTTATAGTTATATTTTGACCGTCTAAACTTGAGTGACATTGGACAAGGCTTTCCTATCACCACTCAGTTTTATCATACAGGTGTAGGATAGTAATGGTCACCTCTTCTCTCCCCCATCATCCAAACATCCTAACAGCCTTTAGTAGTAAAGTGTTAATGACTAGGGTATCATTACTGAGGATTGTGGGTGCCCAGGGGGCCTTCTCCTGGTCATTCCCCATCAAGGGGAATTAAAAACCCCAAAGGACAGAAAGCATTTGAGTAACTGGACGTATGAAGTTCAAAGGTTAACAGAATACAGACAAAACATCTGTTCCTGCTCCATTGGTCACAGGAAAATTCAGGTTCTGCTCACGAAGAACTCCTCACTCAGGCACATAGAACACTATCCACTTTCAATTTCGGCTGGCACCTCTCTCAAGACCACAACCATCACCTATGCAGGAGGGTACACTCAGGAATAACAGGGCAAGATGAAGGAGAAACATAACTGCTACTCTAAAAATAGACAGTGTGCCCTGGGCCTCTGACATCTTGCTCTGGGGTCACCATTGTTGGTATTAGTGGAATTGAAATGATTTATCTAGAAGGCACAGTCTCCATGGGACAAGACTGCCCTTGCTTCAGACATCAGCTGGCTACAAGGTAGGGACCAGCACAGCCACTCTCAAGCTTGACAGTGTACTGGGAATATCATAGAACTCAGAACATTGCACTTCTAGCTACAGTCTCATCACATAGAGAAGATGCAATTAAAATTAACCAAATCAAATTAACTAAGCCCAGGAGAGACTCGAATATACGGATACATTCCCTCCTCTTCCCAAGCATGTATGGTGTTGTCTCCTCTCTGACCTGACATGGCACAGTGCACATAGAAGAATGCCAATCCAGAAAGCCTTTGTCTAGAACATAATAGGATCTTAGCTACATGTCACCCCCCTTGTCTGTCCTTACGTCTACAATTAACTGCAGAAATTCCTAACACATCTGAGGTAATTTGCTGTGGCCAAAAGTCTCCATCATTAGTCACAATGCAATGGCCAAAGCTCCCACGGAAGTAGTCACATTCTAGGGACTTAGTGACACTTCCAAGGAAAAGAAGACAGAGGCCAAGCCTCTGCTCAGATAAGGTTACAGAGCCAAATTATGCCTGACATTTTAGAACATAAGTCCTTGCTCACATCTTACCTCTCGGTATGGCAAAAATGAAATATGCAGAATTACACATACATTAATTCTCTCTAGAGGAATGAGGAATAAAGTGGAAGGCCAAACATATATGACTAGAAGGATGGTCCAGAACACTAAGTTGGGTGGGTGGGTTGGGTGGATCTAGGAGAATCTCGGGGAGGGGTTGATGTGGTTGAAACAAAATTCTCCAGGGACCATTTAAAAAAAACCACTCGCCACATAGTGCATTATCCCCACAAGGCTATGTTATTTAATATATGATCACCTATGATCATCTATCCCTGACTAGTGTGGGCTTGCATGTGAAGATTCATGTGTATTCAGGTGCATGTGTCTGTATGCTCGTGAACTTCATACGGAGGCCAGAGGACAGCATGAAGTGTTGTTCCTCAGGGGACAGCCACTTTTTATTTGAGATGGTATCTCTCACTTGCCTAGAGTAAGTGGCCAGCAAGACCATAGGCTGTCCTTTCTCCATTTCCCCACCACTAAAACATGGGCCATCATCCTTGACTTGTTCCCATGCGCTCTAGGTGTTAAACTCAGGTCCTGCTCCTTGCAAGACAAGCTCTTTATCAGCTGAGCCACCTCATCTCTCCAGCCTGGTACCTGAATACTGATTGAAAACAATTTTGAGTTATGTCTCCCCCTCCCCAGGCCCATGTCTGTGAAAAAGAATCATTGCAAGAATCATGCTTCTGGGTGACAACAGAGGAAAGGTATTTTTGTAAAAACTATGAAACATGGGAGGAAAAACAATCTTGTTTAAGTGTTGGCTAAACCCAGTCACTTCACTTTTCACTTCCTGAAGTGTTGGAATGAGACCCAGGGCCTTATGCCTAAGGACTTAGACAAGTCCTAGACAATGAGCCACATGCTCCATGCTCCCAAAGTCCTGGTCCTGGAGACTTTTCAAAGTTCTCTGTGCTGTACAACCAGCAAGTAACTCTACCCCATTGCTAAGCCCTTTTGACCTAGTGCTCTATTTCTTTTTTTCCTGCTGTCCTTCTCTGCTGCATCTAGGACCTTGTATTATCCCAAATTCAATAACTACCGTTAAGTGTCCAGAACTAAGTACTTCAAAATAAAAACAATATTCCTCGCCTCTCGTTTCGGAGGGGCTAAAAATTCAAGATCAAGTGATGCCATGGATTTTGTGTTTGGTGATGGGTCCTCAGCTGGCTATCAACGCAGCAGACAGTGGCGTGTAGAGGCACATACAAGAGACAGGATTCAGGGCAAACAGGAATACAGGGGACTAGGCCTCAGTCTTGTTCTTTTATAAATACTTGGTTTCAAATGAACTGTAGTAGCATCCCGGGTAGCAATGTTAATCCCCTCTAAGAGAAATGTTCTCAATAATCAGATTTCCTTGCACTAAAACACATTTCTTAGGTTCTACTACTTCAAGACAGTTGGAGGCCAAATTTATGGCGTAAAAATGGTTGGGAGACTCTAAAACTGTGTCTGTATGTCACAGAACTGATGTGCTCACACGGGGTTTACCAGGATAGTCCAGGGCAGTCTCCTTAGTTTATGAACCCTTCTGCCCCAAGTTCCATTTGTAACATCCCTTTTCAGTAGTACCTATATGAGTATTGAGTAACAAGGGGTTGATACTTTGTGGATGGAGATAGCATCTGAACATTTTTGTTATGATAAATACGAGTTCAGAACCACATGCAGACCACTGACTGACAGGTTATGCCGCCTCATCAGGATGTTGTATTTTAAAGCCATCTCTTAGCCCAGGCTAATAAGTGGATCTTATGCTTATCACAAAGTTACTCTGTAACTGATTTCCCTGACTTCAGCTGCCTTCTTCCCCAGCACTACTAATGCATAAACTTCTTCAATTGTGGGCCACCTTTGCAATCTGGCTCTAGTGGACCACCAAACAGATGGGTTTCTTAATCTACTCAAATAGGCATATTGAACTCAGTGCCACCAAGGCCGCTCTGAGGGACCCAAGTCTCTCTATGTCACTGGTGCAGCGATTGCACACAGCTAAGTACAGATCAAGGCTTTTCAAAGTTCTAGTTTGGAATTGATCTTTCTTTAATTCTTTATTCTATGCACCACAATTTCCCTGTGAATAAGCATAACCAGTAGCCACTTGAGACTTACAAACTTATGGTTTTTTATGTTACATGTCTTTTAAAATATATTTTATTAATTTATTCATATTACACTTCAATTGTTATCCCATCCCTTGTATCCTCCCATTCCTCCCTCCCTCCCATTATCCCCTTACTCCCCTCCCCTATGACTGTGACTGAGGGGGACCTCCTCCCCCTGTATATGTTCATAGGGTATCAAATCACTTCTTGGTAGCCTGCTATCCTTCCTCTGAGTGCCACCAGGCCTCCCCATCCAGGAGACATGGTGAAATATGGGGCACCCAGAGTTCATGTGAAAGTCAGTCCCCACTCTCCACTCAACTGTGGAGAATGTCCTATCTATTGGCTAGATCTGGTTGGGGTTGGAAGTTTACTGCACGTATTGTCCTTGGTTGGTGCCATAGTTTGAGCAGGATTCCTGGGCCATGATCTGCCTGTCATAATGTTCTACTTGTAGGTTTTTTAGGACCCTCTGGATCCTTCTATTTCTCCATTCTCCCATGCTTCTCTCACCAAGAATCCCAGTAGGATCTGCTCTGCTCTGACTCACTTTCCTGGTAAGTGAAGACTTTCATGGGACATGCCCCTTGGGCTAGTGTCCAGATATAAGTTAATATATACCATTTGACTCTTTCTGTCCCTGGGTTAACTCACTCATTTTGATCATTTCTAGTTTAATCCATTTGCCCACAAATTTTGGGAATTCCTTGTTTTTTAGAAGCTGAGTAGTATTCTATAGTGTAAATGTACCACAGTTTCTTTTCTTTTCTTTTCTTTTCTTTTATTAATTTACTCATATCACATCTCAATGGTTATCCCCTCCCTTGAATCCCCCCATTCCTCCCTCCCTCCCATTTTCCTCTTACTCCCCTCCCCTATGACTGTGACTGAGGGGGATTACCTCCCCCTGTATATGCTCATAGGGTATCAAGTCTCTTCTTGGTAGTCTGCTATCCTTCCTCTGAGTACCACTAGGTCTCCCCATTCAGGGGACATGGTCAAATATGTGGCACCAGGGTACGTGTGAAAGTCAGACCCCACTCTCCACTCAACTGTGGAGAATGTCCTGTCCATTGGCTAGATCTGGGTAGGGGGTTGAAGTTTACTGCCTGTATTGTCCTTGGCAGGTGCCATAGTTTGAGCAGGACCCCTGGGCCCAAATCTGCCTGTCATAATGTTCTTCTTGTAGGTTTCTAGGATCCTCTGGATCCTTCAACTTTGCCATTCTCCCATGCCTCTCTCATCTAGAGTCCCAGTAGGATGCCCTCCCCTCTGTCCCAGTTTCCTGGTTAGTGAAGACTTTCATGGGACATGCCCCTTGGGCTAGTATGCAGATATAAGTGAGTATATACCATTTGAGTCTTTCTGCTTCTGGGTTAACTCACTCATTATGATCATTTCTAGTTCAATCCATTTGTCCACAAATTTTGGGAATTCCTTGTTTTTAATAGCTGAGTAGTATTCCATAGTGTAAATGTACCACAGTTTCTTTATCCATTCTCCTACTGAGGGACACTTAGGCTGTTTCCATGTTCTGGCTATTATGAATAAAGCTGCTATGAACATGGTTGAGCAAATGTTCTTGTTGTGTGCTAGGGCATCTTCTGAGTATATTTCAAGGAGTGGAATAGCTGGGTCTTGAGGAAGCCTTATTTCCAGTTTTCTGAGATAGTGCCAGATAGATTTCCAAAGTGGTTGTACTAGTTTGCATTCCCACCAGCAATGAAGGAAGGAGTGTTCCTCTCTCTCTACATCCTCGCCAGCATGTGGTGTCACTTGAGTTTTTTTTATCTTAGCCATTCTGATGGGTGTAAAATGGAATAGCCAAATCTATTCAATGGAAAAAGGATAGCATCTTCAACAAATCGAAACAACTCTGAGACTCTTACGGGATCCATCCCTTATGGCTAGGAGTCTGCCTAGGCTGTCTTTATCAAAGCCTGTCTTCTTTGTACACTTACAATCCTCCAATTATATTCCACAAGAAACGTGGGACTAGTGAAACCAGTACTCCCGCTGTTGTCCACCTCGCTCCAGCCATGACTTCTCTTGATAACCTACAGGGGCCTCAAACAATATCACTCCAAGACAACCTTAACGCTCTCTAGAGGACCCTGCTCACCTTTCTCAGACCAAAGGGAGAAACTCCCTGCGTGGCCCAGCAGAAAGCTCACAATTGGTCAGTCCTTATGTGAGACCTGTAACTGCTCGGACCGGAAGCTGAGACGAGATTAATACCCATGCAAGGAGAGACGTTCCTGCCACACTCCTTTGTGTGATTGCTACGTTAATCCCATAAAATATTTCTCCCATTATTTTTGTTGTGTTGGTGCTGTTGTCCAGTGGCTTTTCGGGGGCGGGGTATCTACCTTTGGCTTTCTCAATGTAGGGTGGGCTGAGATAGTATCATGAACCTGTAGACCACCAGGAGCAGCAGCAGCAGCAGCGGTAGCCACAGTAGCAGCCGCGGCATAGCAGCCGCATGTTAGCTGAAGAGTTCCAGAGAATAGTTTGAGGCAGAGGAAGTAGAGACAGCAGAGGACAGTAACCAGTGATGAGGGAGTGCGGGCTCTGGTCACTGAAGAGTGCACAGGACTTACCAGGACTTAACGTCTGAGGGTCTTGACATCCAAGGTTGTAAAGCCAGCTGGCACTGACCGCCGCTGACCGCTGCCGCTGCAAGCTGCTACCAAAAGCTAAGGCTCTCCTTGGCTGCCGAGGGCCAGGCCACCTGCAATTCATTCTCTGATCTGAGAATCTGGAGCTGTAAGAACCTAAGCTTGTAACACAGGGAGATTTACGTTTCCAGTTCTCAGAGCTCAAAGCTATAAGCCTCTGAGACTGTGGACCTAGCCACAAGTTTCTAGCACTCAAGAGCTCAGATATACAGAGAACAGAAGCACCACAGTTTTGGTTACTCACAGTAACTCAAAGGGACCCCAACCAGCAGGTAGCATGACCATAGAAATAGTCTGTATGATACAACCTTACTTAATTCTGCTCCAAGGTATCTCTAGGGTACCCCCTCTGTGTATTACACAAGGTTTTATTTGTATAAAGTGACAACAATGTAAAGCTATACATCAATCCCAGGGCATTCTCTGCATGACACTTAGGTCTCTCCACAACAGGAAGCTGATTCTGGGTCCAGGCGTAATGCAATGTGTTGAAAGCTGGTTTTAAAGACGTCAACAGCACTTTTGAGGAGATTGAAATAAGGGAAAAGCCTTCGCAGGTCATTAAAGTTAGGAGAGGAAAATTCTGACAATGAAAGCCAGAATTGCAGCTGAGTTGAGTGACAGAGAGGAGAGAAGGCATGCCAGCAATTCCGTGTCTGTCCATCTGGCGTCCTTCCCTCAGTCTGTCCGCAGTTGCCCTCTAAAAGCAGCAGCTGGATCATCCCTCCTTCCTTTCCAGTCTAACACTGGTTTATCTCATGTCTGCTTCTCACCTAAGGTTACCCGGGAGGTAGGTCCTTGGAGTCAGTTTTCCAACTTAAGACAATTGAAAACAGCACAGGTTCAAACCCCAGTCTCTGAGCAGGCATCTTCCCTTATAGACAGACTGCTTAGATTTCCTTTCTCTCCTGAGAGTCAGTGGTAAGAAAAGTAATCCCAGTACCCCATGGTGAAATGAAGCACACTCAGGAAGGTGGATTTTTCTGCTGATGAAGTGATGACCAGATCTCTAGACTTTAACCTCCTTTGTGTCCTCTTTTCTGTTCTAGTTCAGGCAGAAGCAGGGCACCATCCTCCAAAAGTCACCCCATGGCCATGTTCAGGTCACCAAATATGAGAAAATACTTTCTTTGATTGCTGACCTGCATATCGTTTGATACATTTCCATGACAGACAGATGTGACCTGGGCCCAGCTGTCACCATATACAACAGCAGTTAGAACAATACATTGCTGTTTAAGATTAAAATACTCGGTGCGAAAGCATACATCCACCCCTTTACTTTGTCTGAAGCAACTCATTCAAATTGAAAATTAGTTTAAATCCCTAGTGAAAAGACAGAGCCATATGAAATTCTAAACATTCTGAATGGCAAGTGCCAAGTCTTGTTGTCTGCATGTGAAAGTCAGTACTAAGCATTTTGAGGCAAGCTTCATTGCCTGCAGTGGAAGGGTTAGCCTGCACATTTTATGGCATTTGCCACATACTGGTTAATGAATGAATGCGTGTTAAAGACATGATTACATAGACAGAACATGGTATCATTGAAGGCCAAAGGTGGACTATCTCAACTCAAAGAAAGTTGTATTGAGTGGTGGTGACAGTGGTGATGATAGTTTTGTTGTTGTGGTGGAGGATTGTGCATTTCCCTTCAAACTATACTTTGTTACTCTCAGAAAAGGCCATTCTGGCGAACCACCAGAGCATACAAAAAAGGCTGAGACCAAACAAGGTTGAGACCCACAGATATTAAGACGCTGATTTCTATGTAAGACCTACCCTAACATTTACACATAAAAACCGCTAAGTTCTCTCTTTATGGTGCCTCATATTTGCCCACGTCCCCTGGATGGGGAGGTCTGGTGGCACTCAGAGGAAGGATAGCAGGCTACCAAGAAGAGACTTGATACCCTATGAGCATGTACAGGGGGAGGAAGTCCCCCTCAGTCACACAGACATAGGGGAGGGGAGTAAGGGGAAAATGGGAGGGAGGGATGAATGGGAGGATACAAGGGAGGGGATAACAATTGAGATGTAATATGAATAAATTAATAAAATAAAATTTTAAAAAAGGATTCTCAAGATTTTCTTAAATTAAATGGTTAGCAATTCAGAATATCCCTTCTTGCTAAAACTGTCTAAATTTCTTTGTCAGAAATGTTATATTGCTTCCTACTTATCTTCTTTTATGGCCTGTTGTAAAAACCTCCTACTTTGAGTTTGAGTATTATCTTTAAGCATTTTTTCCTATTTGTAAAAGCAATCATTTTAATTCCATAAACAGTGCTTTAATGGTACAGCCAGTGTAAACAGACACTAAGAGACACAGTACAGGCTGGGCTTTATGATCCTGGGGTGTTTCTCTCCCCCACATGTGAATGTTTGTAAACGTTGAAAGCAATATTCGCAGTGCACTTCTCTCCTGCAACGTCACCTTATCACTTTCCTGCATCCTCCATTTGCCTTGGGAGCTTCCAGACATCTCTGTTCTTCAGCACAAGGCTTTCCCTGTCCCATGGCTTCCTCTGAGGACAGTAAGCTTCTCTGCCTGCTCATCATCACAAGTTCCCCTCCGTAATTCCCAACTCCCTCCAGCGACTGTGATGGAGGGTGAACCACGCCTCCTCCCCACTTGCTGTGTGCTTTCCTCAGTGCTCCATTCTCATATGGGAGCATCTATAATGCCGTATGCCCCTCACGGGGCTCTGCAGATTTTGGGGGAACCTTTCCAATGTTTCCTGTTATGCTTCTGGGGGGGGATTTGGGTCTTTGCACAGGCCGTGGAGCACACTGGCTGTCCTGCTGTGCTTCACTTCAGTGTCTTTCTTTTCGAGAGGTAGTCGCTTTGCACTGACCTCACCTTGAATAATGGCAGCCTTGTCCTCTGAAGTCCTGGGCCTGTTGTGCTGTTGGTTCCATTTGTGATATTTGACACTAATAATTATACACATTTCCCAACATTTGCTTAGTGAAACTGAATGGTAGCTCATTATTACAGAGTACAATTTTAATTTTATTTAGTCTTAGCATAGTGGAAACTACTGGTTGATAAGACAAAATCTTTTTGTGAAGCTCCTGCCCCGACCCCAGTATGTATGGCTTTTTGAATAAGAACACAATCATGCTTTTGGGTGCTAGCTTCTTCTAGCTACTGCTACTAGCTAGCTACTACAAGTTAGGTACATGCTCGCATGTTTGTGTATGTATCCGATATGTATCCATTCTCCTGTTGTATCCTTACTGTTTACACTGAACTGTTAATGGCCTTGGTTATTTCTTGGATCTGAAACACTTAGTATAAGATTTTGGTTTCTTAGGGAGGGAAGAATGGGAGGATACAAGGGATGGGATAACCATTGAGATGTAACAAGAATAAATTAATAAAGGAGAAAAAAAAGATTTTGGTTCCTTGTAAGTATCCTTACATTTGTATACCTCTTGAAAATTCTTGCTCTGTAAAACACTGTAGTAAGCATTAAACTGCAGTGGTTTCCCAAATGAACTTATCCCTACCACTCTTTTCAGACTTGCACCCTGTGGGACCAACTACTTTGCACACAGGAGAATAACCCTTGACACATTGTACTTGTGCACACATCATGTGATTTGTGTTAGAATGAAGCAAAGACATAATATACACCTAAGAAAAACTAAGCATATTCTTTTCCTACTTATTTGATACCCAAATCCATCTGAGATGGAGAAAACAGAGCTCCATCTGCCATAAGTCAAGCTGTGTAAAGATACATAGATGTTGCAATTCTAGGGTAAAAGAAAAACTGAGAGCAAATAGGTCTGTTAACAGAAATGGAATCACTTAAATAAAAAAAGTTAAATAACACACGTTAATTCCTCCCATGATGATTTTTGCATCAGAAATTCATAACAAGTACTGTTGCTGTCTAAAGGGTACCTGAACACACCGTGAACATTCTATAGATCAGAGCTCAATGAAGTAAGAGTGAGTAATAGCCACCGACTAGAGAAACTTGTGGAATAAATCTATTTAATTGCATCTTTAGGGCGAGCATCGCTTCTGGGTGGGGGGAGGCAGAGCTGAGTGCCCCATCACAGACCCCATCTCACCAGTGTCAGTGAGCTGTGTGAGTTGCCTCTATGGGTTGTAAATTGGATCCCCTCAGTGACCAGTTAATGTTTTCTGTATTTACGGCAGGATTTCTGTTTTTTACAGCCACCAGGGCACTTTGGCAACATAAAAATTTAAAAATAATTTTTAGCAATCATACCGTGCCAATTTTTTATAGTTAAAGGGGCTCATTTAAATTGGAAAACCTGCTAGTCTGAAATTTTCATCTGAAGGATTACCAGCAGCCTGAGCTACTTGTCTGATGAGGGTCTCACATGGCTTATCTAATGTGAAATCTCCATGTGGTATATAGTTTCATTAAACGGTGATCAAGAATACATTAGTTCAAAACAAGAAAAGGCAATGGAGCTTAATCCGCCAGGCATCTTGGCGCAACAACTTTAAAAGAGTTATTGAAGTGAAACAATTTGAGAATTAAAAGTCTCCCACTTATACCAGACTCCTGTCAGGAGCCTAAAAGTCAGCTTTGCCTTTTGCTGTTTGTGTACTGGAAAAAAAAAAGAAGGAAAGGGAGAAAGAAAGATTGCCCTGAAACAATATTTTGAATGCTGAAAAGGCAATAGAAATACATATATGAATGAAATTGCCTACCCCATTAAAGAATAGATTTTTCAAGATGGAAAGATAAGGTAGTTGATAGAAAACTGAAGTGAACAGAGGAGTGAAGTCTTTAGTGAAATCATAGGAGAAACAGTTATTAGTACAATATAAGGAAAGATATATCTGTAGTTTATAAGTATGATGTGTTCTTGAGTCCTATAAAGGAAGGTATGACAGCACCCTTTTTAGGCATTATCACTAAAGCAGGTGTTCATAACACAAATGGACTCCTTGAATAGACTTTTATATGTGTATGTGACTCATAAATTAATATAAGTTAATTATTTCACATTTTAATGTACACAAATTAGTAATGATGATGACTTTATAGGTAATATTTTATATATGATTGGAAAATAAATTAGGGTGACAATAAACCAATATTTATAAAAAATTAATTAAATAGGTAATATTCAACATCAGAAACCAGACAATGCATAGATTCCTTTGGTCTATCTAATCATTTTCTCCCATTAGCACCTGATGAAAAATGTATTAGCTTATGTCAAGAAATCTCTACTCCCAGCAGAAAAGACTTGAAAGATCTCATACATTATAGCACAAAGTGAAGCGAGGGTTTTTACTTCTAATACTTTGAATAAAGGGTACCAAGTTTTGTTTCATTGGACTACCTAGGAAAAGAACAAACATAATTTAATTCTTTATAATACTATTATAGTACATTAGAAAAATACAGTCACTCAAAACTAACAGTTTAGTTTCTAGAAACACCTGTCACTAAATACTGATTGCTTTTTGTACTTGATTTTGAGCTTGGATTTAGAGGCATCATAGAGTAAGTACCCCACCTACTCCATTTCTCTAGCCTCAAATTTCAAGCTTAATCCTGAAGGAACTGTGTCTAATGCTGTAAAGATCTTTCAGGTTGTGTGTTATTTAATCAGAGTCCTCTTGTGAAAAGGGATATATCCCACGACAAACCCGACTTACAAACATCTTCCAAAGCCTCAAATGATATATGTCAGCTATTTCATACCTTTGCTCTTCCCTCCTGTAAGTGAAAATAGCACAGCCAAAATTTCTACGACAGTCTATGTTTCCCTCATATCTGGGCTTCAGATTTTGAGTTTTATTGCCAGTATAGGTGTTCGCTCATCATCTGTTGAGGTGTCTGCAGCTAGTAAATGTTACAGCTTAGATCCCATGAGCACTTCTTGGTATGTCAAATGCATCTTACGGTCTTTAGTTTGCTGCTGTGTAGCTTTTTGGAGAAATTAATGACGTTCACGTAGCCAGCAGGAAGGATAGCCACAGATTTGGGCACTCCCTAAATTCAATCAAAATCTAGATAAAACACGAACTCTATTAATGTTTGGGTGCTGTTATACCCCTATTAATATAGCTGAAAGCCGTCAAGCACTACTGATTCCCAGAAACATAAAAAGTTTGTATTAAAAATCACTGAGCAGTACAAAAATGAGAACAATACATATAAATTAAACTCGGTGCCCAACTTTACAAAACAACTTCTTGTATAAAAGATAGCCTGTGTTTGCAGCATTCCTCGCCACAGTAAGGAGAAGGATTTAACCTGGGTGTATGCAGACAATTAGTACTTATTCTATGGTTTTTATTTTTTGGTTAAAAGAATAAAGTTGTAGGGGTTTTTTTGTTTTTGTTTTTGTTTTTGTTTTACCACAAACCCTGATGGGCTTTTATTTTCACAGTTGTAGGGGACTGCTTTAGAGGAAGTTGGTGATAAGAATGGTGGTATTTCCTTTTGCCTGCATGAGACTGGTTCACGGCTGAGCACCTTCATGTGTATTCGGTGACAAATGGCAATCACTTTATCATTTATCTTATGACAAATAGCAGATTCAGCCACAAACTGCTGGCCGTAGCAAACTTACAGGATGAAGTTCTTTATTGTTTATGGTTTCTGGGTTGATGTATTCATGCCTTGTTTATTTGTGAAATGAACAAAAATCAGTAAGCAGGCATGAACAGAAATTTGGCCACGCAATCAATTGTAGTTTGCTTTTTTTTTCTCCCTCCAGTCTTCCAAGGACCTTACAAGGAAATTCGCTGAACTAGGTCTAAGCTGTAAGCTGCCTTTAGAAAAAAAAAGTCATTAGAGGATGCATCAAATTGTGACATTATGCCCTTAAGCCAAAATAACACGGAATCGAGTTCCTACCTCGCATTAACCTCCCGAAGAAGGGCCTTAAATTTGATAGCAAGCTATTGTCATAGACAAGTGGCATAGGGCAAGTGGAGAAGGAAATTACCCCCACTATACTCTCAATTTAAGCAGTGAGATGAAGTTCTCGCTCTTTGTTTCATACAAAGGAAATTTTCAACCCAACTTTGTTCACCAAGGTGCAATGTCCTGAATCCCACACACCACCTGTGTCAGGGCCGTCTGGTATCTCAGCATTATCATCCATGCAGCCCCTCTGGTGGACACAGAGCAAATGTCAGCCAGTCACATACACTACATCACATTTGACGCTGAGCTTAAGCTGTTCCCCAGGGTTCTCTGAACATTCGCCACCCACTAGGACACATTCAAACTCAAACCATGAGATGCTGAGGAATGATGTGCGTCTGGATGTCCTAGCAGTGCAGTAAAAAGAGGAAACATACTGTAACCTCTCATCTTCGATCAGTGTTTTTGAGAAACTGTGTGTGACTCACTGGGTTACATTTTATTAGCAGCACATGTTAATAATATGCTTATGATACATTACCCCAGATCTAATACATATTAAAATTTTTGATCAATAACTCATAAGTATAATACACTAAAAAGTGTTAACATTAAAGGAAAGATTTTTCTTCCACCTTTACTTAAGAATACATTGCCAATGAAGATTTCTCTAATTTAAGATTTTAGAATAAGGTGCCCGTGTAGGATGTGCAGTAAAGCTTTTGTATCTAGATTACTGGCAATTATCAGCTGCAAGAAGTAATCCCTACAAGACTCTACTGGTTACAAAACTCAGTTCTGAAAAGCAATATGCTAAGACATCACAAATTATGATCACATTTACTGAATATACAGTGTTAATTGCTTTCCATTCATATTCTTAAATGTTTTACATAAAACCACTTGCTACAAGGTCTCAAACTAAAATGCATGATTGGCTACCCTAGTGTGAGCATCCATGAAGCAAGCGTCCGCACAGCCCATGGTTTGGTATAATACAATATGAAGTACATTTATAATCATTTATGTCCAGAAAGGTTTTTGGTAAAAACAAACAAACAAACAAGCAAACACAAAAACCAAAAATAGTTCATGTCTATGAGTTTTGTTGACTGCTGGTATTAAAATTAACATTCTAAATGGACATGGAATTCGGAGTCTAGAACTGACCATTGCGCAGATCTAAGATTTGCGTATGCTGCGATCCCCTTGGCTCATCTGCTTGATGTATGAGCACTTCCATAGCACTTAGCTACAGGACAATCTCAATGTAGTTATGTGCATAAACAATTTGATTGGTAAACATTGCTGGTGTCTTCTATAAAGACATACTCAGGATACATTTCTTTTGTTGTATAACAGAAAGTAAAGTGGAAGATAAAAGAAAACTATATACAGATGAAATTTGGCCAAATAATTGTATGAGAAAGCAAATCATATATGAGTCAAGATTATTTAACAAATCATGTTAATTGAAATTAGTCTAAAATAGAAAAATCACCAATGAGTGCAAATTCACAATTAAAACAGTAATTATGTGAGTTAATTTTCATGCACTTTCTTCAGTGCCTTTATTTTTTATGAAGCCACAATGATTGTGTATTAGTATTGTATGCATTTAACTTAGCATATAATTCCTATTCTACTACATATTCTTTAAGAACACATACACACTTACAGTCAAATAGAGAGAGAGAGAGAGAGAGAGAGAGAGAGAGAGAGAGAGAGAGGGAGATGAAAAAGAGATACAGATATGTATCTGAGTGGTTTAGCAATTGTGATTATCATTGTCAACTTGGTAGGATTTAGAAATACCTAGAGTTGCTTGGTAAGATATGTGTCTGTGTATACATTTCTAGAGATGTGCTAAATGTAAGTGCCACCATCATATGGGCTTGGTGCACAGAGTAAGTACATAGGTGGAAAGGAGCAAGCGGAGCCCCCACTTTCCTTTTCTCTCTGCTTCCTCCTCTTCCCAAGTCCCAAGACTTCATGGGGTAAGTCTTGCTGCTATAAACCGATCAGATTAATAAACCTACCTTCAAAGTTGTTCATGTCAGGCATTCTGCTTCATTAGTGGGAAAAGTAACCCAGCAGGCCAGTGGAGAATATATGTGCTCAATGGCTTCTAGCTCAGTAATATGTGCCGGATATTGTTGACGCTTGATTATGAAGCTACTATGACCATGTTTCATACTGCATACAATTTACTGTCCAGACAGAAAAAAATGTAAGGAAGAAACAAACTCAGGCGATGAATATGGGAAACACAGTTCAAAAACAATGCATAATAAAACAGAGAGTCAGTAAGTGTCCCTCTAAGATTGCCCTGATCTAACACTTTATTTTAAAATGGAAGACTGAGTAGGAGCTATCCATGTTTTTTAAATGCATAAGAAAATTTGGGATAGTGTTTTCCAAAAAAAGGAAACAAAACGTGTCAAAATATGATGGATCCCTGAATAGGTAAGTTCAGAAAAAAATGAAAGGTCTGTATGCAAACATGGTGGGGATCTGAAGAGTCTGTGTATCTTAAAAGAGCAGAGGAGCAAGTGATGGATTTTGAGATGTTAATGGTCCCAATGATTTTGACTACTTTTAAGGGAGTGACTTTAGCAGTAATGTGAAATTGAATTTCGATATGTGAAAGTTTGGTGCTGAGAATAAAGGGAGGAAGTCCTGATAGCTGATGATGACCATTTCAAGAAACACTATGATAAATATGAACAGAAAGATACGTTTTCAAATGATGATGATGAAGATGACAACGATGATGATGATATAGTAATAGTAATAATAATAATAGAATTCAGTGAAACTTTGGTTATTCGTTAGCTGTAGGAGTCATAGTATAGAGGTTTCCATGCTGTGAGCTAGTTAAGTTGGTACCTCCAACTAGGAGGAATAAAAAATATGAAAGGGAGGAACTCAGCCTTGGAAATACGAATCCAAGTTGCCTTTGTCACCCAAGTGATCATGGAAGATACATAGGTCTCCAAACCCGCACAGTGGGAATTGTCGTAGAGCTTGGGAAACAATCTTATGGAGTTATTAAAACATCAAATGAAAAGTATGCACAGAGAGAAGAGCAGATGGCTAAGGATTGGCGATATTTGGGAACTTGAACATTTCATGATCTTGTGATAATCTGTGGCCTGAAAGATAACATGAACATTTTAAACCAAGTAACATGATGTAATGTTCAAGACATTGTTTTCACAGTAAAAATAATAATAATAATAAAAAGCAGTCACATATGCTGAACACTAGAGGGAAACAAATGAAGGTAGGGTTAACTAACTAACCATAGCTCATCTGGATGGCGCAGGCAGCACCCATATTCCTGTGAGCTGAAGAGAAGTTAAGAACACATATTTGGTATAGATTATACTTCCAAAAAACAGACCTTATATTAAGAAGTGGTCAATTAGTATACAGAAATAGAGCATGGGGAGTTTTTAGGTGGGAACACCTGAATGTCTTTACCTGGTGAGAAGTAGAATCTAACAGAGGAAACATTCTCTTTGCAAGAACAAAGGAGAGGGTTGCAGAAAGCCAGGTCCCCAGAGATGCGGAATAAAATTGAATCACACAGATCTCTGGCCTAAAGGTCACCCTTTAACAGAAGGGCTTTAAATACAAGGGGACTGTGGAAGCAGACAAGCTGTCTTTTAAGGTCCGTTTTTAGTTTTGCGCGTACATGCGTGTTTCTGCCTGTGCATATGCTTGTGCCTTTGAGTTGAGGAGGCAGGCTGCAGAAGCCAGAATAACGTGTCAGAGCTCTTCAAATTAGAGCTACCAGAAGTTGTGAGTTCTCTGATACGGATGCTGGGAACTGAACTGACGTCCTTCGTCCTTCGGAAAAGCATCGAGCACTCCTAGCTGCTGAGCTGTTTTAACGGGCCCGGCTTCTTAAGGTTTATTTTTATTTCAAGCAAAAGATTCTAAAGGGGGTGATTGTAATCTTCAAATAAGAAAGAGAGAGAACATTGCAGCGTAAGACGAGGAGTTTGGCGAAGAGGTTTGGTTCTGAAAAGTTTGCAAGCGGTGTAGCTGGGGACGCATTAAAGAAGAGAGTTACCTGCAGACCTTGGATTTTAATAGCATTGGAAAGTTCCTTTGGCCCAGAAAATGTAAAATAAAGCCTTTAAAAAAAACTGAAATCCAGAGCTTGAGTTTCTTAAGGCTACAAGTGACCTCAACAGAAATAAGAGGCAGATGTACAAAGGACAGCAAACAAAACACCCAACGTGCTGTCGTCGGCAACTGAAGGGGCAGTAAGGAAAAGGACAACAATTGACTCGTGGTTGGGCAAACACAAGGATAAAACCATTTGAAAATTTTAGCCAAACAAGGGAGGAGTCGTTCCTTACACAAAGAGAAAGTGGAAACTGACTCTGAAATCCTCAATATGGAAACTGGGGCCGATCAAACTTTCTGGTCGACGTACAGGAGGAAGACACATGGTGTGAACCAGGTAGAGATATGGAAGGGCATCCCAAGAAGTGGGAGAAACGCTCTCTTTGCTGTGTAATTGTTTTTTTTTAATTAAATGAAGAATCAGCTACAGATTACAGCACAAGAAGCCATTCTGACAGAGGAAGCAGGAAGAGCAAGCTCCAATGGAGAGCATCTCAGCTTCACCTATAACTTGATCAAGTTTCTACAGAAAGCTATAGAAGCCAGAGTTGTCCAACCTTTGAAGGAAGTCGAATATCAATGCTTGATGATGATAATTAATAGTAGTAATAGTAATGATAATAATAGAATAATTATAAGTCTGCATAGGCCACAGGAGAAAGGGACGAGCAAGGATTACTCACGTGTTTTATTTCAGACAAAGAATACAAACAGGCCAAAAAGAACAAAAAAGCCCTAATGAAGATTGACTCGATAGTGATTTCCGTATAAGAAGCATCTGTGTAAATTATTAAGAATTAAGGTTTTTTTATTGTTTGCGAAATGGGCAGGACTAAAGCTTATTGCAGTTAAGGAAATATTTCAAAAGCTATAGAAAAAAAAAAGCTATAGCTACAGATTTTTAATTGTATTTTCCTGGGTAAATATTTTAATTTCTGTAATTAATTTTAAAAAATTTTAAAGAGTTACCTCCACAAACACAAGTGAGTCTGTGCCTCAGGGAATGGTGAACTCCCTGGAATTTCATACTTTGTGCATGCGAGTTTTCTCCCCATTCTGCATGGTGGAGGAATCACTTCATGATATGAATGCCTGGGATAAAGCACAACAGCATACCTCTCTGAAGTTAGTGAATTTCACGGCTGGTACTTGCTTTGAGGAAGAGGCAACTTGGCATAAGTAGCTACAGAGACAAAAGTCTTGCTTCCTATTGTATTTCATGCTGAATATCTCTACGCAGTAATCAACAGAGGCTGCCCCTAAACTACCCACCTAAAGGATCCAAATCATACTTGACAACTGAATCCAGAGTGAAAATGTTGCCCTTCACAAGCATGACATCATTATGCATCCCCACACTACACAGAAGGAATATTACTAAGCTGATCTCCAGCTTCAAATCTAACCAGGAAACACCACACAACTATCCAGCCTCTCAAATAAATAATATTTTTTTCCTAAATCTTTTAACCAATGACTAGAGTCTGACAGAAGGATATAAGAGCTAGTTTTATTCAGCAACCTGTCTGCATCTTATTTCAGAGTAGCCCTGCATTTATTATTCCCGTCGACTTCCTAATTCTTGTTTTTGGGTAATAGACCAAGAAGAGGTTGTTAGAGAGAGGCAGCTGAGGTTAGTGACATGAGACCTGGGCCTTTGCCTCCTGGTTAGGGAAGCAGAATTCTTCCTGGTGACCCACTGCATTTTGTATTTCCACAGTCTTTAAGCATTTCCAACCAGCCAAATTTTTCTATTATCAAAAATCAGTTAACTGCATGATTTACTCGGGCTGATCTCACCAGCTTAAGTCTCCCAGTAAAATGTATCCCTAAGAGGAATGAATTGTTAAATTAGCTGAAATTGCACTTTTTGAGAAGCTGAAACAGGTGTGATTTGAATGCACATTTTACTTGGACTTCAGTGCCTGCCTGATGGAGAAAGAAACCTGAGCAACTAAAAAAGAATGTATTCCTTGCAATTTCCTTAGCTTACCAGCACTTTTAGATTTGTGAGTGAAACGGCCTGGCTGCCTTGATACAATGGTTTAAAGTTAAAATGCCTCTATGTACCAGGCAATGCCCTCTACCTGTTTTTTCCCCATAAGTTTTGCTTTTATAAGACAAGATTGCAATTTGCTCTAAACACAGCAGATCATAACTGCCAACACCCACAACTAAATGTTGTCTGAGAAACTGATAAACATGATGTAAACATTTGAGTAAATAAATTGGTTGTTTAGGAGTTAAGATGTTTTCAGGTCTAAATAGATGCTTTAAGTTGATAAAGATGAGATATAATAGATATTGATTTACATTCAGAATTTTAGATGCCCAAAGATAGGAAAGATGTTTTCTTCAAGGCTGTCAAATACAAATAGCCAAACACTAAGAATGTAACATTTATATAATTCCTGATTGTGTCATGGTTCTTCTTGTTGTAGGTAGTTTTTTGTATATATGTTCAATAATATAAAAGTATATGTAAAAGATAAAAAATGTTAAAAAATAAATAAATAAAATTGTATCCAGTTTCTAAACTTCATTTCTGTATTTACTAAAATGTCATCACTCAAATAAATGCCCTCCACTCAGTGTCTATGTAACCAGCTCTAACTCGCCTGACTTTGAGACATAACAAAAGCTCGTTCCCAACTTGCATTTTAAATGTCCTTGCTTGTGATGGTCTGTTTTATGTCAAGCCCATTTTGTAGATTCTTTTTCTATAACTTATGTTTTACACATATGCTATGTTACATAAATATACTTTGGAATTCTGGGGGTTTGTTTTTTAAAACTTTACTTAGCTTATCAATTGTCCAATGTCAAATCTCCATTCTAAGACGCTGTGACCTATAATCCATTGAGCCTCCTTGAGGAAGTTGGGCAGGCAAGTTGTCTACACATTTTGAAATAATATTAAGCCATCTGATCTTTCTCAAATGACACTGGTTGAAACTGCTGAGAATATAGCATGGACCAGTAAGGGTTGCTATTGGCACTCTATTTGCTTTCCTCACAGCCAAGCCATTACCCAGATGATGTCACTTAAGACTTTACTTGGTGTTGTGGTAAATATCAACTGCATTGAATTCAAAGATTTGAATGTGCTTTCTTTGATAATCTTGTCATAAGATGTTTTCTCCAGGAAGAGAGCTTTTTGGATATTTTGGTTTGCAAATTGAAATAGCTATATTTTTAGAAAATATCACTTCTAAAAACATAACAAAATAGGCCCACCATTTCAAAGAAACAAAGTATAATTGTTGTCTGTGAAGCAAATTAAAAGTTTCAAGTGAAAATTAGAAGTTAGAAAAGCATATAAATGTGTTGTGACAGGTTTTTCAAGAATTAAAACATTCCACAACATGCTTGGTATAATACTGACCAAGGCAGTTTTGTATGCTACTCAGAGATACATGTCACCCTTTTGGAATTTTGTGTCAGAGCATGAGCTTGTCATAAGCAAGACATTGAATTTATTCATAAGACTTTAGAAATAATTTAAAGTGGGAATTCTATATAATTCCATGATGTAGTATTTTCAAAATGACAAATGGTGGATTTGGGGCCAACAGTTTATGGAAAATTCATAGATATGATTTCACAGTGCAAATGAAAAACAATTAAAGACGTTCCAGTGTTCTGAGTTTTAGTCTAATAGCAAAGAAAGTGTCACTGGAAACAATTATCTGAGAAACTTGTGAAGACTATACTCCAGTTTCTAGGTATGCATGTATACAACATATACGTGAGATTGTGTTTTCTCACTGTTATGGCCAAAGTGATATAAAACAACACAATTTTGTGGAAACAAATTTTAAAAATCCATTTCATTTTAGAAATTAAACTACATATCAGACAGGCATGGAAAATGTACCACCAATTTTTCTTATTTAAAACAATTATTTTTATAAATATTTGTTATGTTTTAGTGTTTTGGGGTTTTTGTTGTGGTTTTTGAGACACGGTTTCTCTGTGTAGCCTTGGCTGTCCTGGACTCGCTTTGTAGACCAGGCTGGCCTTGAACTCATAGCAATCCACCTGCCTCTGCCTCCTAGAGAGGTGGGATTAAAGGCATTAAAAGCGTGAGCTACCACACCCAGTTAGTGTTATTTTTAATGAATTATTACATTATTTTTACTTAGTTTTCATTTCTAAAGCGGTAAATCAAGAGAATATACATAATCAAAAATTCTTTGGACTTCTGAATGATGGGCCCTCAGAACAGGATGTTTTGAGGCTCTTTGACAGGCTCTTTGCTCTTGTAAGAATTGAGGTTTAAATAAAAGATCTTCCTTTAAACTGAAAACAGAAAAATTTTCATGGTAAATGACAGAGATCAGCCATAGTTTCACTTAGAAATGTCATGATATTGAATTACTATTATTTCAGAGATTCCCAAACTTAACTTTTGAAACCACAGCCAACCAGACATTCAGTAATATTAGAGGCATTCTTTGGCACAGAATAATGATACAAATGAGCCAACATGTGGCAAAGGAAGTTCTAGCAGCAAATGATATTTTTGGCTGTTGAGTACTTTTTACTCCAAGTGATTAGTTTTGACAACAATTGTGAGTTGTTATGTTTTAAATTAAGTGCAAATCACTTCATTATAGGATAGCGATAGCATTTCACTAAAGTCAAAATTCTTAGAAAGGATTAGTAAATAACAGAATTGATTATCTCTGGCTATGAGATATGATTATTCCAATCAGTTGTCTATTTTCCCCTTTTCATCTAGCAGTAGAGTTTTTAGTAATAGTCAATAAGTATTCCTGCTCAGCACATCCCACGGAACCCCCTGCAACGAGGGGAGAACCCTGTTGTTCCCAGCTTAAGCCTACCAACTCCACCCAGAAACCACAAATATATGTGTACACATATCTATATATGTGTGTGTGTATATACATATATATGTATATACACATACAAACAATAACAACAAAGACCCCACAAGTACCAAGTCTACCTGCAGTTCCCAGGAGTTGGGCTCCAGGAGTCCAGCCAACACAGCCTCATGAAGCAAAGAAGCGACCCTGCTTTCCCAATTAGGCTCATGTATGTATCCTGGAAAAGCCTTGCACCAGATTCCGACCTAACATGGCCTCCTGTACCATGCTTCCCTTCTTAAGCCTTCCTAGAGTGTACAAAAGCCACACAAAGAAATGAATAACGTAAGGAAGCCAGAGGGCCTGGAAATACATATTCCAAACTCTAAAATACAAAAACTGTCAACAAAGACTTGTATATCTAGAGAAACTATATACAGAAATTGAAGGGAAAATAAAAAGCTTTTTGTGATAAAAACAAATTAAAATAATTTTTAATTTTTTACTAATTTATTTATTGACTTTACATCCCAGTTGTAGCCCCCCCTTCCCAGTCCTACCTTCCCTCCCCAAACTCTTCCCTTAATCCTTAGAAAAGGGGCACCCCCCTATCCACCCACCCCAGCTCACCAAGTGGCATTAGGACCAAGATTGTTCTCTTCCCCTGTGGCCTGGCAAGCCAGTCCCATCACAACCAAACATTGGGTAAAGCATAGGGTGTCTAATGGAAAAGTGAAGGGAGGGATAAAAGGACATGAAAGTGACAATAGTTCCACAAGAAGACCAATAGAGCTAAATTACCAAAGTCCAGAGGGATCCATGAAGTCTGAAGCACAAACCAAGGACCGTGCTTGGACTGGACCTACGCCCTCTACATAGATGTAGCCAATGGGCAACTCAGGCCATCATAAACCCATGGGTTTAGCAGACATCTAAGGAACATTCCAATATTAACTCTTCATAGCAGGCCATGGAACATTCTCCAAAATCATATTAAGATGCAATGTCTCAGCAATTATAGAAAAATAGAAATAACATGCGTTATATTTGTCCACAAGGGACTAAAGTTGAAAAATGACAATGGAAGCCATGAAAAGGACAAAACTCAGAGAAAAAGCAACACATTACTGAATAATAATTGACTCAATGATGAAAACAAGAGAACACTGAAAGTTCCTTGAATGAAAATGAAAACACAGAGCCGGGCATGGTGGCTCAAGCCTTTAATCCCATTATTCAGGAGGCAGAGGCAGAGGCAGCTGTATCTCTGTGACTTCAAGGCCAGCCTGGCCTACAAAGATAGTCAAGGACAGTCAGGGATGTTACACAGAGAAGTCCTGTCTCAAAAAGAAAGAAAGAAAGAAAGAAAGAAAGAAAGAAAGAAAGAAAGAAAGAAAGAAAGAGAAAAAAAAGAAAGGAAGGAAGGAAGGAAGGGGAAGTGGAAACACTACACACCAAATCAATGAAGGCATTTCCAAAAGAACATTTATAGTAATAAGTACCCATACCAAAGATTTTGAGACTTCTCAAATTAATAGCGTAATAATACATCTCAATGCTTTCGAAAACAAGAACAAGAAATACCCTAGTCCAGAAGACTTAGAGAAATAATCAAAATAAAAATGAAAAGAAGTACAAAGAAGCAACAGAATGAAGAGTTGATTTTTGTTTTTAATTAACAATTTTGACAGTTTTTTTTTACCCAAATTACTGAAAAGAGGCAGATGAAAAATACCCAAATTGTTACAAAGTAGAAGTGAAATGAAGACACAACAGACACTTAGGAAATCTGAGAAGCATAAGGATATACTTGTAAATTTTATATCACACTAAACTGCGTATTATCCATCAAAATTAAACCAAAGTAAAGTATGAAATAACTATATAACATGTATGAGAAAGAATTCATTGCCAAATTCTACCAGACCTTCAAAGAGGAACTAACAACAGTGCCCTCAAATTACTCTGTAGAAAAGGAAAAGGATGAACACTTTTAAATTTCTTTTTATTAAGTCAGTATTACTCTGACACTACTCCCTCAATCCAACCAAAAAAAAAAGTGAATTATAGACCAGTCTTCCTCATGAATATACATTTAAAACTTCTTAATAAGATACTTGCAAATGGAATTCAGTAACATCCATCATATTCAGGTAGACTTTATCCTACCGATGAAGTTCAATACAAATGTTAGAAGAGTAGCTAATTGCTTTCTTGTTGGATTAAAGCCTGATTCACAAGATGGAACTCATGTCTGGTACCATTAACTGTGCCAAAATCTTTTGAGCAGCTAGATCATCAGTCCCAGGGAGAACCCGATATTATTATTCTGCTAAATAAATTCCACCTTTTAGTACTTATCTTTACGCCCATATGTTAGTGCATATCTTGGCCCTCATCAGACATTATTATTATTATTATTATTGCTATTTATTATTATTAATATCATTATTAATTATTGCAGTAAATAGGCATCAGTACAGAGAGTCACACTGGTCATTGTGTAAAGAACAAGAGACTGTGGAACGGTCAGGTCTAATGAGACATCTATATCCCCTAAGCTCAGAATCATTATAGAAGGAGAAAGAAAGAATGTAAAAGACAGATGTAGTTGTCATCTGCAACAAAATGGTATTGAAAACAATATATAGATCATAAGTTAGCAAGAACAATAAGCTCATTCAGTTTTGTGTATCATCTCGGTGATTCTCTGTGTCTTCTCCTACCATATTGCTACATCTTTGTGACAGCGTGAAGCATGAACTAGAGTTGATTCTGTGTTTTAGGACACGGAAAGGTGTATGTGTCATGTGTATTCCATCCTGGTAATAAGCTATTAAAAATAGAGACACACAAATATTTACCCCTTACCTGCTGAAAGTTTAATAATAAGAAACATTATTAAAATGATATCAATATTACTTGAGCTGGAATTAAGATCAGACTGATAGTAGAAGTCAGACTTGAGAAAATCTTCCCTATCACAAATTGATAGATAATCTGAAGGCAAATATGACTGGAAAGAGGGTGATTGTAATCCTGTGCGCTTTAAAGATGAGGTTGATTCTTACCACAGCAGACAATTCTGGTTGCATGGGAGCTCATTTGAAACATGAGGTCATATCTGTGTGACATGAGGAAGAATGCCTACAACAGATGCGGGGAGAGAGAGAGGGAGCAGGGGAGAGAAAGAGAGATAGAGGATCTAAGCCTTTTAAGGAAGATTTACCCATACATACATATATAAGTTATGGCATAAAGTCAGGCTTCCTCTATTGTACAAAAGTTAAACTCTAACAGACAGAGTCACAAAATTTCTCTAGTCTTCCAGGATGAAAGTTTGATTAGACCGCATACCACAAGTCAGAAATAAAATGCAATGGTCACAATATTCATGACATATATAACTTTGTGGGAAAAAAAACTATTTTTCTTTCTACATAAGTAAGTGGTAGTCTCCAAAGTAGTGTGTTTAAAACTAAGTACCTATGAAGTTTATTTATGAACTAGTCCATGAGAAATATTTTTTAAAAGGATGCTTTTACAAATTGGACTTTCCAAGTTCTTACAGCTTTTCTCTGATGACTTTTAACTCTGCAGGGTCCACACAGTATGCACCGTCAGTGTTATTGTTTTCCTTTCTCTTGGACTTCTTCTATCTTACTGCTTCTAGTCTCCTACACTCCTAATACCTTGGTATTGAAGTCATGCTTCTAGCAACCATATATGTGATAAGACTAGGTACATTAATGCACACAGATATGTGTATATAATTTCCTCTTAGAATTATTATTGTGTCTTAACCTATATAGGAGGTAAAATAACTGAATGGTTGTGTAAAAGAGAAAAAGAACCAAAGGAACAAGAATTTGGAAAACATGGAGTATATAAAATTGTAGTTACAGCAACTTAGAAAGTGTCATTTGATTCCCCAAACCAAGAACAATAGCTAGAGACTCAGAATTCTTTTTTTTTTTAAAGATACACTTCATCCAAGATGCAGACTCTTACTAGATCAGGTACTAGAGAGGACCTTGATACATATTTGTTTCAGTAGACATGTGATGCGGTTATCCACAGTATAAATCCCAATCCTGAACAGAAGCACTCTGCCTTCCTAATGATAAAGCAACTGCTCACCTGTGTGCCATGGATAAATGAAGAGAATGTTCATCAAAGATATGAATTATGAAATCTCTGCTTATTTAGGAAAGTAATTGTCAATCAAATAATATATACTTTGACATTTCTACTTTCTTAGGGCATGTTTAAGAATAGAATCATACTTTAGTTTTAGTTTTTATATAATTTATTCAGATTATACCTCAATTATTATCCCCTCACTTGTATCTTACCAATCCACTTCCCTCTTTCACCCTATTCCCCTGTCCTAGGACCTCTGACAGGAAACTTCCTCCCCCATCATCTGACCACAGCCTACAAATCTCATCAGGATAGCCTGCTTCCCCTTCTGTGTGCTGCTGATTCTCCCCATCAAGGGGAAATGATAAAATTGGGACCACCAGAGTTCTTGTCAGAGGCCGTTCTTGCTCTCCTCACAACCATGGAGAATGAGCTATCCATTGGCTAGATCTGAACAGGGGTTCTAGGTTTACTGTATGCATTATCCTTGGTTGGTACAACAGTTTGTGCAGGCCCCCTGGGTCCAGATCTGCCAGCTTTGATGGTCTTCTTTTGAGCACAGCATATATATTCCAAAATATAATGATTGGTATCTATAATGAATTTTATTTTAGTAATTTTTAAATTTAATTTTATAGTTTACCAGTAAACATGAATACACATCAAAATAAAAGGAGATACCCATGAATGCATATTCAAGTGGTTATTTCAACTCAAAAATGTAATCCAATTCCATTTACATTTGAAAACATTGTGAGAAAGGAGAAATGTGGCAATGAATATGAAAGTTTAATTTGAAGTAAATTGTACACCCAGATTAGATATTTGAAATTGAACATCCCCTTTGAGCTATACAGAATGAATATTAATATTTAACATTGTTTCATATAATTATTAAGGCTGCAATTATTCCTTAACCACTATTATATAAATAAAACACACAGAAACCTGTTAGTGTTTTGATAAACCTTAATATACTGGGGCTGGGCAAATATTAACACCCTACGATATCTTGCTTACTTCCAAGACAAAAACCTCCATAAACACTTGCTCATGTTTTCCATTTAAGCTGTTTCTCTCCATCATGTCCATCCTCAGAGTAAGCTCCTCCTGGTCTGTGCCTCTAGTTCACTCTAACCCATGGTAACCTGCTCCTCTCTTCCTCCTTCGTCTCTCCCTCTCCTGGTCACTTTGCCACCTCACCCATGAACCTTGGCTTCTTTTACCTCTCTTCTCCCCAGTCCAGGCTGTAGGAAACTTTACTTAGCTGGTCAGGGATAATTTGGGAGGCAAAGTTTATACAATGTCATTTCGGATACATGAAGGCGAGGATGCTCAAGTGGACATGTTATTCCTTGGATGGATTATCTGTGTGTCACAAGTGTTATCATCAGAGAGAAGCATTGAAATTGGACAACAGTGGGACGGAGCAACAGGACAATGGAAAGTAAAGTATGATGCAATGGGGGCCACTAGCCAGGGAAATGGAAGAACTAATTCTGCTTACTTCTTGATTTTAGCTTCATAGGATTCATTACTCATTTCTGACCTTTGAAACAGCAGGAGAATAAATCCTTGTTCTTTAAGCCACTTAGTTTGTATTACTTGTCCCAGCCTTATAAGCAAACTAATAGAGTAGTGGTCAACAACACAGCAGCAGGCAGCGATATTTTATTTACTTTCCTCCCAGTAATTTTTTTTAAAGAAAGGAATAGAAGACATGATCTTCTACAACAGAAGTGCCAACATCTGGCAAATCATTTATTGTTACCACCAGTTTCTACACTCTTGCCCTTCATTACACAGACCACAGAGTGCTTGCAGCCCACAAATGTATGACTGTGACCCATCAAAAGTTAATCTTATGGACTCCACCATCTCATGACTCAGGGCCTATTGCTTATTCATAAAAGCAAAGTTCTTACAGAAGGTAAGGTACTTCCTTCATGCATGATAATTATTACTAATTATCATATGACAATAAGCTGTCTTTGTCCCATTTCAAAAGAGCAAACCTGTCAGGTTGTCAGCCTGTAAGCTGACTGCATTTCAAAGATGTACTTGGAGTAACTAAACTGCCTTTCAAATTGGTGGGCAGTCTTGGGATTTAACAAACTTCAGGCATTATTTTAGAACTTTTCTTCTATTTTCTTGTCCTCAGACAATAACTCAGGGAAAATTTTAGTCAGTCATGTAAGCAGGGCTAATCACTAACTATTGAAATCTTAATTGATCTAAGTATTTCTTCCTTAAATTAATATGCTTGTTTTCTCTAAAAAATATTAATCCATTTTAAATTCCCAAATTAAAACCCATTTTATGTTGCTATTTTAGAACATCTGACATGTAGGTAACCATTGGTTTGATGTTTTTGTGGAAATACAGCTCCAAATATCAAGATCAGATTTAACGGTCAGTCTTGTAGTAGAGTGGATGGAAGGCAGACATTTGCAAAGAGAAGTTGGACCTCTTAGCATTCTTTAAAGATTACCTCAGATCTTTGCCATTTAGACTACATCGTGGAAATGCGGCTATCCACTTTGTGAAAGGCAGACAAATAATACTACAGAAGTGTTAAGAATTGTGATCAGAAAGCAATCCAAGCAACTGTTGCACCACAGGAAACAGATCTGCTTGTCTGACACACTTGTTGGGGAAAAGCAACAAGTAAAAAAGCAACTCTGACATTATTAGAAAGCAAACACATTTACCAAAGCTTTCCCCAAACCATTTGTTAGTTGAAGAACAAAACCCTCACATAACTGAACATCTCTTATCAATTATACCTATTTCTTATAAAGCAATAAGAGCTTGTGAATTACTTCAAGAGACAGCAATTTCTGTTGGCAAGATGAATGGAAAGTGTTCCATTTGGGAGAAGAGAGCAGAAAGCAGTTCCTGCTCTAACAATAAAGAAGTGACAGACAGTGCAGAAGTAATCAATCTGAAAGGTATATAGTATTGAAATGTGAGATGCCTAAAAAGCCAGAAGGTAGATTTTTGAGATCCATCCCAGAAGCTTCTAAAATTCAGAGCAATCCCTCAAGGATGGGAGTACGTGAGAAGGTCGGGAGGATGCTGAAAGTAGCCACTATCTATGTATGTTAAAGAGCAGTCATCATTGTTACATAGATTGCTTTTATAACAAAGACAGTCTCACACCATCCAAAAATATTGAAAGAGAATAAAGCCATATTTGTCCAACAAAAACCAGAGTTGCAGAAAGCAAAGAACTGATACATTCCTGGCTTGGGGAAGAATATCTGGTTCTATTAGTACTTCAGTGAAAATATTCCCCAATGTGTGTGACTAGGAAGTCAAATATATTTCTTCATCTCACTTGTGAGAACAATCACAGAAATTAAACATGTGTGAGTGGAAACATGTTTGCTTTTCTCGGGGGCAATATCCCCACATAAGTCAGACTGCATAAAGGAAAGAGAAGCTTGAGAGAACCAACAAGTGGCCCCTCTTCTTTTGTCAAAGACTTCTCTTGAAATACGATGACCATTTATCTAAACAAAATCTCCCCATCCATAATAGAAATATTCCCTGATAAAATGCATTTTAAATGCCTCATTGTATGTACAACTGGGCATGGGTCATCACCTTCTCCAATCATTTATCCACCATGAAATCCACCCAGTATGCAGGAATGTTATGCTTCTGGGTCGACTAGTCTCTGCTCTTGGCTTTAATGCAAATACTATCCATCCGCTGGCTGCTTTGAGTGCGTCTCTACACTCAGCCCATAATGTGCATCATTCTCTCACTGGCTCTTGTCAAAGGAGCCGACTAGTATTTCCTCTTCGTGTTTGACAGAACTCACTCATGGTAGCTAACTTCTCAGAGAGTCAGGTTAAGAAAGCTGGGTATTTTTAGCTCCTCCTTTTTTCTACTCATTTCTTTTCCATTTGAAATTAGACAACCAGAAAGTAACACACTTGACAGTCCCCTGATCACTTTGTTTCCGATCTCATTGATTTCTGCTGTTATATCCTTCATGCTGCAGATTGTGTGTTAAATGTCTTTGTTTTTATTGCTTCTTAAGGGAAAACTCAGTTCACTGATTTAAAATCCCGTTTTGTACATAAACATAAAAAAAAAAAAACCAGCTCTCAAGTATTATCTGTCTAAGTACGGGTTTAGGTGTAGCAAAACATTTTTTTTGATATTCATAATTGCTTTCTTTCTAATGCAAATTTTCAGTGTAATTTCTTCTTCAATCCATTGGATATTTAGAAATGTGTTCACAAGTATTTATGTGCATTTTATGTATCATAGTGTCATTACTTAAGAATAAGTCTTTGAAATAGAACATAAATTGCGCAGATTCATCAGCTTTATAACGGCTTGGCTTGTGCTGTAATATACTGAGTAGGTGGACGTTTCTTGTGTGCTTGAGAAGGTTCCTTATTATGTAGACATTAGATAACAGTTCATAAATCCCAGTTACATTAAGATGGCTGCCCACAACATCTATAATTTGGGGACAGGATTTTTGGGCTTTTTGTTTGTTTGTGTGTTTTTGTTTTGTCTAGTTACTTCTCAGTTACTGAAGGAAAGGAAGCTACTCAGTTCACCCACTTTGGTGGCAGATTTGTCCGTCTATTTCTCCCCTTCCTTCATGTAGTTTGAAGCTCTGCAGTGTAACTTGAGAATATGTTAGAGATGCATATATATTTAGGAATGTGGTATCTTCCTAATCATCGCTGCTTTAATCTTTGTGAAATGAATCTATTTGATGTCAGTACAGCTGTACTGATTTCCCTCTTTGTGCTCACACGTGGTGTGTATCCTTTAATCCTTCTCATTTGTTTTACTCAGATTTTTGTTTTCATTTGTCTGTTCCTGTGGTTTTGTGGCATTCCAGAGCCTCTTGCTAATTGGGACCTCATCAAGTTAGCTTCAGACTTACCCCATTAGTTTGTCTTTCTATATCTTTATGTTTATGTTTTTTTCTCAGGTAGGCAATATGCAATTATTTTTATTAGGAAAGTCTTTTATTGGGCTATTTGCATTATGTAAGTAATTTCTGTTTTTTTATATTACAGTCTACAAACGTTCCTACTTTCACTCATTATTTCTATCTCTTTTATATTTGTTTGAGTACAGTATAATTATAGCAGTTTTAGTATTCTTCATTGACATTTCATTCTTCTAACCCTAATTCACGGTGCAGCTATTTGTATTGAATTTAATCTTACAAAATACTATGACAGGAAAAGAGAAGAGAATGATAGCATATGAGCTCTTAAATATTTTAACCTAGAAGTTAAATACTTCTGTTCTCATCATGTTAGCCAGTGGGAAACAGCACCTACTAGGGGGTTAGGAGATGACCACATTGGGATCTTGAATGAGCAGCTGTTGTCACTGTAGTAGTTGACCCTTCTGGTTGTCAAATGTACTGTTGTTCCCTTATTGTGACACATTCCAAGATAAATAGAAAGTTTACATCATCATTAGTTCAATTTGGGGTTCCAAGGTTTGACTATAAGGTTCTTAAGTGTTTTCCCCTTATAACCCCTATCTTGCTGAGAATATTTATCTAATCCCAGCTAAATAGATGCATAACATAGACATAAAATCAAGCACCCACTGATAACACATCATAAAGAAATTTATTTCAATACAATTCTTTTATCATTTATTAAGGATATTGACTACTAATGAGATAAAGAATTAAATCTTAGCTAAATTGGTTAGTGAAGGATCCATAACATCTTCACAGAGAATTCATTGATAATTTGATTTAATAATAATAAATTATAAATCACCTATTGAGCAGAAGTACCAATTCATCAATGTGCATGTTACAAAATATCAGAAACATGCTTGTTTAGGGCCATCTGAGAAACTGATTAAAAATTCTGTTCTACACATCAAAGATATCATTCATCATGACCAAGTAGGCTTTATTCCAGGCATGCAGGGGTGGTTTAATATATGGAAAGCCATCAATGTAATCCACCATATAAACAAACTGAAAATAAAAAACCACATGATCATCTCTTTAGATGCAGAGAAAGCATTTGATAAAATCCAACACCCATTCATGTTTAAAGTTTTAGAAAGATCGGAGATACAAGGCACTTTCCTCAACATAATAAAGGCTATATACAGCAAGCCAATAGCCAAAATCAAAGTAAATGGTGATATACTCAAGGAAATTCCTCTAAAATCGGAAACAAGGCAAGGCTGCCCACTCTCTCCATATCTCTTCAATATAGTACTCGAAGTTCTAGCCAGAGCAATAAGACAACAAAAGGAGATCAAGGGTATCCAAATGGGAAAGGAGGAAGTCAAATTATCCCTACTTGCAGATGATATTATAGTGTACATAAGTGACCCTCAAAATTCCACCGGAGAACTCCTACAGCTGATAAACACCTTCAGCAAATTGGCTGGATACAAAATTAACTCAAAAAAGTCTGTAGCCTTCCTATACACAAATGACAAGCTTGCAGAGGAAGAAATTAGGAAAACCACACCCTTCACATTAGCCACAAGCAATATAAAATATTTAGGAGTTACTCTAACTAAGCAAGTGAAGGACTTGTTTGAAAAAAAATTAAAAACTCTGAAGAAAGAGATTGAAGATGACATGAGAAGATGGAATGATCTTCCGTGCTCATGGATCGGGAGAATTAACATAGTAAAAATGGCCATCCTACCAAAAGCAATCTACAGATTCAATGCAATCCCTATCAAAATACCTACACATTTTTTTAAAGACATTGAAAGTTCAATTCTGAACTTCATATGGAAAAACAAAAACCACAGAATAGCGAAAACAATCTTGTACAATAAAAGGTGTTCCGGAGGAATCTCCATACCTGATCTCAAACTGTACTATAAGGCAATAGTAATTAAGACAGCATGGTACTGGCACAGCAACAGTCTGGTTGATCAGTGAAATCGAATCGAAGACCCAGATATGAACCCACACACATATGGTCACTTGATTTTCGACAAAGAAGCCAAATCCATTCAATGGAAAAAGGATAGCATCTTCAACAAATGGTGCTGGTCTAACTGGAAGTCTATGTGTAAAAAAAAAATGCAACTGGACTCATATTTGTCACCTTGCACAAAACTCAAATCCAAGTGGATTAAAGACCTCAATATAAAACCAGAGACACTAAGTCACTTAGAAGAAAAAGTGGGGAAGAGCCTGGAACATGTTGGCACAGGAGACAACTTCCTGAACAGAACACCAATGGCCCAGGCCTTAATGTCAACAATTAATAAATGGGACCTCATGAGGCTGAGAAGCTTCTGTAAGGCAGGAGACACTATCAAGAGAACAAAGTGACAGCCTACAGACTGGGAAAAAATCTTCACCAACCCTACATCTGACAAAGGTCTAATATCCAAAATATATAAACAACTCAAGAAACTAAACACCACCAAACAAAATAACCCAATTGAGAAATGGGGCTTGGAACTAAACAGAGAATTCTCAATGGAGGAATATCAAATGGCTGATAAACACTTAAAGAAATACTCAACCTCCTTAGTCATCAGGGAAATGCAAATCAAAACAACTCTGAGATTCCATCTTACACCCATCAGAATGGCTAAGATCAAAAATTCAAGCGACACCACATGCTGGCGAGAATGTGGGGAGAGAGGAACACTCCTTCATTGCTGGTGGGAATGCAAACTAGTACAGCCACTTTGGAAATCTATCTGGTGCTATCTCAGAAAAATGGGAATAGGGCTTCCTCAAGACCCAGCTATTCCACTCCTTGGAATATACCCAGAGGATGCTCCAGCACACAACAAGAAAATTTGCTCAATCATGTTCATAGCAGCCTTATTCATAATAGCCAGATCAGGGAAACGGCCTAAGTGTCCCTCAATAGAAGAATGGATAAAGAAACTGTGGTACATTTACACTATGGAATACTACTCAGCTATTAAAAACAAGGAATTCCCGAAATTTGTGGACAAATGGATTGAGCTAGAAATGATCATAATGATTGAGTTAAGCCAGAAGCAGAAAGACTCAAATGGTATATACTCACTTATATCTGCATACTAGCCCAAGGGGCATGTCCCATGAAAGCCTTCACTTACCAGGAAACTGGGAAAGAGGGGAGGACATCCCATTGAGACTCTGGATGAGAGAAGCATGGGAGAATAGCAAAGTAGAAGGATCCAGAGGGTCCAAGAAACCTACAAGTAGAACATTATTATAGGCAGATTTGGGCCCAGGGGTCCTGCTCAAACTAAGGCACCAGCCAAGGACAATATAGGCGGTAAACTTTAAACCCCTACCCAGATCTAGCCAATGTTCAGAACATTCTCCACAGTTGAGTGGAGAGTGGGATATGACTTTCTCACATACTCAGGTGCCTCACCTTTGACCATGTCCCCTGGAGGGGGAGACCTGGTGGCACTCAGAGGAAGGACAGCAGGTTGCCAAGAAGAGACTTGATACCCTATGAGCATATACAATGGGAGGTAATCCCCCTCAGTCACAGTCATAGGGGAGGGGAGTAAGGGGAAAATGGGAGGGAGGGAAGAAGGGGAGGATACAAGGAATGGGATAACCATTGAGATGTAACAAGAATAAATTAATTTAAAAAATTAATAAAAAATTCTGTTCTAATTCCAATCCAAATTTTATTTAATAATTTTAAATAAAATGACAGAAATTCAAAGGGCAATTTGTAAAAATCGAACATGGCAAGATTATACAGCTTGAATGTAGTGTAATTTTATATTTAGATGCTGAGGAACGATAAGAAAACATTTAAAATCTATTTCCATAATCAGACTATTTTTTTCTGTAAGAGCAGAAATCTTCTATATTCAGTGAAGACACTGAATCTTGTGCATTCAACACTTTTGAGTCCATTCCCACACGTTTCAGAAAGGATTGTTGGAACAGTCAGGTGTGATGACATGTACAAGGCTGCATGTGTGCGTTGTGTGTGCAAAGCAAGGCTGCAGGGAAGCTACGCGACACAACAGGCGCACTACCACCAGTGAGATCACATGCGTAGGGCTTGTTTGAGTTTGAATAGCTATTGGTCACTGCATGCCCCAACCCTTTCACTCTTGCTCACTAATGATCCTCACATTTAGCTACATGCCTTCGTACAAAGTGATAACTGACACTTGGCTGTGCCATAGAGAGTCAATTCTGTACATAGACTCACACAATGGAATGAGAACACAGATCCCCCTGTCCTCTCGCCAGCTTCATGACAATTTTCAATTGTAAAACGATACAGAATAAAAGCACAAAATTCCAGGAAGGGAAATTGGGGAGATGGGGGGGGGTGCTGGCACATGTCTAGCAGCCTTTGGTTATCAACAGTTCTGGGTGGTGACATTTTGCCAGACCTGGAAGTGGGTCCTAAATATGACCCGATGGGCTCCTAGGAAAAATATCTTGGTCACTGTTGTTGTCAATGGTTGTTGCTTGGCCATATTCGAGGGGAGTCTGTGGAGCATGCTTATCAGGGAGGTATAGCTTTCTTAATTAAGGTTTTCCTGTGGGAAGTTGGACTCGCAGCACTAATAACAATCAAATACTCACCAGCACTGCTTGCAAAGGGTTGTTTAGAACCGCAAAAGACTGACTGCTCTGCTCACACCCATAGTTAATTCTAAGCTACTCTGAAGTCTCCCTTCCTCTGTTGTCCTATCTGGCACTCCTATGTGCTTAAGAAGCCACTGTCTTATAGCTGTCACACTCTAGGAAGTCCACCTTCTTGGACTCAATTTCCCCCCCCAAGGAAATCCTGTTAGATAATGCCTGTAAAACATAAGAATTGACTGCTCTTTAAATATGACCTTTGCCCTCCAGGCTCAATTTTAACAGTCATTCTTCCCACAAGGGCCTTTTCAATTCTGTATCTTGCTTTTAGCAGGTATGTCGTTTCACAGCTTTCTCCAAATTTCTGCCTTCAGATTGAGATATTCCTCACCTTTCTTATAAAGCTTAGCCTAACTAAGTCAGAGGAAACAGGAGTAAGTTGTGTGGTTTAGAGCCCATTCACTGTGCTCACGGTTAGCATTGCAAGTTCTCCTGGGAACGCTAGACCAGGGAGGTACGAGCACCATGTGATGTGGCTGCTGGTATATTATAACTGTTATGGCTGACGTCCAGATGGTTTCAGTCTCCACTAAGCTACTCTTCAAACACCTTGGCTTCGTTTCTGTTTGTGTTTATCAGCGCTCTTTCTATCAGTAGCATCATATTTATATACATTTCTATCATAATCAGGAATGACTCAGTGTGTTTCAGTAACAGTTCCCAAACAAGGTGGCTTAAGATTTTCAGTATGTATCTACTTAACACAAGTTTAGGGGGAACTGTGGGGTTTTGTTTGTTTGTTTTTTTGTTGTTGTTGTGTTTTTTTTAAGGCTGAGTCTGAAGCAATGTAACCAAGGGCACCTGATCCCTTCCTTCACCTGCCTCCACCATTTCCGCCGAAGGCTTCCTGGTCTCCGTGGAGAGTCATGAACATTCTCTTAAATGTCTTGAGCTCAAAGGGATTCATGCTTCCTTCATGATCACTTTGTCAGAACAGGTCTTATGTAAAAAGACTTTTCCAATTGCAACGAGGATAAACACCATGAGGCAGGCAGGATATATGGATATTTGGTCAGTAGTATCCCCACACATCCTGTCATGCACCTGAAAAGTACGCAGCATTCTGAGTCAAAACTGTGCACTGTGATGGGCTTGGTGAGATGTAAATCATTCTGTGAACAGTTCGCAGGTAAAAAAAAAGTACAAAGCAAGGGTGTGTGCAGCAAAAGGACTTTATTAATAGAACAGAAGCTGGGAAATTAGTTGAGACATCGTGTAAACACGAGTGTTCGCTATCTGAGTGCAGAAAACAGCGAAATTTAAAACTCTTTTCTAAGCATGCTTTTAAAAAAGAAAGCTCTGAGGAAAAAAATGAGTAACACTAACACAGAAGAAACAGAAGGTTTATGAGTGGAATCACGAGAAATACTTTTTGATTGGTAGAAAGAACCAGATGGCAGGGACTGCAACAGACTAATTAGGACTCATTCTTAAAACAATTGGCCCAAACCTTTTAAAACTTTCAAACCGAGAAGAATTTGATGTCTGGAAATTGTGCTCAAGATGATCAGATGTAACAAAGTCAATTTTGGCCATCACAACACAGAGAGTCCTTGAGCACTGGAGTGACGATGACGACAGCACAGTCATCCCGCGAGAAGGCAGCGGAGGACAGCCGCGGGTGGGATACACACTAGGTCTAGAAGGCTCAGTAGTTTCTGTGATTCCAGATTTAACCTTTGCTGGTTATACAGCAGCCTTACTTATTAAAAAAAAAAACAGAAGTAAGAAATGGTAATTCAGGCTTTTATCGTTATCCATAAAATACTACATGCCAATTGCTTGTTTCTTATTTCTTATGTTCACTATAAATTCACAGCCTTTGAAAGAAATTCCATAGGACCTGATAAGGAAACAGTGACTTTGGTTAAGAAGCAGGAAACAATTCACAATACTACTACTATTCTGGGAATAGCATTCTTTATTTTTTATCCTTAAGTCTTTTCATTACAATATTTAGGCGTTACCTGGACTCTACATTTTTCAATTATTCAGAAATATAAAATTTTCAATTGTATTACATTTGGACTAACTGTTTCTTCTTCTTCTTCTTCTTCTTATTATTATTATTATTATTATTATTATTATTATTATTATTATTATTGTTAATTATTTGAGTATCTTGGCATGTTGTGCAAAGTGATGGGTTTCATAAAGGCAATGCATTTCAAACATGCCACACTCTTAAACTATATGGACTTACACTGTTTCTATGGTTATTTTGCCCAGCGATTTTTGACATCAGTAACTTGGCAGCAGAGGAGAACAGGGGGCTTGAGGGGCTGAGATAAGAGACAGAGCGGAGCACAGAGGCTGAGGACGTTGGCTGTGGCCCTTTTGTCCTGCTCCCGTGGACATGACAACAGTGGGCTTGGCATTAGATGGTCTCCCATTTACCTCACCAAACTGCACCTATTACCTTCTTAAAATTAAAACCCCCGCTTTGCTTTGCAACTTATACATCTTTTACTATTAACGTGTGACCTGTTAGAATGCCAAGGGCTTTCAATATTAAAATCCACGCTATTTAAGGATAAATCTTAGAAAGAGCAGGCATGTAAAATAGGACAAATTTAAGGAAAGCAAAATAAAATCACAAATGACATCCAGTGGAGAATCCTTGAAAGGGAATTGTCTTTAATTAGTTCACAGTTGGAGACTGTTCACACTGCTTATTTTAGTTAAGTCTTTCATTTGAGGAGAAACAAGCTATTTAACTTTCAGGACGCTCGCGGGTAGCTGCGGAATAGCTTCAATCGCCTGTCTTTTTGAATAGGACTCTGCTCAATATTGTGTAACTCTGGTCAAGAAAAATTTTTTGTAAAATATGCCAGTCTGTTGGGATCTGTTGCACCATAGCAACAACAAGGATTAAAACAAAGTATTTAGAAGATTAAGAACACAGTAGAAATAAGTCGTTGGTACTTATTTTAAGCCAATGGTCTCAGGAGTGTGTTTATTGGCCTTTAACACAAAATGTTGGCTGTGATTATTTGTCTTGTCCAGTTGAGGGGCTGTGGAGTCACCTAGAAGATACAAATACATGTTTGTGAGGGTATTTCCAGGCATGTTTGATTGAGGATGGAAGTTCATCCTGACCATGGCTCATACAACCTTGCTTATCTCAAAAAGAATGAACACAAATAAAGAGAAGAAGCCAGATGACCATCTCTCTCTCTCTCTCTCTCTCTCTCTCTCTCTCTCTCTCTCTCTCTCTCTCTCTCTCCCTCTCTCCTTCTCTCCCTCCCTCCCTCCCCCTTTCCTTCGCCTCCTTCCTGATGGGTACATAACATATCCTTATTTTGTCATTACCATTCCTCATCCATCATAAAGAATCATAGCCCTAAAAGTCAGCCACAACAAGCCCTTCCTTCCCTAGATTGTTTTTTATCACCTATTTTGTCACAGAAAACAAGAAAATGGCTAATATATGATTACCGTTGAGGGAGAAGAATTCCTTGTGTAAAACCTATGTTGGATTTTTTTTTTCATACAAAGAACATCTGAAACGAGAAAATTCTAATTACTTTCCATCAATTTTCATCAATAACTATGAACATAATGACACTTTCTCAGTGTCCCAAAAGACCACCACTTTGCTAAAATGTGCCTTTGGTAGCACCACAGTCATCTCTTTTGTAGTTGACATGAGTTCTTTCCACCTTAGGCATCCCTGTATAATAGCGCAATGAAGCACTATTGGGGGCGCTTCTTGAGAGTGAAAAGGTTTCCCCAGAGTTGGCCAGGGTGTGCTTAGGGATCTACATTGGGATCTGTATATTTTTCGCAACTGTTATTTACTTAAAATTCACTACAAAAAATATGGAATTGCAACAAAAACACTCACGGGCCGAGATGCAAGCATCTCACTCCTCCATCCCACAGTGTGGCATGGGCACTGAGGATGCGCCATCATGCAGCCATTGGTGTTCACTGAGGTTCTTTTTCTAGAACTTGTGGTGGTGATTATGTGTCCAAGGTGAGCCTTGGTCTGCACTCACAGTTGCTGGTAAAAAATACTACTACAGCTTGTATCTGCAGTGTCTTCAGAACCCATATCTTGAAGGCTTAGCCTCCATCTTACTGCTATAGGGAAAAAGTGTAAACTTCAATAGTGAAGGCTCCTGAAAGATCTGTTTCACTGAGACCATGTCATCCAAGGAGACCTGAGGCCCTCATCACCACCATCCACCTTTTATAGCGGGGCCATAAGGCAAGCCTTTGGCTTTGCCATGTACTCGCTACCATTTTGTTCTGCTTCAGCATCACAGGCCCCAAACCAATGCAGGGGGAAGCTTATCTTGGAGTGAAAACTCCAATATATAAACTAAAAAAAACTTTTCCATTAATAAATTGATTGCGTCATTTATCTGTTGCAGTAGCAGAGTTGACTAACAGATATTTCCAAATTCCTGGCCTCAAACTCTGTGTCTGTCCCAGTTTTCAAAATTAAGCTAAAAATATATTTTATAGACTATTTCACCAGGTTAACTCCACTCAATGCTGTCTTTCTGTTTTGCTTCTTTGCTAAGAAGCCAATGTCTCTTTTTTGTTTCTTCCCACTTGCTTGCCCTCTTCTGGTCTCCATAATTTATTCTTTTCTTTGTGCCAAGTTTTCTGTACCCTCTGGACAAGCACAAGGACACCTTAACAGGAGCAATGGTTTTTGTTAGGCTTTAAGCAGCAAACCCTTTCATTCAGAGTGTGGGGGTTTGCTCTTTTGTTACTCATCTCTCACAATCCTATGCAACTACAAAACTAAGGAGACCAAAAGTCTTCTGTGTAAGTTTTCTATTTTCACTATTTGAGTGCGTCTAATTATTTTCAGAATCTTACCATAAGTGATCAAATGTCTAGTGTTTTCATAGAAATGCTGCATCTTACTCTAGAAGTCCAACATTGAGTCTCAACATGCCTGTTTGAACCTCTCTGTCACCCTCTTCATTCTGCTCTCAAATTCTTTCCTCATTAGCCATAACTTATTTCCTCCCCTGCCATTTTCCCAGCCTCTACAATCAAGCTCTAATAACCAATCCCTTGGCTGGACTCTGAGCTCCATATTTCTACTGTTGACCACTACTTTTGTCAATATCTTATTCTGTTTCACCCCCTTTTATTCTTCTATATTATCATTTTATTCATGATACTGGCTATTTAGTTTCTTGCAATATCATTGTACCACATACAATGACTGCACAGGGGTCTAGCTTTGTTTGGCACTATGCACATTTCAGGATGAATACAACTTTGTATGAAGAATGTAACAGTTCACTGTAGACCTCTACTTAACAGGAATATGATTACCTAAGACATTGCCAGGAATTTCTAAGCATCCTCTGTGGGTGACAGTCATATCAGTTCAGGTAGGAGACAGTGTTTACATCTACTCAGTTTTTGTATCTGTTTCAATCCTGCCCAGCACTGAGTGACCCAATCTTGAATGACTGAACTGAAATCTGTGGGTGAGTGGCTGCTAGCATTGGCACGGCTGCTTAATACTACTGGTACTCACATCCCTGAGTATTTCCTGGCCTTTGAATTGCAATAGCCATGTGGCCAGTACAGATGCAAGCGTCACATCCTCTTTTAAAGAGCAGTAAGAGGCTTGGGCACAAAGAGGAAATAGCATGCTTCTGGAACTCATATTTACATCTTATTAGAATAGTGTGTCTTCATCTGTGTTAGTTCAAAAGAATCTGGGTCTACAGTCTGCCCTAGAGAGAGAGAACTTTGGAAGTGGAAATTGATGAACCAATTTTCAGTGTCTGTAGTGTTATAGCTTCTCATCTTCCATCTCTGCATTTAAAGTCAGAATCTTGCTAAATGTCATATGTTTCTTAAATATTTATTTATTAAGAACTTAGCATGTAAATATTTATTTGTAACCCAAAACATCTAATGTGATTAATCTGTAGAGTAAATTGTTACTTTAAGCACACCTTGTAAGTTATCCTTTTGAGTTTTAGGATTTTCTTAGACTTAAAATTGTTTACCAATTTTAATTTTTTTCTTTTTCATTTATTTCTTTTTTAAACCATTTTTTAATTAATTTGTTCATATTACATCTTGATTGTTATTCCTTCCCCTGTTTCCTCTCATTCTTCCCTCCCTCCCACTTCCCCCCTTCTCCCCTCCCCTGTGTCTGTGATTGAGGGAGACCTCTTCCCCCTATATATGCTCTAAGATTATCGAGTCTCTTCTTGGTAACTTGCAATTTTAAATTTTATTTGACCAATATACCTTACTCTTCTATTGATATCTGATTGAAAATTGTATAGTATATAATATTAATAACATTCTAAAATGTGAAATATAGTTGGCAACAATGTACAAAGTAAATTAATACATATTTTCCATTTAGAAATATAACATACATGATCTAAATGAGTTTGTAAATTCTAAGTGTAAGAGGTTGAGTGGAGAGTGGGGTATGACTTTCACACATACTCTGGTGCCTTATATTTGACCATGTCCCCTGGAGGGGGAGACCTGGTGGCACTCAGAGGAAGAATAGCAGGTCACCAAGAAGAGACTTGATACCCTATAAGCATATACAGGGGGAGGTAATCCCCCTCAGGAAAAGTCATAGGGGAGGGGAATAAGGGGAGGAGGGAGGGAAGAATGGGAGGATACAAGGGATGGGATAACCATTGAGATGTACCAAGAATAAATTAATAAATAAAAAGAGATCTAGTCAAAAAATAGTGACTACAGATACTCCTAAAGCATGAGTTAATCATATATACACATGTAGAAGATCAAAAGATAATGACTATAGAAGGAAAAATAATGTTAACACATGATTTTGAATAAATAAATCATTTGTTGTATAAAAATATTTCATCCTATAGAAATATCTTTGAAAAGTGTACATAAAGCATTCTAACTTTGACTAGTGCCATTAGTATATTTGGCCATTGAAATGATAGGGATAAATTGAAAAGACTAACCTGAATGCATGTGTACCTAAAATGTTGACCTTTTTCTTTCAATATGGCAGCTTAATACTTAAGAGTTCACAAAACATGCACGTGCGTGTTTAAACAGATGTGCATATCCATGTAAATACATACGGATGCCCAGACACATGGATGAGACATATTGAGTAAATTACTTTTAAGTTTTTTTTACTTTGCACAGCTAATATAGAATGGATATGCCTGTCAAAGATTTCAAGTGATTTTCCTTTTATTAAAATCAAACTAAGTTCTGGAGATGCAGCTCAGTTGGTAGAGTGGCTTCCCTAGTGTGTGTGAGGCTCTGAATTCAGTGCTCAGCACCACACAAGCAAGGCACATCTGGAATCCTAGCAGTAAAGATCTTAATCATCTTTGACTACATGGCAAGTTAGCTGGGGATACATGAGAAATCATCTCAATCAATCAAAAATGAAATAAATACCGTGATTTTTATTAAATTATTTTATTTTTGTACATAAACATTTATGTTACTACACATATATACAATAGATTACCTATGGCAAGAAGAACCATGAAAAAAAATCAGGAATTATATAAATGTTACATTCTTAGCGTTTTGGCTATTTGTATTGACAGCCTTGAAGAAGACATCTTTCCTATCTTGGTGCATCTAAATTTCTGAATGTAAATCAACCTCCATCACATCTTGTAATTATCAACTTAGAACACCTATCTAGACCTAAAAACATCTTAACCCCTAAACAAAAAAGCTTCATTGTAAAACTAAGCTACCTGGTCTTCAACTCCCTCAGAAACTTGAGAAAGAGTAAACTTAATTATCTGAGTACACCAGGAGTGCAGGTTAGTAGCTTTCCAAATGAAAAGATGACCAAGACAGATTTCTACCTGAATAGTCACCCAAAACTCTCTATAAAATTGAAGCATCTTCTTCAGCCTGCTGGCCCAATATATGTGACAGATATATTTGTGAGGTAGGAACTATTGAGGATTTGCTTACCTTGTCTTGGCAGAGTTTGGCTGTCGACTCTGCCTGCACCCAAGCTTGCCCTTTCTTTTAGGCAGAATTCTCTCTGTGTTGTAAATGAGGACCTTTTGCCCAGTGGCCAGTTTGCCACATTTGAAGCCATCTCCATAAGGAGGTTCTTTGACGCTCATCATCTTCTTTGAAGTAGGCTGGGTATTGCCAGGAGTTAACCTGTCTCATTGCTAATGAATCTTTAAAGTAATAAAATCAATTTAAATGTTATATTCTGCATGTCTCTGGGGTTTGTGAAGACCTTGTCTTTTTATATTCATATCTATCTGTTGTACCTAAGATGTATATTCTTGTGATAAAAGTAGACTAGCAGTTGACATGACCATGATTTAATCTGCTAACATTTAATTTGTATAACCTATTTCTCTTAAACAGCTTGATAGCACTTTCAAACCATTGGGAGCAAACTTTGTATTATAGTTTAGTTATATGGGTACAATTACTTATATTAGAGTGGAAATATATGCATATGTACATATATACATATATACATATATATAATGTATGAGAAGAATAATCTTACATTTTAATTCTATACCACTGTATCTAGAACTTATTTTGTATCTATATACAAAATTCTATATCAGTGAATTAAAAATATCTTGTGAGTGATAACTGAGGCATTAAATTGAGGAGTAGATTCACTAATCTACTTTTTGTTCTATCTTCCCTGTACAATTCTGTATTCCCCTCTCTTTTCAGTCACTTTCTCCAAACAGGATGTCAATGTCCAGTATGCTGCAAGGAATTCATCCTGTCAGGTCTGATCCAGTGTCAGTATCTGGTTCTTTTGTTCTGAAAGCATGTAATCTCTCGCAAGCATTAAACTGTCCTAACATTATAAGTGTATAAAAGATGTGCGTGATTTATGAAACAATTAAGGCTGGATTTCTGCTCTTTGTATGAGCAGGAAAAGAAGACATCTGTAAATCTACATTCATGCCATATGAAGGGTGGCATTTAATAGTAATTCATAGGGGTTCTGTAGTCAACAAGAAGCATTGTCTGTGCCTAGACATTCACGTTTCAGCCAGTCTCAGAGCTAGTCCCATATGGTGAGATTAGCAATACAAGTTACCTGCTTGTTCTGCACTTTAAATTCTTCACATCCTGACTGTAGCCCCCTCCCTCCTTCGTTCCCTCTCCCTCCCTCCCTTAGTACTCAGACAGGGGAGCCCTCTTCCACTAATATCTGCCCTCAGCCTATCAAGTCTCATCTGTACTAGCTGTAACCTGTATTTCTGTAGCCTGGCATGGCTCTCTGGCCAGGGAGAAGAGATCTAGAGTTCAGTGGCCAAAGTGCATGCCTGAAGTAGTCTCTACTCTTCATATGTGGGATCCACAAAGAGACTGTGCTACTACATCCAAGCAGTGGGGTTAGGTCCACATCATATATGGCCATTGGTAGATGTTTCTGACTCTGTTTTGTAGTGCAGTTTTCCTGTATTATGTGACTAACGTCCGATTATAAATGAGTATGTACCATATATGTCTTTCTGGGTCTGGGTTACCTCACTCAAGATGATCTTTCCCAATTCCATCCATTTCCCTGCAAATTTCAAAATTTCCTTGTTTTTAATAGCTAAATAGTATTCAATTGTGTAGATATACCACAGTTTTCTTATCCATTCTTTGGTTGAGGGACATCTAGGTTGTTTCCAGATTCTGGCTATTACAAATAAGCTGTTAAGAACATTGTTGAGCAAATGTCTTTGTTGTATGGTGGAGCATCATTTGGGTATATTCCCAAGAGTGGTATGTCTGGGTCTTGAGGTAGAGTTATTCCTAATTTCCTGTAAAAGGACCAGATTAATTCCAAAGTTTGCAGTCCCACCAGCAATGGAAGAGTGTTCCCCTTTCTCCGCATCCTGGCCAGCATGTGTTGTCACATGAGTTTTTGACTAGCCATTTGAACAAGTGCAAGATGGTATATCAGAGTTGTTTTGAGTTGCATTTCCCTGATAATGAGGGATGTTGCGCATTTCTTTAAGTGTTTCTCAGCCATTCAATATTCCTCTATACAGAATTTTCTTTTTTGTTCTGTACCCCATTATTTAATTATATTATTTGGTTTGGTGGTGTTTAATTTCTTCAGTTCTTTATATATTTTGGACATTAGCCTTTTGTCAAATGTTGGGTTGGTGAAGATCTTTTCTCAGTCTTTAGGCTGTCGTGCTATTGACAGTGTCCTTCACCTTACAGAAGCTTTTCAGTTTCATAAGGTTCCATTTATTGATGGTTGATCTTAGGGTCTGAACTGTTGGTGTTCTGTTCAGGAACTTGTCCCTGTGCCGATGAGCTCAAGACCCTTCCCCACTTTTTCTTCTAACAGGTTAATGTGTCTTGTTTTATGTCGAGATCATTAATCCATTTAGACTTCAGTTTTGTGCAGGGAGATAGATATGGATCTATTTCCATTTTTCTACATGTAGCCATGCAGTTAGACCAGCACCATTTGTTGAAGATGCTATCATTTTTCCATTGTATGGATTTGGCTTCTTTGTCAAAAAGCAAGTGTCCATAGATGTGTGGGTTTGGTTCTTGGTCTTTGATTTAATTCCATTGACCAACCAGCCTATTTCTATGCTCGTACCATGCTGTTTCATTACTGTTGCTCAATAGCATAGCTTCAGATCCGGGATGGGGGTTCCTTCAGAGGATCTTTTATTGTACAGGATCATTTTACCCATTCTGGGTTTTCTGTTTTTCCATATGAGGTTGAGAATTGTTATTTCAGGGTCAATAAAGAATTGTGTGGGCATTTTGATGGGAATTGCATTGAATCTATAGATTGCTTTTGTTAAGATGGCCATTTTTACTATGTTGATTCTCCTGATCCATGAGCATGGAAGATCTTTCCATCTTCTGAAATCTTCAAATTCTTTCTTCAGAGATTTGATGTTTTTTTCATACATATTTTTTACATTCTTGGTTAGAGTTACACCAAGATACTTTATATTATTTGTGGCTATTGTGAGGGGTGTTGTTTCCTTAACTTCTTTCTCAGCCTCTTTATCACTTATATACAGGAGGGACACTGATTTTTTTTGCACTGATTTTGTATCCAGCCATTTTGCTGAAGGTGTTTATGAGCTATAGGAGTTCACTTATGTAAATTATCCTATAATCTGCAAATAATGGATAGTATAACTTGTTTTCTGATTGGGGTCACTTATGTAAGTTATCATATAATCTGCAACTAGTGACAGTTTAACTAATTTTCTGATTTGTATCCCCTTGATCTCTTTTAGTTGTCTTATTGCTCTAGTTGGACTTCAAATACTATATTGAAGAGATATAGAGAGAGTGGACAGCCTTGTCTTGTCCCTGATTTTAGTGGAATTGATTTAAGTTTCTCTCATTTAGCTTGATGTTTGCTATAGGCTTGCTGTATGTTGCCTTTATTATGCTTAGGTGTGTGCCTTGTATCCCTGCTCTCCCCAGGACTTTTAACATGAATGGGTGTTGGATTTTGTAAAATGCTTTTTCAGCATCTAAAGAGATGATCATGTGGGTTTTTTCTTTCAGTTTGTTGATATGATGAATTACATTGATGAATTTCCATATATTGAACCACCCCTGCATGCCTGGGATGAAGCCTACTTGGTCATGGTGAATGATAGTTTTGATGTGTTTTTTATTTCAGTTTGTAAGTATTTAATTGAGTATTTTTGCATCAATGTTCATAAGAGAAATTGGTCTTAAATTCCCTTTCTTTGTTGAGTCTTTCTGTGCTTTAGGTGTCAAGGTGACTGTGGCCACATAGAATGAGTTTTGTAATGTTCCTTCTGTTTCTATTTTACAGAATGGTGTTAGCTCTTCTCTGAAGGTTTGGTAGAATTATGCGCTGAATCCATCTGGTCCTGGGCATTTTTTTTTGTTGTTATTTTTGGGAGATTTTTGATGACTGCCTTTATTTCCTCAGGTGTGATAGGACTATTCAATTTGTTTACCTGATCTTGATTCAATTTTGGTAGTTGGTAGCTATCAAGAAAATTGTCCGTTTCATTTAGGTTTTTAAATTTTGTGGCATATAGGCTTTTAAAGAAAGACCTGAAGGTTCTTTATATTTCCTCAGTGTCTGTTGTTATGTCTTCCTTTTCATTCTGATTTTGTTGATTTGAATACTCTCCCTCTGCTTTCTAGTTAGTTTGGCTAAAGGTTTGTCAATCTTGTTGATTTTCTCAAAGAACCAGCTCTTGGTTTCATTGATTCTTTGAATTGTTTTCTTTGTTTCCAATATATTGACTTCAGCCACGAGTTTCATGATTTCCAGCCATCTACTTCTCTTAGGTGTGTCTGCTTCCTTTTGTTCTGGAACTTTCAGGTGTGCTGTTAAGTTGCTAGTATGGGATTTCTCCAGTTTCTTTATAAAGGCACTTAGTGCTATGAGCTTTGTGTCATAACTTGTTATTGTTTTCTTCTTTACTTTCAATGCTTTAAAAGATGTATCCCAAATTGCCTTTGAATTTGTGACCCTCTTGCCTTTTTTTCCCTCAGCATTTCTGACAAGTTTATGTCCTCCCCAAACAGCAACCTTGAATAAGTTGTATGTACAACGTTGTTATCATGCTAAATCAGGGTAGGAATTATCATTTCTATATTGTATAAGTGCAACTTTAAATAGCTTCCTATGGGACTGCCAAGATAGCTGATACGGTAAAGGCACTTGCTGCCAAGACTGAGAAGCTGAGTTGAATCCCTGTGACCCGTGTGGTGGAAGTAATGAACAGCCACAACAGATTTTCCCTCTGAGTTCCAAAGTGATCTGGAAAGCATATGCCCTACATAGACACACACACACACACACACACACACACACACACACACACACACACACACACAAACACACACACTGAGGGACAGAAGTGACAGAGAGGGAGGGAGGGAGGAAGAGAGAGAGAGAGAGGGAGAGGGAGAGAGAGAGGGAGAGGGAGAGAGAGAAAGAGAGAGAGAGAGAGAGAGAGAGAGAGAGAGAGAGAGAGAGAGAGAGAATTATACAATTTAATATCTTCAGAATCCTTGATTTGTACCCTCCAAAATGGCTACAGAAATTGAGATCTAATTATCTCCCTGTCCACTTCCAATTACACTATTGTATACACAGCTAGCTGTTCACCTATAGCCTCATCTGGGTACTGAAAAAAAATAGAGAGCCTATGTTCTGGACTTGGCTTCCACTAATTGCCCAAGAGATTGTGACTTCCAAGTCTTCACCTTCTATTTGGCCAGTAGCTAAATCTACTGTGGCAACATTCCTAATTTAGCTTACGTAGAAACAGAGATGCAGAAACTAAATCCACCTGATTTGCTATGGAAATTGCTTGTCTAAAGTAGAAACCACACACCCATTGAGAAGGAGCTCTAGTAAATTAGTTGATGCTTGGAAATAATTGCTTTTCCACATGGGCTTATAATGGATTTATGAAGTATAAATAGAACAAAAACCAAAGTTCTTAGATAAAAGATGGAAAGGTTTTAAGTTTTGTATACTAGAAAAAAATCAGCCAAAAAAAAAATCTGCAGCTCCCACACTGAGGTTTCCTTCAACGTTTGTAATCAGTAGTAGGAATTTATATGGATGTGAATACAAAAGGGGTAAAATAAGGTTCACTGTGGTCCTTAAGATCAACTCATTTAGGGTGAGACTTAACTAAATTACTTATTTTGAAAATTCTCTTCATTTTCCTTTATAGATTGTATTTTATGAGAACAGTAGAACTATCCAAACTCAAGATCATTATAAGAAATTGTCTCTCATGGTAGCAAGGCTGTATGCTAGAGGCTCACAATGCACTGCCAAATGAGATTCATGAGCTATGAAATCTATCTCACTGGGAGAGCACCATTTTGCTTTCTTTCCTATGTGTGTGTGAGAGAGTGAAGTAGGGCTAGCTCATCCTCCAGCTTGATTGTCACTCTTTCTTGCTGTTTCTGTCTCTTCTTAATTCTGTTCTTACTCATTTTAGCCTCTAAACATGTTCCAAGGCACACTGTCTTCTGAATTAAGTCTCTTAAGTTCCACCTACCTAAGATTTAAAGTATTGGTTACTGTGTGTCCATGGTTTTACTCCTTCTTCGGGGAGAGTGTTGTAAATGTTCATTCTCTAGATGCTTCTGTGGCCTTTATACAGACTAAGAGACAATTTCTAAAAGGTGTGTTTAGCTTCGTTTTGAAACAGGTAACACAAATCAACAGATCATATACCCACCACTGTGGACAAGAGTCTGGGTCATGTCTTCACTGCTATGCTATGCTTAGATGCCTTAAGAGATAGCTTGGCCCACAGTAGTATTAGATAGAAATTGAGTGTTAAATAATAGCATGTGTTATTTTAACAAGTGTGCCATTCAAATTTCACTTGCCTGTTGATATGCCTATAGATATTTGTATTAAATAACACAAAACCTTTTCTGCAGGATAATTTTTAAGTTTCTTGGATCCAGTTATTTTCAGAAAAAAAAATAGAACAACTCAAAAATGGGACAGTACTAAAGAAAATCACAAAATCAAATTTTACTGAACTTCAATTTTTTTAAAGTTAAACAACGTGTCTTCTTTTAAAAACAAGGTCACATTTCTCTTAAAAAATAAAATTACATGGCCTATACTATTTTTTTATTGGGAATTATTCTTCTGTCCATGGTATATTACATATATAATGGCTAAGGCTAGCATTTAACCTCTCTCCTCAAAGGACCGACTACTCAGACTAAGGGGTCATTTCTCAATGTGCAGAGGGCAAATTAAAACTCGGAGTGATGCCCCAGAGTGCTGCAATGCTTTCATTGCCTCATCAAGCCAGAATGGGAAGCGAGGAATCCCAAAGTTGGGCCCTCCCCACTGCTCAATCGATTAAGGTGTCACCATTACTAGTGGTCTGCTGATTTGCTAGTTTTCCTGTAGTCCGCCAAGGTGCTTGGGGAGACATCAGACATGCCCCTTCACCATGCGAAACCCGTTTAGAGCTTCCCCCTCCCCCCCAGCACAGTAGATCTAGGCTGTCGGTAGTTCAGTGTGCGGCCTTCTCAGTTCTGAGTTGATGTACCGTGCAACCCTGTGCATGGTCCCAGGACCAGGGAGGTTGAGTTAGGCTTAATTTTGAACTTATTCTCCAGATCGTGGTCTTACATGTACCCATCCTAATGATGAACGTTATTAATGTCCATTTGCAATATTCTCTTGTGCCATTTGTACAGACTAAGAGGCACAGTCTAAAAGGTCTTTTAGGTTTTGTTTTTGAAACACATGAAACAAATCAGTTTCAAGAGGTCATAGAAGCATCTCTACGGACAAGGGCCCTCCTATCTGTTGACAGAGGACAAGTACAGAAACCTCATAGGAAGAAAATGTCAGTGCCCTGCTGTTCCCATTAACAAGCCAAATGCCACTCCCAAAATGGTTAAAATTGGGAAAACTCAAAACATGTATTATACAATGTTCGGAAGAGTTTCCTTCAAGTGTATTGGCAAAACTAGGCAGCAATTAGATATATCCAAGGCATCCACCATAGACGAAAATGCTGCCCCGTCAAAGAAGTAAGCTAGTTCCCATGTAGTCTCCATTTTAGTCGATTTTCACTTTATATACTCTATTATATGTTTTTATAATGCCACATCAGATAATTTCTTAATATGCTTCTCTGTGATGCCTGAAAAGATAATCTGTTCTCATATCTTACTCTTTTTTTTTAATTTTATTTTTTAATTAATTTATTCATATTACATCTCAGTTGTTAGCCCATCCCATGTATCCTCCCATTCCTCCCTTCCTCCCACTTCCCCCCTACTCCCCTCCCCTCCCCTAAGTCTGTGTCTGAGGGAGACCTCTTCCCCCTGAATATGCTCATACGGTATCAAGTCTCTCCTTGGTGATCTATTATCTTTCTTCTGAGTGCCACCAGGCATCTCCGTCCAAGGGACATGTTCAAATATGGGGCACCAGAGTTTGTGTGAAAGTTAGATCTCCTTCTCCACTCAACAGTGGGGAATGTCCATCAGCTAGTCTGGAAATGGGAATAGGGCTTCCTCAAGACCGAGCTATTCCACTCCTTGGAATATACCCAGAGGATGCACTACCACACAACAGGGCTCAACCATGTTCATAGCTGCCTTATTCATAATAGCCAGAACTTGGAAACAACCTACTTGTCCCTCAATAGAAGAATGGATAAAGAAACTGTGGTACATTTACACTATGGAATACTACTCAGCTATTAAAAACAAGGAATTTCCAAAATTTGTGGACAAATGGATTGAACTAGAAATTGTCATAATGAGTGAGTTCACACAGAAGCAAAAAGAGCTAAATGGTATATACTCACTTATATCGAGACACTAGTCCAAGGTGTACGTCCCCATGAAAAACTGTACCTACCAGGATAGTGGGTAAGAGGGGAGGACATCCTATTGAAACTTTAGGTGTGAGAAGCCTGGGAGAAAGAGGAAATAGAAGGATTCAGCAGGTCCTGGAAAACTACAGATGAGTCTGGGCCCTGGGGTCCTCTGCAAACTGTGGCAACAGCCAAGGAAAAAATAGGCAGTAAACCTCATATCTTACTCTTAATATTGAAATAAAGTATTTTGCATGTCTTATACTTGTTCCTACTAAGTTTTGATCACATATTTTTTTTTATCCTTTCACCATATTTCAATTAAAATATAAAATTTTCTGTGACCTATGCAGGTTGAGCTTTTAAATGGTAACTTTTAATTTGGTGAGAAATTAAAAAGTTTTCCTAATCACTAATAACAAAATTAGTAAGAATATCAAGTATTTTACCTTCATTTTAGCAGCACCATACATTTCTGTATGACTCAGACAAAGGTGATCTCCGCAGCACTTGGCATTTCAGGACCCTGCTGCTAAACATTGTAATGATAAAAGTGCAATTGAATTTTATTTTCCCTGAATCACCTATTTGTTAGTGTTCTATAGTAACATAATGATAATTTAGTTTCGAATCTTAATGAAAAACGGATTGGAGGACTGCAAAACATAAGCTATGAAATGTTGACTTTATTATTATTATTAATTGCGTGTTTGTGAAAATTAACTTCTACTCATAGGCTTGCCTCAAAACTTTGGCAGTCTGCGTGGAGTTGCATGAATTTTCCTAAGGAAAGTGAAGTGTGAAGAAATGTCACACTTACCTTGTATGTAAATGTAAGAGCAAGCCTGTAAAGCAGTGTGCACACAATCGGTGTGCACTAGCTTAATAAGTATTAGCAGGTTTCAGAGAGGAACGTATATGGAAAGGCAAGAAAAGTCAGGAAGCCAAGAGACAACTGGTCACTTTCAGTGTGGTCTTGAGAATAAACTTACCACAAAAGCAGAGGCCATTTTCTTAAGATTCGGGTCTTCAGCTCCTCATATGTGTGTGGAATAAATTACATGTCCCAGTAGCTGGTAGCTAATGCTTTGAAGATACTATTAATTTTTCTAAGTTGCATTAAAAATGTTCTGATCCTTATTAGAAAATTCCTCAAAGCACTTGAGATAATTAAGGATTCGGGCTTGCAATCACTGTTTTCAAAACAGGCCCAGGATCTAAGAAGGTTCTGGATAGTCTTTTAGCAAGGCTTTTTAAAAAATTACCCTGACTCTCAGTAATTATGAAAACCTATAAAACATTTAAAAAATAGTTCTTAAGCACATTAGGAGTATTTTAAAAACCATCTATGTTAAAAAAACTAAAACAATAAATTTAAATGTTCTCAGGGACTAAAAATATTAAATTCACTTTTTATTATAATCTTTAACGTGCAACTTTGATCTATAAGTGCCAAACATTTTCCACAGGTTCTTATTTCCTTTATGTCTGTATGAAGAAGTGCTTGGCTGAAGCCTACCTGGCCAGTAACAGCAGAAACGTCATTGTCCTTCAGGCTGGCTCATAGGGAATTCCATCTCTGCCTGCACCACACCACACCACACCACACCACACCACACCACACACCACACCACACCACACCACACCACACCACACCACACCACACCACACACTGTTGTACAAAAAGTGCGTCTCAGAACGTGAAGCTGAGGACACTGTGCCCTATTAGTTATACCTACTTATTTTCCATTTAAAGTAGAGTTAGATTGCTGTCATAAGGAAATTGCAAAGCAGCGGTCATGAGGGAGAGGTGATAGGGAGAGGACCTAGGACTGTGTGTCACCTCCCAGAGCTCGGACCAAGAGTCCGAATGTGAGACGGAATCTATAGCACTCATATGAGAAAACCGGGCACATTATTCACAGATGCCACACAAACCCATACACTATAAAATAGTAATACACATTCCACATGCTTGTCGTTGAAAATGATTGAGGAGAGATCTTGTGTAACTTAGTTTTTAAGAATGAGTTACACATATCAGAATAGGCCGTAAGGGATACATCTATGAAATAGTGAATGAGTGGATTTATTATTTATTTGTTTATTTGAGCTTAATCTTCCTAATGTGCTGAGGATATTAGCATTAGACATCATTAGGTCTACATGTTTTTCCTGAAAGCTGGTTTCATCCTTCAGGATAAGCTAGACTCGGGGGGGTGGAGGGAGTAGGGAGGGAATTAAAACCCTTGAAAAAGTCCATTGAAACTACAATTTTTCCCATTCATTGACTTCTAAAATGACATAAAAATTAATTTCATCAAAAGTAGCATCCCGTCCTACCTTTTGATGGATTCCTGCCAGTGTTCTCAATGTCATTTCAAAAGTTCACACGAGTTGACACCTGGGTGCTCTCTGAATTTCCCAGAGCCTCTGATCTCCTTCTTTTCCTTCCCAGTGCCTCTGAGATTTATTTCTGTTCTCCCATTAGAGATAATTGGAGTTGCTAACATAAATTCCACTTGCTCCAAACAGAGAATAGGTTTCTTCTTTAATGTTGTTTTTATTTTTAATAAGGTTAGACTTAAAATAGAATTTGTTTTTACAATATTCTCTTTTGCTTTAAGAAATTAAAATGCCTTTAACAACTTTTAGTGTTAGGTAATTGAAATCTGTTGCATAGTTTTGGCTTTATCTTTAAATTCTTGTTCGTTACTATGTCATCATTACAAATTACAAGTGGTAATGAAGAAATAAAAATGGTAAACTATAAGAGCATTCTTTTCCAGCAAGCCACCACTGTTTATGTGCTATCTGCAGCCTTATTTGTGGAATTACTCTGCTAATGGTGTGTTATTAACACTATTTAGAAAAATCGTATTTGTTGCTCTTAACAATAAAGAGAAAGAAGCTGATATTATATATTGAAAGGAAAGTGCAAATTTTATATGGAAAGAATAGCTCACATCTGCTGTGTAAGTGCTGCCTTTAAGTAAATTAAAGTGATTTCAAATGACGTTTTTAGTTTTGATTGTTAATAAATAACCACCATTTATACTATGGATAATATCACAGGTACAAATATTCTCAAATTATTTGAAATATTATTGAAACTATATCTTTCCCCCCAGTGATTGAATATATGTTTAATTTGCCAAAGGAAACACACAATGCCATAGAAAAACTAATTGACTTGTTTTCAGCACCTATGGCCTCTCCTTGTAGGAAGCCAGTCATATGTTAACTCACATATTTGAGAGGATGTATACCCACTAACTTCCCCATTATTATTTTTTTAATTTGGACGTTTCCAATGAAAATAATATTATTTTGTTTCAATTCTACCGAAATGGAATCGTGCAACAAAAGCTGTATTTCCCTCTTTCAGAACCCTTCTAACAATGTCGTTAATTCATCAGTGTCCACTTACACAGTTAATATGTAGATAAGGAGAGGTGTTTTGAAACAGTCATGTAAAAAGGGAAAGCAAAGTCCATTTTCACAAAGCCGCTTTCGCCTTGCATCTTCTGCCAATCTGAACAATAAGAAGGGTGAAGACCCCATATCTCTATACTCTGAAGGGATCACACAAAATCTTCAGATACATAGGTTTCTTAATGACCTCACACAGCCTGGGCTCTGCCTTTCACTCCTGTGATGCTTACATCACTCAGCCTGTTGCACTCTCTTCGTGGTGTTTTTGCTCATAGCTAAGAAAATGAAAACACGGGGAGGTGAAGGAACCAGCAAGAGTTTGTCAAGCTCACACCGATTTCTTTAAACTAGCCACTCAAAGCAGGAAATGTGTCTGAGTCTCACTGTGTATGTAAAATGTATGCAGGTGTCTAGGTATATTATTTAAGGTAATAGCCATGCCCTTATTAACCATCTTAGAACTGTGCTAGTGATTTTAAGCATTTTTTGCTTATCAAGGTGAAAAGTATATGTTTTTAAAAAGTAAACACTTTTTCCACAAAAGAAGACTATTTCCATTTTAAACCTCGAAGTTGTCCTTTTACGTTGCTGTGGATTTCCTTTCACAGTTTCATTATCATACTTTCCTCTTTGTTGCCTTTGATAAAGCAGCAGCTAACAAATACTCACATATTTTAAAATGGGATTTTTTCAGTTACTAGATTTATATGTGAAGAATTATTCTGAGGTATAACCTACCTGCGCTGCTAGTGACTGTTCTGATGCAGGAATAATGTTGAGAGTACTGACTGTAATCGGTAGTCAAGATGACCTTTTGGGGCTCTCTTGAATGTTCTCGTCTATGGAAACGAATCACCGTGCATTCTATCATTAAAGTGTCATTCAATAAAACATCAATGGAACCATTTGGACATACGGGTCTCATTGACTCAGAGTGCTGTACTCCAGTCCTTGCCTAAGGGACATACTTTCATTTCATCTTACCTATACCAGACTACATAAGTGCAATGCAACTGAAATAAAGCAACCCACCTGCTGGAATCTTCCTCAATTCACCTTCAGTCATATCAAGTAAATATTTAAATAAATTCTGCTTCAAACATTCTGGCAGTCACATCAAAGAAAAAAATCATAATGGATTGTGTAATTCCCTTCTGTCTGATGAAGGGACATGCACAGTCATTCAGGAAACAGATCAGAAAAAAATTAGTGTTATTCTGTCCAGGGTGTCATTATAGCTGATATGAATGCCAACAAAAAGGAGTAATTTCTACGAGTAGAACCTGTCAGAAATAACTTACCTAAAATTTTCTGATCTTAACTACAATCATTGATAATAAAATTACTTCGTCTTACTATCCTTGCATTTCTATGCCGAGAATGGCCCACAAGTTGGCACCACACAGAGGGTAAGAAGCAGACATCATGGTGTGATCCTGAAGGGTCAGATGCAGACATCCGTGATGTGGCTCTGAAGGGTTAGAAAGAGACATCCATGGTGTGGTCCTGAAGGGTCAGAGGCAGACATCCGTGGTGTGGTCCTGAAGGGTCAGATGCAGACATCTGTGGTGTGGTCCTGAAGGGTCAGAAGCAGACATCCGTGGTGTGACTCTGAAGGGTCAGAAGGAGACATCCTGGTGTTGTCCTGAAGGATCAGAAGGAGACATCCGTGATGTGGTCCTGAAGGGTCAGAAGCAGACATCCGTGGTGTGGCCCTGAAGGGTCAGAAGGAGACATCTGTGATGTGGTCCTGAAGGGTCAGAAGCAGACATCGGTGGTGTGGTCCTGAAGCTACCACATGTTAACCCTGGGAGACCTCCTGCTCTACTTTTCCAAGGCTCCACTTTCTCACTGTTAAAATGAGAGTAACAAAGCCCCACACTCACAGATATTTTTGTGAGGACGTATATGGATAATAATTCATCATGTTGTCTTTAACAGGATCAGTTTGCAATAAGACAGTGTAGCAACAATGTCTCTACTGGCCAGCTGTGGTGGTGAACACCTGTAGTCTCAGCCCTCGAGAAGTAAACGAAGGTCAAGAGTTCAAGACCAGTCTCTGCTGTCTAGTGACTTGAGTTCAAGGACAATGGGGAAAGAAAAGACTGTCTCAAAAAATCAAAACTAAAAAAAATATATTCTTAAGAAAAAGCTGAAAATCTAATTCCACGGTTTTTCAAGTAAAATTAAAATATTACTATGCTTAAACTTGGGGTATATTCTAAAATCGTATTTGTTTTAAAACATCTAATGCTATATAATTGCATAGGAACTTTTTAATTAGTTATCCTTGTAAAATAATAATTATTGTACATTTTTATCAGTATTTGAATGGAATACAGCCATTGTGTAGAGCTCAATGTCACATGATCAGAAAGTGTAAAAGGGTGAGTGAATACCTCTGTGTCCAGAAATCATATGTTTTTAATTAGAACTGTGATTCTACATGTACTTTCAAACAGAATAAAATGTCTAAAAAGTGGCTGGCAGAATGGCTCATCTGGAGAAGATACTTAGTGAGCGAGCCTGATGACCTGAGCTAAATCCCCAGAACACACAGGAGGGATCCAAGTCCTCAGAGCTGACCTTTGACCTCCACACACATGCCCTAGCACAGCATATGGACACACACATACATACACCCTCTCTCTCTCTCTCTCACACACACACACACACAAGTACATATGCATGCACACACACACACACACATTGTACGTGTATACACAATACAAATATATTTTTAAATGTCTAAATAGGGTGTCATTGTATGGTTTCTATTATGAATTATGTTAAACAATTTCTCATGAAGCTGAATTCACAGTAAGGAATAAAATAATACTGAACTGAAATTCCCCAAATTCTTAGGAAAAGACTGAAATGAGTAATTTCAGATGAAGTTTGGTCTTATCTATTAAAATTGTAGCAAGCACCCTGCGAAGATCAGACCATAGACTGAATAGCAGTATGGCTACAGAAAAGCCGGCATATAAGTCTACAGACAAAATGGATGAAATAAAAGCCAAGTTCTCCGCTTTTTATGCAGGACCATTATTATATGGATTTTTTTTTCTGATGGGACGATATCCAAGTGTTAGCATTAACAGATGGGATCTGGTTGGGGTTCCACATTTTTAGTTATTTAGGACTTTAGTAAACAGTGCTTTTATCCAGTGTGTGATTGGAACAGATGTGATCTTATCAGGGTTCCACTTTTTTTTCAAGGGCATAAAATTGCCCTGATTTTGCTGTACAGTGCTGGGGTTTACTTTCTGTGGCTTTAGAACCAGAGTCCTCTCCAGTCAGAATTTGCCCTTGGGTTCTAAAGCATCATAATAGGGAGTTAATGTTTTATTCTCTATTAATCCCATTAAATCCTTTTAATATTAGAGCATGTGTTGCTTTATAGCATTAACTAGTGTCTTGCACTCAACAGTATTTTCACAGTTTATGTCACTGCTTAGGGCATTAACAAACAGCTGTTTGAATTAAATGAGCAGTTAAGGACCCTGTTCATTAACTCAAAAGTTTCATGTATTTTTAATTCCTTAAATCTAATGGTATCATCACCCTCCAAGAAATCTATCTTTGATTATAATTTGCTCTGGCCACTGTTGGTTATGGGAGGGGGGGATAGGATTGTTTTTGAATATGAGTTATATCAGGGATGGGCGACTCTAACGAATCTTAACTGTCTCATATCGGTTTCATTCTTCTGGGATATAAAACTTTAAAAGTTGTTTTGTGGCAGTTGTGTTAAGATTTTCTCCAATTCTGGTTACTGATGACTTCATTTAGCTAATGCAAAGAGGCAGTTGCAATGGAATTATTTGCATTTGAAATGGCGCAATCAGAGGTTTGAGGCTGGCTCATTTACCAAAAAAGAAAATTGTATTTGGACAGTGACAAATTATGGAATGCAGTCCCCTGTGATGGCAAATGTCAGTCATGGATTTTCCCAGTCAAGAGAGAGCATGCTATCCCAGCGTCTTAGGGGAAGCCACGTTCCAAGCCATCATTCTTGCAGGAAGCTCCGTTCAGTCATTTAAATAGAAGCTGATGAGGCAGAGGCATGCACTTCCTGTTCACAATAGTCAGTGGGATGGTTGGCTCCTGACTGGCTCACGCTAGCTTGGTATCCTGTGGCCACACCATGAAATCCAGGTTTTTGGACTTCTATCTTCTGATGGCATTGGCAGAATGGATGCTGGGAGAAATTTTTGTTATTCTCTGAATTCCCCAGATGTCACCTCATAATTTGACCTTCATTTATCCTAATCTCCTTAAATGAGTGTGGGGGTTGGTTCATGGCTCTTTGATAGACAGGTTGGGCTCACAGGGGGGTAGCCGTTAACAAAAACCGGTGATAAGCCAATCATGTGATCATTATGATCTATCACAATGGCCGTATTTATGATTTCACTCTTAACATGTCCTGCATCAGCAATTTCAAGGTGGAATAGAGATACTGTTTACCTATGCAGAAAGGTATATGGTCAATTGTTTGGAACCGCTTGTAAGAGAAATGGAAAATGTTTTCGAATCATCACTGGAAAATGGACGACCATTCTTCCAGCAGGAGTAAGAATAGACCCCTTAAAAGGGGGTGCATGAGAGCTCATTGGTATTTTTTAATTCTCTAAATTGTTTTGGAATTCATAGTTACCTAGTTCCATAAGGTATCCTTGAAGACTGATAGGTCTGTAGACCATATCAGAGATGTCTGTATCTTCTCCGCTGTGAGAACTGCAAAGTCACCAGCGAGAAATACCAAGCTTGCATGGGCTTTGGCCTGTGATACTCCCCAGGAGGGTAGCTGAACTCCACTCTTTGACCAAAGCCAGGCTTCCCAACCCTGCCGAGGTAGGTGCTGATGCAACAGTATTCTCCATCAGTATTTAGTGAGTCCATGAAGACTTACATGCGTGAATAATGGAAGCATTATTGAAAATGCCTAGAAGAGACAATAGCATCTAGATGTGAAGAAGTATGAAAAATGAAGCCAATTATATATTTTCAAATATATATTCACCCAAAAGAAAGATAGATACATATACATATATATATATACACATACATACACATACTTAGTGCACACACATACTAAGACACTTACTGGAACATAAGCATTATATATATATATGTTTATATATGTATATATATTCATATGCTTAATTTATATAGATATGCTATAGACATATTCATTATCTATATATATGTTTAAATATACATGTATAAATATACATATTTATTTTGATTATAAGATATATACCCAAAACATGTTTGATACATGTGCATATATTAAATACAGATACTAAATTTTATGTTTACTATATATTCTACACATAGTAAAAATCATATTTATATACATATATTTTAAGTACATATATATTTAAACATTCTGATTTCCTCTCAGCCATGTCTTGGATTCAATTGGCCTTCATAGTCACTCTTGTATCCAAGACATCTGCATCTTTGGTTAGCATTAACCTCTAAATTATTTGCCTCATCTACATATGTCCCAGACAACCTGGAAGTATGATTTTCAAGTAACTTATAAAGAATTGATAAAAACAACAATAAACAACCCCTCAAAACTCCTTTGTGCATTTTCAATGCTAGGTACACATTAAGGTTTCTCTTCAGTTCGTGCGAGGGTGGGTTTGTGAACTCAATGAACTTCTGTGACTTGTCAAACCATCTGCCCATCGATGCCTAAGGTCACTGGCAGTCCTTTAACTGTATGCTGGGTATGTCAACTTGACAGCAGCACCCTCAGCAACACTCTGCCTACTTCTCACCTAAGTGTGCACACATGCACTCACTCTATGACCAGCAGGCTTCTCCTCAGCCTCTGGGATCAGCAGTTGAGGCACATGCTCAAGGGAACCCATGTCCTTTGTGGCCTAGCTCCTGGTCCTTCTTGGCTTCCCTTTGTCTCCTCTACTGTTCCTCTTTCCCACTAACAACAGTGCTGCCCAGTCATGTGTGTAATTCGTCTGTATGTTTCCCAGCTAGACGGAGGATCTCTTCCCACCACTGGTCATCAGGAGGAGTCACTTGGGAAATGTTTTCAAATATACAAGTGAGCTCTCTGTAGGGTCCGTTAACTCCAAAACATAAAGATATATTTTTCCAAGAGAGTTACTTGGCACCGCTTCACTTTTTGACCAACAATTAGCTGCAGATGAGCAATTTTAGGTATTTTTAATACTGTCACCAGCATTCCTTTCTGCTGTCGTTACACCATCCTTAAAGTCAATTAAGTTGCTGTTTTAACCATTTCCTTTTGTTTTCAATACATTTAATAATTCCTGGTTTTGTGCTGTTCAGTTGCCTACTGATAAAAATTAGAGAGAATTTAGAAGGTAGGATGAGAATTTGAAGCCTGACAAATTGGGAGTGTAAACTGGGAAGTAGACAGGCACCTTGTGCTGGGCTTTGCCAAAAAAGGGGTGAGGATTGGGGGAGGGGAATCCTTGCAAGAGGAACTGTCAGAACTATCCAGCCCAGCAAGCACATACAGTTGGGGAAGGAGGGCTCAGCTGACCCGAGACACGGGATGATGGACCCACGAGGAGACTGTCTCAGAGACAGACTTCCAGCTTTGGCAAATCACCAATCAGATACAAACGTTCAGACATACCCTCAATCCATCCTTTGACTCCTGTGCACAAGTGTTTCCATCTACATGTACAATCTACTCTATTCATAATTTGATCATAAAATAGCAAATTTTGGAACAGGCTTGTGAAGGAAAAAAAAACTAGGACCAGCAAGTATCCTCGCCTGTAAAGAGAGTGCACATGTAAAAGTATTAGGAAATATTAACATGTGTTTTAGAGTGGAAAGTTAAACCTAAGGTGACAGAAGGAGTTCATGTGTGTGAAAAGAGATAGGAAACAGTTAGAAAGCTACTTACCTAAAGTTAGTTACAAGCACAAATGTTCTTGCGAAACAACCGTGAAAAAGAACAAGTGAAAACACCAAAAATAAATAAATAAATAAATAAATAAATAAATAAATAAATAATCTAGGCGCTCCCAGGGACAGACTACCACAGGCTACGTATTACACTGCCTTAATTAATCAGTGTAAATAATCCGCCTTTCCTGATGCTTACACAACATACCCCGGAAAGGGATCCCAGCAGACCCAAGGACTTTCAGGTTCCTGGATGAAGAGTTCACAAGTAGCTAACAGACTAGCATTTGTTATCAATGAGTTGCGGCCAAACTGCAGTTCCAAGGCTGTCGCTGTAAAACCACAGTGCATTGTGGTTTGTTGGAGGTTAGTAGCACTTGTTAATTTGATCAAGGCTGAAGTTTACGGAGGATAAAGTAAACAATGCAAACTGCAGACACCATCAGTTTCCTATGGGCAGTGAAGTGGAATCTGTTCCATTTACACTTCACAACAACATCTGATGGGCTTTGTCAGTGCCGCACAGAGTAATTAAACCTGAAATCAATAGCAGGCATTTGTCATGTTTACAGCCGCTCTTTCTGCTGGGTTAAACTCATCAGTTTAGTGCGCTTCTGTTTTACTGCAGAGACATGCTCCATTATTTCTTCAGGTACAGTTGAGATATTCAGTTACATGCCCAATAGTTTGAATACGACATTAAGATTAAAAGGGACAGGCAAATGGACAGTTTTTGTAATTTATTTGCTGATTTCCTCTGCCGGTGTTGGATTTCCATTTGCTTCAGTCTTTTTATGAAACCCTTTTGTGGTTGGAGATAATAGATCCCCATCCCTTCCAAACTGGCAAAAAAGTCTCGCCACACATTTGATAGAATTTGACACCAGCTGTAGCTACACACGAGGTTTGCTGGCAAGTCTGAAGCTGGAGACTGGAGGATCACCATGCTTCACAACTGTTGCCCCATTTCAGGAAAGTTGGCTCTTCCCCTCATTGTTAAGGATTGCCCATGAATTGTTTTCCTTTGAGTCAGTTCTCAAACATACCAGTGATTTACTCATTTACTCCTTGCTGATTATTGTCTATAATTTCTTGGAAGATGAGTTTTTAGAGTAACAGAGTCTGGCTCAGTGGCACACGTGTGTGAAGGAGGTTGGAAAAGCCTGTCTGCTCTGTAGCCTTCCCCTTGCATAATAAAGGCTTTTGCTGGCCCCATTTTATGCAGGTCATCATAAGCATCTTTACCTCTTGTCTTGGTGCAAGGAGACAGGACTGGTATGAGAATGAATCTTCTTGCTGACTAGTTACATAAAAGGTTTTGTATTCTTCTGGTGTATTCCCATTTTTAACACCCCACCATCTTTCTCAACTGCCTTTATGGGAAGTATATCCAATGTATTTATTAATAATTTCCCTTAGTTCTGAGAAGTCACAAAAACCTACTTTTTTTCTGGAGGCATCTTTCTTTTCAATCTATAAATTGTGTTGTTTGGCATAGAGGTGACTTAATTATGGCAGCCCCAATCCTGATAGGCCTACGTGTCATAGAGAGTTCTAGTCATAACAATAAATGGCATCCTAAGCCCTTAGGGAAATGTATGATTCTGGTAACTAGGAAAATGTATTTTATTACTCTCGAAAAGTCTAATATGCAGAAAGCCATGGTACAAATTGTTCTCGACTAGGAAAAAATGAGATGTTTCTGCTTTCTACAAGCCATGTGTCATTCAGGGATCATCACCTCCATACATGGAGTAGAATATAAAAACTCAGATGTGGACTGGCCTCTGCATCACGTTGTCTCATTGTAGCTTGTATCCATAACTATGAGGGTTAGCATGTGTCCTGAACGTAATGCTCTGCTTCATTCTTAGGATCCCTATATCGTATCGTAAGTCAATAACTTCAAAATTGTCCACTCATCTCATAAAAGCTCAGAAGGTGAAAGTGCCTGCTGCCTAAGACTGCCATCCAGGTTTTATTCTCTCAACACAGGTTGTTCTCTGCCCTCTACATGAACACATTGACACACATTGGCACACGCAGGCATGTGTGTGCACTCACACGTGCACATGCTGCCAAGACCATCTGGACAGAAATGATTTTACTTTTAATGTATATTTTAATGGACATTTTCATTCAAAATTTTGAGAAATATAATGTTTATGTAAGAAACATTATTAAATATGTTGACTGGAAATTAAGATTCTACATAAATTTGGCTAGTCAAATGACAATTCTTCTTGCACATAATGATGGTGGTGAATTTGCCAGGAGTCATCAAATCAGATTTCATTATAAATTACAATAATTTTATCTACCTGGACTTTCGATGTGCCTATGATAACAAGGATGACTCTCAGAAATGATACCCTAATTAGTGATTAAAATAATAATGACAGCCTACACATCCACAGCTACACTTTTAGAGACTAGGAGGCTTATTTGAAGTCAGATCACCTGATTTTGATGAACTCAAACTTAGAGCTCATATCTCCCCTTCTTTAGGTTCTTGTTTACCATGAGCTGAAATTTTCTCTATAGATTATTTCTCTGAAAAACTTTATTAAGGGTATGAAAACATGTTTGAAGACCTATTCTGTAGAAAATGGAGATTAACCTGAGACAGTCACTATGGCAACTGCAGAATCATAGGATAATAATTAGGCTTGTTATAGAGCCTAGTAGAGCCTAGTTGAAGTGCTATCCCTTAGAGTATATTGTATGGGATTCTCTCAGGCAGTAGCATGCCTCAGACATGAGGAACGTCCGTTACAGTGTTTCACGTTGATTGCACTCATTCTGGCTCCTTTATTGCATGTGTCCCTCTGCTTTAAACTCCCCTGACAACTGTGAGCTTACACATCAGGTTCGGTATAACTTCTGTAATGGTTCAGAGTATGACAGAACATCTTATATGCTTGCCTTGCCATAAGAAATCATAATCATACTTTAAGCACAAAATTTCATGCATACTATCAATGTGTTGAAGTTTTCCTGAGGAGTCCATGCCTACACCATAGACACCCTCCAAGTTCAAGTCAATTTATCCTCAGAGTTGTCTGAGCAAGCACCTTAGCTCAGGGAATAGCATGCTGGCCAAACTATCAATATTTGCATGGTGTAGTAAAGTGTACAGGGAATTTGTATGTTTATTCACCAACGCCAACAACCCTGTACTTATGTTACTGAAATAGTGAAGAAATAGCTGTGGCTCAGAGAAAGGTTAACAGAGGTGTCCATGGTTGATACTTTTAGTGGCAATACCAAACCTGGAGCTTGAGTCCTTTATTTCTTTTTCTAGCGATTTCTAAAGTTATCTTGCTACATGGACTTTAAAAAACTGTAATGGATAGATTTCTATAATAGCCCATGTCTTAGGAGTAGTGTAAACAGCAAAGCACAAGTAGACTCTGTGCCTATGTGCACAGTATGGCATCTGTGTTTGCATCTGTCAATTCCTCTGTGGTATATGAATGCATGTGTATTAGTGAATGCATGCATGTGTGCTTGTGTATGTGGTTTACATTAATTCATTAGGAGAAATTAGTTTAAACTATTATGGACTGAATAAAGCAAATCCAGATTCTACAGAAGCAATCAAGAACAAAAGACTGGGAGGCTGGAAGTTGTGGAATGTGTGAACAGCTGTGGGACAGAGGCAGAATTTGTTACCTCTCTCTGTGTATCTATCTCTGCAAAGCCTGGGGATCTGTTCCCAAGTTCTTGCAAGTAATTAAATCAGATCATATAGGGTAATTTTCTTCACTAAACTGTATTCATCTACAAGAGGTAGCCACATTTTAGATTCCTTCATAGACTTACTAAATTGGTGTATGATTGAATAACTGTGGAATAAAACTTTATTTTTAAAAAGTATTTTATTTAATTTTTAAATTTAGTGAATTGGTGTGAGGGAGATTTTGGAGTTACAGGCTATTGTGAGCTGCCATGTGGGTGCTGGGAATTGAACCTGGGTCCTTTGGAAGAGCAGGCAGTGCTCTTAACCATTAAGCCATCTCTCCAGCCCCTGGAATAAAACTTTACAAAGCAGTCACATGAAAAAAAAGCCATCACAGTCTACCCCATCAACCCATAAACTTTATATTACATTTTAATCTCAAAATAAATCTATACTCAAAGTAAGACATATTTTTACTTAATATAGTAAGAATCATCCTACATACAACTGAAAACAAATTAACTTTCTCCCAAGAAGAAAATTGAAGTTATTTGGATGGCATTTACTTCTTTCCTTTGACACCTTATAACTTAAACAGAGATAATTAAAATATTATGTTGAATACAAAAGCATAAGGGGAAAGGATATATTTTGGCTCATGTTTTAGAGGACACAGTCCATTGTGGAAGGAAAAATATGGTAGTTTAGTTGGGGTTGTCTATGAAGGTGGCATCCTATGATTGGCCATGGCCCAGTGACAGATAGAAAACTGAAAGAACGTGACAAGAACTCAAAGGGCAAATGGGCTATCGGCTTAAAAAGTCATCCCCTGTTGACCTGTATCACCTAAACCCCAACTAAACTTTGCTGTTTTATACTTTCAATGATTTATTTTCTTATGTGTTTATGAATGTTTTACTTGAATGTATGTGTACACTCCATGTTCATGCCTGGTACCTGTGGGGGTCACAAGTTGTTAGATTGCCTGACACTGGAGTTACAGATGCTTCTGAACTATCATGTAGGCGCTGGGGAACAAAATCTGGGTTCTCTGCAAGAGCAGAAAATGCCCTTAGTTTCTGAGCCATCTGCCCAGCCCTTAGACCTTAACATCTTCAGTGTTCCATAGGCTCCCTGAACAGGGCCACCCTTCAGAGCCTGACTGTTCAAATACACAATTCTATTGAAGATGTTTCAGACTTAAAACCTAACAATAGGCACACATCTTTATTTGTGCCAAAATAATTTGTGGTTGCAGATTGTATTTATAACTGCCTTTCACTACTCAGCATTTAAAAAGCCATTGACCTAAGTAAGCATCTCAGTTGCTTATTGTAATTTGCGTTGGCTTGATCCAAGCCTTCATTCCATAAGGGTATCTTTCATTAGCTGGGTTGTGCTTCTGCAAATTTAAACTGATTTTAATATGAAATGCAGTTGTGTCCTATTATTAGATGCCACATTCTAGACTATATTCTCCAAGCATTTCCAACTAAATCATTGAGTTCTCAGTAGATGATTTGATTCCATATCCCCTAAGTTGTTACTACAGGAAGAGGGGGAACCCAATAAAATTTCATATTGACCTATTACTGTATTTCATTTGCTGACAAATAAATTTATTACTCAGGAAGAAAACATGCTGATCACAACAGTGTAAGAGGAGATAAATAATTTGGTGACTCTGTAGATGTCTGACCCTTGGTCAGTGTGCCAGGACTGTCATGACTGCTAAATGAAATTAGGAAAGCTTCCACAAGGTGGAGACAATAAAGAATATGGGTGTAGTGTGGACGGGCCTTAGAAGCATCTTTTAGTACTCCCATCCTGTGATTCAAATCAATGGAAAACTACAACAGGCCAATTACATCAGGATAGAATGACCATCGCTTTTCATGGGTGAAGGCTTGAGTCACCACAGCAGGCACAGAACCACAACCTAAGTCATTAGAGAAAGCAAATTCATATCCAAAGCGCCCATTCCATACACACAAAACCATCCTACAGGTGCCCGTAAATTATAGTATATTGAACAATCTATGAACAAGGCCTGAGATTCCTCTTTCTTCATCAACTTGTATTAGAAGACCCCCTATAGGGCAAAAGCATAGAAAGAAGGAGAAGGAATCATCCTTTCTATCTGGGAACAACTGTTGTAGTTCACGCTCCTTCTTTCTAGCCATCCTGTGATTGTCCCTTTGAGATTTGCTAAGTCAGTCTCCATAGTTTTGTGAACTAACTACTTATAGTAGAAGGATGGATGAATAAATGAATAATAGATTATAGAAATTTAGCTAATACATGACAGAATGGAGAGATAGACAGAGGGATAGATTGATGATGGGTAGATGATAGTAAAGTAGAGATAGATGATGAGTAGATTGATAGTATATTGATAGTAGATAAAATTAAGATAATAGATGATACAGTCTATGTCAATCTGTCATTTTTCTAAAGTGACATATCTAAAGTTAACAATGAAAATTGTTATGAGAAATGGTTTTGATGTTTCATTGTTTTGTACACATCATGGTGCAAATTTGCACACCTTTAGATAGTACATGTCACCTGCTAGAGATGGTCTCTTAATGTGAATCAGAGAAACAATATACTCATAATACGTAACATTTCTGACAGTGGAATACGGCACAACCTCTAATCACAAGTGAAAAGAGTATACTTTTATCTAAAATCATTTTAATACATGAGCTAGTATCATATCAACTATTGCACTCTGTGCCTACTTGTATGCATTGTGCTATTGTCCAAGTGCCATGGAGCACAAATTGTTTGTCTATATGAGCACCACCACAAACACATGACAAATGGGCTGTGCTATGTCAGGATAGCTATTGTCAATACACAACAGTGATTTATGAGTTTTCTCATAATCTTATGGGACTTCCAACATATATGTGGCCCATTGTTGATGAAAGTCCTGTTGTACCACGTATGATATATGTCTTCCTATTCTTAATTTCCTGACTGAACCTAAGATCCCCACCATGCAGTATATGCACGTTTTCTCCGTGCATTCAATTAACACTAGCCTATGTGCTGCTGTGAAGGGATTTTGCACATGCAATTAAAGTCCCAAGTCAGTAGCTTTTTAGGAAAAGGAGATTATCCCTGGTGAGCCTGACCTAATTAAGTGATCCCTTAAGAGTGAATGGGCTTTTCCTGGTGGAAGAAATTTAAGGCAGGAGGGATGTTTTGACAGGACCCTCGCTAGTCTGGGCCTGAAGGAGGAGTCACACGCAAAGGTCCCACATGCACACCAAGGAGCTGAGAGCAATGCAATGATCACACCCAGCAAGAAATAAACTGGCTTCGTCCACAGTCTGAGAGGTCTGGAAATTTGACAGGATTCCTGTGCAGTCCCTAGATAAGACTCACCTGTGTGTTAAATATCAAGAGGGTCTTATGACCTAAAGAACTGTAAGATGGTAAGATGTTGTTTTACCTGCTCAGTGTGTAAGACACCCATGCAACGGTAGAAAGGTAATCTAGAGATCCTCTCTTAAGTAGCCACAGATTCCCTTCTGTGAGCTGAATGAAATTCCTGAGATTATGAAGGAGCCTTTGGAAGCTTCCTTTGGCCCCTGAATCAGATGTTCTTGGCAGCACAAGCTGGGGTAACTTCCACATTTAGTTCCGCCTTGCATTTCCCAGATGTCTCTGAAAGCCCTGGAGGCAACCAAGGGTTAGCAAGGGAAAAGTGCTCTGTAGAGCTCAGTTCTGCACTTGCCAAGCTTGAGAATCTGTACAGCAGATTCCAGGCTAATGACTACCAGATCTGGCTAATAACTGTAAAAATTAATCTAAGTATGATTCCTCCATGAATGTCATCAGAAAGTATTAGGATACTTTTGGGATAATATTTTCTATTTGTTGACTTTGGTTTGGCATTCATTTAGTCAAACACATTTAGAGTATTGAAGTTCATCTAATTTGTAACACAGCCATCATTTGTGCTGTGATAACTTGGGTATACTTCTTCTGAAAAGTCCCTTTTAGAGCATTTCTTTAAGAAAATACTGAGAATGGATCTGGATTACTGCTGAAACATTGACCCCTTTAAAGTGCATAAACAAGTCTACCCTATGAACATATACAGGGGGAGGTAATCCCCCTCAGGAACAGTCATAGGGGAGGGGAATAAGGGGAAAATGGGAGGGAGGGAAAAATGGGAGGATGCAAGGGATGGGATAACCATTGAGATGTAACAAGAATAAATTAATAAAGGAGAAAAAAATAAAGTGCATAAACATAAAGGAATTCACCCAGAGTTCATAATCAATTATAGATGACAGCTATGAAGTACTGAAGTCTAGGGGAATAAAAACCACCACATACAAGTGTGGCCTTGCAAGGACAGGTACAGGTGACACAATACAGGTTCTGTATATATGAAGACTATAAGCCAACATATTATTGTAGACTCTCTGGGTATGGAAAGAATTTTCTGGTGATGACAGTTTCAACAAGTTTTACATTTTAGGATTGCTATTGATTCTAATAGTTTTAAAAAGGTTGTTGAGAACTGATTTTTTTTTCTCATAAGATTAGCTTACAACAAAGCTTGCAAGAAAATTCTTGACATACTGCATTTTTATAAAGCAAGTTATGTAAAAAAATATTAAGAACTGTAATTACACATCATAACATTACACCAGTGCTTGGAAGCCCAGTGCTTTGGCAGACTGTGAGCAAAGTATCCATGGGTAGGAAGGCTGGAACCAAGTCAGTAAGAATTACATCCCTTGGAGCATGCACATTGCACTAATAGAATGTAGAAACAAGTAGGCATTGTCTGTAAAAATAAAGTTGATTGTGTTTCATGGCAAATTAATTAACACCCCAAATTTTAACTCTTTTGAATGTCTCATGTTTTGGCATTTGCAGTCCTTGGCTTCAGAAAAATAAGAATAATTGACTTAGGATGCAAACTTCCTTCAGCAAATTCTAGAAGATAGATAGATAGATAGATAGATAGATAGATAGATAGATAGATAGAGTCATATATTGGAGTACATTTATGCATATGTAGTTCATGCACATAAGTATACATGCATAATTTATGACTATGCCCACAGTTCCTATTACTTAGCTACATAGGGCCTCTTACATGCAGACCAATAACCTTTCAGACTGTGATCTGGGCCAGATGTTCCTGAAGGAATAAGGCATATAATGTACCTAATTTTTGCAAGACTACACAATAGGTAGATACTTCCTTCTCACCCCAGCTGGTGATAGTCTATGCCCTGAAGCATAGAGATTTATAACCCTTGTAATTTTACCCTAAACAGAGCAATTGCAGATGCTACTCCATTGTATGATTTTAATTAGTGGTGAAAACTCAGCCAGTATGTTAAATGTCAACATAATGAATTTCAATTGGGTGAGATTCCTAGAAACCTTAGCAATTACTGATATCACAGATTTTATTTATTTGTGATTATTATCTTACTCTAAAATTATGTAGGAATATTATAATACAGCCATTCTTTTTTTCCAGAAAAAATCTAAATACAACAAAATAAATATATATGCTTTTGTTTCTTTTTCCCCCCTGAGACAGGGTTTCTCTGTGTAGCCTTGCTGCCTTTTTTTCAAAGAAAAATATCTTTAAATATATCAAGTGTTATTGATTTTACACAATCTTCATAAAATGGTTCAAGGCATAAAATACAATATGGTTCTCAAAAGTAATAACGTTCAAGAAAATGGAGTTAGAATGTAATTAATTTTGCTTTCCTATCAGCAGACTTTTGTTTTCTTTTGGTTTTGTTTGCTTCCTTGACTCCTAGTTCTGCCATGTTGCTCAGGCTCACTTTGAAGTTCCAACCCTACTGCTCCTGTATCCTTTGTCTTAAGACTGTAGATGTTCTGCCCCATGCTTTGCTCAGAAGAGGGAGGGGGCTAGCGTCAGGATGTAAAGTGATTAAATAAATGAAGAAAAAAATATGTTTAGACATGGTCACTTATATTCTCTTCTGAAATTAATAACATTTATTCCTAGAAACCACAATAAAGAGGAGTTTAACATGTAATATAATATAACAAATGAGTGACACCTGGACACGATGGTACACAGCTGTGATCAGAACCTCAGAAGGCAGAGGTAGCTCTTAAGTTGGTGGTCAGTTTACTATGAATACTAAGAGCCCATCTCAAAAATAAAAATGAATAGGTAGGGCAGAGAATTTGGTTTCAGTACATCTTCTTGCATGGAGCATGGGGCCCATGCATGTTTAATATAAGATATGAGAATGTTTGGAATATGGAATCAATTTGAGGAAAGTATGTTTACATAAAGATCATATGAAATTGGTATCACTTTTTATCAAAATATGAGCAGTAACAGGATACTAAACAACCATGATAATGTATACTATCTACAGTAATATTTGAAAGTAGAACAAATTCTTGCTATTTAGCAAAACAGTTTATAAAACTTGATTGGAAACTTTATCATTTATCACTTTGACAATTTAGCTTTGAGGGGGGAAACATTAATATACAAACTCTGCTTCAATGTTCAGGGAAAACAAAAGTTTCAGAAGCACATTCTATGACTTCATCAAGTAGCACTTTAATCAACAATATGACAAAAAGTGGATGGTCTGAACATCCCATCAATCCTCGGTTGTGGACCTGTCCACTTCCACTCAATAATTGTATCTTCATAACTCTCCCATGTCAGCCTGTGAGGGCAGACTTCATTATTATAAGAAATGATAGCACTAACACAGAAACACACAAAAGGCCTACCCTTCCTTCCTACCTCACTGTAATCCTCATATAATTGAATAGAAACAAAGGGAAATTTTTCTACCATCTGTAGAGTAGAATGGAATATGAGAATGTAACTAATCATGAGTAAAGTTGGGTGAGAAGATGTTTGAGTCATCCAAAATTAAAACAATTTGTAGCCTTAAAACATTGATACATTTGTATTATGTTAACACTAAAACGATCGATTTCTAATCGCCATAAATACAAAATAATCCTCACAGAAAGTCAAAATACATTTATGATATAGTTCAGCAAAGTAGAGATAAAATGGTTTAACATGGTGAGATATGGCTCTAAACGTTGTCATAAGAACACGCTGGCTCTGTTTAGTGTTATTTTGTATGTTTATTTGTTTATAACTGGCAAGGCAGAATTGGATAACCTACCTAGTCCACAGAGAAGATGGATTCTTGCTCTGCCAGCACCCATCATTTCACCTAAAGTGTGTCCCTGTGAGATTGCCCCCATCTGCATTGCCATGTTAACTGGTGTTGTCACTGCACAGGTGTTTTAGGCAACCACATTGTTGAGGTTTCATGAGCACAGCTTTCCTGTCATAGGTAGAAGACACAGTCTTGCATCAAACGCCCTGGTCCTCTGGCTAGTGTGATATTTCTGTATTCCCCCACCCCAACTGTGTCTCTGATCCTTAGGTATGTATAGAGGTTGTATTGTAGATATCAATTGGGTCTGGGGGCCTCCTCATGGTCTGTTATTCTCCACATTTTAATCACTTGTAAATTCTGTAATAATCTCCAACTGCAGAAAAAAAGAAGATCCTTTGATTAATAGAGATTTTAGTGAATATAAAAGCGATCTGTTATGATCTTTTATTAAGGAACATGTACCAAGTTTACTACTCTTCAACTTGTTCATAAAACATAGGGATAATAGTGATGTGTATATATTTACACACACACATATATATATATAACATGTTTATAAATACGTTGAATTTGAAGGTTGATTTTGAAACTTGTTTGTGTGTGTAAATGTACATGCATCTTCCTGTGTGTGTCAGTGTTGTGTGCTTGTGGATACCTGTATGTGCACATATATGTGCGGGTCAAAGGATACCATCAATGCTGTTGCTCAAGTGTTGCTCACCTTGGTTTTATTTTTTCTTTCTTTTTCATTCTTTCTTCTTTTATTCTGTTATTTCTAGTAGATTTTTTTGTATTGAGTTTTACTTCCTAAGTTAAATTCTTACTAATTCATACATGATTTTTTTTAGAGACTAGAAAAGTCTAATGTTAGAAATGTATTCTAAGCAAACATTCTGAACAGTTTAAAAAGATGTCAGAATAATTTTACCACATCCCGCCTACAGGAGCAGAAACCTGAAAACAGCTTAAATATCCAAGGTAGAACTAACAAAGCTGTTTTTAAAAAGTAGTAGTTTCATATTTACCAATAGAGAAATACATTTGCAATACAGTGTCAAAGGTGATAATCGAGTTATTAGTGCAGTGTACAAGAGATGAGAATATTTCATGGAAAAGGAACAAGAGCAGCTGTGTGGGGAAGCTGAAGGGACACGTGTGTTAACTGTGGTCACAGTCAGATGGTGGAACAATGGGTGATTTGGTTTTGTTCCTGTTATCTTTAGTTTCTTACATATGTTATTTTTTTTAAATTTGCACATTTGCAAAATTATTTGCAGAATCAGATAACCATCTAATCTTTTAAAAGCTATAGAATGATGCCCCATTGCTCTTAAGGGTGGTTGGGTAGGTTTTGGTTTGCTTTCTTGGGTGATAGCTGTTTAATTTTTATTGGTAATTGGTTATAAGTTATTGTCGGTCTTACTTAGAGAGAAAACAAGGTTGGACTCAGGGATGTCTCTCCTTTGCTTTATCTTTCATTCCTAGGTTTGGAGACAGGGGTTGAAAAGAAAGAAGGGGGAATATAGAAATATATAGGGAGGATAGGACAAAAAGTAGATTAATGAATCTACTCCACAATTTAATGACTTAATTGTACCTCACAAGATAAATTTTAATTCACTAGTATTTTTGTATATACATGTAAAATAAGTTTAGTTTTAGATACATTGGTATAGAATTCAAGTTTAAGATTATTCTTTACACACATTATATATATTTCTACACTAATATGAGGTATTGTACTCACACAACCCAATTATAATACAAGGTTTACTTCCAATACCTTGAAAGTGCTATTGCAGACAGTTTAGGATAAGTAAGTTATATAAGTTAATTGTTAGTTGATCAAATCATGATCATATCAATTACTAGTCTATTTTTATCACAAGAATATACATCCTAGGTGAAACAGATAGGATTCTATAGAAAGATAAGGTAAAATAGTTAGATAAAGTCTTTAAAACCCTCAGAGACATTCAGAATATGGCATTTAAAGATACTTTTATGGCCAGGTGTGGAGTGGATGCCTTTAATCCCAGCACTTGGGAGGCAGAGGCAGGTGTGTCTCTGTGAGTTTGAGGCCAGCCTGGTCTACAAAGTGAATCCAGGACAGCCAAGGCTACACAAGAAACTCTGTCTTGAAAACCAAAACAAAACGAAACAAAAAAGATGTTTTTATTATTCCAAAGATACATTTACAATGAGACAGGTTAACTCCTGGCAACACCCAGCCTACCTCAAAGAAGATGATAAGCATCAAAGAACCTCCTTATGGAGATGGCTTCAAATGTGGCAAACAAGCCACTGGGAAAAATGTCTTCTCATTTCTACCACAGACAGAATTATGCCTAAAAATGGGCAATCTTGGATACAGACAGAGTCTATGGCCAAACTCTGCCAAGACAGGTTAAGCAAGTCCTCGATAGTTTCTGTCTCATTAATATATCTCTCAGATATACTGGGCTAGAAGGCTGAAGATGATGCTCCAACATTATAGAGAGTTTGGGGTGACTGTTCAGGCAGCAAATTCTCTCTGTCATCTTCTCATTTGGGAAGTTGCTAACTTGCACTCCCTGTATACTCAGGTAATTAATTTTATTCCTTCTTAAGTCTCTGATGGGGTTGAAGACCAGATAGTTTAGTTTTACAATTAAACTTAGTTGTTTGGGGGTTAAGATTTTTTTAGGGGAAAGTGGGAGGGAGGGAGGAACAGGATGGTACCAGTGATGGGCTAACAGTTTAGTTGTAATATGAATAAATTAATGAAATTTATTAGATTTTTAGGCTTAGATAGATGTTTTAAGTTAATAATGGCAAGATATGCTAAATATTGATTTACATTCAGAATTTTAGACTCACCAAGATAGGAAAGATGTTTTCTTCAAGGCTGCCAAATACAAATGGCCAAAACACTATGAATGTAACATATATATATATAATTCCTCATTGTTTCATGGCTCTTCTTGTTGTAGGTAGTTTATTGTATTTGTACATAATAATATAAATATATATGTAAAATGTTTTTTAAAATACTTTAAAAAGATTTTTGCACTTGATGGAATTTGAAATTCATCATAATACATAGACTTATAGTTAATGGTGATGAAGAAACACAGGATTGTACATCCTTTCAATTTACCTTAAAATGGAATGGATAAATTGAATATATGTATTTTAAGGGAAGGATGATCATTAATGTGTTACAATTATCAATAAAAATTTAGTTAGGCAAGCATGGCCTAGACTACACTATGTTAGAATTCTCTTGCTGAGGTGGTTGACATCTCACAAGTCACTTCACAGATTAGAAACCACAAGCCATGTGCAAAATAAAAATCATCATACTTAAAACTTTATTTTATGTATTTAATTATTTATGTATTGTTTTTTTGAGACAGGGTTTCTCTATGTAGCCTTGGCTGCCCTGGACTCCCTTTTTAAACCAGGCTGGCCTCAAACTCACAGCAATCTACCCGTCTCTGCCTCCTGAGTGCTGGGATTAAAGGTGTGTGCTACCATGCCTGCCTCCTTAAAACTATTTATTAACACGGTCCAAAGACTTATGCATATGTCATTGGTTTGTTAGCTCTATATGTGCTCTCTATATACACAGAGTAGAATACTTCATTCAGCATCTTTTTAAAATTTTCATCTCTAGAACCTGGCACAATAAATCAGTCATCTCCATCACCATGTCTGTTATTTTTATTACTACTTTTAAGGCTACCACAAACCTTGAAGCTTAAAACATGAAGTTCTCTCATGGCTCTGTAGGTCAGAAGATATAAGTGGGCCTCCCAAGTTAAAATCAAGCAACTACAAGGTTGCTCCCACCCAGAAACTCAAAGAAGCCTGTGTCTCTGATCACCTAGATGTGTGGTAGAGTTGAGACTGAGGTCACTGGAACTAGATGTCTGTTTTCTGTCCAGCCCAGTGTTGAGACCATTGCTCCTGTCTGGACAAGAGTCAGCCTGCACCTGTTGGCTTATAAGGATCCTTCTTCCATATTCAAAGCCATTAGCTACAGAAATGTTGGTATATTTCAGAATATTCTTGGATGTGGGAACCTGTTGGCAAAACTGCTAAGTATATATCTTCTGGGAGGATTACTGGAAAAAGGTGCCTGGAGAATGGAAGCAGGCTTGAGACACACCACACAGCAGCCCTAAGTATGAGGACTCACAATCAAGCTCATGGCTCTATCATAGGATGGTTCCAGCTGCCAACATCTGACGGCGTGCGATGGGTTTCCACTCGAGTGCTATTTTCTTCCGCCAGCTGTTGCTCTAAGATCACTGAAAGGTACAAGTTGGATGATGCCAAATAGTCCTGGAACTGATGGTGCACTTCATGTCTGAAAATAGGCTTTTTCTTCCTCTTCTGGAAGAACTGAAAGTAACTTCTATAAGGAAGTGCGCCGGTTAAGGCCTTGGCTGGGTGTGACTGAGATATGGAACAGCTCTTGCTGAGATGAAACAGAAGAGAGAAGGAGTCTTAGAAACTGAGCCTCACCTAAGAGGAGGGCAAGGCACGTGCTGGAGTTGCCATTGAAGAGACTGTCACTTCCTTCTCCTCAGATCATCCAAACATAAAGCAAATGTATGATTTCTGTGCTCCAAAATAATTTGAATGAGGTCACGTAAATGATGCTTTTGATTCGTGATTTGCAATCTCTACTTGCCCAGAGGGCTTAAATATGTGTCTGTGACTGTAAATACACTCTATAATTAAAAAAAAAAGTCACCTCCACTCATTTTACATGAGAGTCCTTTATTCTTTTTTTAGAATGTTAATCTCTGGGTGGTGGGGACAGAGCATAGCAAAGTGTGCGAATGCAGCAAAGCCGGTGGTTTAGATCCCTGCTACTGTTCCAGAGAAATCTGCACGTACAAGAAGATACAGCACAGAGAGATTATACAGTGAAACGCTCCTGCAAACTAGAGTTTAAAGACCTGGAAACCTTATTATTTTTCTCAGTCAAAATGTAAATGGATAAATTCCCGTGTTTTTAGGTTTGTAAACATGAATCACAAAGGCATCTCTAAACAGCTCAAAAACATATCGTACACACACACACACACACACACACACACACACACACACACACACACACGCCAATCCTGTATAATCCTCTACAAAATCCCACTCACTTGAGAACACTCGGCTGAGGTGGACGTTTTAAAAACCAAGTGGGTTATGTTCTGTACCCCTGTCTCCTTTGTGCGGTGCTCAAGAGGGCACGAGGATTACATGATTTCACTCATCTATTAACTGGAATGATGCTTGCTGAGCATTCTGAGCATCACATGGAAAGGCACAAAGTTAATATGGCAAAAACAGTTCCAAGAGGAGGGGAGTGACTACAGGTTAATAACTATAGTAAAACAGCAGCAGCGGTGTGTGATGCAAGATCAAAGTGCTTGCTGTTCTATTCCTATCACCTTTTTATGAGAAGAGTTTTAATGTTTATCTTTTGTGTACATGTGTGTAGAGACATTCTTGTGTGTACACATTTGTGAGTCAGTGTACATGTTTATGCATGTGCATTTGGATGCCAGAGATTAGTATCCGGCATAGTCTCAATAACCCAATCACTTTTGCCTGCCTTCCTTTCTTCCTTCCTTCCTTGTTTCTTTGTGTTTTTTTGTTGTTTTTTTGTTTGTTTGTTTGTTTGATTTTTGAAGCAGTCTCTGGAGTAACAAATCTGCCTTTCCAGTGCTGGCATTACAAGGTATCAGCCATTCCCTTCATGATTTTTTTTTGCCCATGATAGAAAATTCAAATCCATAGACTTGAACTCAAGTCCTTCTGCTTACATGAAAAGCACTTAAGGGCTAGGATATCTGCTGAGCGTATTCATGAACTTAACCATATGACAATACACAGCACTTACTATATGTTCATTAAGAATTACATCCTGAGCCAGGCATGGTGGCACATCCCTTTAATCCCAGCACTCGGGAGGCAGAGGCAGGTGGATCTTTGTGAGTTCAAGGTTGTCTTGTCTACAAGCAAATCTAGGACAACCAGGGTCTTTCTCAAAGAAACTCTGTCCGAAAAAAAGAAAGGAATTACTTCCCAATAACAAATACTTCTCTTTACATTTTCACAAAACTAAAAGTATAAAATACTACTTCCATAGTTCTGTGGATAAGAAGGTAAATGCACATGTCATGAATTTAACTTTACTTACATTTCCTGCCTCATTGATATTGTCATTTTTCTTTCCCAAGCTGAAATGTCAAGTTGACTCAGAAGTATAAAGTGTCTCTGTGACTGTAACCTTTCCAGACAGAGTGAAGATTGGCAATTGTATGCACTCACTGTCACAATAATACTTATTACATCTGGCCAGGAACAAAAACAAGGCAGCCATGTAACCTCCAACCCCAGGTCCTCCCTCCACAGTGTAACTCTCATCAGGCAACTGTATCTTATTCTGTGAGGAAAAAAAAAGAAGTTAAATGTTTCTTGATTTCAGTTCTTTAAGACATTTGTTTCCAAATGACAATATGGAAAGAAAGAAAGCCTGCGTAGGGGAGAAGTCTGGGATATGGTGCGGTAGGAAGATAGCATCTGAAGGAGGAAGGTTAGAGGCCCAGGATCTTAGAGGCTTGAGCACTCATTCCTAAGGAAGATCTAAGGTGGGAACAGGGAAATAGATTTGGCAGCCGAGGGCCATAATGGTGCCCACAGCCCCCTGCTGTGGCTGAGAGCTGTGTTGATGATCGTGGTGTGGACTGCCACTGGAGGTCTATACTGACACCAGAAACTATGTGAAAGTCCATAAGCTGTAGTGCCACTGACTGTAAAGGACAAGGAAGTGTCTTTTTCAGTGGCATCAATGATTGAAGACGCACAGTTGAGAATGAGAGATTCAGAAGACTTCTGTGACCACCTCTGTCCCCACAAGCTCACCCTCCACTCCAATAAAAGAAGAAGTCTAGAAAGGAAGCCACTGAAGAAAACTCTTAAAACCTGTCATAGGAGGTGGGGCAAGATGATGCACACCTTTCATTCCAGTACTCAGGAGGCAGAGGCAGGTGGATCTCTGAGTTGGAGTCCAGCCTGGTCTACAAAGCAAGTCCAAGAGAGCCAGGGCTACACAGAGAAACCCTGTCTTTTAAAAAATTGTGATATGGAAGTTGAAGTATATCTCTTCACAGTTAATGGATTTTGGCAGGGGTGCAGGGTAGGGGAAAGAACTCAGTTTTGTTTTAGGAGCTGCCCACTGTGAGTTTGACCATGCTCCGATGAGTATGTGGGCAACACAAATTGGACTTAATATTTATTCTTCTTCTTTAGGTGGAGGTCACAAGGGTGGAGTGGACTTGGGAGGATTGGGAAGTGAACATGATCAGGGTGCATTATGTGAAATTTCCAAGTAATCAATAAAACTATTATGTTGAAAAAAAAAACGTAAGAAACTGAACAAGCACAAACTTGAGAAAAGAATAAGACGTGGTGGAAAACCAGCCATAAACATGGCAACTTACTGTGTTGGCATTGACTTTGGCTTCCTTTGTTGTCATGCACAGCTGTTTTAATAGAATAAACCCAGGGCACTTGGTCCTGGGGAACCTTGTCTTGCAGATACTTATTTACAGAGTTGCTTGATGTTTGGTATACCTTGGGTTAGAGTTACATGGATTTAAATGTATCTTTTTTTTTTCACTTAACCCTACAAGGAGAATGTGAACACCGCCCAAATCATATACCCCACATACCCAAATCAAATCAGGACACCCCCATATATTGCACTATAATTTATTTCAGCCTCTTCAATTCTTAATCCTGATTTCCTTTGAATCATCCGTTGGCCTTTCCCCATGTGCCGAGTCGTGTAGAGACTGTGATTCTCTCACCTTGTTCTCTGCTCCGTGCTATGGTTTAAAGGTCACACAGGGTCACTCCCGTGTGTGTTTACACCATCTCTTCCAACTGATGTGCAGTGTGAGGTGGTAGGACAACCAAATTCTACCTAGCCATTCTGAAATTTACCTGCAAAAGTGAAAATCCAGCCTGGCAACATAAGGACCACACTGGACTCTCATGGTAGAAGTTGTAGATTCAAAACCTGAGCAGACCTCTAGCAGGCTTTCCATGAAATGCAGTTAACCAAACAAGACATGGGTACAAAAGACATTTGAGCATTATCACATGCATCTTGATATGTCTGGTGGTTCTCTGTGAAATTATTGAATCCATTTTGAGTGCTTTAAAATGTTCGCTATTTTTAAAGAGGCACTCTTGAAGTTATTATTGATTGATTGTCCCTGCCTCTTGCAGTATTTGCCACTGCCCAAAAGAAAAAGATATTTCTTATGATAGTGACCCCTCACACACAGGCCTAACTACACTTCTAACAGACCTGGAATGTGAAGTCAAAATTGCAGCTTCATTGTGACACACACTGGTACAGTAGTTAAAGATCTAAAGAAGAGGTTGGTCAACTTCCCCTGGAAAGGAACAGAAAGCACCTATTTTAGACTTTGAAGTCCAGTCCATCTCTACAGTTACACTGCAGCTGTAGAGGTAAAATAGCTACATGAAGTATGTAAATACATGTAAATGAACTGGTATGATGGTATGCCAGTGAACTGCACTTAAGCTGGAATGCATAGACTTGGCTGCAGAGCCATGGTTTGGCCATCCCCCCACCCACCCACAGATATTGTGAATCAGGTTCATTTAAACAGTAGAGTTATCTCAAGATAAGAGCTCCTTCCAGTGTTTTGGATCCAATTTATACTTAAGGTACATTGCAAGTTCTGAAGAGTGACCCAAAGTATTGAGAAAAAATGTTAAATAGACAGAGATATGTGTGTCCCCTTCTTTCCCAATGAGGGGGATCACTGAACTAAGAATATCAACAGAGAAAATGTATGAATGGGGGACTTTTATCAGGCTGTGAGTATCTGGCATTGGCACCCCTGTTTTGTGCTCTGAAGGTGCTATTGCAGACTGTTCAGTATAATTAAGTAATACAAGTTAATTGTTAGTTGATCAACTCATGGCTGTGTCAATTACTAGTCTATTTTCATCAGAAGAATATACATCCTGGGATTAACAGATAGATAGGATTCTATAGAAAGATAAGGTAAAATAGTTAGATAAGGCCTTCAAAAATCTCACGTATAGAATATGGCCTAAAGATATTTTTATGATTTTAAGGATCTTTTGACAATAAGACAGATTAACTCCTGGTAACACCCAGCCTACCTCAAAGATGATGAGCATCAAAGAACTTCCATATGGAGATGGCTTCAAATGTGGTAAATAAGGCACTAGGCAAAAATGTCCTCATTTCTGCTACAGACAGAATTCTGCCTAAAATTGGAAAACCTGGGATGCAGGCAGTCAATAGCAAAACTCTGCCAAGGCAGGGTAAGCAAGTCCTCAATAGTTCCTGCTTCACCAATATGTCTGCCAGATATAGTGGGTCAGAAGGCTGAAGATGATGCTCTAATGTTATAGAGAGTTTTGGATGACTGTCTAGGCAGCAAACTGTCTCTGTCATTTTCTCATTTTGAAAGCTGCTGACTTGCACTTCCTGTTTACTCAGATAATGAATTTTATTCCTTCTCAAGTTTCTGAAGACTGGATAGTTTAGTTTTGCAATTAAGCTTAGTTGTTTAGGGGTTAAAATGTTTTTAGGTCTAGATAGAAGTTGATAAAGATAAGATATGATAGATACTGATTACATTCAGAATTGTAGACTCACCAAGATAGGAAATATATTTTCTCCAAGGTTACCAAATACAAATAGTCAAAACACTATGAATGTAATATTTATATAATTCCTAATTGTTTTGTGGTCCTTTTTGCTGTGTGTAGTTTATTGTATATATTTATAATAATATAAGTATATGTGAAAAAGTTTTTAAAATTTTAAATAAAAAATTTAAAAGAATATTTCCATTAAGAATATCTAGATTCTTTGGTCTTAAACTTATGTAATTTTTGAGGCTATTCAAAACGAAGAGCATTCAAGTCATTAGTTTAGACTCAGTAGGGCTGCAATGCAGTTAGGTCTTAGATTAGGAACAGACTGAGACCTGGAAAGGGTATTGGACTCAAACTGAACAATACACTCATACAGATGCAATAGATGCAGATGTGTGATCTAGGACAAGAACTGACCCACTTGTCCATTTCCACACCATCAATGTAAGAAGATTGGGAGGCTGTTCTGTTTTTGTTGGTGGCAGTTGTCTGGTTGGTTTGTGTTTTTTGTTTGTTTGTTTGTTTGTTTTTGGTTGGATTTTACTTTGTTTTGTTTTGTTGGTTTTATTTTGCTTTTGCTGCTTTCAATTCTTATTCCTGAAGGGACTACGTCATGTATTAAAACTAACTTGAAGATAAAAAAAATGACAGTGGTTGTGTGATACGCCACTTTGTAGTAATGTATGACAACCAATTAGCATGTGTTATTTTATAGCAAAAGGAATTTATTTTCAGTCTGGTATAATATGAACGTGGACATGACAATGAAAACATTCAAAATGAAGCCTTACCCACTCACAAATATACCAAAAAGACCAGATTAGCCAATGTCATCAGCAACACAGGCAAAAATATTACAACTTTATGTACTAGGGTGGGTAGGCACACATAGGTACTCCTCACAGAAGGGGAGCAGGAGGGAATCTGAGGGTGAGGCTGGGAGGAGAAGAGGGGGAGGTGCAGCTGTCAGATGGTAAAGTATTAATTAGTTAATAAATAAAAAGTTACATCTTTAAATTGTTCAGCAGTTTAATTTCTACACATACATATCCATGTGCTTACCCTTTGTCCTTTTAGATTAAGCTCTCTCTGGTTTGTAATGGCGGCTCTAGGTCCGTTCTCGCAGTTTCCACAGTTGTGTAGTACAGTGTCCCTTTATGATAGTTATCATTCCTTAACTCTTTTCTGCTGATGACCTTTTAAAGCAGCATAATTAGAGTAAGTTGTGGTTATTGTATCACAATGTGCATCCCATGGGCCAGCAAGGCAGCACATTAATTCTCTGCATCACCCGCTCGGTGTGCAGTGCCATCAGCACAAAGATATTATTCTTTGTAATTACATAAAGAAAGGGTCTATTTAGTGTTAACTGACCTTTCCATGACTGATCAGCCTTTGCCACCAGTGAAGTAGAAATGTACATCATTAAAATGTGAGTAAATAGGAAACCCTTCTAAATCTTAAACTGCTTGAAGCAGGACTTTATCTGGAGGAGAAAATGGCTATTGGGCCTTTCATTGAAAAGTAGCACCCTCAAAAATATCTTTAATATATAAACAAATTGGGGAATAATTAATTTGAAATAATGAATGAGAATACTTTGCAAGGTAAATGTGAATGTTTCCATGCTGAATAATTTTAAAGCATAGCATAGTAAACCATTCTTTAAAAACAAGAAAAATTTAAAGTTTGGTAAGCAATAACAAATAATTTAGGGAAATTAATACTGCCATGATCAGTTGATTTCAGAATTCTTTTTCTAAGGAGTCTCACACTTTATATATAATAATTTAAGTCGTATACTTTAATTGGGAATATGGTGACACTGTTTTCCTCTTGCTGTTCCTGTTTGTTCCCTAACTTTTTTCTGTAATCAGCTATTTAGAATACGCTAAGGCAGCGGTTCTCAGCCTATGAGTCTTGACCCCTTTGGGGATAGCCTAAGACCATAAGAAAACACAGATATTTATATTCCGATTCATAACAGTAGCAACAAGACAGTTGTGACATAGAAATAAAAAGAATTTTTTATTTGGGGGGGTGGGGTCACGACAGCATGAGGACATTAAAGGGTCACAGCATTAGGAAAAGTTGAGAACCACTGCTCTAAATGAACATTATAAAAGAAAATCTGATCAAATAGAATTTAATGCCTGTTTTAAGCTGGGTTATGATTTAGCTGGTAGAACTTTACACAGCACTGTGTGAAACTAACCATGATGGTCCCCAACTGTATCCCAGCACTTATGATGTGTGGTCAGATGCTTAACTTCATCCTTCACACCATAGTGAGTTCAAAGCCAGCTGGGGATACATGAGACTGTCTCACAGCAAGCACATAGAACAGAGACACTTGTGCACACTTTCTTAAATGCTCCTATAGAAAGAATGTTCCCTTCTTTCTGAACACACATCAATGTTGATTGGGTGCCCTTGAGTATTTAATAGGCATCTCTATTTCTGGACTGAGGTTCATGCTGAGATCAAGTGCATGTATGTACATATATGTTCCCCTATGTGAACTCTATTTGGAAATTCATTTAAAAGCCGACCCTTTCCTCAAAGATTGTTCCTCACTTTGCCCGAAACTGGTCTCTCATGGAACTACTCCATGTGGCTGTATATTCTCCTCTTCATAGGTAGCTTAGTCAACTGTAATCATCTGCTCAAATGCCTTGTCTGGTGGGAAGCTCCTCCTACTCTATTTTTCCATGCAGTATCCATAATCCCTGCTCAAACACAGAGAGATGAAAAATTGATCAGGAACAAATATAATTAACGTAAAATAGTCACAAATCCCAACTCACAAATCAGTTACAGGAGGTAATGTGATAATGAGCATGGGAAACATTTAAGAAATCAAAGCAGGAGATCATCTGCAACCCAGCTGAGGATCAAGGATGAGGAGCTCCCTTTGAGTGCTGGAGTAGCCTAGTTACAGAAAGCCTGACCTTGAAGTCTGGCGGCGATAGGTGTGCCTGGCCGGCTCTTAGTACAGGCTTCATCCAGCAGAGTCTCTACTAGCCTCTGAATATTCCACTTGCCCACTAAGTATTTTTTTAAATTAACGAGTCAATATAGAGCCTTTTGTCAAGCACCCACCACATGCAGACTTTAAGCCATGCAACAACCTTGATGCAGAGGGCTGACTTGTTCACTGACAAATCAAGAATGTTCTTTTAAGACTAATTATCACAGAACTCAAGTTGGACAAGAGACTGGTTTCCATGGCAGCACAGACAAAGAAGTTGGTCCTGGGAGAGTTAAAACAGTTATTTGCTCCTCTGAGGCTTCGAGGTATCGACACATATCACTCTTACAGGCTTGCTCCTCTGGAACACTGGGGAGAATTCTTGCTTTCTGTAGTAATTGGCATATAGATTTTAAGGGAGCAGCTATGCAATGATGCCTCTGTGCACACAGTAGGTGATGCATCTAATAGAGTCTAGACATCCTCCATCTCTGCTGTACTGGAGGAGAATTGGCATATATTTTGAGAATCTATCTTCCCCACACTAACACATGTACATTGTGAGACTGAGCACAGCCAGAATGTAATGGCTATAACCTAATGTATGTTTATCAGAAAGTGCACTTCCAAAGTGACTATTCATTGAGAACTGGACACTGGGTCTCTATTCTCATTTACTCAAAAGACTATACCTGCACATCCTCTGGAATCAGTCTTAGCTCTTGTTCTTGCTTTAATGATATCAAAATGCCACAAAAAACTGGGGCGATAGCTCAGCAAGTAAAATGCTTGCCTTATAAGTGTAGACTTGAGTTCAATCCCCAGAACCCACATGTTAAAAACCCGGTGCTTGCGTAATCCCAGCTCTAGACAGGAGGAAACAGGTAGCTCCCTTGGGGCTAGCTGGCCACCCACTCTACCCTACTTGGTGAGTCCCAGGGCAGTAAGAACTATGAAACAAAGAAAGTAGATGATGCCTCAGACACATGCCTGAAATTGTTCTCTGGTATCCTCTTACACACACACACACACACACACACACACACACACACACACACACTCATGTGCACATGCATCCAAATGTACACTTATGCACACATGCATGCACATATGCACCTAAATGCACACTTACGCACTCCCAAACACCAACACCACATTCACTCAAAGTATTCCTGTATGCAAATCACCAATCTAGTAGAAAGAGATTCAGAGAACCATGCAGGTGCAGATTTAATGGTACATAATTGATGGTGTTTAGTCTCTTTCTACTGCTCTGATGAGCACCCAAAGAGACCTAGGTTAAAGAAGAAAAGATTATTATTGGCTCCCAGATTCAGAGGTTTCGATCCAAATTTAGGCAGTTTCTGTTGTTTGTGGACTGCAGTGAAGCAGGACACGATCGTGGCAAGCCATGGAGGAGAAAAAGGTGATTGCCTCATACCAGCCAGGAATCCACCTTGGCCTCAAATCCTGAAATTTCCAGCACTTCCCAAAAAGGCTCCACCTTCTGAAGACCAAGTCTTCAACACATGAGCCTGTGGGATCACTTGGTATCAAAAGCAGGACAGACTATGTACTGTCTTGGTTTCGGTACAGGCCCACAGACTCTTAAAAGCTCAGTATTTGAAACTGAGCCTGAGTTACAACAGTATGCATCAGCTGAGTGTAAGTGGGGCTATGTGGGTGTCTTTCATCATGTGTGCAATGAGCAACACCTTAATGCCAAAAGACTGCAGAACATTTAACATTATCTATGTGCATCTAATTCACACATTATATAACAATACCCTGAAACTCCTAAAGGGCCAAGAAAGCCCTTCCCTTGATCCTCATATTGTCCCAAGTGTATACCGGCCCATGTAGCAGAGTGACTGTGATCCCAATTCCACTGTACATCAACTATGCTGGTTTGCCCTTCTGCCCTTCTCATGCTAACCTGGAGTCCCTGCTGAGTCCTATCATATAATCTTTTTTAATCCCTAGATTAGCCACAGAGCTGGGACCATAAGATCAACTTAGTAAAGGTTTATAGAACAGGCAGCTGAATGAGCAAAAAAGATAAGAGAAAAATCTAGTAAGGATGTTAGAATAGAATTTGTCAGCAAATACGGGGAATACAACTTCCATGCCCTGGTGTTTTCTGAAGGGAGGCAACTCTTTTCAGACGCTGGATCAAAGCTGGCGTGGTATGGTTTACGTGAGCACGTAGGCACAGTAGTTGCTAGGAGATAAGTGAGAAGCCTTCTTCAAAAGCCATAATAACCACGAATGAAGTGACAGATTGATCATCAGGAATATCAAGAGAGATAGTAGCAGATAATTACGTTGGGACAGAAGAGTTTGAATTAGAACAGAGTCAGGAGATGACAGCTCTGTGTGAGTACACACTAATAGAAGCTGGCCCCTCTGCCCCAAGAGCTAGATCAGAATACCTATATTAAGCATCACTGGGAAATGGATGATGCCTTACATGATTATTTTGTAACGTATTCTGTGAATTTTTTCTCTTTAATTTATTTATTCACGTTACAGACTTATCAAAGCCCCCTCCTGCCTCTCCTCCCCCTCCCATCCCCCCGCCCTCTTCCCTCCAACCCCCTGTTATTCTTCTCAGTAAACAGAGTCCCCAGCCCTGCTGCCATGTGCCATCCCGCCCTTGCACTTCATGTTACATCAGGCCCAAGGTTGTCCTCTTGCACAGCAGAACACTGTGTCCATGTCAGTGCCAGTCTCCACTCCAGTTGCTAAGGTACCCACATGAAGACTGAGCTGTCCATCAGCTCCATAAGTGCAGAAGACCCAGGTCAGGTTCATGCATACACTTGGGTTGGTGGTTCAGTCTCTGTGAGCTCCCATGGGTCTAAATTAGCTGACTCTGTTGATCTTCTTGTGGACTTCTTGTCACCTTTGGGTCCCTCTATTGTTCCCACAACTCCTCTACAAGATCCCCAGATCTCCATCTAACATTTGGCTGTGGGTCTCAGCATCTGGCTGGGTGGAGCTTCTCAGAGGACAGTTAGCTTGGCTCATGTCTGCAGGCCTAGCAGAGCATCATTTAACAATGAGAGAGCTCCTGTGAGATGGGTCTCAAGTTGAGGTGGTGATTGGATGGCCATTCCCTCAAACTGCTACATCTATATCCCTGCCCATCATGTAGGCAGGGTAAATTTTGGGTCAAGAATTTTATGAGTGTGTTGGTGTCCCCCACCCACCATTGGAAGTCCTGGCTGGTAATAGGGGGTGACCACTTCAGTCTTCCACAGCCCCCCACTGCTAGGAGTCTCAGCTATGGTCACCCTATATCCTCCTAGGAGCCTACCCTGATGCAGGTCTCCAGCTTGTCCCAGAGATCACCACCCATAGGCTTCCTATCTCTCTCCCAGTCCTACCACCTCCCATCCCAATTGCCTGCACTTGGTCCCCACCCTTGTTTCGTTCTGCACCCCCTTCCCACCAAGTACCCTCTCTTCATCTACCCCTGATGTCTGTTTTATTTCCCCTTCTGGGGTTTATTCTAGCTTCTTCCATTGGGCCTTTGTTTTTACTTAGTGTCTTTGGGTCTCTGTATTGTGTTATGGTTATGCTGTACTATATGGATAATATCCACTTATAAGTGAGTACAAACCATGTGTCTTTCTGGGTCTGGGTTACCTCACTCAGGATGATGTAACTTTTCTAGTTACATCTATTTTCCTGCAAATTTCATGTTTTCCTTGTTTTTAATACCTGAGTAGTATTCCATTGTGTAATTATACATTTTCTTTATCCATTATTTGCTTGAGGGACATCTATAATGTTTCCAGATTCTGGCTATTACAAATAAAGCTCATCTGAACATAGTTGAGTAAGTGTCCTTTTATGGTAGAGCATCTTTTGGGTATATGCCCAAGGGTGGTATAGCTGGGTCTTGAGATAGCACTATTCCCAATTTTCTGAGAAACCTCCAGATTGATTTCCAAGGTGGTTATACGAGTTTGTACTCCCACAAGCAATGGAGGGGTATTCCTCCATATCCTTGCCAGCATGTGCTGCCACTTGTGTTTTTTATCTTAGCCATCCTGAAAGGTGTAAGATGGAATTTCAAAGTCCTTTTGATTTGTATTTCCCTGATGACTAAAGATGTTGAAGATTATTTTAGGTGTTTTTCAGCCATTAGAGATTCCTTTGTTGAGAATTTTCTTTAGTTCTGTGGCCCATTTTTAATTGAAGTATTTGGCTTGTTGGTGTCTAATTTCTTGAGTTTTCAATACATTTTGGATATTAGCCCTCTGTTGGATGTAGGATTTATGAAGATTTTTTCCTAATTTGGAGGCTATTGTTTTGTCCTGTTGACAGTGTCCTTTGCTTTACAGAGGCTTTTCAGTTTCGTGAGATCCCATTTATCAACTGTTGATCTCACTTTCTGAACTGCTGGTGTACTGTTCAGGAAGAGGTTTCCTATACCAGTGCGTTCAAGGTTATTCCCCACTTTCTCTTCTACTATACTTAGTGTATCTGGTTTTATATTGAGGATTTTGGCCCACTTGGACTGACTGAAGTTTTGTGCAGGGTGATAGGTATAAATCAGTTTGCATTCTTCTACATGTAAACCTCGAGTTAGACCAGCACCATTTGTTAAAGGTCCTTTCTTTTTCCCATTGTACCATTTTGGCTTCTTTGTCAAAAATCAAGTGTCTGTAGATGTGTGCATTTATTTCTGGGTATTTCATTCAATTCTATTCATCAGTCTGTTGGCTTTTATGCCAATATTATGGGGGTTTTATTACTATTGCTTGTACTATTGTACAAGTTTGTACTAGTGTACAACTTGAAATCAGGAATGGTGATAACTCCAGAAGTTCTTTTGTTGTAGGGGATTGGTTTTGCTATCCTCAGTTTTTTTCCATATGAAGTTGACAATTGTTCTTTCAATGTCTATAAAGAACTGTGTGGAATTCTGATGGGAATTGCATTGAGTCTGTAGATTACTTTTGTAAGACTGCCATTTTTTATTGCCAATCTTTTTTATTAATTTATTCTTGTTACATCTCAATGGTTATCCCATCCCTTGTATCCTCCCATTCTTCCCTCCCTCCCATTTTCCCCTTATTCCCCTCCCCTATGACTGTTCCTGAGGGGGATTACCTCCCCCTGTATATGCTCATAGTGCATCAAGTCTCTTCTTGGTAACCTGCTGTCCTTCCTCTGAGTGCCACCAGGTCTTCCCCTCCAGGGGACATGGTCAAGTGTGAGGCACCAGAGTATGTGAGAAAGTCATATCCCACTCTCCATTCCACTGTGGAGAATGTTCTGACCATTGGCTAGATCTAGGTAGGGGTTTGAAGTTTACCGCCTGTATTGTCCTTGGCTGGTGCCTTAGTTTGAGTGGGACCCCTGGGCCCAAATCTGCCTATCATAATGTTCTTCTTGTAGATTTCTAGGACCCTCTGGATCCTTCTACTTTGCTATTCTCCCATGCTTCCAGCACACAACAAGAAAATTTGCTCAACCATGTTCATAGCAGCCTTATTCATAATAGCCAGAACATGGAAACAGCCTAAGTGTCCCTCAATAGAAGAATGGATAAAGAAACTGTGATACATATACACTATGGAATACTACTCATCTATAAAAATCAAGGAATTCCCGAAATTTGTGGATAAATGGATTGAGCTAGAAATGATCATAATGAGTGAGTTAACCCAGAAACAGAAAGACTCAAAGGGTATATACTCACTTATATCTGCATACTAGCCCAAAGGGCATGTCCCACGAAAGCCTTCACTAACCAGGAAACTGGGACAGAGGGGAGGACATCCTAATGGGACTCTAGATGAGAGAAGACTGCCATTTTTACAATGATAATCCTACCAATCTATGAGCATGGGAGACCTTTCCTTCTTCTGATACCTTCTTCAGTTTCTTTCTTCAGAGACTTGAAGTTCTTGTCATGCAGGTCTTTCACTTGCTTAGTTAGAGTCACACCAGTTTCTCAACCCACTTTCCATTAGCATACAGGAGGGCTACTGATTTTTTTTCAGCCACTTTACTGAAGGTGTTTGTCAGTTGTAGGAGTTTTCTGGTAAAGGTTTGGGGGTCACTTATATATACACTATCATATCATCTGTCAACAGAGATACTTTGACTTCTTCCTTTCCAATTTGTATCCCGTTGATCTCCCTTAGTTGTTGTATTGCTCTATCTAGAACTTCAAGTACTATACTGAATATAGTTGGCTGCCTTGTCTTGTTCCTGATTTTAGTGGGATTGCTTTAAGTTTCTCTCCACTTAATTTGATGTTGGCTATCATATTGCTATATATTGCTTTTAATATGTTTAGGTGTAGCTTTGTATCCCTGTTGTGTCCAAGATTTTAATCATGAAAAGGTGTTGGATTTTGTCAAAGGCTTTTTCAGCATCTAATGAGATCATCATGTGCATTTTTTCTTTCATTTGTTTATGTTGTGAATTACATTGACATATTTGCATATGTTGAACCATCCTTTCATCCCTGGGATGAAGCCTACTTGATGATGATTTTTGATATGTTCCTGGATTCTGTTTGAATGTATTTTATTATTTTTGCATCAATGTTCATGAGTGATATTTGCCTGAAACTCTCTCTCTTGCTTGAATCTTTGTGTGGTTTAGGTATTAGGGTGACTGTAGCTTTGTATAATGTATAGTTTGGAAGTGTTCCTTCTGTTTATATTTTTTGGAATAGCCTGAGGAGTATTGGTATTAGCTCTTCTTTGAAGGTCTGTTAGAATTCTGCACTGAAGCTATCTGGCGCTGGGCTTTCATTTTGGTTGGGAGACTTTTAATGACTGCTTCCATTTCCTTAGAGGTTAAAGACCTATTTAGATCATTAACCTGATGTTGATTTAATTTTTGTAAGTGGAATCTATCAAGAAAATCATCCATTTCCTTTAAGTTTCCCAGTTTTGTGGAATACATGCTTTAGAAGAAAGACCTAATGAGTCTTCAGATGTCTTCAGTGTCTTTTGTTATGTCCTCCTTTTCGTTTCTGATATTGTTAATTTGGGCATTATCTCTCTACCTTTTACTTAGTTTGGATAAAAGTTTGTCTATCTTACTGATTTTCTCAAAGAACCTGATTTTAATTTTGTTGGTTCTTTGTATTATTGTCTTTGTTTTTCATTTATTTATTTCAGCCCTGAGTATGATAATTTCCAGCCCTCTACTCCTCTCTGGTGTGTTTGTTTATTTTTGTTCTACTGCTTTCAAATGTGCTATTAAGTTGCTAATATGAGATTGAGATCTCTGCAACTCTTTTTTAAAATGAAGGTGCTGGTGCTATGAATATTCCTCTTAGCACTGCTTTCATTGTGTTCCATAAGTTTAGGTATGTCGTGCCTTCATTTTCATTGAGTTCTAGAAAGCCTTTATTTCTTCCCTGACACAGTGGTCATTGAACAGGGAGTTCTTCAGTTCTCATGAGTTTGAAGCCTTCCTTTTGTTTCTGTTTTTGTTGAGGTTGAGCTTTAATCCATGGTGGGTTGATAAAATACAGTTATTTCAATTTTTATATTTGTTGAGACTTGCTTTGTGACCAAGTAAATACTCAATTTTGGAGAAAGTCCAGTGTGGTACTGAGAATTATATTATTTTTGTGTTTGAGTGAAAAGTTCTGTAGATATCTGTTAGGTCCGCTAGGTCCATTTGATGCAAAATTTTGGTTAGTTTCTGTAGGTGTACTTTTAAAATCTATTTTTACTTTGGTTCCTTATAACTCTTCTTTCTATACCTCAATCTCTTCCAATGCCCCAATACCAGGTAGGGAAGAAGGTTAGTGGGGAGAAAGAGCATAGGTTTCCTTAGCTACTTCCTGCTGATTAGGTTCTAAGGATTTCTTGGGGCAAGTCCAATCCTCATTTCAGGATATCTCCAAGTTCTTCTCATCAAAATGCACAATAGCTACCCGGAGCAGCAGGAGGTAGTACTAGCCCCCTTCTTTCTCAGAGCTCCAGTCTCTCCCTGGGTCTAGCATTTAAAATCCCACTGTCCAAAACCACCCACCCACATGAGGCAGTTCCCAGCTAACAAAGATCACATGCCCTCTTTGAGGTAGTTATCAGCTGTGAACAAACTGGAGCAGCCTTCATATCACCCCATACCTGGGATTACAACAAAAAACGTGTTTACATATCATAAACCAAAACATCTACAACAAGAAATGGATTATGTGCAATCAAAAAGCTAATAATGGTTTACAGTAAACAGCAGCTTCCCGGGGCCCAAAGTTCTTATTTCCCTCAGCAGCCTACTTTATCTATGTCAACAAGCTGTGTGTGTGCCAGATTACAAGGCAAATGTGGACTGAGAACAAAGGAGCTTAGCAATTTGTCTTCATTGTTGGATGACACGAGCTTTGTGAAGACGATGCTGCAAAGTGTGTCAGCGTGTTGGCTCACAAAGTGGCACATTGCATATGGGAGTGTGTGATCTGGCGCCAGTATATATGTATCAAAGCCAAGGCATTCCATTCAGAAGGTGTGTTGTCTTGTACAAGAAACTGGTGCTTGTGCTGGATCTGGTCATAACAATCTTCAAAAATTCATGGTGTAATGCAATTTATGATGTTCGTGATTCTATGTCAAAAATTTGGACAGGGTGTCCAAATTTGAGTTGTCTCCGTTTCTCTCAATTCTAGACTATAAGTTGAAAAGCTTAGACACTGGGATCTGGATACATCTTTAGGTGTCTTGTTCACTGACAGTTGCTGTCAGGACTTGTCATTGACCCACTGACATATGGTCTCCCCCTGTGACATGGATCCCTTATGACATGGTAGTCATTGCAAGGCTGAATGTCCTGAAACAGTAGGACAGACAGACATTGTATGCTATCTATGAACTAGATAAAATGTCACAGCATTGTTTCCACCATATTTGCCTGACTAAATAAGCCAAAAATACACTGAACAGATGTAGAAAGAACAAGTAGATTTCATCTTTCTATAGAATGACATGATTTTTTTAAAGTATGTTTGACTGAAAATACTGCTGTGGCCATTTTCCAAAACTACAAATTTCCCCATCTGGGTCTGGTGTTTCCTTGTTTTTACTTTCCTTCTCTGTTAATTGAGAATAATACCATCTCAGAGAGCTGCTCAGAGGCAGAGTTCAGGACATGCTGCCTTGTTAGTGTACATCAGCATCCAGGCCCCGGCAGCACACACAGGAAGGGAAAGCAGGCTATCTGGGTGAGACCTGATATGTGGGCATGTGTTGGGGAAGGAGGTCCCCTTCTGTCAGAGGTCTAGGGGAAGGAATAGGCAGGAAGAGGGAGGGAGGGTGGGAATGGGAATATACAAGTAAGGGGATAGCAATTGGGATGTAACCTGAATAAATTATAGTAAAGAATAATTTAAAAAGAAAAAAAGCTGCTACACCAGTTTTTATTCTTCCTATCTGATTTCTTATTTTTCTTGTTGTATCATATGTCTGGTTAGAATAAAATTTCAGTATGCTGAGTATCATCCTTCCTTATTAAGGTGACTCTTATTTATTGTTTGGAATTCATGAATTAATGCACATGCTCAGCTTAGTCCAGAAAGCAGGAGAACTGAACGTGCTTTGTAGTTTGGTCCAGAAAGTGTGCAGCGCTCCTATTGGGATGCACTACACCAACTTATCCTATGGGAAAGAAATGAAAACAGAAAAAAAGTAAGAAAATTAACTGAAAATTAAGACAAATTCCAATACAAAATCCACAGTTTAGAGAGTAAGGAAAACCCAGTGGAAAATGAAAAAGATTGTTTAGATAATTTGGTGTCTTGATTTGTCTTCTTTTTGGAGGATTTCTATGGGTGGAGGAGTAAATTTTTCTGTGGAAATACTTTCAGTATCACAGGCTTAGCATGTAACCTGCCCTCAACAAAAGCTACAAATTACTTCAGTGGTTTTTTGAAAACCCAAAGCTCTAAAGAACTGCAGCTAAAGCCAGGCAATGTACATACCCCAGAAAAAGTCTGAGGGTAAAACTTTATTGTGAATTACTGAATACTTTCACTCACTCATAGTATAGTATGAAATAGTATAAATGAATCTTTACCACTATAATACCTGATTATAGTATCACAAAGTTTGTCACAGAAAAAGGTGGCAAATACAATATGTGGTTGTAACACAGAAAAAAAGCATTCAACTTCTAAGTGGTATTATATTCATTCTTCATTTATCTATGATCCATCCATCCATCTAATCATTCATTTGCTCATCCTTCTGTTCACTCACCCATTCTTCATCTGCCCATCCATCTATTCATTTAATCACTCATTCATCCATTCGTCCATCTGTCCCTATGGCCACTCATTTTCATCTGTCTATTCATTTGTTTGTCCAGTCATTTGTTTATCACACCGTTACTTACATCAGCTGTTCTGAGAAACATACATTTGGGATGAAAGAAGTTAATAGTCTCAATACTCATGAAACTTAACACAGTAGCTTCCGTTCAGCCTCTTATTAATTTATTTAATTTCCTAATAAAATATTGGAAAAAGAAACTGTCATATCTCCTAATCATCAAATGTTAACAAATAATTTTAAATATTATATTATGGTAAATGTTTACTTATTAAATTATAGAAAAAATTACCAGGCATTCATGAGTCTCCTCCTTATCAGGACACACTCCCAATGTTAATCATTTCAATCTTTCTTGATAATGAGAACCAAATAAATAACAATAAATATAGAATTGAGAAATATTATTTTGGATAAATTTAATATATATGTAAATCAAAAAGTACAAAATACCTAGAATACTACAGCATAATTATGTGTTTGTATGATTTATTAATAAAAATTTCACACAGCACTACAAAATCCTTGAGACACACTATCAAGTCTGAGTAACTAAATGAAAGGTCCTGAATGAAAAACTGAGTGAGAAAATAAATAAATGAAAGAGTGAATGAATTTCTCAGTGTTGTAAGCTAATGTTCAACGCATAGAGTTTTACACCCAAGGCTACCCTCCCATCTACACAAATGTGCAATCCCATGCATCTAACTGAATGCACACATACACAAAATCATATACCTCCAAAGGTAATTTTAAAAATGTTTTTATGTTCAATGAATCAGCAACTAAACAAACAATAAAACTGAAAATGGTCCTTGTAATTTATCAGTTTTCAACCCAACCAACTGTGAGTTAGATTTTAATGAACGTTTAGATATCAAAAAAAAATACGACAGCTATCATTTAAAAAATAACTCCACCAAGTAAAAATATTCACAAACTTTGTCCTGCTAAGAAACTGCAATTCTATGTAAGCATAGGTATGTTTGCAAGATGCAATTTCCCAATATTTTGAATAATCACAGCAGAATTAGGACAAGGGCATGCGAGGTGCAGCCCAGTTCATCACTTTGGCTTCCTGAAGAACGCCTGTGACACGGTGTTCATCACTCTAGATCAATAGGGAGATCAGGATCCTGTGAGAAATATGTCTGCTGGCCTTAATAAATCTTTAGGTGTATAAATACAGAAATATTAGTACAGGCAATTTTCTGCTGAATTACATTTTCCTGTTCATATTCTCATACCATATATGATTTCTAACAACAAAACCAAGGGCTTGATGGGAGAGCGCCTTTCACAGAGGAACGCCTTAATTACTTTACACTAGTTATTTTTACATCTAGTAGTTTAATCACCATGGTTAAACTTTTATGGGTCTCAAAACATTTTCAGGTAAATTATATATTAGATACAGTGTTGCTAATTCAAAATAGATTCACACCAGAGGAATGATTACATCAACAGGTTTGAAAATATTAACGTCTGCTAGCAAATTACACAGCTTCTGAAGCATCTAGAGCAAAGTTCTTTTAATAACTTTTACTGTGTGTGTGTGTGTGTGTGTGTGTGTGTGTGTGTGTGTGTTTGTGCAAATGCCCATGCCATAGTGCACGTGTGGAGGTCAGAAGTGTGTGGCTCCTCTGGATTTGATGAAATTGGCTCGATCTCTCACTGGGGCTAGGGCTCAGTGCTCCTTAGTCCAGACTGTAAGCGCCAAAAATCTTCCTGTCTCTGCCTCCTTCTCCTTACTAGGATTGGAGCTGTTCACCACCAAGGCTGCCTTTTAAAGTGGGTTTTGAGGATGGGACTTATGTCCTCCTGTTTTTGTGGCAAATACTTTACAAGCTGAAGTGTTATTAATCCTCTTCTCCCTGCTTTTGAATGTTCTGTCTGAGTGTTAACCGCCAAGTACCTTTTACCCATATGAGCATAGGGGCTATGTAACAGGAAAACCATGTGGGAAACTGATGACCCTCTAAATGTGCTGAGCAGAATCTCCCAGGACAGACTGGTAACAGAGCTGACAGAGGGAATTCCATAAAAGGATCAGACAAAAGGCAGGCACACTCAGCCTACTCACACATCACTGTTCAAGAATAGACAATAAATAAGTAAATAAATAAATAAATAAATAAATAAATAAATAAACAAACAAATAAGCCAAATGCCCATAACCAGAAGACAATGAGCCTAACTAAGGAGCATGTTGGTGTCAAAGCACACATTTTTTTTTCATTTTTTCGTTTAACTCTACCTTATGTGTTAGAATACTTTTGAGTATTTTAAAAATATAAAAGTTCAAACAAAGCTGCATGATTTTAATATATTTACGTGTAATTTTTTTCTCTTCTAGACAGTTCAAGACCAATCACTGGAAGAAAACCTGCGTTTAGCCAAAAAGTATCAAGCCATACAAATGCTGTTCTTAAAGGAAAAAGATGAGTGCCTCAGTGGATTTGACAGACTGCTATCACTCAGTGCTTCACTTTGTGATAAGAAAAAGGTACTGACTTTTTATTTTACAAATAATATATCTTACATGTAGCCTCCAAAAACTAAATATTCTCAGTTTTGGGGTCTTACACAGGAGACTAGTCATTATACCAACAAATGGCATAGTTTCTTTTGCTTAAGCTTTATTGCATATTTATGTAATATTATATACGTATGTGATATTTCATTATTAAGTAATATTGATGTTAGTAATTGAAGATGTTTAAGATATAAAATTCCTGGTTTCTAATCCTCTTGCCAATATCTATTTGGACTTTGTTATTATAATCATAAATCATAATTATTTTCTTACTTTGTAGATGTATACACTTATGATTTAATTATAACTATATATGACTTTGTATGATTGGCCTCTAAATCTTCTTTTTGGTGTATATGCCCCAAATTTTGTTTTTTGTTCTCTGGCTCAGTGTGAAGATACTTTAGACATTTGCCGTTATAGCTGGTTCTCTCTCATTACTGGAAATGACAGAAAATTCTACTTATATTTGTAAGGGCTTCTGCTGTGGTAAAAGCAGAAAAGTAAAAATACATAAGTCAGAAAGAAGATAGATAGAAAGGGGGGAAGCTGTATTATAGGAGAGTCACAGTAAAGCCACTTTGCATATTAGATGAAGCATTTGACATTTTCCCTTCTAAACTTTGATATCAGGACTCAATTTTCAAAAGTTAAACAAATGATTATTATTTAACAAACTACCTAGTCCTAAGGACCACAGCTAGTGAGTCTTTTCTGCTACTGGCATTAACCATATGGCTGTGCTACAAGTTGTGATGTAAAACTCCGGTTCTGGGCTCAGCTCTCTTACAGAGTGTTTGGGAAGGCAAAGGCTAGAGATGGAGTAAAAGTTTCATCAGACAGTATTGAAAGGATCCCTTGTAGGTTATGTACTCTTTTGAATCTCAGCTTTCTCATCTATAAATTAATATACACCTAACAAGGTAATAGATTAGAGTTAAAACAAAAGAGAAATCACAATGAGTTATTCTTAAAACAAAAGGAAGATATGAACTATATTGTATTCATTCATCCATGTGCTCCTTGTAAATGTTCCTGTTTCTCATACATTCACTAGGATTAGTATTAAAGCTTCTGTTTGTCCTGAGACAAAGAAAGATCCTCTCTCTAGGGACCTCTTTAGAAGCATGTTCATTAGAAGGAGGCTCCTTAGAAAGATGTTCTTTAGAAGGATGATCTTTAGAAGTATGTTCAGTGGAAAGAAAAAGGTTGAAGGACATCTTAGACCTCTTTGGAGCCATGGCCTTTGGAAGGACGTCTCTTGATTGTGCTATTTAGAATGATGCTTTGAAGAACATTTTGACAGGACCTCTTTAGAAAGATTCTCTTTAGAAGGATGTCTTTAGAATGATGATTGAAGAACCTCTTTGCAAGGATCTCTTTAGAAGGATGCTGTTTCATCAACTAAAAAATCAACAAAGGACTTTACCATCTCTGCAATTAAATATACTTATGGTGAGTAAGGGCATAAAGAGTCATTCGACATCAATAGCCCTGAGTAAAATACAGAATTTAAAAAGTCATACAGATTGGGGAGTGGTGGCGGACGTCTATAATCCCAGCACTTGGGAGGCAGAGGCAGGTGGATCAGTGTGAGTTCGAGGCCAGCCTGATCTACAAAGCGGGTCCAGGATAGCCAAGGCTACACAGAGAAACCTTGTCTTGAAAAAAAAAAGTCAAACAGACAAAAAGTAAAGCTTCTGCCAATTCCTACTCCTGTAACTCCTCCTATGTCACCCTACTCGCCTTTTCTTTGGTTTTCCCCCTTATTTTTATCCTTTTCCCCACCGTTTATTTCCCCTTTTTTCCCTTTTTGTTAAAAATGGATTTTTCTCTCATATAATACATCCTGACTGCAGTTTCCTCCCTTCACTCCTGCCAGCTCCTCACCACCTCCTCTCCCCCGCCCCCCCCCCAGATCCTCTCCCCTTCTGTTTCCTCCTCAGAAAAGAACAGACCTCCAAGAGACAAGAGCCAAACAGTATAAATCACGATACACCAAGACAAGGTGAAATCCCTCAAATTGAGGGCTTGAGGCAACCCTCACGGAGGTAGAGTCCTAAGACAAAAGACCAGAGACACATCTGCTCCCACTGTTAGAAGACCCACAAAACACCAAACTAACAGTCATAACATATATGCAGAGGACTTGCTGTTAACCCTGCAGGCCCTGTGTTTGCCACTTCAGTCTCTGGGAGCCCTGGGAGCCCTGCTTAGTTGTTCCAGTGAGCTGGTGGTCGGTCCTGAGTGCTGTAAGAAAGTACTCTGAGCAAGCCATGACGATAAAGCCAGAAACTAATACTCTTCCATGGTCTCTGCCTCAGTTCCTGCCTCCAGCTTCCTGCCTCGTTTGAGCTCTTGCCCTGATTCCCCAGGAGGTGGATCTTATCTCAAAGGTGAAGTGAGCCCTTTTCTTCCCATCTTGCTTTTGCTCATGTTGTTTTATCACAGCAACAGAACCCCTAACTAAGACAAGTAGCATCCTGTTACCATAGTAAGAACATTCTTTTCATCCCTTCGATTGAATTAAAGAAACTCTTGGTACGGGACACAAGGAGCCAGACTTAGATTGGAACGGGCAGGCAGGGCCACTGCTGGGCACTGATTTCCATTTGTGATCCTTCAAACGGATCACTTTCAGCACACCTGTTTCCGGAAACTTTCAAGATTTATTTGTACTTTCAGCCATTTTTCATTCCCATCCTTCAGCAATGGAGGTCGTTAAGTGCAGGCTGCCCTTGTCAGTGTCATGTAGGATCAATTTGCTGCGATGGACAGAGAGGCCATATTGGCGCTGTTAACCTGTCAGTGAGAAATCGTATGTCATTAGTGCCTAATGCACCACTCACAGGATGGAGCCTGACCATCAGAAGCAAGACAATCCTTTACTATTTTAGCCCATTTCTTTGATATCACAGCCTTTCCTATGTATTTGGAATTTAGTCCTCTACTCAGCCTAGTTTGGGGTACAGGAAAGCAATGGTTAACTGTGAATTTTGTGTAACCGTTTCCTGTTTTCCTATGAATTTCCTTCCCTCTGAACCTAAATTGTTCTTGTCATGATAAACAATTATATTTTAATAATTATTATACTTAAGGGATAGTATTTTCCCTACAAAGATTTCATATTTTTATACTTCTGTGTACTTGTAGACTAAACATAGCAAAGCCTGATGGAAGAGTAAATCAAATTAAAGATAATGTTCCCTTCCTTATCATAATTTTGCACAGAGACATTTCAAATGTTAGAACACTACAGCATTGCTCTCGGTGGTGATATTATGTCTGTTTATTTGGATATGTTTCTTGATACCCCAGGGCTTTTCAAATTTTCAGTGATGGGTCTTTTCCCCTTTAAACCTCAGAAAGAGGCAAAAGCAATTATGCAAAATTCTTATTTGCCCCGTTCATGGGTAACGATAGAATCGAATCCAATATAAAACTTCTCAGATGTCAAAATTAAAGCTAAAACTAGAAATAAATTAAGAAAAATAAAACTGCAAAACAGGCATTGTTTCTATGTGAATCAATGTATTTCCATCACTTTCTTAGGTAGATTTCAAGTACATTTTTGTATTTTCCCTTTAAATCTGCATTAACATTTCCAGGAAACTATATGCCTTTGTTTCAAGTGGCATCTGTATTTTTTTAGCCAACAAGAAAGGTAAGTTAAGCTGTTGTGCAAAAAGTGGTAGGATCTGATGGCTGACAAGAAGATTGCTTCCAAAACCTGTTTTAAAAGTATTTTTAATTTGGTCAGAAGCCATTCATAAAGTTTAACCCCTTCCCACAGAAAATCTTAGTGTTTGTAAAAGAAGAAAATAATGAAGAGCATGTCTGGGAAGCATTCCCCATGTATTGGTGTATGTACATACACTTATACCTGTGTGTGCACGTGTTTGCATGCATGCGTGTGTGTGTGTGTGTGTGTGTGTGTGTGTGTGTGTATGTGTGTGTACACACATGCATGCATGTGTGCCTGTGCTTGTGGTGGTGAAACTATGTACTATGAATTTGGCAACTGTTATCTTTTTGATGCTCTCCCACCCTAGATCCTTCCCTGTTACCATTGTCATCATGTCCCATGTGAGACACAGAAGTGGGCCTGTGTCTCTACTAAGGTCACCAGTGCAGAGGGAGATGGACTGAAACACAACTGAGTCTGTGTACCATCCGCCCTACTTCACAACCGTAGAATAGCAATGCCATTGACATCTCATCCTGAACCATACAAAAGTCACATGGCTGTAATGTGCAGCTGAGATGAAAGTTGTACTGGTCAAGTTCTCTGTGATTTTGTCCGTTTGGTCTTTCCCTTGCCTATGGTCTTTTTTAGGACAGAGAGCCACCCATTTCATTAGAAGTGATTCAATGTCCGTAGGACTGAGAATCAGCATCATAATTATAATTTTTAATCTTATCAACTTAGCAATTCTTAGGTAAATCCTCTCCCCTTACAAAATAATTTTACAGATGAGTCATCGTGCAAGGGGCTGGGGCTTCTGAGACTTAATATGTGTGCAGATAAGAGTTTAGGACACAGTGGTGACTTAGGTTTGAGTGTTGTATCCAGTAGACTGTGGGTAACAATATGCTGGGACTGTGTTTGTTTGCTTGCTTGTTTGTTTGTTTGTTTAATCAGCATTGCTATTCTGGCAGGTTTTAGATGAGAGCATCCCTTTTAAGTAATATGGTCACAAGGGAACTGATTCTGAGATCAGTGGATATGGTCTCCGAGGGACAGAATACAAACAGCATTCATTTATTCATTGAATTATTAAAAAAAATTATCACTCAACCAGCATCCAACAAGGAGATGTTAGGTGGCCCAGAACAGCCCACCTCATCCCTGCTCTGAGATTAGAGCCATGCTGACTCCCTGTCAGGTGCAACAGAAATTCCATTTTTATTTTTTTTTCATCTGCCTCTCTTCATCCCTCGAAGGGAAAACACACACATTTTTACTATTCAGTCTACATTGCCAGATTTCATTAGGTAGCTTTCCATCTCTAATTCTAGGTAACATTGCATCTGCTATAGATTGCCCCACTTTCCTCTGTCTTTTATCAACCATCAGATATGTTTTGGTGTAGCCCTCCCTGTGGATGTTAAAAGTTGCTTTGCTAGGTGTTTGTTTCACTACAGACAGAGACACATTCCTTCTGAAGGAAAACTGCAACTCTTTCTATAGTTTTTGCTTAAAACAGCCAACCAAAGACCCTTCCAGGGTCTCTTTCTGTTTCTCAGAACACAAGCATATGCACACACACACACACACACACACACACACACACACACACACACACCACTTTGGGCTCTGTCTTTGAACACATACACACATATTTGTTCCTCTAGAGTTTGCATTCTTCAAGAATCATCAATTACATCCCTACTGTTTCCCATCTATCTGAAGAGCTCTGCCCAGGTTGCAGCTTGCAACGACTGAGGCAGGTGTAGCCAGCAGGCCATCTGCTTATTACACTCACAACTCTTCCATTGTCCAGACCTCACGGGAGAAACGTGGAGATCTCGGAGTCCACATTTGCATCAGTGGGGAGGGGTTAAACTTTATGACTGACTTCTGACAGAACCTAAGATATGTTTACAGTTTCCCTTATGATCATCTCTCTTCAAACCTATAGAGCCACATCTCACAAACAAATGTTCACATGCTAAATATTTTAGTCTGTTATTCTTCCTACAGAGTTTAACATCACAAATATGTAGCTATATGTAAACAGAGAAAGATACTCAAAACTGGGATTGATGCCACTATTTGAATACAGACATAAGTAATCCATACCAAGTTAATGAAATTATTATGAAAAGGAACCTGATTACCTTGTGTAAAGAAAAATTTTTGGAAACCCAAAGTACTGGAAAATTGCCACTTGTAACATTCAACAGTGGCTTAAAAACAATGGGTGAGGTCCATCAACACAAACATCTATCATTTGCTATAAACGATGTGTTATGAAGCCATTTAGCCAAAGTTCTGTCTCTTCTGGCAATGAGATCTAAATTCACTTTCAGTTAGCTTAGTCTGTCTCCATATTCGCATATTATTTCAAATGCAAGAACATCCAGTGTATGGTACACCAGACCACCCCAGGATAGTTATTTAAAATTCTTACCTCACAAGCAGTCCTAATAATACAGCCCCACAATAGCTTCAATTTTACCCCACTGAGTAAGATTTTAACCTGGCTCAGGATTACAAGAAACATTTATTTTACATAAATAGTGGCATATTTAGTTACTGATGGTCCATGATTTTATGTATAATCATCTCTCAGTAAAGAAAAAGATACTTGGGTTTTTTTGTTTTTGTTTTTGAGGTCTGAGTCTCCTTTGACGAGCACTAACTAAAAATGCTTTTCTTTTCTGTTGCTTTTAAGTGTATTGAGTATAAGTTAGCCGTATATAAGGTGGTTAGGCAATCAAACAGAGTGGCTTTAACATTTGAATGTGTTGATGGGTCGGATAAAATATTATATGCAGAAATATTAGAAATGTTTTTCTTTTTCAGCTGAAGGATTTCTGTCACAGTTTTTTATCAGAGGTATCTTGAATATGAAACATATTATTTCTAAAATCCTTTTCTATCCCTTTGGAGTAAACACTTACTGAAAGATAAACGACAGATGGGTAGAAAGATGATAGATGAAAGACAGATGAATGGACAATGATAGGTAGGAAGATAGATAGATAGATAGATAGATAGATAGATAGATAGATAGAGAAATAGAGAAATAGATAGATGATACATAGCTGATAGACAGATGATACGTAATCAGGTACAATGACAGCCCTTGCCTAATGCTTTATTTGAATAAATGAAATGTAGTAATACAGTGAATACAGCATTTAGAGTTTTTAAATTTGATCAGATAAAAATTACCATTAGACTATTTTATTTAATCCTGAATTACATTATTTTTAACAGGCTATACACAATATCCTCAAAGGTTACTGGGGAAAGTAAAACAAAGCCAGTGTTTGCACGGTGTACACAGAAAGAGGGGAGAACTGTTATCTATAAAAGCAGCAAAGAATTTGGCTTGCTTGACTCTTTGTATGAAGCATGCTACAGCAGTCTTTTGATTCTAATATGAAACTGTAGTAAGGATCATTGCACTAATGCATGAGGATTTGTGATAATGTTGCTGAAATTTTACTGTCAAAACTGAAGTGCAGTGTAATGACTTTCGTTCTCATGATTTCTAATAACCATCTAGCATGGATTGACCCTACATATGTTTGATGCAATAATGTGTCAGTAACTCAGAAAGCAAAACAAAAAGGAAATAAAAACAGTCCGCAGGATGATATGAGTGGCTTTATGGGATGTGCTATTATTAATATTGTTAAAAACAGTTATAGCATAGCATAAATATGGCATAAGCCACAGGTTCACATGGAAATTAAAACCCAAAATGTAGGTATCATATGACAGTGTTGATGAAATAAATCCAATAATTCTTTCCTGAGCTCTCCCCAATGTTCTTACACCATTCTCTGTCTTCTTGATGCTGTCTCCTGCTAGAACTCTCGGTCAAAATTTTTCCTTCTACTCCCTGCAATGTTTCTCTCCTCTCCCTTTGGTGAAATATTTTCTTTTTACTTCCTACATTTGTAGCTGCCCCTCTTTATGGCTATATATTTTCATTTCATGTCTGTTCCTTGCAATAAATGTGAGAAAATAATTAAAAGTAGCTAATACTAGCTGCCATCCTGTGTAGTGGTCACCATGCTAAGCAGGACACAGAGCACAGAATGCACCGCATCATAAATGCTTGGTTGATTACAAATAGAATTATCACCCTTTTCATTATCTTAAGTCACTCTTATTTTCCTGTTTCACTAGAAAAATCTATGAACTATCTGGGGATGTTTACTTCTTTTTTAATATAGGAGTCTGCATCATATACTTTACTCACACTCATGGCTGTGACAAAACACATGACAACGGCACCCTAAGGAAAAGACTGGTTTATGGTACCTCCTACTTGAGGTCCACTGCGTCATAGCAGGGAACCCATGAGTTCAAAGGTTCAAAGCACCTGGCCACATTGTGTCTACAGTCAGAAAGCAGAAGGGATGAATGCTGTCTGCTGCTCAGCCCATTTCCTTCATCTTACTGAATTCACGACCCAAGCTCCGTGAATGCTGCCTCTATAGTGAGGATGGCCCTTCCCAACCCTATTCAATTAGTCTAGCACCTCCTGCACTGGCATGCCCAGATGTTTGTTTCCACTGTGAGTCTTAACCCTCTGAAGCTGATGATCAGCATGCACCATCATTAGTATTATCTGTATTAGTTTGCTAGAGCTGTAGTAACAAATAGCCCCAAGACTGGGCATTTTAAACAACAGAAAGTTACTGTATCACGGTGTCAGAAGCCAGACATCTGAAGTCAGGGTGTCATCAGAGTTGACTCTTTCTAAATGTTCTAGTCAGTTCTAGTCAATTGCCTTGGCTAGTAGGTGCTACCACCACCAATGTAAGTGTTGGTTGATTTTGAGAAACAAATTAATTCACTTCAAGTAAAGTTGTTCCTTATTTGATTAAAAAATGAATAAACAGTATAGATGAATGTGTTTTAAAATCCAGAAATGCAAAACACAGGAAAACTATTTTTATGACTTCAAATGTCCCATATATACAAATTTTGTCTTTCTTTTTTTCATTGCACTTGTGTGTGTGTGTGTGTGTGTGTGTACATGCAAAACTTGTGATAGTAGGTTTTCTTATTCTACCATGTGGGTTCCAGGAATCTACCTCAGGTCATTAGAGGGAGTTAGGTCACCAGACCCAGAAATTTTCTATTAGAGTAAGAACACCCATTATCTTGGGTTAGGTCTTATATACCAATAGCCTCATTTTCTAAGACTTTTACACTTCTACAAAGACACTTTCTCCAAATCGAGAAGCATTCTGAGGTACTGGCACGATGCTGAAGTATAGGAATGCAAAGTAGAGCCTGACAAAACTTAGCCAACAGCAGGCACCCTGTTGGACCTTTATACCTTTTTCTGCTTGCACATGGGAGACAGGACTGGGGTGCAAGCCCAGCCCTTTGGACTGTGCTTTGCACAGGTTCTCTTAAATTCCTTTCCTCTGCACCACCCAGCCAATTATCTATTATTGTCTCTCTATGAATGCAAAATTATTTCAATTATAAAGACTGTTATTTCTATGATTTCAAGCATGGATATGATTAAGCAACTAGGTTCACATGATAAAATCATTTCTAAGGTGGAACTGTTACAGTAAATAGAAAGTGATTCTAATCAACGTTCAGAAGTCCAAGCAGAAGGACACTTTTTTTTTCACCAAAGAAGCTTACAATTCCTCAGACCACAGGAAAATTTTTCAAAGGAGATTATCTTAGTCCCACAGAGATTGCTACAGAGGATAAAGATTTAAGGTATGCATCATTAAAAGAACAGGGAAGGGACAGAAAGGGGAGAGAGAGGACAGTCCCACACAACAAAAAGCCATGCTTTCTACAGGATGCTGAGATCGGGCTTCTAGGAATGAAGCAGGTTGTCCATGGTGAGTTGTCATGAGTGTGCACACACATGCACACACACACACACACACACACACACACACACACACACACACACACACACACACACACAGTAGCTGACTGGTGGATCAAAGGTTCCTGAGAGGGATGGTACTTAGTTTAATAATCAGTGTTGACTGTGTAGGCTGCTGACAAATATTTCACATGCATAAGATCTCTGCAAAGCATGGAGGCATTTGGGGAAAACAATGGAAAGACATAGTTGCACTGATTTTAAAATAGAGCCTTCCTTGCTAACCTATCACTAAAATATGACGGTAAGTCCTAAGGGGGGCACGAAGGCAACCAATTCTCCGAATTCCTTCTCTACTAGACTACGCTGGCTACAACACAAAATGCTTTTTCTTGCCAGAGATAAGGCTCCTTTTTCAGAATTTATTCTTTTTTTTCTCCTTTTTTAATTTATTCTTGTTACATCTCAATGGTTATCCCATCTCTTGTATCCTCCCATTCTTCCCTCCCTCCCATTTTCCCCTTATTCCCCTCCCCTATGACTGTTCCTGAGGGGGACCTCCTCCCCCTGTATATGCTCATAGGGTATCAAGTCTCTTCTTGGTAACCTGCTGTCCTTCCTCTGAGTGCCACCAGGTCTCCCCCTCCAGGGGACATGGTCAAAGGTGAGGCACCAGAGTATGTGAGAAAGTAATATCCTACTCTCCACTCTACTGTGGAGAGTGTTCTGTCCATTGGCTAGATCTGGGTAGGGGTTTAAGGTTTACCGCCTGTATTGTCCTTGGCTGGTGCCTTAGTTTGAGCGGGACCCCTGAGCCCAAATCTGCCTATCATAATGTTCTACTTGTAGGCTTCTAGGACCCTCTGGATCCTTCTACTTTGCCATTCTCCCATGATTCTCTCATCTAGAGTCCCACTAGAATGTCTTCCCCTCTGTCTCAGTTTCCTGGTAAGTGAAGGCTTTCATGGGACATGCCCCTTGGGCTAATATGCAGATATAAGTGAGTATATACCATTTGAGTCTTTCTGCTTCTGGGTTAACTCACTCATTATGATCATTTATAGCTCAATCCATTTATCCACAAATTTCGGGAATTCCTTGTTTTTAGTAGCTGAATAGTATTCCATAGTGTATATGTACCTTTATCCATTCTTCTATTGAGGGACACTTAGGCTGTTTCCATGTTCTGGCTATTATGAATAAGGCTGCTATGAACATGGTTGAGCAAATTAGAAGTCAGGGGTGCTGCAAGTCACTGGGCTGAACATGTGTGGTTTGTGTACAGCTAGCTGGCTGGTTGGTTGGTTGGCTGGTTGGTTGGCTGGTTGGATGGATGGATGGATAGATGTATGGATGGATATTGGTTGGTTGGTTGGTAGGTGAGTGGGTGGATGGGCAGCTGGCTGGCTGCCTGGATGGATGGATGGATAAATGGATGGATGGATGGTTGCTTGGTTGGTGGGTGGATGGGTGAGTGGGTTGGTTGGTTGGTTGGCTAGCCAGTTGATTGGTTGGTTGGTTGGCTGGTAACTTGATTACTTGGTTTGGAGACAGGCTCTTAGAGTGTAACACATGCTGACCTGAATGTCAAGTTCTTCTTCCAGCTCCCTGGTTCTGGGATTGCAGGCATGCACCAGCATACTTAGTAATTTGTTTCCAGTGTACGCAGATTATAGCTAAAGGGGGAAAACCACAGACAGTGGTAATTCACCACCATATTCAGAACTGAACTACACTTCTTGGCATGGCCACGTGGCTGTGTGTTCCATCTCCTCTCTTTTACATCCTTCGTCTTTGCCTCACTCTGTTTTAGCCATGAGACGTTCTCCGATGCTTGGCCTCATTCATTTTTTAATAAGGGAAGCATAAGTGGTCACATTATTCCAGGGGGATATTTCCCCCCACAGTTCTCCCTGTTGGCTTCTTACCATTTAACTGTAACTTTAAAGTTACTTCCTCAGAATAGCTCACCAGAGACCCTTATACGAATCCTTCTCTTGTCTACACACTATCATGTCACTTGATTTGATTTTCTTTAATATGGAAACTTATATTTTAGCTTATTTTCATTTGTTCATGGTCTATTTCTGCCAACTAAATGTAAGTGCAATTGGAGGGGAAATGCTACTTAGTCATAACCATTACTCTAGCACCCAGAGAAGTGCCCGGCAAATATTTCTTGCAGTTACTATGTGATTGTTCCCAGCAGGACATCTAACAAAATGAACATGCCTACTCACTGAGACAGCATTTGCACGTCTAGGAATTTGTAAGGAAACAGTCTGGAAAAGTCTACAAGGTGTAGGATATAATTATGTTGGTTATAATATTGTTTATAAAGAAGGAAAGGTCAGCAAATTTGATATATTCTATCTGGAATTGTATAAACACGATAGAAGTGTCATATAGTGGAGTATTATATACACACTACTGCACATGTGTGCACACATGAACACACACACACACTTACACACACGCACACACACAACCCTACTGAATAAAAGACAGATTACCACTCATCTTCCTTGCTCTTCTGGAAACCATAACAGCATTTCCTAGTGCCTGTGCATCTCAGGTGGCCAATACTTACTGATTACTTTCAAGGTCTTTGTTAATAACCAAGTAAGCAAGTCATAGAACTTTACTCTCATCTCTTTACATGTTTTTGAGACTCTTTACATGACTACTGCATGTATAGCACTTCTGCCTCAACTATTCCCTCCAATGTCTCCTGAGTCCCTCCTCTCTCCCATACTCATGGTTTCTTTGGTTATTGTTTCATATATGTATACCCATGCACAAATATGTGTATACAGCCTGCTAAATCCACTCAGTGTTGTCTATGTGCTCATGGTTGATCATTTGTGACTGGACAACTTAGGCAGGGGTTCATCCCTCAAAAGAGCTGATCCTCTTCCCTCACAGTAGCCACTGACCACCTGCAAATCTCCATCTGGGAGTGACACCTTGTGGATTTCCCCTGCCCATGCTGGCATCTCAGCTGTTGCCATCACTATGCCAGTCTAGTTCAGGAAACCTTCAGAAAAACATAAATCACTGTTTCACCCTTTCCAAATTACTGCCTTTGCAGTACAGCAAATATTTCTTTCGTGACCTTAATGTAGACTTATGGCCCTTCTGTTCTTGTGCCTTTGTACATGGGCTGCTGTCTGGTTGGCCTGCAAATGTCTCCGTGGCTGACTCATTCTCCTCCTTGCTCTTTCTCCCTTGGCCAGTGCATTCCCATCAGAAGTTCACCAGTGATTTGTGCAGAAGCCACAGAACTCCAGAACATTTATGGCTAACTGGGTAATCCCCCCTCATTCAATAATTGATTATAATTAAGCAACTAATGATGGAGCACACACTACTTTTTCCCCCTCACCTTCAGTGCAGCCACTTATTTTTCAATCCCCTTCCTTAATTGACTTGAAGTTGGCTTTCCATACGTATGTTTCCATGTTGATAATAACTTCTGTTCTACCCCTGTAATGTGTCTCTGTACATTGGTGCCGATTTTCTCTTGCATTTATATTTATTAATCAGATTATTTTAAATGTTCAGTCCATTCCCTTTGTCTTTGATGCTGTGTAGATTTCTGAGTTTAACCTTGTCTCTAGCTTTCCATTACATTGCCAGATCTTGCTTCTTACTTGGTTTCTTGTGAATGTCGTAACCCACCTGATCAGGTTTAGTCTCAATCTTCACTGCTTCATTCAACAGCAAATGCCATGCTAAGTAGAGAATATGGAAATATGGGTCCATGGGAGAAACACAAATACTGTACTTACATCATTTCCAGTTCTCCTTCTCTCCTCTACTCCTCCAATGCTGCCCATACTCTCTCAAGTACATGAACTTTTCTTGATAATCATTAATGATATGTGAATATATACGTGTGCTTATATTTGTGCAAGCGTATACACACAACCTAGTGAACCTTTTAGTATTGCTTTCATGTGCATGTGTTTAGGGTTGGGCATTTGGGACTGGATAATTCATCAGAGAGGCCTGTTCCAAAGAAAACTGACTAACTCCCCCCCTTCTCTGTCTCTCTCTCTCTCTCTCTCTCTCTCTCTCTCTCTCTCTCTCTCTCTCTCTCTCTCTCTGTCTGTCTCTGTCTGTCTGTCTCTCTCTCTCTGTCTCTCTCTGTCTCTGTCTGTCTCTCTCTCTCTGTCTGTCTCTCTGTCTGTCTCTCTCTCTCTCTCTCTCTCTCTCTCTCTCTCTCTCTCTGTCTCTCTCTCTGTCTCTCTCTGTCTCTGTCTCTGTCTCTCTCTGTCTCTCTCTCTCTCTGTCTCTGTCTGTCTCTCTCTCTCTGTCTGTCTCTCTCTCTCTCTCTCTCTCTCTCTCTCTCTCTCTCTCTCTCTCTCTCTCTCTCTCTCTCCCTCTCCAGCCTCTGATTGCCTCTAGTTATCTAGGGGTGAAGTCTTATAAAATAGCCCCTGCCTGTAATGGCATGTTCATTTGTGTTGTCATTATGCAGGTCTTATTTAGGCAGCATTGTTAGAATTTCATGGGCGCAGAGTCCCTGTCATGTCTAGAAGATGCTATCTAGCAGCAGGTGCCATGACTCTCTAGCTCTTACATTTTCTGCCCCCTCTTCCAGTGTTCCCTGAGTTTTAAGGTTAGGAGTTGCTTTTTTGTGTTATAAATCTTCTTTTACCTTTGAATGAATGTCATCAATTCAGATACTGCAAGATTATTGTGTACAGTGACAATCATCTCAAGAATTTTGTAATAAAAGTCAAAGCAAAGCCAATTACCCTTACATTTACTATGGCTTCCATCATACCTCTTCATCCTGTTTCTTCTCCCTGTGCAAGAAAGAACTGGGTGACATGTATACTAATATCTGACTTGAATCAGTGGTGGGTTTTCCAAAACCCTATCAAACACGTTATGTGCTTATACACATAATGTGTAACACATTATAGCAACTTGCCATTGCAGCTGTTAAACCTCTAGAAAGACTCAGATCACTGGTGTTGATTTCTCACAATCTGTGGTTCATCTACACCAAGGGTTCTCAACCTGCTGTGGGTCACAATCCCTTGCAGGAAGGCTGGATGATTCTTTCACAGGAATTGCCTAAGTCCATCTGCATATCCTATATTTACATTATTATTCATAGTAGTAGCAAAATTACACTTACAAAGTAGGAACAAAAATAGTTTTATTGTTGGGGCCAGCCACCACAACATGAGGATTTCCATTAAGGGTTTGCAAAATTAGGATGCTTGAGAGCCACTGATCTACACCATATTTTTTATTTGATTAGTCCTTTGAGTACATAACCATGTTATCTGTGGGTTTGCTATATACTTTAAATAAAACCACCTTGTGAAGATGCCTATGAGCTTTCCTTGTCCATCTGACCATTATAGAAATAAAATGAATGGTTAAATACTTGAGTAAGTTTGTGGTTTCACAAGGAATATTGAAGCCATTTTAATAAAGTATTGGAAACAGTTTTCTTCAGATTATCTCACTTTTTAGTTAATCTCTGACTCATGCAATATATGTTGATCATGTTTCCCTCGTATCCTCTTAGATCCTCCCCACACACCTGCATCTCTCTCTCTCTCTCTCTCTCTCTCTCTCTCTCTCTCTCTCTCTCTCTCTCTCTCTCTCTCCAGAACAAAACTCAAAACAAGTAAACAAACAAACAAGCAAGCCAAAACAAAGAAAAACCTCAGTCAAGGAAGAGGGAACCTCAATCTAGAAAATGTCTCCATCTGGTTAGCCTGTAGTCAATTCTGTAGAACACTTTCTTGATTGGTGGTTGATGTGGAAGGATCCTTCCTCCTGTGGACAGTGCCATCACTGATAAACTGGTCCTGAGGTACATACAAGAGCAGGCTGAGCAAGCCACAGAGAGCAAACCACTAAGCACCACTCCTCTATGGTCCCAGCTTCAGTTTCTGCCTTCAGTTCCTGTCCTGACTTCCCTTCATGATAGACTATAAATCATAATCTGAAATAAATCTTATCCTCCTCAAATTCCCTTTCATTGTGACCTTTTACCACATCAATCAAAGATGAACTAGAACGATATGTTTGCATTGAAATTGGAGAGATTATTATATTTTAACACAGTAAAATTGATGTGTGACACAGACATCTGTTCACCCAAAATATAGTACTGACATTAAGCCAGAGAAACAATCCCACCATTTGCTTACTGTGGTGATGCAGCAAATATTGGAAATGACTTGCCACGAGCAAGGTGACTCGAATGCAGCTGCATCTCAAAACACCCACCAAACACCATGAACACAGCATTCCTGGAGCTTCCTACAGCAACTTGCAAGCAGCCCCACTGAAGACTGCTTCCTCTCCTACAATCAGGTGACAGTTTTATAACCTAGAGGAGGGGCTTTGCTACTCAAAACCTCCTGAGCTGCCTGAGTCTTAGGACCCTCCTTTTTCCATCTAGAAGGATATACTGCAATTCACAAGAACTACACAGGACAATTGACTGATTATTAAATTTGCTCTTTTACCTGTTGATGTCCATAGTTTAGCAATAAAAGCTATAATGGAAGAATTCAGGGATTTGTCTACTTTGGAGTTAAAGAAAAACCACATGGGAAACATAAGAATTGATAGTATAGACCTTAATTACAGAAGAGTAAGTTTCTTAAAGTGCAGAGCTGTGCCTTTAAAATTGATGTTATTGGTGTGTTTTAGTTATCTTTTTCATGCTGTGACAGAATACATGATATCACTGGAAATGGAGATTGATTTAGCTCACATTTTCAGAAGTTTCATTCAATCTAGTGGATAAGAGAATTCCAAAGGATAACTCCTGTCATGAAAGACTAGACAGGAGGGGGAGAGAGGAAGGGGAAAGTGCATAACTGGGTACCAGGTGTTTCCATCACAGTTATATTCCAATGACTTCCTTCTTCCAGCCAGACTCCACCTCCTAAGGATTTTATCACATCCCAACATGATCCCCTGTGAGAGACCAATTATTCAACAAACAAGCTTGTGGGGGACCCTTTATACTAAAGCCATGATGTCAATAACAACTGTTGGAATATTTTAATATCTTAGAGGACTAGAAAACATGTTAACTGAGTGTGTCAGTTTCTACACTTTGAGGTACATAAATTATTTAGCACTGCACAAAGTTTGTCTCCAACAGAAATATCACAAATATGTATAAAACAAGAGGCTGTTTTATGTCACTTGTTTAGCTGTCTAGTCACTGAAAAGTTTGAAGTTTCCTCATTTTCTTTGTTTGCTTGTTTTTAGAAGTAAAGCTACTGATCTTTCTGCATTTTCCAAGTGTACATGAAAATTGAGTAAACTCATTTTGAGAATACTATTCTACTTTTGTAAAGTTTGCACTACCTGTCTATAGAACGGTTTTGGTCAGAGACTTCAAGTTGTCAACTCTGTATTATGAGGCAGTTTGAAGTCAGCCCTCACCTAACAATGTTGTGTTACTTGTCAAACTCACGATCCATTTATAGTGAGAACACATTTTAACTGCACCAGATTTCAGACCTTTACAAGAACATATTAGTCCTGAAGCTAGACCTTAGAAATGAATCATTTATTAATAAAGAAAATACAAACTTGTGAAATGCCTTGAATACCCAAAATTATTTATTTACTTAATCAACACTCACTTGGGTATAAAGAAGTAAACTGCAGGCTTTTGGGACAGTGAAAGTTTAGACAATATAGTATTTGCATCAGAGGCATTACACAAAACTATTAACAATCGAATGCTCCGCCAATATTCTGGAAGAACTTTAAGGCAAGTACTTTTAATTGATAATATATGGAAACTCAAAAATGACTAAACTTATCAAGATAATAATTTGAGTTTCCCTAAAATTTCAACTATTGACCAAGCAACTCAATAGCTGACTCACTTTATGTCTACCAGTAATGGTTGTAAACATTAAAGCTCAGTGTTCCTTATAACTCATCACAAACTTCTCACAGTATTAGATATCCATACTGATTCTTCTCTTCCTTGTTCACCCTCCTCCATCTCCTCCTCCTCTTCTTCCTCCTCCTCCTCCTCCTCCTCCTCAGCATCATCATGTTAGGGATCAAACTTGTACCCTTGAAAATACTAAGTAAGTATTCTACCACTGAGCAACATCCTCAGCCTCATCTGTACTGAGAAAAGAAAAATACATTTTAGAAAAAAATGTTGGACATTTTAGGCTGAAATATGTGAGAACATTGTGTAAGTACTCAACTCCACACGCTTTGAGAAAGAGGTGCTGGATACAAGGGAGCTAAACAATGTGGAGAAAATTAAGATCAGACTGGAAACTAAATAAGGCAAGTCAAGAAAGTCTTACATACTATAGCTTATACAAGGCAATAGGATGTTGTAGAGAAAGTCACTCTTGAAGACAGACGGACCTGCCAGATTTGAACTACACTATACTTAGAAAGTGCTCAGGTGCTGTAGGTGAAGGTGGTGGGTTATACTTGCACAGTGCAATGTGCGGGAAGTGAAGAGTAACCACTGGGGAACAGCTGCTTTGAGGTAACGCAGAATGATTTGTGACTTGAAGACGACATAGTAGAATGTTTTCTGTGCACTTTTGATGTCTGATCCATTTTTCTTCTTTAATACCTGAATGTATGTTTAGCCTGAATGTGTTTTTACATCAGAGAAGACATCACTTAGACACATACTGGAGTTTACTGGTAGGTTTTGGATAGAACCTAGCTTCCTGTTTGGCAAAGTGGTGAGCTAGGCTACAGTGTACACAGCTGTCAACCTCACAACAGAATACAGATGACACTGGAAGAGGAAGATGTGCATCTGAGCACAAGAGGGGAATTGGTTACATTTTGCTTTTGGATTATCGTATTAGAATTATAAGCATCATATTTTATGATGAACTGTTGACATAGCCTCTAAGTGTTACCTATGCATGACTAGATTTTTACTTTCACAGTTGTGTGCTTATAAATCATTATTTTATTCATTGCATAAGTGATAAAAAGGAATAATGGGGAAGCTAAAACATTCAACTATGTGCTATGTACCTCAAGAATATCCGAATTAGTTTATCAAACTATAAGAAGAGCCAAATCTGTAAGAATTTTCAAGGAAACATTACACTTTCCACACATTTTCTGACATCTTTCCTTACTAATAATACCTTTGCTTAAGCTTGAAAGATTTAGAAGACACTTTGAGGAACCTGCCTAGAGAATAGTTACATATTTCTATGAATTCAGAATCATTACTATTTTTTCCTTTGTAACATCTACATGACCATCTCTTTCTCACATTATCCTATGATTTACTATTTATGATCTCTAGCATTTTAACTTTATATATATTTTGACCCTCATATAGTGACCATGGCCATTATGAGCTGTGGTTTATATCCTGGGTTGTCAATCACCTTCAACTTAACACACTGTATTCAGTGTTCATCCACGTTGTCTGGTTTTAGCACTTCATTCATTTTTCACACCCGTAAAGTGTTCCATGGTGTAGATAGATCATAGTTCATTGATCTGTTCATGAATTGATGGACATTTGGACTGCCTTTGCTTTCTAACTTCTCTGACTAATGTTGCTGTCAACATTTAGGATGTTACATAGAATGTCGTAATTTCTGTGGTATGTGCAGTTAGTGGGTTGAGTGCTATTAGTGTAACTTTAACTTTGTTGTCTCAATTTTCTCCTAAGTGACTATCTTATTTTAATGTTATCATCAGTTGTCAATTCTCCACATTTTCTACACTTGTTATTGCCTTTAGCTTTAACCTGCCTAGTGCATGTGAGGTTCTATTCATAGTGGCGCTGGCTTTCATGTCCCCAGCAACTGCCAACCAAACTTATCATTCTTGCCCTGTAGTGTTTGAGCTCACAATTTTAGGTCTTCGTTTACAACATCCCATTCTCTATTATCTTTTCTTCATTATAATTTTATTTTAAATGCTAGTTAAGACCTACTAGATTAAGATTGTTGTTCTCAATAAGTTGTAACCCACAGTTTAGAAAACCCTGGGCTGGCTGATTCACAGAAGTCTTTCCGGATTTAACACAACAGTGCTTTATGTGGCATTATTCTTCTGAATGCTTCATAAACAGTGTTGCAATCAGTATTTATAACAAGCCTTTGAAACAGGAATAAAAAGCTTCATTTTATGAGGTTCAATCTCAAAAGTCAAATAAATAAAATAACTGCCTATAAGGTCCATGCCGTTGAGTGTTTTATTGAAATAAAGCCCGACTCTGTTCAGCAGATGATTTCAAAGTCAGAAACACCTCAGGGTCCTCTAGGCCAGTCTTTTCAATATTCAATGATTATTATCACGTTACTGAATAAATAATATGTTTTAGTCTGTTTTCTTGATTGATGATATCAAAAGGTTTTTTTTTCTTTTCTCCACAGATAGTATTAAAATGCATTTTTCAATAGAAATCTAAAAACAAGGCTGGAGAGATGGCTCAGCAATTAAATGTACTTGCTGCTTTTGCAGAGATCCTGAGTTTGGTTTTCAGAACCTACCTGGGAGCTCACAACATCCTGTAACTCCAGTTCCAAGGAATCTGATGCTGTCTTCTGACTACTGCAGGCACTAGCAACATATGGTGCACACACACACACACACACACACACACACACACACACACACACACGCATACACACACTCATAAAATAAAGTTAAGTTCTATAACAAATAGAAAATCAGGTATAGAAAGACACGGGGAAAAGGAATTCATAAAAATCTGTAAACTAGTTCAAAAGATAGCTTAGTTTGTGGGATGAACAACTCTCATTTCTCTTTAACGAAACTTGGATTGTACTGCAGATAGTGGCCTATACATTGGATAAATCAATCCTTAATTCATCATTAATAATTTTTATTAATTATTCTGAGTTTAAATTCCATCAGTGATGACTCTGCTTAATCGCCAAATCTATATCTTTATGCCCAACTTTCTTTTTTCTTCTTACACTGCAGTTCTGAACCCAGACCCAATACTCTTTACATTCCTTCATCTTCTCACTTTCACTATCTATCTCTGAACTCTTCCTAACTCTGCCCAGGCCCATCACCTGGCAGGTTTCTCCCATCTCTCAGAGGGTAGCTTGTGAGGCTCATTTTGAACAGGAACAGTTTCAAGCCCCAACCACATTGACAACATATTCCTCAGCCAAGTTAGTTAGCTGACTGTTTAGACCACGAGCCAAGCCCACGTCACAGGATGCAATCCACATGTAATAATCATCTCAGGAAAAATGATCAGGAAGTTTGTGATATTAAAGAGCATGACTTATTTTTAGCCAGACCCCACTTCTGGCACACGGTACTCAAGGATTCTGCCTGGAATTTGGGGACCTGTTCATCTCATCACCATCTATGTGGACAAGGGTAAAATCCAGGGGCTGGTATATACAAAGTGAGTCCAGGACAGCAAAGGTTAAGACAGAGAAACCCTGTGTCAAAAAACAAACAAACAAACAAAAAAGGTGCATTTCAAATATAGGTAGTGAGTATCAAAAGAATGTGTGGACAGGAAAGGTATTTCTCTGCTCTACTCCTATGAAAAGCATCCACTCCCTTCTCGCAGAACAGGTCCCCGTGAATTAAGTCAAGATGATGAGCAGATAGTGCCCTCCTTCCCTTCATTGACTGGATGGACTCCTGAAGTCAGGGATCTGTATGGTAAGTGGTAGAAAACACTCACCAAGCCAGGAGATGGAAAAGTGTAAAATAAGGCCAGACTTCCTTCACATAACATGCATAGTGATTATCCTCTGATTATTCTGTCTCTCTGCCTCTCCCTCCCCCCTTGGCTCCCCATCCCCTCCATCTTTCCCTCTTTTTTTCAGTGAGAGAAGATCTCACGTACCTCGGACAGTATTCAAACTCCTATACAAACAAGGTTGCCTATAATTTCTGTTCCTTCTATCTCCAACTTGAAAGGGCTGAGGTTACAGGCAATGGGACTATGCTGGGTTTGTTCTTTGTTTTCAGTTCAAGGGCTGGAAGCCAGGGCTTTGGGGCCATCGGTAGCCACTCAACCTCCTGAGCTACATGTCCAGTCCCGTTCTTGTTTGATTGGAAGTGCCAAGTACAATTTAGAGTCATTTCAAGTTGAGCCATCCCATGTGGGGGATAGCAGTGGGAAGGGGTGTATTTTTTGCTAAAAATCAAAAATCTGAAATAAGTATATATAATGGACAAGGAAAACATCAGGTTTGAGTGAATCTATTTCTGTAGAGGAATTCCTGGTGTGATACTAGGTTTCAGAATACAAATGGTATGTTGAAATCATATGTTAAATTAAAATCCTGTTTTAATGTCATTTTTGAAGTCTTTGTCACTTTATGTACCAGCAGAGTGGTTTCCAAAAAAGTACAACCATAAATTTTTTTAAATCCAAATAATTTTTAAAATCAAATTATATTTGAAATTATTAATCTACAGAATATGTTTTTGAAACATTGAGCATTTTACTGCATTAAGGGCTACTTTGTATATTTATGTTATTGGTTTTTAGGTGGTTTTTATTCTAACTTCTTAATCTCTGCAGGCAGATATTCCCATAACTTACTTTCTGCCTCTGCTGACATCTAATGCATTGTCAGTAAACTCTGACAGAATTTAACTTTTCTATTAGGCATTGGTCTTACCCCATAGAAATGCTCATTTTGGAGTTATTTTCCTTTCCTAGAACACATTCTCAATTTGTTCATCACAAAGAATAATCCAGTAATTATCATACAGCATCTCTATGTTGGCCTCTTAGAACAAATAGGGACCCTTCAGAGATCTGAACTGCTGGAAAACGCAAGCTTCCTCAATGAAATAGTGACACTTCTTCCTCACTGCCCTGGTGATCTAGCTTACAGGGGTTTCTTTGGGCTTTTGGACTAAGTCTGGGAGCACAGCCATCGTGGTGTTTGGACTGTGTCAGCGAATCTCCTTACGGATCAAAGCTGCACTTCTCAGACTGACGTCCAGACACCAGATGGCTTCACAAACCTTTCATGCAGAACACTAGCAGCAGCCCGCTTCCGTCAGTCATAGTGCTCCTGCTAATGTTTGCAGAGTGTCTATGCCGTCCTCAAGGCGTGTGTCCATTACTCTGGTAGGCAGACGTCCCTCTGAAGCTAGGTCTTGTGGCTGCTATGCTGTGTTTCAGTTCTTGACATCACTCAGGCTTGGGATGAAAATTCTGTACTTCTTCTTGGAAGGGACACTCAGGTCTCCAATGAAGAGGTGACTTAAGTACCATTGTGAATATAAGCTTACATATTTTATATATATATATATATATATATATATATATATATATATATATATATATATAGTCAAGTAGGTCTAGTCTCTAAGAACCTTTAAGACCCTCCTTTCCTAAAACCGTGCAAGAATCACCTCAGGAGAGGCCAGCAGCATCCTGTGCTGTCACTTCACAACTGTGTGGGCTGAGTCTAAACAGTGAAAACGGCTTTAGGAGGAGCTGTTCATTGCAACAGTTCTGAAATGTCCTTTCAGCTTTTTAAGATATTTTTGTCTCCTTCTGAGTTTTTATTTCCTCATGATCAATGTGAGCAAGGATTTTGTTACTTTGTGGGGTTATGGACAGACTCTAAATGCTGCTTGTGCAAAAGCCCATCCGTACAGAGTGAAGAGACACACACAGAGCCCTCCCTCCATATGCTTAACCAGCTTTGGTTGTATAAAGTCTAGGAAAAACATCCCATAACTTAGGGTTGCAGTTGTCATCTTGGTACTCAGTTACTCCCTCACCTGCTAGAGTCCTCAATGTGCCAAAATCGACAAACAAAATTTTGCAGGTTTTCTCTGACAAGGACACTGTTTATTATTTGGGGGGATTATACTTATTTTCAGCATTAATTTCACAGAATAAGCAAAAATGTCAAACTTTGTTTACTAATTTTATACTCATCTGTTCTTCTAATATCCTGTCTTGGTTCTCTAGTTATACCACAGATGAACCTGAAGTTTGCTAGAAACATTTGCCATTAGCTTCTTCTGAAAAAAAAAATTAAATTTGAGGATAATCCTACCTCCAGAGCTTATTCTGTTCCTGGCCATTGACTGTGACAGCGAAAGGCTCATCTGAAGGCACTAGAGCATCCCATCTAAAAGCATAAAACATATTACATTTCATGAAAAAGCTAATTCAGATTGTTTAATTCTGGTAATATTGCCTCTGTCACCTTCAAAATCAAAATGTTCTTTCCTGTTATTATAAGGAAAACAACCAAATTGCTAAAAAACCCATTTGAATACACAGCTGCCTTATGTTGCATACTAATTTGATTAAAAACACCCGTGCCTCACCAGCATTTTTATATAAAACACATTGGTAAATTTAACAAAGGCTATTGAAAAAAATATATGTATCTGATGAGGTTTTGATGACCAGAGCCCACAGCACTGACCGCTGCCCCTCTGGACTGCACAACACGATTTTCTGGCTATTGTGGAAGGCAGGAAACAATTGCCGAGCTGTATTTGTTTGCTCACTGCTTTGGGCACCGAGCCAACCTCATTGCAAATAACTGCATTAGCCAAGTGTATCCAAATTATTACAAGGCAGCGTCCATCCCAGTTATTGCTGCTGAGGCATTTTCTGAATCTTCATGTCACTAGAAAACATTTATCTGAAGGGTGAGCATCACATAAATTCAGGTCCACTTGAATTTATAGAAAAGTGAGCCGATTCCTTTCACACGTGGTTTTATTTTTTTTTTCCTGTCTCTGTAAGAAGGAGTCTTTGAAGTACTTCTTTCTTGGCTCCAAGTCAAAAGGGTTTCTGACCCTCATCAAGGCATTTGTCCCTGTGGGCTTCTGCATTTTCCTTTTATTTCACCATTTATTTCTCAAGGTATTTTTCCAGGATGCTTTTATGCAATATTTACCTGTATTTTAACTGGTATTGACATAGCATCTCACAATAATTGTGAAGAGTCAATGCATTTTGGTAACTGGGAAAAGTCATGCTGTACAATTGAAAAATCAGTATTTGGAAATTTTATCCCTTCATACATGAGCTACAACCTAGGTCTGCGTAGAGAAAACACATCCTAGGTCCTTCTCGATGGCCGTTCTGGTGAATCCATGCATCAGTGAGTACTTCTCCTAACGGCTCATTACTCCCTAACAATGGGCACGCCATCTCAGAAGACACACCAGCTCCCGGTCCACAAGGTTGCTGAATAGATGGCAAACAAACTGGTCCAGCAGAAAGCATCCCGACTCGATTCTTAGCCAGGATTGTGATGCAAGCGCGCTGCACGCTGTTAGGCTCGGTTGTTCCTTTTGGCATCCAACTGTACCATTTGCACACCAGAGTCCTAGGCTGCTCTTCCACAAACTTTATGCCAATAGTTGGCTCAAGTTTCTTCTTAGTATCTTGGGTTAATAATTTCATATCCTGTGATGTGGAAACAATACTATCCCCTATGTGCTTTGAAGATACATCCATAGAAATGGGGAATAAATCGTTGTGAATGACCCCAACCTTGAAATATGGATTGCACAGTTACTGCTCAGGGTCATGTGATCATTTGGTTGCCCCAAATGAAAATACTGTAAAAGTAAAAGAAAACGAACATGGTTTTATTTGTCTGAAAAACAGCAGTGAATGGCACAGTTTTCTCACAAAGAGGTTTTCGGTTTTGTTTTGTTTTGTTTTTTCATGTTTTATAGTTTTTGTTTTTTGGTTCTGGTATTTATGTATTTTTACCTATGTGTTAGTACACATAGAAGCCAAAAGAGGGCATCAGTTTTCCTGGGACTGGAGTTACACATAGATGTGAGCCCTCATGTGAGTGCTGAGAACCAAACCCAGGTCCTCTTTTTACAAGAGCAGCCAGTGCTCCTAACCTCTCAGCCATTCCTCTATCTCCTCCCCTTTCCTGCAAAAGGCTTAATTTCACTAAACGCTTTTAGCATGGACTTCAAATTCAACAAATACTTTCTTTGATCTGAGTTTTACTCTTCTTCAGTATTTTCAGTGCTCCAGGAAAATCATTCTGTGAAGAAAATCAGGACTGTATCATCTCGCATTCTTCTATATTTGCCCTTCCGTCCAATTGCTGAGCGCTAAGTCTAAGCTGCACATAGCGAGTCCCTCTCCAGGTAGCATTTGCCAAGCACGCCTTGAAGAATGTTCTGAGGCCTCAGAAGCATTTGCATGCTAATCCAGCTGTGAAATAGTTAATTAGGACATATAAGTCCAAACATAAGTTTTAAAATATTTCTTTTATCTTTTAGATTATGATATGATTACATCATTTCCCCTTCCATGTGGAACACTCTTTCATATGATCCCTTCTCTCTTCCAAATCCATGGCATCTTCTTTCACTAATTGTTATTGCACATATGTATGCATATGTAAGCATGCCTGCATTCCTAAACGTGATCTGCTCAGTCTGTGTAATGTTACTTGTATGCATGTTCCTAGGGATAACCAGTGGTATTGGATAGCCCATTGGTGAACTCTTCCCTGGGGAAGATGACTTCTCCCACTCCCAGAATCCCTTGGTTGCCTGTATCCTTTGTGTTGGGTACTGTATCTTTACTAATAACAGAAGCTACACCCAATAAATTCTCAGCAACATGACAGCCTAAACAAGAGCTGAGCCGAACAAGGACTACAACAGTAGACATACTAAAGTGCATGGGGAGGGGGGCGGCATAAGCCATTTAAGTAATAAATGATTAGGAAAGATATGTCATGGAAATTACCTTTTCATTAGGATAATGTAAAAAGTAATTTTTTTCATTTAGATAAGTATGTCTGAATATATGCTTGGATACAATGTCTAAATTATATTAAATCAAATGAATGTATGTTTGTGTATTTTATAGAAAGTATAAATTTCATATAGAATTTTTCATTGTGTTACAGAATATTGTTTATTTCTATCTTTTTAAAAACAATTTGTTATATATTATTTATTTATGTGCACACATCTGTCTCTGTGATGGGCGTTCGTGTGCAGTGCCAACAGAGACCAGAAGAGGGAGATGAATTATCTGGTGCTGGAGTTGTAGGCTGATATGTGGCCTAGGATATCTGCTAGAAAACAAAAACCATCACTCTCACCATGATATCTTTAAACTTCTATTTTCTCAACATTTATTATAGTCTGACATAGGTTTTAAAAACATATTGTGTGTTATTTTGTAAAAAAAAAAAAATCTTACAGTGAGGCCATTAGAGAAGCTGGTGAGCTACCGTTGAAGTCATATTTTGTCCATGGTAAGCTTGGCTATGACTTTTGTCCTTTGTGTTTTTGAGATCTCGAGATTACTCTTTAAGTTGTGGTAAGATATGGTTTCTCAAATAGTCATCTTCTCTTCTCATCATCTTGTTAAATCCCATTGTCATCCTAATGTTATTAAAGTTTTACATTTAAATGTCAAGGATCACATTATGGTGATTTAATTTGTCTGGTCATCTTCCTGTGGAGTAGAGTAATGGTGGACAATGACTGAATTCTAAGTGAAGTTTAGGGAAGAATTCTTGTGCAAAAACTATTTATAGAAGCTTCTGGGCTATTACACAATAGGAGAGTACAGTTGTTGCATTAGTTATTGAAGAATTGAGTTAAAACATTTGCATAGCATTATATTCAATTATGGACTGCTGTAGCAATATAGCTTAGGTTGGATAATTTCAAAAATGAGAACTTTGGAGACTTGATCTTTAAAATCAATGTCTCCTCTGACTGAGATGGCACAATCCACCACAAATTCACCTGTGGCTTCTATTAGCTGAAGGCACCATGAGCTTGTACTGCCTGCTGTATTCTATTAAGAGAACCACAAGATCACAAAGAGCATTTCAAACTAGGACTTTTCTTTAAGACAAACCACCTGGCTTAGAGAACACTCAAAGAAGTGAAGAGCTGAAGAAGAAGAAGAAGAAAAGAAGGAGGAGGAGGAGGAGGAGGAGGAGGAGGAGGAGGAGGAGGAGGAGGAGAAACAGGAGGAGGAGGAACAGGAGGAACAGGAGCAGGAGACCCATTTCACATTAGGCCTTCATTGAACAGCCATGCAGAGAGATGAAGGCTGAGGAGGCAGCTGTGATACAGTACTCATCCGACGTGTACAGCCCCAAGTTCAGTCTCAGCCCTAACAAAGCCAAGACTTTATTTGAAGCTTGTGCTATCTGCTGCTTGGTGTAAAACTTGTGGAAAGATGTTTAAGTTTACAGGGGGATGTGAAGATGAGGGCATTTTAGTTTGGAAGTACCTCTTTTCATTTCACAGATGAACAAACACTTGAGGGCCCTAAGCAATATTTGTCCAGAAAGGAAAGGAAAAAAAAAAAGAAGAAGAACTTGCTGGCAGATAGATTAAGCAGACAAACTTTTATTCATGAAGAATATTTTATGCCTTTAAAAATATACAAATTAGAGGCTTCAGTTGGGAAGTATGTAAGTCTCATACAGAGAGAGACAGAGAGAGAGAGACAGACAGAGAGAGGAAGAGACAGAGAGACAGAGAGACAGAGACAGAGACAGAAACAAACAGACAAATAGAGTCAGAGACAGAGAGATAGAGAGAGACAGACACAGAGAGAGACAGAGACAGAGACAGGGACAGAGACAGAGACAGAGAAACTAAAATGCAGACATATCACAGAAATGAGCCTGCAAATGTAGGCTTTCACTTTGAAATGTATTAGTGAAAACTGTAAACACAGAAGTTATGAAGGGAAGGACCACACTTAGAGAAGCCATGTCAATTAATATCTGCCCAAGGACACTGCATTCCTGAGATCTGGCTTCACTTTTGCCTTATTATGCTGTTTGTATTTTTTCCCTCCCAATTCTGCTCTGATTATTTAGCTGACTGAAGCAACTAAAGTAGGAGAAGTTAGGACATCTTTGCTTTTACAGTTGATTTAAAATAACACAAAGGCGGGAGACAGTGCTGCCTGCCCTCACACACTGCTTACAAAGTAATTATGTATGTCACTTGACGTTGTCGAAAACATATACATATAGCAACAAATGAAAACAAAACCTGCAGAACTGTCTGAGGATTGAAACAGCCCCACTCATCAGCAAGCAGGTTGCTTCACTTATCACTGAGTTGCAGGTTTTCTTTACAATTTTGCCATAAAAACAATTTCATTTTTTTCCTGTTTTGTTTTGTTTTTGAGACAGGGTCATCCTAGATAACACAAAATGCCCTGTTACTCATAATGTAGTCTAGGCTAGCCTTTAACCAGCAATGTCTGTCTCCCTCTACCCCTCAGAATTGGGGTTACGTGTGTACAGCGCCATACCTAGGTTCTTCTACAATATTTTCAATGCCATGTTCCACCACTAGATTTTGAAATAACTATCCCCCTTTTTTGCTCATGACTAGGTTTGTTGTGGGAAAGTTTTTCATTTTTAATATGTGTCTGCTTGCCTGTCTCTTAATAGACTCAAACAGTGGTGTATGCGAAAGCGCCCTCAACAGATGACTTCTGGATACAAAGACCCTGAATTTAAAACTGGCCTTAAAGGGAGTGTGGGATCACATTTACGTCCCTGTCACAGTCATGAAGATGACTGGCTGTGTGTCGCTGAAAGAATTGCCATGTGTCTAGGAGGGGAAGAAAAAGAAAGGTTTTTAGACTGAAATGAAAACATAAGATATTTACATTTATGTTAGAAAATATGAAACAACTGGAGTAATTTAGCTACGTATAACTGCATATAGCAGAACTGGTTTATGGTGATGCCTGAGAATCCATACAAGGGGAGGACTTGGCAATTGGGACACATTTTATCTGGATTTTGGCATAGATTTTCATGAGAGTTAGACTCAATGCTCGGGCCTTACGACATTGCTGAGAGCAGCAGGTATCTTCAGGGTCCTCACGGTTCCGGTAAAGTAGGCTGCACTAACTGTAAATGAGCATAGAGCTGACTGTCACGGAGCACCTACTGTACACTCCGAGTTGATTGATACCGAAGACTCAGAAAGTCTACCATGATGAAATCTACATCATGGGCAGTCATATTTTAAAGATTTACTATAATTTGGACATAGTAAATTATTAATCAGTCTCTACCATGATCCAGAATTATGTCAGTACAAGCTACAGAAATATATTCCTTAATTTTCCACATGCAACGTTGTGTTATTCTCTCCATTTTAGACAAAATTTAGGGAAATTTAGACTTCAAGTAGTTAAGACATGCATTTCCTTTGGTTATGTATATGAATAATAGAAATAATTTATTAAGAATTTTCATATACTTAAAAGCAAGTTGGTCTAGAAAATTCTGAGTCAAATTCCGAGCCCCTTAACTATCATCCCAAACACCATGGAATGCTACTCTACTTTGCCTTTCAGTGAGCTGTCATATGGTTTTAATATTTGTGCCAAGCTGTGCAGAAATAACTGAGAAATACTTGACTATTGTGTGAGATAAATAGACAGACTTTGCTTTTTTAAAAAAACTTAGACCAAATCTCACAATTATATGTTTGTTAAGTATTTGATTACTATTAATACACAACTGCTTTTTCTATCTTATTTCTCAAGTAGATTCACTATGGGCGGGGGAGGGCAACCCAAACACTCAGTTTTGCTATTTATTTTCTAAGTCCTGAAATAAGAGTTAACATTTGCCGCACAAACATAGTGTTTATCACTAGGCAGGGATACGGGCAGCATCACACAGCTACCATGTGGCAAAGTGGAAATCTCAAGTGAAGCTCTCTGTTGTGGGCCTGATGAGCTCCATCATTAAGGCAAACCACTGGTTTGTCAGGTTCAGCCTGGTACCAAGCCTGAGGATCCCTGCTAGAATTCCAGGGTCTCCATCACAGGAATATCAGACTGAGGGTTGAGATGTCAATAATTTTGAGATAGAACAGTGTAGTGCAAAGTAAGACATTTATTTGTTACTAAATCTTTCTTTACATCGCATACCATGTTTTAAGACAAAATTAATGCAACCATTTGGATAACTACCCCCCCCCGGGGGGGGCTTCTCTCCTGGGCTGGAGACTTGGTCCTTTGCCAATGGCATCGTTAAAAGGGAGTGGAAGCTTTAAGAAACAGAGCCAGCCAGGTGGGAGATCTTAGAGGACCATAGAGGGAACATGCCCTCAAAGGGGACTGTAGGATGCTAGTTTCCTCTCTGCACCTGACTGTACTGTAACCCCAGGAGCTTTCTCTGTGGCCCATTGTTACGCGAGCTGCTGCCCGTTCCCTGGAGCATAGACACATTGAAACCAACCAGCCAGGGGTGAAACCTCAGAAACAATGAACCTAACTGAAGACACTCCTCCTAATGTAATCACCTGCAGCATTTTTGTCACAGTAACAGAGTAATACCACATGCCCATGTGTAGCATTACCACCACAGTATTCATTTGGCATGATCATCAAATGACATTCTCATGTTTTAGGAATCATATAACCAGTGCTAGAATTCCTATTTTAAAATTTGGGTTATAAAGCCACAGACATAGTTCAGCTGCTTGAGTGCTTTCCCAGCATGCATAAAGCCCTCAGTCCTTGCCCCAGCATCTCATAAATTGGTGTGATGGTGCACATCTATAATCCTGGCACTTGGAAGAGAGGCAGGAGCATCCAACGTGGGTTGTCGTCCTTACATACATGCCAAGTTTGAGACAGTGCATGCATGAGACAGGATGCATGAGTCCCTGTCTCAAAATTAAAAATAGTTATTTTAACCCTCCAAATCACATAGTATTTTCACAGCATCCTTCTATCTTTATTACCTCATTTTCGCCTTATAGCTATAATCACCTATATTCAGTGGCCACTGCTACTTGTTTTGAAAATATCCTCACAACCATTTTCTAAATGAAATATGCTCATTGACAAACAGTCCTCAGGAAGGGCGAGCCTAGTGTGTGTTGTGTTGTGCATTTCTGTAAGTGAGGCATGTATGTCTGGACATGTCCGTGTCTACTTTCCGTATTTCCTTGTTACCTTTACTTCCATGTACAAATTAATAATTTCTTTCCTTCATAAACAACTTTACATTTTTTTCAGGAAAGATACATTTTTTAAAATTTTTTCATAAACTACACTTTGACCATTCTACAGATCATTCTACAGACAGACAGACAGAAACACACACACACACACACACACACACACACACACACCACCACACCACAAGAATAAATTAATAAAAAAATATATCATAAAAAAGTGAAAAAAAAGAAACAAAAAAGAAACCCACAAAACAAAACTCAAACAAACAAGAAAAAAACTAATAAGATTTAAAATGCCAAATAAAGCAAAAGAAAACAAATATATCAATCACTTCCTTTTATGTTGGCCAACTGTTCCTCGGTGTTGAGTCTGCCCTGGAGTGCGGTTGATATACTCAGTGAAATGCCATTGGAGAAACCTCATTTCCCCTTGTGACTACATGCCAACCATGTCAGTTAGGGGTAGAAACCCTGGGTCCACTTGTCCCTCAGTGCTGGGACTTGCCAGAAGATATGGTTGAAAACAAATGAAACCAAGAGGGCCATTTATTACCATAGACCTACAGTCTAGGAAAGAACATTTCATGGTTTTTTAACAGAGGCATGGTGTTAAAATATTTAGATATGGAGTTAAACATGCCAGTAGCAGAGTATGAAAAATATAGGAGAGAAAAGAAATAATTAATAGAAAAAGATTCAGAACACAGGTGCGTGTCAGGGGTTTAGGAACAGCTCAGAATACAGAAAGTGTGTGGGCCAAAATCACAACACGCTGAATGTGTTCCGCCACTACTACCATTTGTGTTTAGAGTTCTGTGTTGGAGGCAGTGCTGTATTTCTGTGTTGTGTCACTTAAATAAAGCACCAGTGGTGAGCCCCCAGGTGGCAGTGGCTTTATCGTGATGGCTCTTGAGACTTCTTTTTTTTTCTCCTTTATTAATTTATTCTTGTTACATCTCAATGGTTATCCCATCCCTTGTATTCTCCCATTCTTCCCTCCCTCCCATTTTCCCCTTATTCTCCTCCCCTATGACTGTTCCTGAGGGGGATTACCTCCCCCTGTATATGCTCATAGGGTATCAAGTCTCTTCTTGGTAACCTGCTGTCCTTCCTCTGAGTGCCACCAGGTCTCCCCCTCCAGGGGACATGGTCAAAGGTGAGGCACCAGAGTATGTGAGAAAGTAATATCCCACTCTCCACTCTACTGTGGAGAGTGTTCTGTCCATTGGCTAGATCTGGGTAGGGGTTTTAAGTTTACCGCCTGTATTGTCCTTGGTTGGTGCCTTAGTTTGAGTGGGACCCCTGAGCCCAAATCTGCCTATCATAATGTTCTACTTGTAGGCTTCTAGGACCCTCTGGATCCTTCTACTTTGCCATTCTCCCATGCTTCTCTCATCTAGAGTCCCAATAGAATGTCCTCCCCTCTGTCTCAGTTTCCTGGTAAGTGAAGGCTTTCGTGGGACATGCCCCTTGGGCTAATATGCAGATATAAGTGAGTATATCCCATTTGAGTCTTTCTGCTTCTGGGTTAACTCACTCATTATGATCATTTCTAGCTCAATCCATTTATCCACAAATTTCGGGAATTCCTTGTTTTTAATAGCTGAATAGTATTCCATAGTGTATATGTACTACAGTTTCTTTATTCATTTTTCTATTGAGGGACACTTAGGCTGTTTCCATGTTCTGGCTATTATGAATAAGGCTGCTATGAACATGGTTGAGCAAATTTTCTTGTTGTGTGCTGGAGCATCTTCTGGGTATATTCCAAGGAGGGGAATAGCTGGGTCTTGGGGAAGCCCTATTCCCATTTTGAGACGTCTTGGAATCAACCCCACAGGGGAAATAGTAAAAAAAATATCACTTACACCTCCATAGGCATGAAGAGTTAATTCCCACTGCCACGCAGGATGTATACTGAAGGCATACTGTTTCTTAAAAAAGATATTCCAAATGTTGTGATGCACAGAGGCACAGAGGTACACATCATGTAAAAATAGTAAAGGTATATAGTCCTGTTCTGTAAATAGACAACCTAGGGCTGAAGAGATGGCAATGTGGGTGAAGCATTAGCTGTACATGCCTGAGGAGCAGAGTCTTGATCTTTAGCACCAAAATAAATGTGAAGTAGACACAGCAATTTTCCTATAATCCCTAGGGTGGGAAGGTGAGGACAGAGAAGCCCTGGGTAAGCTGGCTAGCTGAACTGGACACATCTGTGGACACTTGGATCAGCACGATAGCCTGCCTCTAAACACAAGGTAGAGACTGAATGAAGATGGCACCTGTTATTATATCCCTCTGACAGCCACAATACACATGTGCAAATGGATACACATGCACATTCACATACATGTATGCTGGCACATAAGTGAACCTGCATACACAGCTGCACACATGCCACACACATATGCATAGACAAAACGATAAATAGATTGGCCAAAAAAGAGAGACAATCTAAAATGTCTTTAATGGATTCACTTAGAGATGTTATAGCTAGCAAATCAGAAAAATAGTCATTATCACTCACCCTATGAGTCAGAATAAGCTTATATTATTTACAACTATAGGACAAAAATGTTGCAAGAGTGGAGAAATAGAAATTTACATGCATACACATAAATAGAAATTCACATACATTCTTGTCATTTCAAAATTTCAGAACCAAGTGAAAAATCGCAGCACAGATAATTTAAATACAAGGGCTATATTCATGTAAAGGGAATGAATTATTCTTAGTTTTCGAAAAATGTGGTGAACAAACCCTGAACAATAATTCTGGATAATTTCCCTAAAAGTCCTTTTATTATCTAAACAGAATGCTAAACACCATTCTAGTTTTATGTGGCTATATTATATTACATAGAGTACAACAGAACATCCATGCAGACTGACAACTTTGGGACACTGGACAGTGAAAGGATGGTCACTCAGGTAAGAGAATCCCAAACTGAGTTATCAGCGGGGTCATCAAGTCTCTAAGAAGCAGTTCATGAAATGTATCATATGGATTTTGACAGGGTCTTAGTAGTTTTGGTGCCACTTTCATCAGCTAAAAGTATAGTTTTTGCAACACTGGGGAGGGCCAGTCTTACATCTCAATGTCTTTTAATCTAATATACCTCACAGAGTTGTTGAGCAATCTGCATAAAAACAATGCAGGTGAGGCTCTTCTCTCAGGGACTGAGCATGTGCATGTTACGTAGTTTTTGACCTATTGCTTAGTAATAGAGGGTTGGATTTTTCCAAGGAGGTTTTGGCAGGTAGGTTGTGATGGTTCTTCGACTGTGGGTCTTCTCCTTGAAGATGTTGGAACACATCTTCTGTATCCATTGTTTGCTAATAACTGGCTCTTGGAATTTTTGTGTTTTGGAGGCTGTCAGTTTCTGAGGTTTACGGGAAGCTGCAGACTGGAGAACTGGAACATTCTAGACTTTTTCTCTCGTGGACAGTCAGTTGCTGTTCTTGGATGGGTTCTCCTAAGATCGTTGAGAGATGTTGCTTAGTTTCTAGAGTTCTGTAAGAGCTGTTTTGCCAGATTTTGCTTTTACTCATAAAGGAACTTGTTTTTCTTAGCCCTTACTCTGATATCCTAGAATGCTATCACCACAAATATAAATTCCCTAAAAATAAATCACACCTTTTTATAAAAAAGGTGACCTTGGTGTAGATAAGCATGTCTAAATAGGAGTGGCTATTATAATTTGAACTGTAATGCAAAAATGAACCATAGCCTTTTGTTGTAGAATTATGTGTGCCAGCATAGCTATCTTATTATAAAATGACATGCATTAAAAAAATGAAATGTTCCATGTGACTGTCCACTGTACCTGCTTCTGTGTCGTGACGGATAGCACATGAACTTTCCATAAGATCCACCACCTTAAGAGGAGAAAGCCAAAGATAAATAAAGTCATGAGACAATGAAGCTTGATTTTATGCCAGTCTTCTTCATCAAATAGTTGGACCATACACTGGGAAGATGATGACAAGACCTTAGACATCATGAGAAGACTGATAGTACCCAGACTCAGAAAAGCACCGCTAGGTCCAACGTACTCACAGCATAGAACAGCCATGTCAGTTGTTGAGAAGAAGGTTGGGTTCAGATGACATAAATACCAGAAACCCACAATGGTAAGCAAACTTTGTCTTTCAAAAGCAAAAGTAACTGAAAACTAGACAGCACGGGACTAAACTTCAATGGCAGTCTGGGATGGGTCTTCTCAGAGCATAATTGCTGAAAACACAAGCGACCCAGTGCCCTGAAATATCATGTGGGTTCACCAAACTAAATGTTTCCAGTTTTTTTCCTCCATCCCCTGCCTGCTTTATTTTCTGTTGCTGTGATAAAGAACTGGAGCAAAATTAACTTTGGGAGGAATGGATTTATTGGGCTCGCATGTCCTGAAAACAGTCCATCACTGAGAGAAGCCAAGCCAGGAATGGAAGAAGAGGCCACTTAGTGGCTTGCTCACTGCTTGCTCAGCCCACATTCTTAGATCATCCAGGACCTCGTGTGCAGGAGAGGTACCAAACACAGTGGATTGAGTCCTCACACATCAATCTTTAGTCAGGAAAATGCACCACAGACTTGCCTACAGGTGGGTCTGATAGAGGCATTTTCTTGATGGAGGTTCCCTATCCCTGGATGACTCTAGCTTGAGTCAAGTTGATGAAAACTAATGAGTGCAATTCCAATGAGTTTCCTGTCATTTTTCTCTACGTTTCTTATAGTCCAACTTACAAAATACATGGCTGCAAAAGTATAGGAAAAAATAAGCCACATGATGGAAAAGCTGAAGATGATCGTGATGATAACAGAAACCCAAAACAATGGAGGTTAGGAAACTAATAGAAACTCGTATTAGATTCCAGCATTCAACTATGTGAAGCCAGCAGTCAGCCCCTCTCCTTCTGAATTAATGTTAATTCATCTTCTGGTGGATAGGGAGATAACCAGTGAAGTAGTTGTCATAGAACCATCCAGACCTGAGCCTATGTAAAGGAGAAAAAAATGTGTTTGGACATAGTTGAAACCCCAGTACCCCAGTGCTGGGGAAGTGGAGACAAGTGGATCCTGGGTCTCTTCCCATGGCCAGTCACCACCATGACATAATCCTAAAGTTCCCAGCCAAAGTGGAAATCACTCCAAAGAATGAACCACATCCACAGTTGGCCTACATATACTTGCAAATATGCGCACAGGAACACAAAAAATAAGAAAAAGAAAGAATCCAGGAGAAAAGCTGTGAGGTGATGTGGGTAGTACGCTACGTGGCCATGAGTTCTTTCCCAGTGCCTGAACCTGGAGCTTACATTTAGAACGTTTTCTGCTTGAGAAAAGGTAGAAATATTTTGGTAACTGACAAGTTATATATAAGTGAAGACTGAATCTAAATATTTCAACGTGATGCATTTATTTTTGCCAATTCAATCCGTGTGTTGAGTCTTCGTTTTTTCTGATGATGGATATTTGTGAGATCTGAAATTGAAGAAGAACATCACCCTGGAAGCAGGTAGTATGCATGGTACGACAGATTTCCGATCACGCCCTCAGCGCTGCTGTGAAAAAGCCTGTGCTGAGACTACAGTATAGACTGTGATGTTGTTGTGCAGAAATAACTTTTAAGTATTCAAATTGAGCCCTCACAATCTTAGACTGTAGCTCTGTGATTTCATCTAATGAAAGAAGCTAAATGAATCCACGCTAATGTATCATTGGGCTGTGCAGAACACGGAGAACAAATCACACAAATTTTCCCACTTAATTATAGTGATAGAAATTCATTGTCATATTATTGACCTATTTGGTCATGCCCAAGTTAATCATGTCTGAACCTTTCCCAGTGGGAAATAAGCTTGCTCACTTCCTGTCTTGCAAGCACACCGACTAAAACTCAGTCACATATGCTGCCCACAGCCCCGATCGCCGCAGCCCTCCATAAACCATCATCTCCAACAGCGAAACTGCAGTCTGCAGTTGAGCCCGGGAGACTTGATGTCAGAAACTCATCACTTCCTGTGTCCTCTCTCCTCCCCCCCATCCTGCTCGATCATTTGCCACATTAAATTAAACCAAGCTCTGTTTGCAGAGCCCTCCCTGCTTTCCCCTTGCATGGAGCTGTTTTTGAAATCCTGAAAGAGAGTTTACGTGAGGTAGCAGACTAGTATAAGCCAGCAACTTTAGTGGCTTATTAAAGTCAAGCATGTGTCTTTGTTTCATGTAGCTAATGATGCGGAACCATTGAGGCCCAAGTATATTTCGCCTGGACGGTGTGGGAGCGGATGCTGAGAGCTCATTACTTGGCTCCCCATCGGAATCCTGCAGGCTTCCTCTCATCGCGGAGACTGTGGGGGCTTTGACAGAATTATTATACTGAATATTTTTAGACTCATTAACTATATCACCAAGGCAAAACATCTCTTCCTCGGATGCAAATGGCTGAAGCTACTGTGGCTTTCCTGTAGTTATTGCAGAAAAAAGAATGAAGCTTGGAAACAAGTTCCGGGTGGGGTGGGGAGGACTTTTCCTGCCTGAGTGTTTGATTTTTTGCAACTCACACTGGAACTGTGTGGGGCTGTTTTGCCACGTTTGAGCCGCTTGTATCCGAGCGCTACTTACAAAAATAAATGCGCCCAATCCCCCATATTAGCCAATAATCAAAATATTTTCTTAAATTTTTTTTTTTTAGTGTGTCCTAGAAAGTGCTTCTGGGCGAGGCTTTGATGATAATGGGTTGTGCCCAGGCTTGTGATACTCAGCCCTCAGATCATAGAGGAACTGTGTGTGCCTGACCTAAATCTAAACTGAGAATGACTACGTAGTTAAAATAATAATTGGGGGGAATAGCTGCACTCCAGTTCAGGAATTGTAAAGTATGCTGCCCGGCATGAAAGAGGACACACTGCCTTAGATCATTACCACACCTTAACACTGCCGGCTGATTTAAGGCGGGAGAGCAAGAAAGGAATTTTAACCCACCTCCAAATCGCCTTGCTCTCCTGGAACTCAGCTTAAGTTTAATATCACTTTATTCGGGCTTTAAGTGATTTAATTTAGGCTGCAGAAGCCCTTTAAGAAAAAGTACGCATAGTTTAAAATTAATTCTTCAGAGCAGAGGATGGAGCTGGCGTTGCAGTGACTCTGCTATGAAACTCAAGTTGGATTATGGAGAATTTCATATTTCGAAGAATAAATTAGGTCTAGGCACTTTGAAGGAGAGTCCTTAATTTCTTGGGCACTCCTCTATTCAAGTACACCAAAAATTTGCCACCCCAGGCATCTAGGTCGAAACTTGTTCTCTGGGCGTTTAAATGTGAAGGTTTGATTAGAAACAGCGTTCGATGTTTGTCGCACATTAATATCCCGCGTGTTGGAAGAAGCAGCCTTCGATTCTGCCCGTGGTTCATTTCCACACAACAGTGCTCTGACAATGGTGACAGTCACTTCACACATCGAGAGTTTCTCCTGCTTCCCGTGACCACCGGGGACTCTGAGGGGACACTTCACGTCTGACGCATGCTCTCCTCTGGGATTCCTCCATTAGAATAGCCATTCTGATCAGCAGTCTATTATGAAACGCAGCTCCTCCAGCAGAAGCTACAGAGGAGACGAAAAATGCTTAGAAAAATCAAAGACAGCAGAACAAAAAGTGTGGAGCAGGATTTCACGAGTACATGAACTTCACCTTCCCCTGGCCCCGAGAACCCTAATATTCTCTCATAAAACTTGACAAGACCACATTTTTTTCTAAAATCAACCAATAGCAAATATCAAGCAGTGTGAGTTAGAAACTGTTTAATTTACGTAATTAGAAGACAGAGAAAATCTGGCCAGTGTTACATTCGTGTCTCAGGAGGGCCTTTCACTTCACCTGGAATTGCAGGGAGATAGGGCAGAATTCCTGTCCATCATTCTAAGAATGGGCATAAGACGGTGCATATGCCGATTCTTGATTTATTTAGACTCCTTACAAATGAGAATTCAAAATGCACATGCTACTACTAAAGACGTAGTTCCATCATTTTTGCAAAAAAAAAAGTATATTGAGAATATATTTTTAAAAATTTTTTATTTAATTAATTTATTCAGATTACATCTCAATTGTTATCCTATCACTTGAATTCTCCTGTTCCTTCCTCCCTCCCACTCTCACCCTATTGCCCTCCCCTACGTCTATGATTGATGGGGATCTCCTCCCCCACTTTACTTTGTTTTTAACTTTGAAAGTCAACATAGAATTTGATCTGGGAAGAGACAAAAATGTAAATCCTAGTTTTACTGGATCATGCTGTTGTGTTTGGAAAAGGTTATGGGCAGTTGGAAGCTCCTTTAGCTATGTAGACAAAATGAGTTCCCATTTTATTGATCCTGATGAGCAGAGCTCTTGCCCTGGAAGGAACATGGTTTCAATATGAAACATTGTCCCATAGGCTGATGTCTCTCAATGCTTGGTCCCTGATGATGTGACTTTGTGGGAAGATGTAGACTTTTGGGGAGATAGAGGCTACCTCTACATCTCTACCGGTGGACCTTGAGGGCAATAGGCCAACATGACTCTCATGGACCTCTCTCTGATTGCTGCTCCTTCCTTTAAAACATGAGCAAGCAGGTGCCCCGTGCCCCTATGGCCATACCATCCCTGCCATCGTGGACTGTAGCCCCTGATACACCCAAAGAGAAAGTCCTCCTTTCTTGCTAACAAGTATTTATTCACAGCAATGAGGAAAGTAACTAACACAGGAGGCATTCATGACAGCAAGACTAACAGTAGGATTTAACAGCTAATATATGACTTGACTGACATTTCCATGTAAAAGATATCACCTTGTTGAAAATACACCTTCAACCATTTGGTCCATCCAGAGCATTAAAGGCTAAGTTGGGATCATTATGAAGAAAGTAAAATTTAATATAATGGGAAACCTTGACTATGGGCTATCCCTCTCCTCCTCCACAGCAACTGTTGTTAGGACTGACTTTCTGCAGACCTTGTTGGATGGAAAAATGACAAAGGTCCTCTGTAAGTTCTGAAAACAAGAGATCTTCACTGCATTTCTGCATATGAAACACCCCTTCTCTGTAAGAGGACTCTGTGGTACTTTTGTGGGGATATTTTTCCTGGGTTTTTGTTTGTTTGTTTGTTTGCTTGCTTGCTTCATTAGATAGGACTTTGGAGATCCTACTTACATTCATTTCACAGTACCTGCAGATCAGAAATGCAAGCACAGTTCTGCAGAGGTTTCTGCTCAGCATTTCATAAAACTGCAATCTAGTCATCAGCCAGGTAACGTTCCTGTCTAGAGATCAAGGTCGTCTTCCAAGGTCATACGTTGGTGATGGAATTCAGTCTCTCTTGCTGGCTGTCAACCAGCAGTCACAGTATGGTTCCTTGTCATCGTGGCCTCTTGACCAGTCCTCCCACACCAAGACACTTGCTTCAAGGGTAGGAGAGTTCCCCTTCCTACTTACTAAGATGTAAATACTAATGCCACATTCTTTTGAGCGCATCACACTGATGAACCTGGTCACTCTCAAGGAGATTCCTGGAGGGTTTGATTTAATTAAGAACGTCTTAGAATTCTGCCTGCCACACAGATAGGTATTAGCTATTATGCATTAGGGAGTATTTGTATTTATATCTGCATCTTATGTTTTAAACATTTGATTTATAAGGGGTCTTGGCAGGCCACAGAAATAGCTCAGTGGGTAAAGTGCTGTTCGCACAGCATGAGGATTTGAGTTCAGACTCTCAGAACCTATATAGAGCTGGGCACAGTACTATGAGATGTAATCTCAGTGCTTCTAGTAGGAGATGAAAAGCAATGGAAAGAGACTATTATTGATTTATTATTAGTAGTATTAGTATTAGTATTAGTATTAGTATTAGTATTAGTATTAGTATTAGTATTAGTATTAACTTTACATCCTGATCATAGGCCATCACTCTTCTCCTCCTGATCCTACTGTCCCTATTCCCCATAATCTCCCTCTCCTACTCTTCAGAAAAGGGGAGCCTCCACCACCATCAGCTCACCCCAGCATGTCAAGTTGTATCAGGACTGAGTACATCCTCTTTCTGTTAGGCTAGGCAAGGCAGCCTTACCAGAGGGAAGTGATGTAAATGCAGGCAACAGAGTCCTTGTCAAAGACAGCCCCTGCTCCTCTCACTAGAGGACCCACATGAAGCCTAAGCTGATCATCTCTACATATGTGTAGAGAGCATAGGTCCAGTCCATGCATGGTCCTTGGCTGGTGCTTCAGTCTCTGTATGCCCCCTTGGGCCTTAGTTAGTTGACTCCTTGTAGAATTCTTGTCCCTTCCAGATCTTTCTATCCCTCCCTGCCTTTTCCCCAAAGCTTCCCATGCTCCCCTTCATGTTTGGGTGTTCGTCTCAGCAGACAAAAGACTCTAGTCTGATGAACAGTAATGAAAAGTTTTAGTTTAGAAGGGACTGTACCTAAGTGGATATTAATATACTCAAACAGTTATCACATGGACCCACTGTCCTAGCCTATACAGCAGAGAAACAACAACACCCCCTGTCCCAAATAACATGAAAGGTGAGGACAGACACCCAAGGCTGTCTTTAGAATATACACACATATATGCTTGCATCATGCACACCCACATGTGCCCACACATATACATGTACGCATATACCATGAATGCACATTTATATATACATGTCATGAATATAACTGACACACAAAGATTGAGCAATAATTTAAACAAAGGCACTTGTCAAATAGAAAGTTATGACTGCTATTATTCATCAAACATTTCGGCACTTAGCACACTGTAGTAGCTTTAAGGTTAAATTCATAAGAAATCATCAAATTGGGAATTGAAAATTGTCATTATTTCCATCCAACACTTATTATTAGACATTTATTTGTACTTTCCTCTCCAATGGATTGTGACCTTGGAAATAAATTAGCTTACAGGACGCCATGAAGCATTAGGAGTGTTCCCCTCATAAAACAGCGCCTCTTTAATAAACATTTCTCAGGTGCAAAGCTAATCCAGAGTAAACTCAATCTTAAGTAAGTGATCACAGCCTATTATAAGAAATGAACACTAAAGAAAAGTTTTGTCTTAAAAGGGGCTGGACCTGGGAGTGTGTTAGGGTACTCAGCCAGTTTAATATGATAGCCACGCATCCTTATACATGCTGGCTGGCCCTCAGAGTACAAGTTAATCTCACCTTGAGAAGACAGCGTGTCTTCATTTTTCTTTCTAAACCCAGATTTTCTTTTGTAAAGAAAACATTTGACTATCCCATCGGGACTCAAGAGTAATACAATCACTTCACATTTTAGCATTAAGCTTCAATTCTACTTTAGTTACTCCAGATTTTTTCCACTCCTGCCAGGAGCCGGGCAGTAAAAACTACTTTCTTTTTTCATACACAAAATTGTAACTGTCACAATGGAACATCAGCTTATTCTGGAAAGGAAAGAACAGATAGAGTAATTCTCTGCTCATATTTAAAACAACTATAGTTGCCTCCCTTAGATCCTTGTCCTATTAGCCAGAATTCTCCCGAGGAAGGGAGCCAATATGAGATGGGGGGGGGGGAGGAAAAAGTGAAGGGAGGGGAGGGGACGGGAAGAAGGATGAGAGAACAGATAGAAAAAGGTGGCAAGAGAGGAGGTAGGAGGACAGGGGGAGAGGATGTGGAGAGGAGGGAAGCAGAGGGTAGGGGAAGGGAAGGAAGGAGAGGAGAAGTGGAAACAGGGTTTTGGGTTTTGGCTTTCAAATATTCTCTAGACCAGATTTTTGCTTTTCTATTAAACATCTTAAACTTTGCTTGCGGTCAAATGCATCTGAAATTTTCTTTGTGATTTATTTCGTTGCCTCATGTAGAAAAGATTTGCCTATGCCTTGATCAATTAAAATTCCATCTGGATTTTCTTCTGGTTCCTATAGCTTAATTGTTTGCATTTAACTCTTTAGTTCATATTTACCAGTGAGAAATCTATTACCCTTGTAGCTTTATAACATATGTATGCATGTGATGTTATATATTGTGTGTTTTTTTCAATAAAATAAAATATTATTTTGGGGTATGCTATGGGCTAGGAATATAATTTTTAGTTTCCTAAATTTCCAGCTTTCTCAGCATCGTTGATCTGTTTTGATTTCTGAAAAACTACATGAAGTTCTTATACACTATTGTTCAATTAACTCAAATTAAAATATTTTATTATTATCTCTGTACCTAAGTATTTTAGTGGCTAACAATATGAATAATATCACCTGAATTTATTGGTGATTTAATCATTTTAATTATTATGCATTTTGGGTCTTGTATTTTGCTTGCTTTTATTCAGTTTTTGTCATTTTCAGCATTGTCAAATTTTTGTGTTTTCAAGACTGTCTGATACCATCATTTTCCATGTTGTTCTCATGATTAAAGGCTTCTTATCTTTCCTCTGAGGCCTTTACCATAACCCAGCAGCTGGGAAGGAAAACTGGTGTCTTGTAAAATGCTTTCCTCACATAAGGGGCTACCTCACTGAATTCTACTTTCACATTGCACTTTGCACTTTATTTGCACCAATTCTCCAGGCCACAGAAACTTCATAATGATGTTCCAGGGGTTTCCATGACATTCTCTCCTCAAGAGCCTTATGGAATTGTGGTGCTCGCTAGTTACTAAGTAATCTCACTACTTTGAAGTGTCATCCTTTTAAGAAATCTGACAAGTCAAGGACTTAACTACTTTATGCTTTGGGCAAGTGGTAGCTTGCACCCTCCAGAAAGACATCTATCAATTCATCTCATGTCTTTAACTTGGAGATAAAACAGCTTAGCTATGTCCACGGAGTATCAAAGCATACAGCTGTTTGTTCTCTGCATATCTGATCTTCATCCGGGCCGCCATTACAGATTTCTTTAATAAACCCAATATAAATCAGTTTGTGATTCTTTTCAGTATTATTTCCTAGAGCATCTTTTAAATAAAAGAACATAGCACTGTGCTGACAGAATCAAAAATCATATTTTAAATTGCTTTTTGAATAATCCTATTCTGGACTGGGTCAGCAGTTCTATGAGCTTAGATGACAGTCACTTCCTGCAAAAAGGGAACGGTCAGTGCGTGGAAGCAACTTCCACTCTGGGTTCTTCCTTGTGCAGCTGTGTGATCTGAGCCATTCTCCAGTTCTTCCGTCCTCTGACAAGAAATCTCACTGACCTGCCACACTAGGAGCTGGACCCGTATAATTCCTGCTACACTATGATACACCCAGCACAAGTCCACTGAAAAGGTGTAAACTCATTGCTAACTGTCTGTCTTAGTTAGGGTTTTTCTTGCTGTGAAGAGGCACCATGACCATACCAAGTCTCATAAGAAAAACATTTCATCGGGGCTGGCTTACAGCTCAGAGGTTACTCCACTGTCATCAGGATGGGGAGCACAGTGGCATGCAGGCAGACATGATGCTAGGGAAGCATATGAAAAGTCCATATAGGGAGAGCCAGGCAGCAGGAAGAGTAAGACACACTGGGGCCTGGCTAGAACATCTGAAACCTCAAAGCCCACCCACAGTGACACATTTCCTCTAAGGCCACACTTCCTTAGTGCCTCTAGGGTGACCAATTGAATGAGGATGCTTGAAGGAATACTGGTGGGCCACCTTGAGAGTTCTCTGGGTCGCTCCACATGGCAGGGGGGCTGAGTCTTACTGCCAGTAAAAGTGAACAGATTTGAGAGAGAAGAAATAGCCTTTGCCTTTCTGTCTGTCCATCATCTCCCTATCTGTCTATTTGTCCATACTCTATCTATCTATCTATCTATCTATCTATCTACCTACCTACCTACCTACCTATGTATCTATCAACCTTTCTATCTATCTATCTATCTCACTTGATTGCTTGCTTACATGACTGATTGATTACTTCTTAATAAAATAAAGGAGAAAATTTAAGTACGGTATAAAATTCTACTACTAAGAAAAAGTCAACCAAACCTAAATATATAAGAAAACACTGTAAGAAATCCTGTTACTTTGTAAGCTAACTAATAAAATAAAATAAAATAAAGATCTTGAGCTCAAGGGAACACAGTATTCTGAAAATCTCCTACTAAAACTTGCATTAAGAAAGCTTTATAAGTCACAGCAATGTGGGATTTTTCTAGAAATAATACCCCACCCACCCAGTGAAGGCTTGGAAGAGAAAGCCCTGTCCTGACCTGGATAGGGAGGAACCTTAGTAAAGACGTTTCCATGGCATAGTGATCTCTGTTACAATGAGGCCTGTGTTACACAGAGTTAACCCATGGCGTTGGTTCAACAGGCATAATAGCTAATAAAATTTTACAGTTTGTTGTAATTGCAGTGAAAAGAACTCAGCGTTCCTGACACTCATTAAGGACCTCGTATTTATTAATTAAGTCTCTCAGATAATATTTGTTAAGGAATTTCCGTTGTTCACCTGGGCTTGCATAAAATGCAGGAAACACAGTTGACTCTCACACAGACCCTGCTCGTAAGAACCCTCTAGGATGCGACAGAGTAAGCAGGCATACACACACCTGGAGTAACTAGGCCTCGTTACTGCAAGACTGAGAGCCACACAGAAAGGAAAGCTGCTGTCATTTCTTCTCTATGAGCTCTCTTCAAGGAAACGTCTGATGGTTGGTCCTTCTGCTGTCATTTGTTCTGTTGTCCTTGTTCCTCGGAAGTCCATACGTGTCTTCTCTTCAACTTGCTTCACAGCTTCAGCATTCCCTCAAATGTCACCCCATGATGATTTTTCTTGCCTGAGGTTTCAAGGCCTTTTTTTTTTGAACACCAATTAGGCAGCATTTAGGAGTGGGCCATGAGTGGTTTAGTAGTTCAGCTTTCTACTTTAAATTTAATCTTTCAATTTTAACATTGACTTGAAACTTAGACTCAATAAATTTCAGAAACTTGATCCCGCTTCATAATGCATCTCAGCAGCAGTGAAATCTTACTGATTTAATGACCTACTTGTCCCTTGGGGAACAAAACAGAGAAGTGGTGCGCCACAACCAAGGTCAGTTACTGAAAGTAGAAGAAAAGTAAATAAAATAAAATCTCATCTGACAAGTTGTTGTCGTGTAATGGCAAACTTTCTCAACTCTCCTACTTTATTTCTTCCAAGACTATGGCTATGCTTCCCCCCATGACATCTCTAGAGCATAGGCTGCCATTTCTGAAATGTGAATCGAAAAACCATAATGTTCCCAAGGTTCTTAGTTTACCACAAACACAATGCAGTGTCTAAAATCCCAGACAGCAGACTCATAGATAAGATGATGATTGATGCTCACCTTGAATGGCTGGCTTAATTGAAACAAAACTCCTCGGGAACTTTGCTACTTAAAATGGAAACTGGTTGATAATTAGATTGTGGATGCCATACAGGGATGTGTTGTAGAGTGGCACCCCAGAGGATTTGTTGGGAATAAGGGTCAGAGTGTTCTCTATTTATAGACCTGGAGAGGCAATCTCAAAGGATGCAGGGGACAACATGGAAGCACAAAGGTGGCAAGTTTAACTGGAAACATGAAAGAATAAAAGATATTTAATGAAGAAAAGCAGAAGGCCCAGGTTAAAATTGACATTTATTTCCTGTGTTACCAGGATCCTATTAAAATTTCCTTGTGCGTGCCAACATAGAGAAGTGTCTCCTAGAGTCTTAAAATAATTGTTTTCCCCATTTACCAAAAATAATGTCTTTTCTTATACATTATATCCTGATTGCAGTCCCCTCCCCATCTGCAGACCCCCTTTCTGTCTCTCCTTAGAAAAGAACAGGACTCTAATAGATAACAACAAAATATAACAAAATAGTATATAACAAGATAAAACCAAAACCATAACACTGCAGCTGCACAAAGCAAACCAATAGAAGGAAAAGAGACCCAAGAGAAGGCACAAGAATCAGAGACCCACACATTCATACACTCAGAAGTTCCATAAAAACACTAAACTGAAAGCCATAATATATTTTCAAAGGGCCTAATACAGACCCCTGCAGGCCCTGTACTTTTTGCTTCAGTCTCTGAGAGTTTGTATGAGCTTTTCTCAGGTGATTTAGAGATCAGTGTTCTCCTGGTATCCTCCATCCTCTCTGCCTCTTTTTAAATTTTATTATTATTTATTTTACATCCCAATATTAGCCCCCTCCCTCCTCTCTTCTAGGTCCCTCCCTCCCTCCCTCCCTCTCCACTTCCACCCTCCTGTACTCCTCAGAAAACAAGAGCCCCACTCCCCACACATCTACCTATCCTGGGACGTCAAGTCTCATCAGGGCTGCCCTCATCCTCTTCCACAGTGGCATGGAAAGATAACCCCGCCAGAGGGAAATGGTCAAAAAGCAGGCAACAGAATCCTTGCCAGACAACCCCAGCTCCTCTTATAGGAGACCCACATTAAAACCAAGCTGCCCATCTACTGCATGTGTGTAGGGGGCCTGAGTCCAGTCCTTGCTTGGTGTTTCAGTCTCCACAAGTCCCCGTGGGGCCAGGTTAGTTGGATCTGTCGGTCTTGTGGAGCTCCTATCTCCTCTGGGTCCTTCCATCCTTTCTCCCACTCTTCTACAAGCCTCTCATATCTCCTCTTAGTGTTTGCCTGGGAGTCTCAGCATCTGTTTTAAACCGCTGCTGTTTCAAAACTCTCAAAGGACAGCTAATCTAGGCTCCTGTCTGCAATCATAGCCCAGTGTCATTAATGGTGTCCTCCTTCTATCTCTTCTTTCCATTGATTTCCCTGAGCTCTGAGGGAGAGATTTGATGGAGTCATCCCATTTCGATCTGAGTATTCCAAGGTCTCTGTCTCTCGGTCTCTGGGTCTCTGGGTCTGTCTGTCTGTCTGTCTGTCTGTCTGTCTGTCTGTCTGTCTCTCTCTCTCTCTCTCTCTCACACACACACACACACACACACACACACACACACACACACACACAAACACAAACATGCACATGCACACACGCGTACATGCACACACATAAGCAGCATAATATCTAGCTGTATGTTTCTGTATTTGTTTCTATCTGCTATAGGAGGAAGCTTCTCTGATGATGGCTGATTAAGGGACTGATACTGCTCTGAGTTTATCAGAACAGCATTAGGAGTCATTTTATCACTACTTCTTATTTTAAGACCAGTAGTATTTGGTTTAACCCTTATGGGCTTTCTAGTCTCTGGTCTTGGTCACCCAAGCAGCATTGGGTATGGGTTCCATCTCGTGGAGTGGACCTTAAGTCAAATCAGACATTGGTTGGCTATTCTCACAAACTTTGTCCCATCACTGCCCTAGCATATTTTGCAGGACGGACATACAGTATTGTTGATCAAAGGTTTTGTGACTAGTTTTGTGTCCACATTTCACTTTTTGTAGCCTATAGAGTACCTTCCCACACCAACGATACAAGAACATAGGGGTAGAAGCTATATCTGTCTTATATGGAGATCCTTGATCCATTTGGGGTGAGATTTGTGCAAAGTGGGAGGTAAAGTTCTAGTTTCGCTCTTCTGCAAGTTGATATCCAGTTTCCCCAGCACCACTGGCTGAGGAGAGTTTTCAGTGTCGGACATTTGTCTCTCCAAAATATACTTTTGACATCATCGTCAAAAAATTAAATAGCTGTAGTTTCTTGGACATAATATAGCTAAATCCTCAGTTCTATTCACTTGATCCAGATGTCTGTCTGTGTGCCAGTACTGTGATATTGTTATTATTATGGCTTTATAGTATAGCCTGCCTTCTGTAATATCTCTTTCCTTGAGCAGTAAATAAAACCTGCTGCTTATTTTCACACATGTGAAGGTGTCATTCCAGCAGTATACAGTCCCTTCTTTCCTTAGACACTCACACTGGTTGCTTGATTTCCACTTCCTTACAGCTGAAGTCCTTCTGTGATACGCATGGCCTTTTTTTTTTTTTTTTGACAGTTTCTCTGAGTCTCCATGTTTCTGCTACATGTGTTTGCTGACTGTTTAGAGCTTATAAATCTTTTGTGTCTCAAGTTAACTTGCTTTTCTCCAGAGATAATGGGTTCATATTTCATCTGAAGTCCCTGAAAAAGTCCAAGAACATAGGTATCATGAACTGTGTTGGGGTGGAGTCTAAGAGCCGAAAGGCAGTGGTCACCCACCACCTTGTTGGCAGCAATGCTCCTACTTGTTCAGGTCTCACACAGGTACCAGAGGATTAGCCCTTGGGAGTTTCCCTAATGCACTTCAAACCCATCAGTGCAAAAAATATTTCTGTGAAGACATTGCTCATTTTAAAAATAAAAGTGCCCTTTAAAGCCCTTCATGAATTCTTTTATTTACAATTATTAAATCTCAAACTCAATAGAGTAAATTATTCAGGAAGAAATAGGTTCCCAATTAAAAGCCTGTTGGAAATACTATGGCTCTTAGTGATACTGAAAGCCGTGCTAAAATGGAAAATAATTTCCAGTGTTAGACTGAGTCCCACACACAGAGTCAAAAGTACCCAGAATACATTCTCCTTGCATTAATCATGACAGAGACTTCCCTCATCACTCCACTTCTTCCCCCTCCCCCATCTATTTATTAATTTAATCTCTTTATAGCCTCACCCTCTCCTACCCATCTTCTTTTTATCTCAGAGAAGGGAAGTCCCCCAAGGGGTACCAATCCACCCTGGTATCTCAAGCCACAACCTGACTAAGCACATCCTCCCCCACTGAGACCTGACAAGGCAGCCCAGCTAGAGGAAAAGGATACAAACACAGGCATCAGAGCCAGAGATAGCCCCTACTCTCATTGTTAGGGGACAAACACGTTGACCAGGCTGCACATCTGCTACATATATGTAGGGAGTCTACATTCAGACTGTGGATACTGTTTGGTTGTTGGTTCAGTCTCTGTGAGCCCCCATGGGCCCAAGTTAGTTGGCTCTATAGGTCTTCTTGTGGTGTTCTTGACCAACTCCCTCTATGCACCCTCACACTCTTCCACAAGACTCACCAAGTTCAGCCTACTATTTGTGGGTCTCTGCATCTGTTTCCATCAGCTCCTGGATGAAGGCTCTCAGAAGACAGTTATGCTAGGCTCCTGTCCATAACCATAGCAGGGTATCAATAGTGACAGGGGTTGGATCTCTCCCATGAGGTGGGTCTCAAGTTGATCCAGTCCTTGGTTTGCCATTCACTCATTCTCTGCTCCCTTCTTATCCGTACACTTCTTGAAAGGCAAGACAAATGTTGGGTCTAAGGTTTAATGGGTGTTGCCTCCCTCCACTAGAAGGGAGGTGGGCACTTCCTTAACCCCCATTGTTAAAAGTCCCAGTTAGGGTCGCACTCATGGAGCTTTCCCTTTCCCAGAGATGCCCCCACATACACCAACTTCTGTTCTCTCTACTGGTCTACTCCCCAACCCCCACCCCTGCTCTCGACCTGTTACTTTCCCCCACTTCCTCTCTCACCCAGATCCCTTCCTCCATCGACTTCAGATGTCTATTTTATTTCCTGTTCTGAGTGAGATTCAGCATCTTCACTTGGGTTCTTCTTGGCTTGATGGGTCTGCGAATTGTAGAATGGTTATCTTGTACTTTATGGCTAATCCCTACTTATGAGTTCATACCATGTGTGTCTTTCTGGATCTGGGTTACCTCACTCAGGATGATCCATACATCATCTGGTTCCATACATTAGCCTGCATATTGCATGATATCTTTGTTTGTCTTTGTCTTGTTTTTCGTAGCTGAGCAGTATTCCATTGTGTAAATGTACCATTTTTTCTTTATCCACTCTTCAGTTGAGGGACATGTAGGTTGTTTCCAGATTCTGGCTATTACAAAGAAAGCTGCTATGAACATAGTTGAGCAAGAGTCCTTGTGGTATGGTAGAGCATCTTTTGAGTGTATGCCCAGGGGTGGTATAGCTGGGTCGTTAGGTAGAGCTATTCCCAATTTTCTGAGAAAGTGCCAGATTGATTTCCAAAGTGGTTGTACAGGTTTGCACTCTTACCAGCCATGGAGGAGTATAGCCCGTACTCCTCATTCTTGCCAGCATGTGCTATCACTCGAGTTTTTTATCTAAGCCATTCTGATATGTGTAAGATGGAATCTCAGAGTCATTTTGATTTGCATTTCCCTGATAATTAAGGACATTGAACATTTCTTTAAGTGTTTTGCAGCTATTAGAGAGTCCTCTGTTGAACATTCTCTGTTTAGCTCTGTATCACAAATTTTAATTGGGTTATTGTTTGTTGGTGTCTAATTTCTTGAGTTATTTATATATTTTGGATATTAGCCCTTTGTCCGGTGTTGGGTGGGTGAAGATATTTTCCCAGTCTGTAGGCTGTAGTTTTGTGCTGCCAACAGTGTCCATTGCCTTGCAGAAGCTTTTCAGTTTCATGAGGTCCCATTAAGTAATTGCTGATCTTAGTGCCTGAGCTACTGGTGTTCTGTTCTGAAAGTTGTCTCCTGTGCCAATGAGCTCAAGGCTGTTCTGCACTTTCTCTTCTGTCTTTTTTCCATTGTATGGTTTTGGCTTCTTTGTCAAAAATCAGATATCGTTGGATATGTGGGCTTATTTCTGGGCCTTTTTTCTATTCCACTGATCAACGTTTTTGTTTTTATGTTAATACCAATCAGATTTTACTAGTGTTTCTCTGTAGTACAGCTTGAAATCATGGATGGTGATATCTCCAGATGATCCACTCCTGCCTCTGTACTTCTCACAGTGGTTTCTGTACCAGGTGCTGCCACATTGCATATTTTGTCTCATGTAAATTCAACACAATAATATAATATAATGATAACATAACAACAATATAATACTATAAATTATTTTATATAATGTTCCAATCATGAACTTTAGGCAAATGTGTTTCTTTAGGCTTTCCCTTGACTCATTTTCATTAAAACAAGTGGCCATCAGAAGAATGAAAGCATATATTATTAACAAAATCATCAAAGAAAAACTATCAACCACAGCTCAAAAATGTCCACCCTATTTTAGAAATTTAGAACATTCTTTTAAACTGCAGGGGCTTAACTGATTTAGAGTAAGTGAATGACTTGTAGGCAAGAAAGTGCATACTGCATACTGTTCATTGTTGCTGGGGGTTTTCTGTAATCCATGTTTTCCACTCACACCCTGTTTCTAGAAATAATGATTGAGTGACTTAAATATATTTACAAAAGCCTAGGCCAATATGTACCCTTCCTTGCTCATAACTAATATCCCACTTGTTTTGTTCAAAGTTCTGCCATGTGGCTGGTTACCTCTGCTCAGGTTTTATTGTTTGTCCTCCTCAGTGTCTGGGGGGAAATCTCCCACCTCTGACTCTATCTCAGAGTTCATCTCTTTCTGCTGGAACTCCCACCTCCTACTTCTTGCTTCAGCTAATAGGTCATTAGCTTTTTATTGACAGGTGATGCTTCCATACAATACACAAGAGAGTGTCTCTACAGTTCATTCCTAAGACAGTGACGTAGAACATTCTGGACTTGGACTTTTTTAGCTCCATCAACAACTGTATCTTTAGACGAACACCAATTTGAACGATATTTTTATGTTGAAAATAATATTTTTGATAGATTTGAACTCTTATGATTGGTTTAGCATATCTTCAAAAATCTCAGAGAATAATATTAGCAATGGTGCTATTTTGGAGCCTTTCATGAGATTTGAATGTTGGTGTATTTTTATTTTATTTTTAATTTTTATTTAATTAATTTATTTAGATTACAGCTCAATTGTTATCCCATCATTTGAATATTCCCATTCCTCCCTCCCTCCCATTTTCATCCCATTCCTCTCCCCTAGGTCTATGATCGAAGAGGACTTCCTCTCCCACTTTATGGTCATAGGATATCAAGTCTCATCTTGGTAGCCTACTTATTCTTTCTTTGAGTGCCACCAGGCTTCCCCAACAAGGGGAGGTTGTCAAATCTGGGGCACCAGAGTTCATATCAGAGTCAATCCCCACTCTCCACATAACTGTGGAGAATGTCTTGTCCATTGGCTAGATCACAGTATGGGTTGGATGTTTACTATTTGTATTGTTCTTGGTTGGTGCAGTAGTTTGAGTAGACCCCTCTGGGCCCTGATCCACATGTCATGATGTTCTCCTTGTGGGTTTCTAAGACTCTCTGGGTCCTTCTATTTCCCCATCTCCTATATTTCTCTTACCTAGAGTCCCAGTAGGATGTCCTCACATCTATCCCAATCTCCTGGTAAGTGAAGACTTTCATGGGACATGCCTTTTGGGCTAGTGCCCAATTATAAGTGAGTATATACCATGTGAGTCTTCCTGCTTCTGGGTTAACTCACTCAGTATGATCATTTCTAGTTCAATCCATTTGTCCACAAAATTCGGCAATTCCTTTTTTTTTATATAGCTGAGTATTATTCCATAGTGTATATCTGTTCTTCAACTGAGGGACATTTAGGCTGTTTCGAGGTTCTGCCTATTATGAATAAGGCTGCTATGAACATGTTTGAGCATATGTTCTTGTTGTGTGGTGGAGCATCTTCTGGGTATATTCCAAGGAGTAGAATAGCTGGGTCTTGAGGAAGCCCTATTCCCAGTTTTCTGAGAAAGCAACAGATAGATTTCCAAAGTGGTTGTACCAGTTTGCATTCCCACCAGCAGTGAAGGAGTGTTCCTCTTTCTCCACTTCCTCTCCAGCATGTGGTTGTCACTTCAATTTTTGATCACAGCCATTCTGATGAGTGTAAGATAGAATCTCAGAGTCGTTTTTTTTTTTTTTATCTATTTTTATTTTGGTTTCTTTAAATCTCTTTTCTTTCTACTCCACTCCAATCCTTTCCCCAACACTAGGCAAGAAAGAAAGTTAGTGGGGAGAAGGGTGTAGTTTTTCTTAGCTACTTCCTGCTGTTTAGATTCATTGGGTTCCTAGGAGCAAGTCCAATCCACTTTTCAGGATATCTTCAACTTCTTCTAGTTCATCTTCATCAACAGCAACCAGGAACAGCAGTGAGGGAGAGGGGAAGAAGTCTCTCTCTCTCTCTCTCTCTCTCTCTCTCTCCCTCTCTCTCTCTCTCTCTCTCTCGACCTGGCATGTATTCCCACTGGCAAAGACCACGCCTCCACATGGGGTAGTTCACAGCTGACAAACATCACATGCCCTCTCAGGAGGCAATTATCAGCTGTGGACAAACAGGAGCATCCCCCATATCCCATATCTAGGATTAAAGCAAAAACATGTTTACATATAACTCAAAACTTCCACAGTTGAACATAAAAATTTAATAAAATATATGAGAAATGAATGGCATTTTGGGGGACAGATTTCTGTTCAAATGAAGCAATCTTACTACAGAAGCACATCCTATAAATCTTAGAAGACTAGGAGTTTTTAGGATTGTTATCACAGCTTAATATGTAAAAAGATTAAGGCATCACTGCTACAGGTCACAGAGGGCATTACAATGATAAAGGATGAGGGTAGGAGGAGGAAGCAGATCAGTGGATAAGAGAGGGTTCAAAGATGGTAACTGGAGTAAATGGATCGAAGTACCACACACACATGGATGAAACTTTCACAAGCTAAAGAATATGGATAATGAGAGGAAGAATATGAGCTGAGCTGTAGCATTCACCTGTCTCCTTCCCGGGTACAGATTCATACATCGCACATACAGAGCTTTGTAAGAAAACTATAAAAAATACCAGTATTAGCAGAATTTTGTGTATCTGTCATTCCTGCCTTGCCAAAAAAAATCTGTAGAGTAGTTTGTAATTGCCATTGTTTGGGTTATTACAAAAAATACAGTTTATGCGATTTGCCTGAGAGCTACACATCATAGCTCTCTGCTGAATTAAAATCGCATGCACGTATCTTTGCTTATCAGTTTTATTTATCTGTCAGAGATTGATAAAGGCAGTAAGCTTCAGTGTGTAAATGCTTTTAACAAGAAGGTTGGAATTATAATCATGATTTTAATAGTCTAGTGAGAATAAATACCTATATCTTTCTATTGTCTATCATCTATCTAAATCTATAATATATTCATATCACCCATATATTACTCAAATCATTTCTCTGTTACGTAGGAACATTCTGGTTTTTGTCCCAAGTGGCCTTGATAGTATCTTTTCAAACATTTCAGCATCTTTTAACTGGATTCCTTAAGGTATGAATGTAAGTCTGCAGTGCATAAAAAATCCTCTGTTCTTATAGCACCTTAATGGTTTAGTTATGGAAGACAAACATTCTTAGGGTAACTAGTATCAAATTTAGCAACATGTCTTTTAATAATATTATGTTAAAACCAATAGCACAACCTCCTTGTTAGTTGCAAATTTGATTTTGTTGTTAATGAGAGCTAAAGATTTTATATATAGTTATATATAAATATAACATATCTATTATATAAGTATCAAAGAATTGTTCCTAAATAATTTCAAACCAATAAATGTTTGCTATCTATGCCTTTTTGTATGCCTGTATAACTGAGGTTAGCTAAAATTTATTGGGCAAAAGAGTTATGAGTCATTTAAGATGTCCTAGCTTACATTATAGCTAAATCTGGCATACATTCTGTAGGCTTAAACAAATGCATAACAGTTTCCAGGCACCATCACAGAATCAGACAAGAGTTTTCACTGGCTGAAAATTTCTCAGAGCTCTATGGGCTCAGCCAAGGGGGATGAATTTGAATTCCGGAGCCGTTCCCAGTCTCTCCAGTTTTCCTTACACGCCATATTAGAGAGGGTTGCTTCTTGTCCTGATTTGCTTTCCTAGTAGATTCCTGACACTGTATATGGATGTTCCATGTTCCTCTCATCTGCCACCTTCTCCCTTGTTCATACAAACCTTCTTTTCTTGAACAAACTGTGTAAGTATGGCCTGAATCAGAGAGAGAATGCAAATCAGGGAGAGGGGCATCTCTGCCACAGGGAGGCTCCCTGGCGTCTACTGGGGTGACCCTAACTGAGACTCATAGCCACAGGGGTTAAGGAGCCTAAAGTTGCCACCTCCTGCAGACAGGTGGGACGTCTAGTGGAGAAAAAAGGACACCAACCTACCCATAAAAATGAATATTGCCTAGAAGTGTAGGGATAAAGATGGAGCAGAAATTGAGGGAATGGCCAACCAGTGACTAACCCAACCTCATGAGAAAGAGCCAACCTCTGCCACTATTAATGATACTCTGCTATGCTTGCAGAAAGGAGCCTAGCATAAATGTCTTCTGAGATGCTCCATTGAGCAGCTGATGAAAACAAATGCAAAGTACGATAGTCAATCAATAGGCCAAGCTCAGGGAGTCTTGTGAAAGAGTAGGAGGAAGGATAAAGGGAGCTGGAGGAATCAAGAACACCACAAGAAGACCTACAGAGCCAACTAAGTTGAGCCCATGGGGTCTCACAGAGACTGAACTAACAACCAGAGAGTATCCATAGGCTGAATGTAGACTCCCTATATATGTACCAGGTGTGCGGCCTGGTGAACACGTGGATCTCCTAACAATGGGAGCAGGGCTGTCTCTGGGTCTTATTCTTGTCTTTGTATCCCTTTTCTCTAGCTAGGGCTGCCTTGTCAGGCCTCAGTAGGAGAGAATACATTTAGTCCTTCTGTGACCTGTGATGCCAGCATGGGTTGGTACCCCATAGGAACCTCCTTTTTACTGAGAATAAAAGAGAGGGAGAGGACATGAGGGTGGGACTGGGAGGAGAGGAGGGTGGCAGCTGGTATCCGGCTGTGAAGTGATTAAACAAATAAATAAAGGAGGAAAAAATAAAAAGTAAAATTCTAATATAGTGCTGCAGAATACATTTCTTATATAGTCATCTTGATCAACTATATTTTCATTAGACCAGTGATTGACAAATCATTATTGATTAAAATATAGATCAGGGGCTGACCTTGACACTTGCCCTGCCAGTTAGACTAAACATTGTAATGTAGGGTCTTATGATTTATTTTTCTCCTTTTATTTTTGGTGTGTGTGTGTGTGTGTGTGTGTGTGTGTGTGTGTGTGTGTGTGTGTGTGTTTTCAGTATTGACTTTGCTTTCTTGAAATGTGATCATAGTTCATTATTCTGATAAGTAACATATGGTATTTGTATTTTAATTGAAAAGTCTCTTGTTATATCTGCTTCATAGAAGTAGAAATTCATTTCAAGAACACTTCTCATTTCCTTAAAATGTCCCCTCTTTCCAGTGTTCTTAAATTGCAAAAGCCAGTTAAATTATGTGCTTTGGGGAGTTAATTTTTGGTACCATATGTCTCTAAAAACCATATAATTTTATCTCAAGTGTGGTTGCAATGATACTTATATTGTATAATCCACAGACAGTTTTAAAAAATGTAATGATAACATACTAGCCAGTAACTATCTAAACATGGTAATATATGATTTATGCACAAGATTGCAGAGGGTTATGTTTATGAAGATGAATTTTGATATCTGAACTCTCCTTTTGTCTTCTAAGACTAGGAAATTAGAAATTTGAGGCTAGTCTTTAATTTTGTGAAATAAGTTATAAAACTACTATTCAGGTACTATATTAATAGTATGACTTAGAATAGTAATAAATATCTTAAAGACTTAATTTCTGAAGAGTAGTATCCTATTTCTAACAATATAAATTAATTAAAAAATTTAGATTTTTATTGTAAGATTACATTGCACAAAAACATGACAAAAATCTTTTTGTCCAAAAGAAAATCCTGTTTACAAGTCAACAGATGGTCATGCATAATAGGATACTGTTTTGAGATCCATATTATCAAGCCACGGAAGATGGCGGGTGCCCCTCACAGACACATCAGCTTAATTAATGGTTCTGTATTTGTTAATAAATGACTCTGTACATGATCAGTTAAGGCCATATGTAAACAATGAGTAAGTAAGCCTGTGCTTGTATCACCTCTGTACTTGCAGGCACTGGCTTTTCATGTTTGAGTGAGTACAGACTCACATTTCCACCTGATTATTATTATTATTATTATTATTATTATTATTATTATTATTATTATTATTAATTCACATTACATCCCAATTGTTATCCCCTCACTCTTAATTTCCTATTCCCACCCTCTCTTCCTCTTCTGCTCTATTTCCCTCCCCTAGATCTTTGACAGGTGAGGTTCTCCTCCTCCATCATCTGACCACAGCCTATCAGGTCTCAGAATTGACCACCAGTGATCCTTCAGTTCTGCCATTCTGCCTTCTTTTTAATGCTGCCATTTGTAACAATCAAGTTACCATACACAGCTTTCTTGTTCAATTTTTATACATCCTATAACACTATACTGTACATAATATTTGAAAGCCTAGTGTACTTATTTTATTTTAAAGACTAGTGAGCATTGGGCCATAGGCAAACCTCAATCACCTGTCCATAATTCCAGTAACAGATAACTAAGATGTTTCAAAATTATCACCATTTCATAAAATTGTTGTTTCTTTGGTTTTTAGTATGGGAACTTATTGTTATTGTTGTTGTTGTTGTTGTTTCTTGAGAGGATATGCTGATTTTTTTTTCAGACAACCTCAGAATCTTTGCAGTGTCACTGCAACTTAAACCAACCAGTCTACAGAAAACTCTGATGCTGAGCCCCAGGGAACCCGATTCTCTACATCAGTGTGACCCTATTTCTAGAAAAAGCAGAGCCAATAGTAATCCAGAGTGTCTGAGAACAATACTCAGAGAATTCTGATCTAGAACTCACCCAAGATCATCTACTTCTGCACAAAATGGCAAGCTGATCTCCACAGTCTTGTGTGGAATTATATACAAATCTGCACAGCTTCTTGGATACCTGCCAATCCAGTGAATTTGGAGCATATTAGGGTTATTATTGCTGTGATAAAACACCACAACCATCATTGGAGGAAGCTAGGATGGGAACTCAAGTAGGCCAGGAACCTGGAGGCAAGAGTTGATGCAGAGGCCATGGAGGGGTGCTGCTTTTACTGGCTTGCTCCTCATGACTTGCTTAGCCTGATCTGTTATAGAAGCCAGGACCACTAGTCCTGGAATGACCTCACACACCTGGGCTGGGCCTTTCCCCATTAATTACCAACTAAGAAACTGCTCTACAGGCTGGCCTACAGCCCAATATTATTGAGACATTTTCTCAACTGAGGCTCCCTCCTCTCCAATAATTCCAGCTTGTGCAAGTTGAAATAAAACTAGCCAGCAAAACTGACCCTTTGTCAACTTAATGCATAAACACATAACTAAGCTATAGCCTCTCCTTTCTTATTCATCCCCAATATTTTACTTTAATGGGAACATCACAATATAAAATACTTCAAATTTTAAGAGCCCCATGATCTTTAAAAATTAAAAGACCTAAAAATTCAGTATGTGTAAATAGTCTCTCTTAAAACCCAAACCTTTCAAAACTCAAAGTCTCTCAACTGTGGGTCCCTGTCAAATCAAAAATAAATTAAATACTTTCTTACTTCAAGATGGATGGACCAGGGAAGACCTACTATCTTAACAAAGCAAAACCAAACTCCAAATATGTAAACAACTCAATGTCTAGTTATCTGGGATTCACTCATGATCTCCTGGGCTCCTCCCAGGTGTTCAGGTTGTTTTTCCAGCTCAGCACTCTGCAGTACACACAGCTTCTCTTCTAGGCTTCACTCCACCTCTGCTGTTGGTCTTGATGGTCATTCCATGGTACTGACATCTCCAAAATGCTGGGGTCTTCAGCAACCAATAGCCTCTCCTAGGCACTCCGCAGCTTTTCTCCATGACCACTTCTACCCAGCTCTCCCTTTACCAGTGGCCTCTCCTAGCCTTTCATGGTGTTCTCTGTGACCTCTTCATGCCTTCAAAACCAGTACAGCCTGGGTGACTGTTACATATTGCCAAGAGCAGACACCAACAGAAGGCATACCTCAGCTACCTCTCAAACACAGCTTCTCTGTGCTCTCAGGAAACACTTCTTAGAAGATTTCACCACAGTGATGCTGGTCTCTTCTTAATCATCTTTAATTTCCATCTGGCCAGCATCATTTGTCTAAGTAAAGGAAAGGTTTACCTCAGGCATCTGGTCTCTTGTTAAAAACAACCAACTCTTCAGCCCCAGCACACCAGACACCACAGATTCTTCACAGAAAAGCCCCAGTAAGAGTCTTTGGTTTTCTCTAGAACCTTACAAGCCAGGTTTCTATCTTCTGCACTCCTCTCAGCATTCTAGCTTCCTAGTTCCTACAGCACAGATCACTGAGCTCTTAACACTCAATAGCTTTTCTAGCCCAAAGTTCGAAAGTCCTTCCACAATCTTCCCCAAAACACGGTCAGGGATGTCATGGTAATACCACACACTCTTGGTACCAACATGTCATTGTTTGGGTTACTCTTGCTGTGTTAAAACACCATGACCAAAGCAAACTACAGAGGAGTTTATTGGGCTCACACTTCCACATCACTGACCATCATTGGAGGAAGTCAAGACAGAAACTCAAGCAGGGCAGGAACCTGGAGGCAGGCAGGAGTGCTCCAGGTCCAGGGTCTAATTTAATATAAAAATTTTCAAGGTTATAACCTAATTACAACATTTTCCCTTCTCTTTCCTCCCTTTAAAACCATCTCATATAAATCCTCCCTGCTCTCCTTCAAATTCAAAGTCCCTTCTTTCACTAACTGTTAGTGCATGCATATATGTACATACATGTTCCTAAATATAATCAGCTTAGTTCATAATGTTACTTGTACGTAACATTTGACACAAGGAAGCCAATTGGTGTGCTCCTCTGTGAGGAAGGCCACCTCTCCCTCTCCCTCTCCCTCTCCCTCTCCCTCTCCCTCTCCCAGCTTTCCAGTCTATTGCTCCTGTGTAGGGTCAAGGTCTTATGGGCTTGTTTTCATGCAGTTTGGCATAGACATTGCTGTGGTCATTGTTCACATCATGTTAGGGCAGCTACGCTGGTGAGACTTGATGGATATAGACTCTGATGCTGCTAGGAGACACAATCTCACAGCGAACTCCCTGATCCTCTGATTTACACAATGTCCCTGCCTCTTCTCTCACGGTGTTCTCTGAGCCTTAAGTGCAGGACTTGTATTGTACATGTACCCACTGGCACCAGGCTCAACAACTCTGCGTTTTGATTGGTTGTTATTTTCTATAGTAGTCTCCATCTGTTGCATAGAGAGAAAACTTCTCTTCAGAAACATTCGACTCTTTCTTCTTTCTACCCAAGGCTGTTGGTTACAGATTTTCGCCAAACCTCAAAAATGTTGAGGTGTTATTCTTTCTGTGTTGGTTCCTAATGACCGTCTCTACTCCAGGGACATCCAGCTGAGCTCACGTATTGACAGACTTAAGGCTTCTCTGGTGTTTTCAAGCAAGATCACAGCCAGATGAATAGACATAGGTCAGTGTCCAGCTTCTCCTGCTCAATTGGCTTGTGGGCATGAGACACACTACCCTTCAACCATGTTGTTAGGATAAGCAGAGGTTTGCCACTCACGCAAACTGCCTTCGGCATAAAGAACTCCTTTGAAGCCCAGCTTTGTCTTATTTCTGGCTACTATAATATTAATTCATCATAGCTTGTGACAGGCAGGTTTGACTCATGGAGCTGTTTCTGATATCATGGATTCTCGTGGGAAAATAAGGTCTTCTGATGTTAAGCTAGCTCTCAAATAATCACATTCTTGACATGAGAAGTACAGTCCAAAAAAGAAAAGGAAAGAAAGGACTGTGTTTCAGCATGTTTTCCCACTCTGGGGAGTTTGTTGTTGTTTTGTGGTACCAGGGATCCAAAGCGGGGCCTTACACATGCTAGACACAGCATCTACCCCATGCCCTTCAGTGAGATGCCTGTTGCTACTTGATGAGACTCCAAGAGGTCACCCGTAGCCACCCACTTAGGAATCATTATGTCAGGCTTATTTCTGTGAACACTCACTGTCCAGACTGCGTACAATCTAGTCTATGTTTTAAAAGGGTAAATTTCCCCTTGCTTTTGACTCTTAAAATAATCTAGTAAATGTAAAAGTATGCAATTCAATGGTAACACGGGACATGCGCATAAAGTTTTAAGTCATTTCCGACCAACACCTGACAGATATAAACAAGCCCTGATTTCATAGCACAACCTTCTTTTCAAGACAGTCTGAGGACCAGATCTGCAGTGCTTTGGTTGTTTGTAGACATCTTCCTGTTTAACCAGAAGCCAGAACTAAATGTCAAGGGCTAAAAGGGAGGGATGTGATTGGATTCTGATCATCGTGGCAGCGTGGGTTGAAATGTGAGGTTTAAATGAAAAGTAAGTAAGCTCTCTAAAATCCTGACTCGTGGACCTAAGCAGGTGACTAGGTTGTGTGAAGACACCTCCGCAGACAGCAGTGACCCATGATCTCCCGACAGGAAGGAATGGAGAGAATCAAAAGATTTTTTTTTAAAGAAAACCTTGTTAAATTGCTTCACAGCCTCTATCCTTAAAAAGCGATTTATAGATAGGTTTTGACTAACGAGTTATGTTTATTTATTATAATATATATAACATATATGAAAATAGTTTGATCTATTGAGCCAGAACACACAGAAGTTCATATCAGTGTGTTTTAATATGTTTCTAGGTATAATAGTCAATGATGAGATACCCTACAGGCAAAGATAACTTCCTCATAATTTTAGTGTATAACCAAGTAAGATATTTTCTACTCTTTTCTCTGTCTTTGCAGTTCAAAAAAAGCTATCCTGTCTGCCAAAATATATTTTACTATAGGACCAAGTATGATGTCCCAAATTGCTCAACATGTGGGTTTAAAAAATAATTCTTGCCTTGCAGTGGTGGCACACACTAACGCCATCACTCAGGAGGCAGCGGCAGGCAGATCTTTAGGTTCCGGCATGATCAACCGAGTGAGTCCCAGGATAGCCAGGGCTACACAGAGAAACCCTGTCTCAAAAAAAAAAAACCCAAAGTAATAATAACTCTACAGAAATTTCATCATCACTTTCTTTTCTTGTTTGTGAGGTCCAGTCAATTCTTCTGGTGGATTCTGCAACCTTGTCCAGGTTCCCACCAAAGTAATGTGTAATTTAAGTACAGCTCTCCTATGTACATTACTGTCGATACAAACAGGCAGGATGTTAATGTCACTGATGCCTACCTTGGATGGCACAGGCTACCTTTGACACGTTACTTCACAGTCCAAAGAAGCATGCCCTCCTCCCGGCCTTGCTCCAGTTGGGATAGTTCTAATCTAATGTGACCATCCCTGTACTTGTGTGCATATCAAATGAAAAGAACAATTTTCAAAGGAAGTAATGAGTGTATCATCATGCAGTTCACCACCTGCCACTAATTAGCTGACTTGGCTTATGTTACAGAAAAACGATTTTTAATTTTTTTTCACTGAATTTCTTTTCCAAAGAAATTGTAATCTTTAATTTACTGGCTTTATTTTTAGTAGCCTAAATTATCTAAAAATTCCCCTAAAATTTATTCTGGATTATGTAGTGCACCATCAACTAAAGAAAGATGTCTTTTTAAAGGTATTTTTGTATGAAATTAACAAATTAGTCCAAGGCTGTGGCTTCATTTTTTTGTGGACAGCATAAATACTTGTGTGTGTGTGTTTATGTGTGTGTGTGTTTGTGTGTGTGTTTATGCATGTGAGTGTGTGTGTTTGTGTGTGTGTTTATGTGTGTGAGTGTGTGTGTTTATGTGTGTGTTTATGTGTGTGAGTGTGTGTGTGTGTGTGTGTGTGTGTGTGTGTGTGTGTGTGTCAGGTTGTAAGAAAGCCTAATGAGGTTACTGATAATAAATCTTACAGACAACATTAGGCATTTGAAATTGCTTTATCTAAAATGCTTTAGTAAGTTACACTTAACAAAGATTTCTAAAACTCAGACATTGTTTCTCCAGTATTTTACAAATTGTCTCATTCATGTAACTTTGATTCTGTAACAATGATATCTTAACATGTTTATTATAGGTATGAAGAAATAATTATATAAATTCTGGGTTTGTTTTAGATTTGTTTCTTCCCACTTTGCAACACACACTAAGTGATTGTTCATGCTACCAAACCCCAAATGAGTTTTCAGTGGCAGAATACAATGTGTGACTCTTTGGGTATTTTATAAATGCAGCTTATTGTTATTTTTGTTAAATTTATTTCTTTACAATATAGACTTATCATAGTTAATTCTTATAGAATGCTAACTGTTGAAAGAAAAGTGTTCCTTTTTCAGGCAAAATTGCCACTTTCCCAATTTTAGCTGTCAATGATTTTTATATTAAAACCCCCTGAATGATAGAACCCATAGGAAAATTCTCTTCTTCTCTGCAGGCCAAGAGTTAAAAGTGCCACTCCTAAACATTACATCTTTTGTACTTTAATGTTGACATGATTCCATGTCACATGATCAGAGGGAGGCAAATTAATCCCGAGTCCTAGCTGGAAATTCCCTCCCTGCTTTCCCCCTCTCCTCCGCAGTTGATGGCTAAGTTAATTCTCCTTGGTTTTGTCATGCTCTGATGCACACATCGTCAGCCATAGGACGCTTTAGGGGTAAGAAAAAAGATGCAGCGGTGTCCATCAAAGTCTTCAGGTTGCGTTTTTTAAACTTTGGCTTGACCCAATGTGCCATTCAAAAAGGCGTCAAAAGATTTTTTTTCCCAGAAAGGTTCAATATGTCCCGAGGCTATCGGTTTTGAGTTAAACTGGGTGAAGTAGAAATATTTTACTCATCAGCTTTGCAGTCACAGCGTTTGCTTCAGCTAGAACAAAACTGCTGAGGCATTTAGAGAAAATTAACCCCCCATCCTGGCAGCCAGATGTGACTGGTCTCTGACGAATGCACATGAGTGGGCTGAGAAACCAAGAGACTGTGAAATTCCTGTCAGGTCCGTACAGTGCGGAACGGGCCATTGGCTGCTTTCTGTATTTCCCTCCATCTTTCTTCTTGAACAGTGCCATTAATTTCCTTTCCTCCCCTGACTTGTGTTTTTTTTTTTTCTTTCTCCCCTCCCTGTCGCCTTTAGCTCTGTCAGCTGCAAGGAAAGCTGGACAAGAACTGGGAAGAGTACTTCCGGCTGGTGATCCTTTTTAACCAGCAAAGGCTGGACAAGTTCCAGGAAGAGGCTCAGGACGGCATTCAGAAAATAATACTTGTGCAGGTAGGTAACTGCAGGGAAAGAGGCAAGATTATTCCGATCTCGATTGGAAAGCAAACGACGGGGTGTGTGATGAAGCATTGAAACATATCCCATCAGAGTTTTATAAATTTTTAACCTCTTTGATAGACTGGGGCTGCAGGAAGGAGGAATTCAGTAAGTGAAAACACACACCACATACCATGCATACATTGGAGGAAGAAGGAGACTAAACTGACTTATCTCGAACCTCAAAGAGTATTTTTACACATATGTTCTATTTTAAAACTGTGGGTTTTTTTTTAAGCCTCCGAGCTTTGTGAACGCCACACTGCTGTTATATGTGTGTGCGTACGACGTGTGTGCGTGCGTGCGTGCGTGCGCGTGTGCGTGTGCGTGTGTGTGTAGGGGCATTTTCATTCCATATAGAATGTTTTCTTCAGTCATTCTTCACTCTCTTGAGACAGAAGCCCTCACTGAAAAACCTAAAACTATGTTTGGGTGAGAATTGCTGGTCAGTGGTCCCCAGGCATCCTCCTGGCGCCACCTCCCCAAAGACAAAATTTTAGACATATGCCTTTGTATTGAATCAGGGTTTTTTGATGGTGGTGGGTTTGTTTGTTTGTTTGTTTGTTTACATGAATGCTGGAGATTCAGACTCAGGCCTTCATGCCTGCACACCAAGTGTTTTATCATCACCATCCTGCTTTCAAAAATGTTGATGTTAATTTCCTGGAGAAAATTTGATGCCAAATGGGCTTTATTGAAAAATGTGCTCTCTGCCATCCTCTTTTTTCATCAGTTTAGTTCTTCCTTCTAAAAATACATGGAGGTGACTCTATTTGGAAACTAAGACAATTGGGCCTAGGGTGTAACTGTGCTTCCATGTGCACGTGGCATTTTGCAACCTGTGTTTGAATCTAGGAAAAGCATTTCATGACTGGCTGGTCTTTAAGTTTGCAATGTTTGAGAAACCTCTGTGGGTCAAGTGAAGACTCTTGGTAGAATGTTACTCAAAGTTGTTTCAAGCTAACCTTTTACCATCTGAAGTGTCACAAAGTATGTTAAACAGGACACCCCAAAGGAAAGCACTCGATTTTTGTCTTACAAAGAATCAAAAGAAAGCAAAAGTAGCTCTTCAATTAAACAGGAAAGGGCATAGCAGTCCTTAGAAGCAGAGTCATCTGGAAGCTGCCTGATCAGGGATAAATATTGAACCCTAAAAACTGCGTGAGCTTTTCAAATATTTTCATATTACATGCGCTTTATGATGCTTTTACTATAAGAAATAAAGAATATTTTTCAAAGATTTCCACAACTACTAAGCACCTCCAAGTTCAGTTTTTATTTGTGTCTGTTTTTAGCATTTCCATGTGAGCAGTGTACGTATGTGAACACTCTCCACATTGATTTTTATTGAGGATGGGTTATGAAAAAATTAAAATAAAATGAAAGAAATTAAAGTTTTAAAAGGTAAGGCCTGGTATACAAAAGTTTAATGGTAATTTATACACAAAGGACCGTTGCATTGGTTTAAAATTCTGAAGCCTCTTGTGGCTTGTTCTGGTTGTTGTTTGAGAAGCGTCTGTTAGTATACAGCATATTAAGATACAGGCGGAGGTAGCGAGGGTGGGACTGGGAGGAGATGAGGGAGGGACTACAATCGGGAGATAACGTGAATAAATTTATAAAATAAATTTAAATTAAAAATACAGGCAGAAAATAAGTAAATAATCATTTAAAATAAATAAAACACAGTGTGGGTGGTTACTTGCCATGCTTGTCTTTTCAGTTTAAAATGGTTTATTGGTGTCCCAGTGACTTAGAGTCTTAGAAAAATTCTGAATTTCTCTCCCAATATTTATATTCTTAAAATACAACAAATGATAAGTTCTCATTGTGAATTATCATATATTTATAAATGCTGACAATGTCATTTGAGTATCTGTAAGGTAAGTGTGTAACCCATAACCTTGAAATAATCTTTGTTCTCATTTTATATTGGAAATGCATCCTCATGTTCTTGGACGACATTGATTTTTCAGTTGTCTGTGTTTGTGGCCCTGAGTAACCGGAAGTAAAGGGGTAGCCTGTGACAAGTAAAGGGGTAGCCTGGGACAAGGAGGAAAACTCAGCTGGGGTCTAGAGACACGGCAGGAAGCTTGGTTTAGATTTAGTGTATGTGAGGACAGGAAGTTAGTGGCTAGATTTTTAGTTTTTTGTTTTCTCTCCAATAAATGCAGTAAGTTTAGAATGTTAAAAACATTAACCTTTACTAAAAATGAAATGACAACTTCTAAAAACATGTCTCAAAACTAGGGACGTACATAGTCCTCCTGTGAGGATCAGATTTAAGCTGGATAACATGGTGCACACCACTGTCCGGGACCCACTTCCGGGCCGCCTTCCAAGCCTCAGCGCCCTACACAGCTGCCCCTCTGGCCTGTTTCTTTTCCTGACAGAGTCTGGCTGTTTAGGCTCTTCTCCCTCTTCTGCTTAACCTCTTCCTACCGTGACAGCCTTCTTCACTTGTCTGTTGAAGAACAACTGACTCAGTGAGCGCCATTCTGGGAAGTCTTCCAGCCCAACCCCCACTTGCTCCTGACAGGCCACTCACCTTCATTGACCTTGGTCACTCACATCTTCAGCTGATGACTCTTCCATGCTCATCCCTGCACCCTTCTTCCTAGGAGTGTCTAAGATCCTCCCAAAACATTCCTGTGTCAGCAGCAGGAACATCACTCTGCCTCAGATATTTTAAGGGCATAATATTAAGTTTTCCAGATTTGACACTGTGGAGTGTCGACCTTGGTTTTACTCATCATGACTATTTGGCCATGATGGGGTCACCCAGTATGGAAGCAGAGAAGTCTCTGGCTGCCAGTGACTCTTTCTGATTCCACAGGGGTAAACATTGCTTAGCAGTCCGTACACTCGCTTTCCATTTTCAGATGACTTGATCTCAGGATTCATTTCTGTGTTAATGCTGGGGAATCTAAATATTTTCTATCTCTAAATGATTATTAAAATGATGCTATATTAGCAAACTACTAGAGGAAAAGTCATCTGCTGAACCCTTTGGGAAAAAAATAACTTTAGGTCAATGATAATATGTAAAAAAGGAACTTGAAGCACATGTTAAACAGACAAAGAAAGCTTTGCTTCATCCTTGGAACATCCTTTGCAGGGCTACAAGGAGACAATGACTGCAGATCTGCACTTGGCAGAAAGTAAGGAGGCTCAAATAAGCTTTTGATTTACATGACCAAGCAGAATTCAGAAAGATTAGTGATAACCAGAATAAAGAATTGGTATATTTGACTTTGTAGCCTTGCATATAAAATGAAAATGTCTAATAATATTGGTTGGCCATGAGAGGACCCAAAGCGAACTTCTGCAAAGCAAGTCCCAGGTCTAGCAATGACATAAGACACATGCCTTTGATAACCTAGGTACATTTTACATAGTTTTGGCCTCGTATATGTGAATCACTACAAAGTTCCATGATTTCATTGTTCCTGTAATTCTGTTTCTTTCTTGTTTTTAATTTGCATAATTCTGTAATGTGCAATACTTCTGTCACATCTTATTTCACAAAGCCTGAGCACTGACCAATCACTCAAAGGACAGAAATGCACCCACCACATGCATCAGCCTGCACTGCATAGGAAGGAATGCATTTTTCTGAAAGGTTAAGTTCTATCACAATTTTTCTCAGGCTTTGTACATGTGAAATAATTTATTCAACATAGAAAACATAGTTTATGAGCCATACCAACACTGTTAACAGAAGCAATAATAAGAAGGATGGGAAGTATAGGAAATATAAGTTGGAAAGCACAGAACAAACGAGCTTGAAAGACAAATATCTAAAGAATGCAATACCTGGTTACCATTATATTTTGTTTATCTCTAAAAGCCAACAACAGGACCAAAGTATAAGAAAGATTAGCAGGCAGCTTTGGACCCAATGGGAATATATTTTCTATAAAGCATGCCCTGCCTTTACTCAACCAGGCAGACACAGTTGGGTATAAAAGGGAAGCTGTTGTCACATTTTAGTGGGAGTGAACCTCTGAAACTCGACCCAGGGCACTGCTCCTCCTACAATGTCCCTATGGCCTCTGCCTACACACCTTTAGTGTATCAGCATCCTTCACCCATCTCTATCCCAGCTTTCTCAAGCCAGAAACCATGTCCTCCTTGTTCATCTATGCTTTCTGAAACATGAGCAGAGGAACTTGGAGTTTGTGAATTGATCAAGATGGAATATGATAAGCTTTAAACCTTCCTTCCAGCTGCAGGTGCCTGTAGTCTTATATTTGAGATGGAAACATTTGCTGTTTCCTTTTCTAGGAATTCTGATGGCCCAGAAATAATATGTCATATCATTTATAGATACACCCATGTACGTATACCTAAATACACACATGTATACACATACAGAGGGAGAGAAAAGAGAAAGACAGAGTGAAGATAAAAACCCAAAATCAGTTTGTCACATTATATAACAGAATATCTTGCAATCTTTTTGAAATAAAGGAAATTGTGAAAACACATGCATTGTCAATTTAAAATATATCCCACTTTTAAATATATATTGAATAATTATGAATTGGATAATCTTATTGGATAATTTTAGGCAGTAATTTGAGAGATATTTTAATAAAGGTACAATGATTTAAGAATATTTTTGATAAGTATAGAAATAGTTATCACTGCTAAATGACAACAAGGAAGAACACTACCAAAAAGTTTGAATAATTCAAAAGAAGGAAGGACAAGCATAGAAATGGAAAATATGGACAAACATTTAATTATTTAATAACTATGAACAGCTCCACGATGCATTTGGACTCAACAGATTAGCAAATTGCTCAGAAAGGCAAAAATCCACATTATTTAGAAGTTATATATTTAAAGCAAATGCAAACTAAATAAAAACACATAAATCCTACAAGGCCCCATTCTTGATGAGGAGCTCTGGACAGTCAATGGTGGGGGGGCGGGAGAGAGAGAGAGAGAGAGAGAGACAGACAGACAGACAGACAGACAGACAGACAGAGACAGAGATAGAGACAGAGAAATAGACAGAGACAGAGACAGACAGAGAGAGGGGGTAAGGGAGGGAGAGGGAGAGACAGAGACAGGGAGACAGAGAGGAGAGAAAGAAAGTAGAAGTAATGTAAATATGATATCAATGTATGAAATTTTCCAAAGAAGAATAAAAAATTTAAAGTTGAAAAATGAGAACTGAGACCAAAAGCATTATAATATTCAAATCTCTGTGTGGTAAAAGATGTCTGTTAGAATATATGACTAACAAGCCTGATGCACCTGACAAAAATAACGTCTGAACAGATGAATTAACATGTAGTTAAGTAAGAAAGGAAGGAAGAAAGGGAAAAAGGAAAGAAGGGTTCAGTTTAGCTCATCAAGCAAGGAAGCCGTGACAGCTAACGTGTGGAGCTGCTCAGACTCTACCTGTTGTCAGGAAGTACAGAAAAATAACTGCTGGTACCCAGGTCAACTTTCCCTTTATGTCAGGATCCGTGCTCATAGAACACTGTCACCTATATTTATAATGGCTCCTCTCACCTCAGTTACCCCAAACTAGAAGTGCCCTCTCATTCATGCTCTGGGGTGTCTTTCGTAGCTGATTACAGATTCTGTCAAGTAAACAATAAGTGCTAATCAATGTGGAATTAACTCTTGGTCTACTAGAGTATGGAGTATATTCACAAATGCTCTGCAGTATGTTGTTCAAAATTTCCACTACCCTATCCTGAACATCTCATTTAACCAGAATTAGTTAGAGATGGGAAAAATTATGGCATGCCTCCAGAATAATAAATAATTGGTGCGGGTGAAAAAATAAAATAAAAATCCAAATAAAAGTAAATAAATCTACAATCAAAATAGAAGCTATTTATAACTTCTAGAAATTTTTTGTTTAATATAGTTTGAGAATTTTATAAGTGAGTACTCTGTTTACATTTCCCTCTTCTCCTCTCCCCTTTGGCCCCTCCCACCACCCAACCCAAAGGGATTGAGGGCACCTCGAGAATATAAACCACAGAATCAACTAAGCAGAGCTCGTAGGGCCTAACAGAGAGACTCAAGTGACAATCACAGAGCCTGCATGGGTCACAGCTAGGTCCTCTGCATATGTTTTATCATTGTGTAGCTTACTGTGCATGTGGGACTCCTAACAGTGGGATATGGGGTGTCTCTGACTCTTTTGCCTGCTCCTGGGATCCTTTTTTTCCCTGCTGGGTTGCAACATCCAGCCTTGATATAAGGGTTTATGCCTAGTCTTATTGTAACTTGATAGTCTATATTTGGTTGATAACCATGAGAGGCCTGATCTTTTCTGAAGGGAAACAGGAGGAGAAGGAGGAGGAGTGGATTCAGGGGGAGAAGCAGAGGGAAGGTAGGGAGGACTGGAGGGAGGGGAAAGTATGGGAGCAATGCATGGGACAATATATATACATACATACACACACACACATTATGTGTGTGTGTGTGTGTGTGTGTGTGTGTGTGATATTACATACAAATTTAAAAGGATTATCAGTTAGCCCTCGAAAACAAAACAGAAACTGACACGTGGAAAGCTCTCATTGATAAAGTTACTGTCACCGTCAATAAAGAACATTGCCATTCCTTCTTCCAAAACAGAAAAAAAAAAAAAACACAAAATACCACGTATCAAGATGCAAAGATTCAACTTTAGAAAATATATCCATGTGATTAAACATAATAATAATTAAAATAAGAGACCTTTTATTCTATACACAGCAAGCAGTAATTGTAAAGAGCAAAAATGTTCTTTAAGAATAAGAAAAAAACATATAACAACATTCACTCCCTCTCATGTGTTTTAAAAAATATTAAGTGAGGCAGAGACACTCTGTAAGAAAAGGTCAAAACGACCACTATTGTAATTATGGTGTATATCTTACTAAAACAAAGAATAAGAATTAGGGGGTTTGAAGATTTATGTATTTCTCTGTTTTATGTGTTTGAGTGTTTTGCCATTGTGTATATAATTGCATATATATATATATATATATATATATATATATATATACACACACACACATACATGTCATGCCTGTGGAGGTCAGGAGAAGGAATAATAATCTCCATTGGAATTGGAATTTCAGATAGTTGTAAGCTGTCATGTGGGTGCAAGAGCAGCCAGTGCTCTTAACTGTTGAGGCATCTATCCAGCAGGAAGCATTAAGATTAAGACAGTTATTTAATGTGTTAACCTGGGATGCAAAGCCCCTAAGAGTAAGCAAAGAAAATGACAGCTCAATCCTTTCAGAGAATCATTGCCTAACACTGAAACTATGTAAATAAGAAAACGCATGTCATTTTCATAGGATTATATTGAGAAGATGTCAAATTTTTTTAAATGTCAAAATTTAAAAGTTCATAAATTTAACAAAATCCTGCTCAAATCCAAACAAGATTTTTCAGTGAAGCTTGAGGTGATTATAAATAAATCCTCAAGAGTAACGTTGACATGTTGTAAGAAAAACAAAATGCGTTGTTAGGTTGACATTGGAAATTTATAACACTCTGTAGCAAAACAAATCAAAAGGCTATATTCATTAAATTAAAAGAACCCATCGATGCAAAAAGACCTGTAAAACATGATAGCATAATTGGTAAACTGCTATCATTAAACAGTAAAAATCATACAATTACATAATCTCTCCCTTTTAAGACTAGAACAGCCATGCTTAACAGCATATGAATGGATCCTATATGTCCCCCCCAAAAAACTTTGTTTACAAATAAGTGAAAAACTCAGGGAAAAACCTCACATGTGTTTGGAAATTCAATATAGACTGTTCACTTGCTAGTTGAGGTGTAAAGTAAATTCCCCAAACATATAAAACAATGTGTTTTTATAAGATTTTATACTCTACAAGTACATAAAGCACGCACTAATGTATCATGCATATTTGAAATTACATATTTTGTACACACACATCTGGAATTACAGATGGTCTTTAGCTGCCATGTGAGTGCGCTGGAAACTGAACCTGTAATAATTAGAGTCGTGGTGTAATTATAACTCAAAAATATCTGTTAAAGAATATAAGGTGGATCTAGAGAGATGGCTCAGCAGTTAAGAGCATTTGTTTAAATTAGTACGAAATATATAGCCCAATAGGAAAATGGGCAAATTTCAGAAGACACTTGCTCAGTGACATGTGTGAAACAAATGCCCTATAAGCAAAGCACTTGAGTTAAAAACAAGGCTAAAATGTAAAAGATACTCCTTCACACTTTTGAAAAGATATTGACAAGTGGTGATAAAATTCTGAGAAGTAAACTTACATATTTTATCAAAAACTTCACTTTTCTGTCACCCAAGTTTAAACTGCATATATTTCAATTTCAATTTAGTCCTGAAGAAATACTCTTCAGTTTTCCATGTAAACAGTGTATTCTGAGTTTGTTCACAACATACTCTCTGTTGGTGGTTCAAAGCAATATTGACATAATGTAAATTCCATCAACATGAGAGGGGGATAAATCAGGAATGTTTTAGCAAAATATGCCAGGCCCGGGTGGTTAATCTCCTTTGTTAGCTTGACAGGATTAGAATCACGGTAGAAGCACTCTGGACATGTGGGTGAGGGGATTTCTCGGCTATGTTAAAGACAGTGAGAACACTCTGTGGTGAGCTTGAGCCATTGCACAGGCTGGGCCTGCGGGATAAAGAGTGAAGTGACCTGAGCCCCCGCACCCGTTCCTCTGCTTCCTGCCTGCACAGAGATGACTCAGCTGTCCAAAGTCCTGCCGTGACGCCTGTATCTCCTGGGGCTGTAAAGTTTTCCCATGGGAACTTATGTAACTAAATATTTCAAATATACGCATCACCTTAAATCTCCTTTTCTGTGTAGAACTTAAAATCCAGGCAATTGCTCTGAACAGCCTGCTTTGAGGTTGTGCACAGGTGTGAGGCTATGGAGTGGTTGCTAGGTTAGGACCGTCAGCACCTGGGCTAGTGTGATGGCTCCGTCAGTAGAGCGCTTGTCATCGGAGCATGCAGGCTGGAGTGCAGTCCCAAGACTCCGTTGGGGGGAGGGGCAGGGGGAGTCAGTCCACACTTGTAGTCACAATGTTGGAAAGACAGAGGTGGACATTAGCAATTTCCAGGCCAAAGTTTAAGATAAAAAGAGGGAGAGGGAAGGGATACAGGAGTGGAGAACGGTACCCAAGGTGGCCTTCTGAAGGCCTTTGTGAATACACCTGCATGCATAAACAAAAACACACCAGACGTGTCTCCCAAGGTCGATGATCTTCGTGAAATGAGATATATGATGATGCTTGTACATACTTAGCAGCTTGCTACTGTAATTCAAACCTTTCTTTTCTGTTATAATAAGCTATTTCTGAACATGCAACTCCTTCTTACCAAAAATTCTCCCAGACCAACTAGACACAAACCTATTTCTATTCTACACTATTTTCACACCCACAAGCTTAGAAAGCAAGGGCTGGTGGTATAACTCAGAAGTAGAGGGCCTGTCTGGCATATGTGAGGCCCTGGGTTCCACCCTCAGTGTTGTGAATTAATTAACTAATTAATTAATTAATAAAATCTTACAGCTTCAAGTTTAAGACAGCCCTTCAAACTCCTGGGAATTCAAGAAACTCCATCTAGGTACACAACACTTCTGGTCATATAATGTAATGAAGGAAATGCTTGGCTGAGCTCAATTCCTTGGACTCCTGCTGCAGCTTTTAGAGTACGCATAAGCATATAAACCGCAAGAATTAAACAAATGTTCTTAGTTACAACAGTAAAATTATTGAGTCACACTGTAGCCGAATATCTTCCTTTAGCTGTAAAATCAGCATTCTGTTCTCATAGCAAACTGATTATTGCTAACAAACAAATGCCTGTTGCCGAAAAAATCATTTCAGATTCAGAAAATGGTGTCTGAAAGGAAGTTTAGCTCATTTCTTAATACACCTACCTTTAGGACTTATTATCTCATTATCCTTCCCTGGTAAAATTCTGCCTCTAGAATTTTATTTTGATTGATACTGCTGAGTGAATTACCATAACACACCGGAGCTCGGAGTTGACGTCCTCCTTACTGAATACAAGTATGGTACCCAGAATGCTGTTGTCCTTGCTCTTTAGCCATCCGCAGCTAGACTGAGGGATATCAATCAGTTCATTCCAAGGCATTCCTTATGGTCTGCTTTGTGAAAAGCATTTTGGTACCCTGAGGTCCATAAGTATAAGGGACAACATCCATCCTCCATGAGATGGCCTCACAGAGGCCTCAGAGAGAAGGAAGGCTCATCCCACTGTGCAAGTAAAACTAAAGACAAGAAGAATTCAGTGTGAGAGTGGAAGGGAGGTTTCCTCAAAGGAATCAGTCCTAAACTGTAACTTGAATATCGAAAGGAACAGCACTAAGAAGACACTGCAGGATAAATAGTTACAAAGTTTAAAGTAATCAGGTGCAGGCAGTAAGTGCTGTGGTTGCTACAAAGCAGAGAGTACGCTTTAGACCTGAGTTCAGAAGAGTGTCTTTGTCAAAAATGAAGTTTCGGCAAAGCTTCCAGGATTAGTAGCTGAATATAAAAGGGACGAAAACATGGAATGAAGGGAAGTGAGTGTATTCAAACATGAGCGACTTGGTGCGGTAGGGTTACACTGTTGAAACTCATTTGCCATTTTGCCTTTAAGAAAGTGTTTACGTGACCTTTATAATATGTAACTGTTCTCAGTGCTCTGTGCCCTTTAATATAATTCTCAAAGTGTTCTATGACATGCTGTCATTGTGAGCCTATTTTGTAGGAAACAAAACCAAACCACAGATGGGTAAAGCACGTTGTCCAGAACCAGTATCCAATAGCAGATGTAGATGTTAAATTCTGGTATTTTGGACAGACATGCTTAGAACTACACTGGATTGGCAGTTTTCTCTGCGTTACTAAGATTTCATTATGTAAGAGGAAGATAGTTAGAAATAAGACATTAAGTCATCGACAAGGTCACAATATCAGCGATTTATGTTTGGCATTCTGGAAGAATACTATATTTATTCAGTATTCAGTAAATTAGTTATTCATGACCTTTCATTTCTCAAACCAAGTAGTAAAATAATAGCCTGTTCTTCTTAGGTAGCACTCTACAAAGTAGTAATACAGACCAATTCATCATCTACTAAGGGGAGGTGGGACTTAAATCATTAAAATGTATAAAACTTGATGTGGCCATTGAGTTAAAATATTAATTACAGATCACATTAATTCAGAAAGCCCTCCCCATCCAAAGGATGTATACATAAAACTCACATTCATTTATATTATAATCAATTCCTGGGATCCGAAGATAAAAGGAACTACCACAGAAGCAATCCCACAGGACACAAAATTTAAAACTAATTCTAACAGTGCATCACCCACAATGGGGACCAGAAGACATGACAGCATCTCTAAGAAGCTAGATGAGCAAACAGAAGGCAAGAGCAGTCATCCCCAAAAGCATCCTTCAAAACTGATACAAAAAAAGAAACGATGGATACCTTGTCTGTCAATATTTTGTGCTCAAAGCCTCCCATGTGGGTGTGACAGTTTTCTTTCTATAATGTCTACAATTCTTGGAAATGTTTAAGCGAATGATTCTTAGCAGCAGGTATGAAATTCTAAAGGTACAAGGTAGGTATCTTTCTCCAAATCATATACACATTTCCTGCTCTAGGTGTCTCAAAGTAGGGCAAACTTCAATAAAGGACTATTTAAACAGAAAGAAAGAAAGAAAGAAAGAAAGAAAGAAAGAAAGAAAGAAAGAAAGAAAGAAAGAAAGAAAGAAAAAGAAAGAGGTGGGAAGGAAACGTCAGGCTAACCCTGAAAGAAGGAGGAGGTCAGATGTAACAAACCAACAGACAAACACTTTTACATTTTAGTTCATTTAAAGGACAAATTTAAATACTAAAGCTGCTGCCTTGGTTTAGGATTCACAGCATAGATCTATCTATGAGTGCAACAAAAATGCCGGCCATAGCATAAAGGATTGAGAGGAGAAACAGAGCTGTTCTGGTCTACATCTTAAATTTAATATGAAATAGTATGACATTACCTCAACAGAAACTCGGTGAGGGATACTGAGTCATATTGTAACCCCCATACCCAAAATCAAAAGAGACACAGCAAAAATACCAATGGGAAAGCCGGCACAGAACACTGCAAATTATTTGATTAACCTACAAGAAGGAAGAAAAGGAAAAACAGAAATAGAACAAAAAAAGAAAAAAAGTAAAATTTGAAGAAAGTAGAAAACTAGTGACCCTAAAACCAGGTATACTAAATTTCATATTAAATATAGAAGGAATAAGAACTCCGATTGAAAAAATAGATCTAAGGACAGTAAATTAAACATTGCTGTGTTTATACTGTCTGTACAATGTGTGAAAATTCTAGGAAGTGAAGGGATAAGACAAGTGAATAAAAATAAACCCTCACAACTAGAAGCAGTGGTGGGAATAAAGTCGGTCCTTCCTAAATGGAAGTAACCAGTTAAACAACCACCTACAACAACCCTGAATGTGTATCCATCTAAAAAGAAGGTTTCATATACTGAAAACGCTTAACGTAGATATTAAAGGATCCCATTTAAAGTTTAATGTCCCAGTGCTTGCCTCTTTGTAATAGGCAGAACATGAAGATTTTCTTTAGCTCAGAATATATTTATTAAAGTTTGATCTCATTCCTGATATGAGGTATATTTAAATTCTGCTGTATTTTTAAATTTATTTTATTTACTTTACACTCTGGTCACAGCCCCATCCTCCTTTCCTCCCAGCCCTACCTCCCTCCCTACCCCCTTCCCCCCTCCTCTATTCCTCAGAAAAGGGAGCCCCGCTTCCCTCCCACCCGTGCTCATCAAGTTGCATCCAGTAGCATCAGGACTGAGTGTGTCCTCTTTCCCTGTGGCCTGGCAAGGCAGTCCCGCAAGAGGGAAGCAACCGAAATGCTGGCAACAGAGACCATGTCAGAGATAGCCCTGGCTCCCCTCACTAGAAGACCCATGTGAAGACTGAGCTGCTGATAGGCTACATCTGTGTAGGGAGCCTAGGTCCAGTCCATGCTTGGTCCTCAGTTGGTGCTTCAGCCTCAGCAAGCCCTTCTGGGTCCTGGTTAGTTGCAGAACATGAAGAGTTTTTTTTTTAAATAATAAATAAATAAAACCACAGAGAATTTGAAGGACTCCATCAACTAACTTGACCTAACAGATTTGGAAAATAGTCCATCCCATGACAGCATGAAAATGCATCCAGGTAGGGTGCATATGGAACACTTCCAAGCACAGACCACACACCAGGTCATAAAACAACTCTTCAAACACTTTACATGATTAGGATAGTAATGGGTAGGTTTGGGGCTTTAATGTTAGACACAATAGAAACATTAAAAATAAATGCTTAGGAAATATTTAGAGGGAAATTCCCTAAATGTAAGTCACTTTAGGAAATTAATTATAAGAGAAATCATATAATGTCAGATAATATTTTTAACAGAATTAAGACAGTTCATGTAAGATTATCCTCAAATGGTGAAACTGGAAATTAAGACTGGGTACAGCTATTGGTTTTCCGAGGGCGCATTTGAAGGCCTCTGTGGGCAGAGCATGGGGCTTGGGTAAAGAAGAGTGGAAAATGAGGTTAGGGGAATGATCCAGGCCATGTTACCAGTGGGTCCCCCTTAAGGAATATCTCTCTATTGCTTAATTAATACCTAATTTAGCAGCCAGCATAGAGAGCCCAGGAGAGGTCCTAGGGACATCCTGGGTACATAAGTAAATTAAGCTCTTGATCGCTAATGTAAGCCAGCCTACTTTATCCCTTATATGCTGACTTTGGTGTTAAATTTTCCCATTCCATTTGCTCAAGTTCCCCTTCAGCCCCTTAAACAACACATTCCTATTTCCTACCCCATTTCAGGGTGCTTTCTCCCCCACCTCCTTCATGGCATGATTCCTAGGCTTTGGTGAAGCACTTTTGTCATTGGACTTCTGGTTCCATCAGCTCTGCCCCTATCAGAATTATCCTGACAGCACCTGTGGGTGATGATGATAGATCTGCATCTCCCGTTGGAGGAGAGATGTAGCAATGGTGTAATTCCAATGCTGATATCTAGGATGAAAATACATTGATTTCTCAGACATACCAATATAATATATAAGAGGGCTAATAAAGAAAGGACCAATCAATGCCAAATTCTATGGATTAAATTCTCCATCCCCCTTATCCTGTAAAATAACTCCGTAAGCACACACATACTCTCATCTTAAAAATAAAATAATACATTTCTCCTTGCTTTTATTAGAAAGCTATAAATTGGATGTCTTGGGTTTGTACTTAACAACAACAAAGGAAACAGCGTTTTAAGTTGTTTAATTCACTGTTATGTCAGCAGCCATTATTCAAGTGGAGGAGCCATGTCAGTGGTGTGGGGGAGATGAGTTCCTCAAACGCAGAACTTTGAGTCTGAAAATTAGTGACTAATGGAGCATATCCGCTAGGTATTTTTCATACAACTTAGCATCATCATGGCACAATCATGCTGCTTTGATGTGAGATTAACCCAGACACGCGATTTTTCATTCGGAAGAATCAAGATTCTAAAACCACGAGCAGTGCCAGGATAACAAGAGTAAAAGATTAAGATGGAAACTTGAGAGAAAGAAAACTTAGGACAGTGGCAAGTGAAACAGCCTTGGCATATACAATCAATGGTGGGACCATTGATTGAAAAAAATAGGGAGGGCAATGAAAACAATGACACAGTAAAAGCCTTTACAAGGAAATAGGATGTTAATGAGTTAAGGTAAAGAACTCTTTCTCTCTCTCTCTCTCTCTCTCTCTCTCTCTCTCTCTCTCTCTCTCTCTCTCTCTCTCTCTCTCTCTCTGCCTCTCTCTGTCTCTCTGTCTCTCTCTCTCTCTCTCTCTCCCCTCTTTCTGTCTCTCTTGTCTCAAGGTGTGTTAAGCTGCACATGCTCTTAAACCAAAGGATGGAAAGATATTTGTTTCTGTTTTTAATCAAGCCCTATGCATGTATTATCACTAGAGGAAAGCATCAATAACGGCAGCTCCTATACTATCTTTCCAAGCTAAGGATCTCCCTAAAATAAAGTGGAGTCCAGGCAAACAAAACCAATAAACCTTCCTTACATTTGCATAGTGGGGTCAGATGAATTGGTCTGCTAATGGAAGCAGCCCTTTCTAGCAAAAGAGACCCTGCTACCCCATGCAAAATGGAGGCCCAGGGGGTAGACATGCTTGTGCAAAGACTCATGACCAACAGTTGACTGATGAATTCTTGAGCTGGCCACACTGTGATTTCTATGCCTAATCCCTCTTCATTCAAAGCTGACCTTTGATCTCTTCAAATTAGGGTCCTGTTTGAGTCACTCTACTCTAAGCCAGCCCTTAGGGGAGAGGAAAGAAAGAAAGAAATGCCATGGGCTCCCAAGATTAAGATCTCAGATTGAGACAGTCATGTCACCAGAAAATATTGAAAAACACCATGTAGGCCTCTTTGTTCTTTAGAGGACTAGGATCTGCCTTTTCTTTCTGATGCTGCCTGCTTCAGACAGCCACTGTTTTACAAAGTGCACTCTCATTCCACATCATAGATTTGAAGATAACTTTTTCTCAGACCAAGCCCTCTGTGGGGTCCTCACCAGCCAAATGAATGGCAGTGTTTCGGCACAACCACGGTAAATGTAAAGCATAGATACATCTATTGGAGTGTCATCCATGGTTTCAAAGCCGGTTATCTTGCTTAAAGACAGTGGCTTTAAAATTTAGACATCTAATTTAATTATCTTTCCCCAGGAGTATACAGGAAATCAGAGACCTAGTGTGAATAACACTGCCCTCCCAGAATGAAAACTTGCCATAGCGAGCTTTTTCGCCACAAACTCAATAATTTCAGTTTAATCACTAGCTGTGTTTTTGTTTTTACAGAACCCGTATGATTTGGAAAAAGAATAAAATTGCTTTTAAAGTACAAAAATAATTATGAACCACTTGAAACGTAATGTCTGTGTTTTATTTCTCATCAGAATTCATTAGTGTGTAACATCAATAATTTAGCCCATCATTTGCCAACACTGACGTGGCTCAGTAGTTCAATCATGTAACCCTGTAAACTCACTTTCCATTAAAATGAATGTTGCTGACGAAGGACAACTAAAGAGCTACTTCATTTATTAACTAAAGAGCTACTTCATTTATCAACATTTTTTAAATTAGGAGTTTGGGGCCACAGAAGCTTAGCTGGATGATTGATTTGACGGATCTTTATATTAGACCTAAAGTCTTGTTTCAAATCAGACTATACTATGCACAAAGATAATCGCCTTTCATTTGATAACACACCATTCTGGGCTCCACAAAGGCAGACACAGCTACCTGCAGAGAATCTGATCGCCCTCCCTCCCCAACAGCATCATAAGGGCTCGCTACAGAATCAGAAAGTGGGCACCACTGTTCACTAGCTTCAGTCACTTCCTTTGGCCCATTCCTTACAAAACCCAAAACATGACATTCAATAAGTTAATATCCTAATGTTGTTTTTTTTTTTAAAAAAGATGCTGAAGCATTAAGGAAATTGGCTAAATTAGTTAATGATTAGTGCAAGGATCCAGGTTTTCCTAATTGTACATAAGTGTATTCATCCCTCAAAATCTATGGAAGATTGGTCCTAAGGCGCCCCACCCACAGCATACCAAACCCCACAGATGCTCAGGCTCCTTGCAGAAAATGGCACAGTGTTTGCCCATAGACGATGCCCACCCCCCTGTACGCATATGTGATCCCCAGGCTTCTTGTGATATCCGGTAAAATGTGAAACTTATGGGCATAGCTGTTACACTGCATTCCTTAGAGAACAAAAATCAGGAGAACAAAGCTGTACATGTACAACATAAACGCGTCTCTCCTCAAATGCTTTTGACTTACAGTTGGCTGTGCACAAATGCAAATCTAACAGATGAGAGGTGGTTTGCACAGTCAAATTCCTCATTATCTCCCCGTGGCCTGCACCGTTCCAGGTACAAATGCCTGTGGAAGTCAGTTGATGGTTTTGAAGAGTTGGTCCCATGTTCTCCTGATACAAAGAGAGCACATCAATTATGATTCAGGAAGAAAAAAAAAAAGAGCAAGCAAACGAAAAGGATGAAGAAAAAACATCCACAGGACTGCAAACGCAGTGTGAGATCACAGTTCCTTCCAAGGGTCCCAGTGTTGAATCTCATGGCACTTTAAACACAGTTAAGAGCAAACCCCGGAAGATGTGGCACAGTCAGCCCGAGCCTGGTTTATTCGGGAACGTGTGTTTCTTATTGAAAACTAGGGACATCTCAGCTTTCAGGTCTGAGACTTGCCAGCTGGCATCTTGCCATGTTTGGGGATCAAAACCTTCTCAACCAACTGATTCATTCAAAAGTCAAAATCCAGGTCCAAGGTTGAATTAGAAAATGCTATCTTTACCGTATCAAAACTGCCAATTTTTTTCCCTATAGCTTCTCTGCCTTTTGAATTTTCTGTCCCTGCAGAAACATTTTCGCCCTGGAAGATTCTAAGAGTTAAGAATGCTACAGCAAGTATTTCTAATGCCTCTTTTAGCTTTTCCTTTCCTTAAGATAGTTCATTCACTTGGGGGGGGGGGGATTCTCCTTTTTTTTTTAATAAGAATTCTCGCTCACTACACGTGTCTTGTCAGTGTAGCCAGAGGCTGTTTTCTGAGGAGCTGGAGGAGGCTGCAGACAGTTCCCCCACACAGCATCCAGGGAGGGTGCAGCATTTGAGCATCACCAAGGGGCTCCATGTCTGTAGCACTTTATCATCGTGATTTCTATTTATTTTAATTTGGCTGTCACCAGCATGCTAGGAAGGAGAATGTTGTTAGACAAATTTGCTAAATACATTAACTTCCAGGGGGCCAGACGGGTAGGTGAGCAGTTAAGAGCAGTTGCTGCTTTTGCAGAAGACCCCTACAGATAGTTCCCAGGACCCACATGGAGTCTCACTCCATCTGTAATTACAGTTCCAGGGGATCCGATGCCCTCTTCTGGCTTCCATGAGCACCAGGTATTCATGTAGGATGCATAATGCTTACAGGCAAAACACATCGCATAAGTACATGTGGCACACGGCTCACATGCAGAGTAGCCAGGTTCAAATCTCGTATTTTCTGAATCTTGGTCTAGGTGTTTCCAGATGAACTCATTATTGCGGACAGCTATACTTTTTTTTTTCCCGCATACAGAGGGAAGATGGAGAAAGAGGATGGTGCTTTATTTTGTGGATTTGTAAAAAAAAAAAAAAAAAAACGGGGGAAACACAAATGTTGGGTATAGCTAGTAATGGAGTCATTTCAGAAGTTACATTTTTTTGGAAGCATCTCCATCTTTATTCCCGCTTTGTTGTACCAGGGTACACACGTGCCGGAAGTGTATAAGGGTCGCTCAAATACAGGAAGTGTATCAGGGTCGCTCTTTCCCCACATCCTCACTGGCGTTTATCATCATTGGCTTTCTTTAGAAAATATTTTTAGCATTTGACTATCTTTTATTTACTGTCGATTTTGATCATGTTTCCCTCCCGCCCTAATTCCTCCTCGATCCTCCCTACCTCCTCACCTGCCATTTTTTTTTCTTGGTGCTAACTGTGGTGTCTGGGTGAGAGGAAATCTCAAAGTGGTTTTAACTTACATTTCCCTGAAGATCCAGCCGCATTGCTCCTGGGAATCTAAAGGGCCCTAAGACAGCAAGCATATCACAGGAGTGTTTACACACCATGTTTGCTGCTGTACAGCTCACAATTGCTAAGATTCAACCTGCCTGGACTGCATCAACAGGTGAACGATTAAAGAAAATATGTGGCCAAAACATCATCAACTTTTACTCAGCTGTAAAGAAAAATGAAATTACGTCACTAATAGGGAAGTGGTTAGAGTGGACACATCATTGTGATAAGTGAAAAAAGCCAGACTCAGAAATGCAAACATCACAGTTTCCCTCAGATGTAAAAGGCTGCACATATGTGTGTATTCATATTCATGCATACAATATGAGATAAAACACAAAACAATTATGAGTAAGTAGGTGAGGTCTAAAGAGAGGGGTGATAAGACAGAGTGATGCGCTACAAATGTCATTAAAGCATAAGGGAGAACTATTTGGGTGGAGTAAAGGGCCCAGAAATAGGAGGGTGGTTGGAGAGGGCAGTCCAGGGAGAGGGTTATAAGAGCAAAGTATAACTGATGTGAGAGGGCCAGCCAACTGTGTGCAGTGCCACGCCTGTGCAGGTGTTACTGATAGGAAAGTAATCTGAGCAAGCCATGGGGAGAAGCCCATAAGCAGTGTTCCCCTGTGGTCTGTCCCAGTTCCTGCCTCCAGGCCCCTGCCTTGAGGTCCTGCACTGGCTTCCTTAGACTCTGGGCTACACAGTCTAAGCTGAAATAAGTCCTTTCTTCCTCCAGGTCACTTCTCGTCACGGTGTTTACCACGGTAACAGAAACTCACACGCACTTACTTAGATCAAAGATTTTAATTTTGTTACTAGGAGAATAAAAGAGGCAAACTGTTCTCCCTTAGCAAGCCTGAAATTTGTGATTTTGTACCTTAACTTACTGTAGTGAGAGCTGTTCCATACTTGTGGCATCCATTAAACTACGTGGCCGTTCAACTGCCCTGCATCCTTTAACGGATGACCCGGGCTTAAACCATTATAGCACAAACATCTTATGTTATATTTCATAGCTGTATTTAAAACTTTTTTTAAAATGCCTTAAATTTCCAAATAATCCTCCAGAATGCATTTTGAATGTTCAGTATCAGAGATAAACATGTGCCACAGGAAAAAATATCCTTGGGTAGGTATCATCAGAAACCTTAAAATTCTTCTACACATCTGACATTACTAAAAGTAACATCTATTAATATTTCCTACTCATCTCATTTAAAAATAGTTGTAAGTGGTGAAAACAATTAAAACTCATTATATAAAGTTATCAATGAATAAAAGTAAAAACAAATTTAAATAAAAATAGTTGACATTAAAAACTCTAATACTCTGAGAATATAATTATTTCTCACACAACAAAGTGATAAAATACATATATAAAATAGATAATAACTAAAAGCAAATAAATATCATTTAAATACTTATCAGGAATAGAATGATGGCCAGAAAGTTAATAAAGGAAATATGGTAATAGCACTTTATTAGAAAAGAGAGCAAGAGACACCTACCATTGAACTTTCCGATAATAAAAATGTGCCAATACATGTTGACCAAAGATGCAATGGAACCCCAAGAAAATGTAAATAGATTCCAGAGAACAAATTAATATGGAACAAATTACAAGGATTGTGAAATAAGATGTTTACCAAGTGACATATTATTTCTAAGAATCCTGAAAATATTAAGATGTGGCAAATGTTTAAAGAGAGGGAGACAGATAAAGTTAAAACTAGAAACTTTTGTGAATTAAAAAGAATAGGTATTATAGATAGAAATCTTGTTCAGCTTCTGATCGTGAAGGGAAAACAAAATATTGTTCATGAATTTTATAAAAGAGGCAATGTCCATATGGTGGAACAAATTCAATGCCACAGAAAAGAAAAAAGTGCAGAGGTTGTCCAAAACAAAAGAAAGTGCACTTCCCAGGAGTGTAGCTGTCTGTAGGTTCAGTTAGTTACTAGGAGCCAAATCTTGAGATAACTGAGAGAGAGGAGAGAGAGAAGGAGGGAGATACTGAGGGAAGAGGGGAAAGATAACAGCATCAGCAGAAAGAACGGAAGCCTATGTAAAGAAAAGGGCTGTGCTTAGTCAGCAGAATTCCTTGAACAAGCATTTAAAACAACAATGAATAGTGTGTTCCTATGATGCTTTGAGTCAGAATGGCCTCCACCGGCAGGAACGGAACTATTTGAGAAGGGTTAAGAGTTATGGTCTTCCTCTGCATATATTTTATCCTTGTGTAGCTTGGCTTGCTTGTAAAATTCCTAACACCGGGAGTGGGAGCAGGGGACTCTTTTCTTCCTACTTGGTTGCCTCTTCCAGCCTTACTATGAGGGGAGGTATCTCATCTTATTGAAACCTGTGGTGCCAAGATTGGTTGGTTGACTGAGGAGGCCTGCCTTTTTCTGAAGGGAAATGGAGGAGGAGTGGATTCAGGGAAGATGGGGATGAAAGGGAGAGGTTGGGAAGACAAGAGAGAGAGGAAACTGAGATCTGGATGTAATATATGGAAAATAAATATTATTTTAAAAGAGGTGTGGCCATGTTAAAGTATTTGTGGTCATGTTGGAGGAAGTGAATCTCTGTGGGCAACTGAGGTTTTAAAAGCCCATGACAAGATTGGTCTGTTTCTGTCTCTGTCTCTATTTGTCTCTGTCTTTCTGTCTCTCTGTCTCTCTGTTTCTGTCTCCATCTCTCTCTCTCTCTCTCTCTCTCTCTCTCTCTCTCTCTCTCTCTCTCTCTCTCTCTCTCTCTCTCTCTGTCCTGCCGCAGTGTCATGCATGCTGCCATGATTCCTGTCACAAGGATAATGTAAAGTGTGAGCAAGCTCCCAGTTAAAAGTTTTCTTTTGGAAAAGAAATCATTTGCCTTGGTTGTGGTGCCTCTTTACAGCGCTACAACACTGACTAGCATTCTGTCCCATTACAGAGACTTGATTTTAGGTACATTGGTTGGCTGCCTGAGGAAATTCAGGAACCTTTATGCCCTGGCAACAATTCAAAAAGTCTTGGTCCCTGGCCACAAAGCAAAGCATATTTTTTGCTGTCACAGTTCTAACACTTAGCTAGACCTTGTTTGTTTGGACTACCCCAGGAAAGCTTCCTTTCAAATTTCAGTTCTTTCAAGTATTTCTGAGGTGAGACAGATGATAAGAATCCCCAGTAGAGAAGATGCATTTTCTGGAGATTGTCAGGACATGTAAGTCAAGTACTTGTAGTGTGCTGACCATAGAGCTTTGTGCTGATCTTTGGTGAGCAAAGCAACACGAAGTCAACTTTGATATCACATCCCAAAGATTTCACAACATTGCATGACTTTCCACATTCTTTTACCCTCACAAACAACTCAAATGCCACTAAGTGCAAGTCGTTTCTAAAGGTGGCAGCTCTTTTTGTATAGATTCTGCAGGAATTTGTAGATACATGCTTATTTCATTAAGCAGGTTTTGTAGTTACTGAAATCAGCTCGGAATTGCTGCAAATAGTGCTTTGGATTTCTTACAAAGTAATGTTGTTTCTGTTGTTGCTGCTATTGTTGTTCTAACATATGAAAACTTTAAGGAATCATTCTGTTTTCTTCAGGTATATTTACTCATGACATCTGATTTCTAGCTAGTTATAAGAGTTAGACAAAAAAAATTAAACTACCAGACTTAACTTCATCGCCCTCCACCCCCAAAAAATCTCTAGACCATGTATAGAAATATAAAAATATTCACCAGCAAGCAAGGTAAAAATTACAAAGTATGCCAGGTGGTGGTGGTGCATGCCTTTAATCTCAGCACTTGAGAGGCAGAGGCAGGCAGATCTCTGTAAGTTTGAGTCCAACCTAGTCTACAAGGTGAGTCCAGAACAGCCAAGGCTACACAGAGAAACTCTGTCTCAAAAAGCAAAAAAACAAATGAAATTACAAAGTATGTAGTTAAATAAACATCAATATCAAAAATTAAGAAAAATACAAGCAGTAAAAAGATAATACAATCAGATGAAGCCAGCACAGACGTAAGAGAGAAGGAGAGTTAACCAGGAAGGACTCTAAACCATTACAACTCTATTCCGTAGACATGGGAGGCATAAAAAACACTCAAGTTGAGCCTAAACATCATAAGAATTGTAACGACTAAGATAAACAATATATAGAATGAGATTGGGTGCAGATTTAATGTTGCATTAAAAAATAGTAAATTTTAAGATGTAACAAAGAGTTCCAAGAGGAGTAACACAGAAAGAGGTACTTTTAAAAGAAAGAGACTAGTTAGCAGAGTGATGTCTCCAACCACCTTGATAGACGTGTACATAAGAACACACTCACACAAATAAATATGCTACACAAGCACACACACACACACACACACACACACACACACACACACACACAACTCAAAAAGAAAATAGAGCACATGGTACTTACAACTTGTGGATTCCACAGTGAGATCCAGCCCTGTCACCAAGAGACAAAACAGCAAGCAATAAACATTTTCAAACATATTCAGCTAACACGTCTCTTTCACTTGTTTTGATTGACTGGTAGACAATCTAGACAAATTCAGAGCCATGGTGAGTAAAAAAAAAAAATTACATTTTATGCTGGTTTTGTCCCATACTGGGAGCAAAGAAATTTCCTGACATGGGCATAAATTGGTCATGAGGGTGGTTCCTAAGCGGGAAACTGTAAAGAGCTTACTGTACATAGCCTCTTGAGGACTGTATGTGAGTACTGCTACAGGGGTCTGAAGTAAAACTCTGTAGACATACTGCAACTAAAAGTGCCCTGCTGACTTGGAGAACCTTCCATGAGGCCTATGCATGAGCTCTCACTACAGACAACAGACAGTCTTTATGCACAATATCTGTCATTATCCATTTCCTCTTCCCTTTTTGAAGTTGTCTCTAGGCACACTCACCTCACACAGAAATTTGGTTGCATGGAACCATGGGAAATATGATCAGGTGCCGCGCCATCAAAATCCAATTTCCCAAGTTCCTTCTATCTATTCTGGGCAGTACAGCCCAGGAACTGAGAACCACCATCTACAGAAAGCTTTCACAGTTCCAAACCCCCTCAGTTTCCTGCAGAGAAACAAACCCCACCCTTTAAGACCAGAGAGGTTGGTGGCATAATTTCATTGTTTTCAGTCCTCAGGAGCCTCATAGCATACCAGCTATGCAAAACATTACAAACACTGAGAAGGTCAGTATGTTAATATACTCATATAAAACTTAATAAATAATAAAGGCAATGGGGCTACTGTAGTAAAGAAAGGAATGGAAGTTGAAACCATTTATCTCATGTATTTCTAAAGTATGGCAACAAATCTTTGGTTAATCTCATAGTTTTATGGTTAGTGGAATCTATAACCACTAAGAAAAGAAAGAAAAAAAATCTCATTCCTGCAGCCCAGAAGACCTTCAACCTACAGTTCACAATGAAGGAAAAGCATTTTCCAAAAATTACAGAGTTCGTCTGTGCTTCCTGGGGATGGTGCTGTTGACCTAACCTGTGAGATTTCTTTGCTAAACAAGTACACACGTTGTTTTCAAAGGCGAGGGATCCTTATTGTGACAGTTCTCGTGAGATACAAATCAGCCCTGCATTCTATCCTGATGGTACTCGAGCCCCATCTCTCGTGTCCATGGAGACCATGATCCACCTCTAGGGTCCGCACAGATCACATCCAAACCCAGGATCCATGCAGCTCATATCCATATATAACTCAGCCCCCAATGAGTTGCTCAAAAGTGTCAGTGTCATTTTCCTTAACACACGCTGTCGGAAACCATAGGTGACGCACACTCACCTCGCCATTCAGCTTTATTACTTCGGGCCCCAGGAGTGGTTATTCATTCATCACTCCCTAACTAGGCTCATAGTTTTTGTGTCTCCGTCTTAGGCTCTTACCTCGGCAAGCCGTTCCTCTCCTCCAAACCATCCTTCTGCGGCCCTGTCAACGTCTACACTCTATGTTGCTGGACCAAGTTATTTGCACGTTGCCTGAGATCAACCCTTATACCGAGCTCTAACATCTAGGGAGGGAGACTTTCCTGAAAACCCCTGTGTTGCTTTTCTAGTTTTCGCAAAAGTGTTTTCCACTGTAACAGAGGAAATATTCCAGGCACAAGAACTAGTGTGCCTGCTTACGAACCGAAAGCTAACTACAAGGGAGTTACTCGGCTGGTTGGTTCTTTAGTGGGTGGGTCAAGTCGGTCAGTTATCTGCTTGGTTGGTTAGTTTCTTTTGTTTCGGTTTGTTATTTTGCAACGTGGCATTCCTATGTAGCCCAGGCTAGCCCAGAAAATAAGGTCCTCTTGCCTCAGCCTCCTGAGTTCTAGGATTGTGGGTGTTGAGCACCATGCCCAGCTAAGATTTCATTTTACTTCTGTTCATTTCTCACACCAGGTAGTCTTTCCTCATTGCCTCTAGTGAAAACTTAATGAATGCTGACCCTTGAGAGATCAAGTGGACAATACATTTTAGATATATAGGACTTTAAAACAACGTGATTTCTTTTTTAAATTTTACATTATATGAAATCACTTTAATATACTATTGTGGTATATTCTTCTTGGAAAAAATGGGGCAGGTTATCCAATATTTACAAAATGTCTTACTACAAAGCATTTGATTTTCCTCAAAGAAACACACAGGGTCCCACTTGCTTCTGAGAAGAAAAAAAGATCAAGGTTAAGCTGCCAGTTAAATTAGCAATAAATATGAGATGGGAAGAAATTAGCAACTAATTTTAGTTATAAGGATAATTTGGGGGAAAGTTGCTCTTTGTGTTCAGTAAGTGTTAGCTTCCTGAGAGAACTGAGTAAGTACAATTATTCCCCCAGATTTTACTGTGCCCACAAATACACACACACACACACACACACACACACACACACACACCACACACATGCGCCAACAAGACCACCAGCATTCACTTCAGCGAGTGATTGGCCTGAATCTGTCATTTCTAATGGGCTAGAAAGGGGCATTCATAGTGCTTTCTGCCTTAGGTTATATTTATTTACAATAAGGATCCCTCTTATTGTATTATTGTAGAAAGTATCTCTTGTGTACTAAGGGATGCAACACCTATCAATTAAAAATCACTTTTAGTGATAGATGCAAAGAGATAGATGAGGCTTCCAGCAGGCAGAAGGGATTCTGGGATAGAGCCAGGTGCATGGATCCAGCCCACAGATGTGAGCAGAACAGCCGCATGGTGCCTGAGCTGAGGTAACCAGCTAAGGCACAGGAGGAAAAACCACCCAAAACAAAACTTCCTATTACATATATGAAATTAAGACATCACTTTTCCTTTGTCACTTGTCATGGTGTGAAGGATGGGTTTATTTTCCTCCTTAATTTAAGTAATGTTCCACCACATTTCTGAACATATAGCCTCATTACAGAGGTTTCCCATCCTCCTTCAGATAGCTCAAAACACCAAAACAGGCCACAACTGCTTTCCTCTTCCAATTTTAACTTACTTTGTTTTTAAATCTGGTAGTAGTCATAACAATGCTTAAAATCTATCAGTATAATGTTTTTTATTAATACTCCAGGGCCAAAAATCTAATAACAGTGCCCAAAAAAGACAAAATAACACTTTTTTTTATTCAGAGCTGCTCAGCTATGTGACCGCCACTTCTTTTATTCATTCAGAAGGTCTGCTCCACCTGCATAGGGCAAGCCCTCTCCCCCTTACCTTGGCAGAGTGTACCAGGAAGCATTAAGCACTGCCTTGTTTCCTTAACAAACATCCACTGAAATGCATTGGGAGATAATTTGATTAAAGTAAAAGAATAAAAAATACTGGTGCTGGGAAACTGCCTTTATAAGCCACAAGATCAACTCACCATTTACTTTTATAAAACCAACTGAAATATATAGATTTAAAGAGAAAACGCAGGTGACTTATCATTTCCCCAGATCACACAGCAAGCATGACCATTTCCTCACATTTGTTTGTCCCTAACACTCCCCTGTTCTGACTTACAGAGGGGGAAACTTTCCATGAAAAATGTGTGCTACTTTCCTCCTTTTGGCCTTGTATGTGCCTCTCCTCTGCCTTAATTACAATATAAATCAACTGCAGAAAAAGATTTACCGCGAGCACACCTCACTTAGAGAGCCGCGGAGATTGATCTGGAAGTGGGATGTCTGTCAAACTGCATCTGCTTCCCATCTTAGTGGCTCCAGAGTGGGTCTCGGGGCATGTTTGCTGGTCACCAGAGAGAAGTCACTGTGACAGCAACATGCTGTGGGTCATGAAGCCTTTGTGCTACCAGCCTCAACGTGACCACTCACTCTCTTAAAACTGCAGGGCAAAGGATGTTTGAAACAACTGGACATGTGAAAGCTTTGCATCATGTTTTGAGGAAATAGAATAGAAGCTAAACTCATCTTTGAATAGTCCAGCCTGTCATGTAGATTGAAGATTGGAGCAGAAATCTATTTTGAGTGGATTAACTCGTACCTGCCATCAGGAATCTATTAAGACAATACTATATTAAAGTCACTGTACCAAATTCTTGGGGGAGAATTTAATTGGTTTTCTATTATGAAATTTGATGTTTTTAAGGTAAACTCATTCATCGGTGTGATCACACAATGATGATGCACCAGTGTAGAAACCTGAAACATCAATGTAGAATTCAGAAGCAAGCAGTGACATGAAAATGTGCCCAGACATTTTCACCCCCTTTCGACTGATGCTGAGTTTTTCTCTGACCACAGAAGTTTGACCTGACTTCTGCACTTCTCTAGACACTGGTACTACTTCCATTCAAGACAACTAATGCCACTCTGATCATGAGTATGAAAGAAGTGAGGCTATGTGTCTCTTAGCCTCCTTTAAGAAGGTTGTTGTGGTGGTATGTTTGTAGTCCCAGAGTAAGAGCTTAGCAATCAACCAGGGATCTATAGGATTACTTTGAAGCAAGTGACAGTGAGAGGAGAGACAGAGAGAAGGGGGAGGGAGATTTGGAGGAGAAGGGGGAGGGAGAAAGACAGAGAGAGAGAGAGAGAGAGAGAGAGAGAGAGAGAGAGAGAGAGATTGTTCTTTTTCAAAACAACGTTATGAAAAACCTTCATTGGCCATTTTTCTCAGTCAAAACACAGAGACTAGGAGATTGTGAAGTGCACACCCACAGTCAGTGGAATGTGCACACAAGGCTCGGGAGGCGTTACAGAAGAGGAAGTGGAAAGATGATAACAGCCAGAGGACCAGAACATCTGCTTCAAGATAGTGTCTTCCATGTGTGACAGGGAAGGTGCATCCATGAACTCTCACAATTCGCTAGGAAACAAGACCTGCATAAGGACCACTCCATCTGAAATACCAATGAGGATATTTCACAAGGCCCCGCCCTCAGATGACAAATGATGGGCAGTCAAGGGCTACTGAAAGAGGGAAGTAAGCTCTCTCCAGGAATCATCCCCGAGAGGCTATCAAATCCCAAGGGGTCAGCCTTAAAACCTTTGTACACATGAACAACATAAAAATAGACTCATACGTATGTAATAATTTCAGAAGTTGTGGATCTGAGAGCTGTAGAAAAAAAAGTTGGAAGAGGAAAGGAAATGATGTAAAAAAAACACTGTGCCCATGAATAAAATTCTCAGAAATATTTTTAAAATATTGCTTTCCTCCTTAGTTGTTGCCCACAGTTGTCACTTTCCCACACTAGAATGTTCCCTTGAACACGCATATTCAGCTCATGGGAGAACTTGGAAATGAACATAATCATGCTTTAAAAATAAAGTATAATCTCAAATCTAGAAATCATCTAGTAATTGCAATTATCATCGCTGTGTTTTAACTGATGACCACCGAAGTCTCTTCTGGCAAACGGCTCATGGAGCATTAATTGCGTGTCACATTACTGATCTGTGGAGCTAAGTTCTGTCTTGCCCTTGGGACTGAGGGCTAAAGCAACTTTGCAAATGTCTTTCAGAATTGAAAAAAAAAAAAAGAAAGAAAGAAAACTGTTGAACTGAAGGAGTTCCCTTTCTGTCTTTAATATGAGTGTTCCTCTGTCCTTCCAAATGTCATGTCATTCCCTCTACCTAGGCAAGGCCCTGTATTCAGTTCACAACACAGGAAAAACACACACAGAGAAAAATGCCATACTCTGCCCTTTGAATACTTATGATGGAGTATCTACCATGCTCCAACAACCGTCAAGAAGAATATATTTCTCCCCCAACTTCCTAGGGATGTTCATAAGAATATTCTAGAAAGTCATTCTTCATGTTCAGCAAATCAGAAAGGCTTACAATTATAATCCAAATTTAATTGTGATTCTAATTTTTATGATCAGTGTTTTTCAGGAAAGTCCTCTATTTTTAAAATCTAGAGAACATTTTTTTATCCTCATCTCTATCTTTATTCTTTAGTATAATATGCAATATAACTCAAACATTCCCTCCTTTCCTGATTAAATATTGGCATTTATGCAAAATGGGAGCAACTTAGGCAAGGCAATTTTCCCAATACCAGTTTAGGCAGACATTACCCATAATGCCCTATTCCACACAATAATAACTTAGTCATAGTTATGTAAATGTTTTCTGAGCTGTATTCATACTTTGTTTTTAATTTCAATGTTTTATTTTGTTTGAATTTCATACATGAGTACTATAATTACTTGATTTCTACCACAAAGTCTTCCCCCACTAATTCCTCATGTGTCGTCCCCCCCAACCCCCTCCAAAATCATGACTTGTTTTTCAATTATTATTACACGTGTGTGTGTGTGCGCGCGCGTGCACGTGTGTGTATAAACATAGCCAATGATGTCCGTTTAGTGTGCTAATGCACATATGTATATGTTTTAGGACTGACCATTTAGGCGTAACCTACCAGGGATCTCAGCCTGGGAAAAAAGCAATTCCTCTTTCTTGACAACCATTGGTTTCTGTCCTCATCTCTGGGTAGAGCCTTGTAAAAATGTTCACATTCAAATTGCTGTGTCAACTAGTGTTGCCATTATGTAAATAGGTATTGTTTAGGTTACCACATTGTCAAGATTTTTGGGGTGCAGCTTCACTACTATATAGAAGACACTATCTCACAGCAAAGACCCTGAAACTCTAGTTATAATCTTTATATTTCTTCCTCCATGGTAGTCCCCAATCCTAATGTGTAGGGGTGTATCATAGAGTTGTCATTTGGGGTTGGGCACCCAAAAGTCAGTTGTCCTGTGCATTTTGACTAGTTGTAAATTCCCATAATCATCTACATCTTATGCAAATAGAGACTTATTTGATGAGGGGGGAGAGTTACACTTACCTAGGGGTATAAGGATAAGTTTCTAGAAGGCAGTTAGAAATTACAATGGTTTGTAGCAATGGCGGTAGCAGCTCTATTCTAGGGTCCCTGACCTCACCATTCACAGGTGGTTGGCTAGGTCTATATAACCCGAGATGAATTCCACATATTAAGTGGACCTTAAGTCCAAGTAGACAGCTATTGGTTACCCCCAAGATAACTGTGTCAATACTGCACCCTTGGGGATGTCTTGCCATGATGCTATTTTGGTGGTACATGGCCCTTAAAGCTTGGTAGATAGGGCTGACAATTGATTTTCTCCTTTAACAGCAATAGCACTCGTATTCTAAGGGCCAGTCCTCGAAGACAGAGCTTCTAGGTCAGTTTGAGTTCAATCCCTCCAAGTCCTGAATGTGTGGTGTCTTCAGAAATAGGATTTTACTTTCAAGTTCTGAGAGGCCAACAAGGGCAATGGTGATGATGTATATTATTTTGGAAGAATCTTAGACAACTCGTGGTGAACTTTCCCAAGCCTGGCACTGGGAGTTTTGTTAGACAACTTAGGACTCTCAGGGGGAGTATTATCATCCCAAGTTGTGTTACTTGATTCAAACTATAATGTGTGTATGTATGCATACACATATCTAATATATATTATTTAAAATAGTCCCTGCCCTGTGAACAAGTCTGGCAGAGATACTAGTCCAGAAAGCTGAAGATGACGCTCCACCATTATAAAGTGTATTGGGTGACTGGTCAGGCAGTAAACTGTCTTAAGTGAATTTGTACATTTTGGAATCTGCTAACCCACACTGGTGGTTCACTTGGGAATTTAAGTTTTATTCCTTCTCAAGTCTCTGAGGGGCATTGAAGACAAGATTGTATAGTTTTACAATCAAGCTTAGTTTATTAGGGGACAAGATCGTTTTAGATCAAGATAAAGAAGTGTTGAGATAGGATAAATATTGAATCTCACTCAGAAATTTAGACCCAACAAGACAGGGAAGACATTTACTTCAAATGGGGCAAATGCAGAAGACCAATTCACTACGAATTGTGTGTGTGTGTGTGTGTGTGTGTGTGTGTGTGTGTGTGTGTTTCAATTTCATTAATTCAAAAGTGAGCTTCTTTTCCTTCAAAAATCATACAAGAATTTGTTTGATGTGGGATGAATGATTTAATTGATTTTTATCAGGAAAATGTTTCTTCCTAAGAAGATGTTAAAAACACAATAGGGGCCATTGAGCTGACTTACTTGTCACCAAGCCTGATGACCTGATTCCACTGCCAGGACCCACTTGATGGCAAACAACTCCCACAGGATGGTCTCTGATCTCAAGACATACATATGTTTTGCACACACACAGAGGGGGGGGGTAATTAGTTAATCAAACAAAAATTCAATGGAAAGGGACTGAAACTTTAAGGGAAAACACTCTTTGTGAGCACCTTATAAACACTAACATTTATTCAGATGTAACTGGAATGCCAATTTAAGATTAACAGACTGAAACATGCTGTATTGTTTGTATAACATTATTTATAAACAGCTATTTATCAAAGCAATACTAGGTCTAGTTAAGTTATCTGTACAGTGTTAAAATCTAGAATCCTTGTCTCTACACTGTTTGTGTCTGTGTATTTGTGACACAGTGTGCAGTCCACAAGCCCACACAGATTCACAAGCCATGGTTGGCTTTT